>NC_080039.1:14745084-15945084 GCF_030020395.1 Manis pentadactyla
AGCACACTTTGTTTACTCCGCCCTCCGCCTCCAATCCCTCCTATCCAAAGCATACCGTTTCCCTATGTAAACTCCTAGTCCAACATTCAGTTCTGCGAATATGCTGATGTTATGCTTTTTCAGGTTTTCTTGGTTCTACATCTCTACAGATGGGTCAAATCATTTGACACTTGTCTTCCTTCACCTCTTATTTCATGAGTAAAATGCAATCCAGATCCTTCCGACTTGTTGCAAATGTTAGGACTTTTTTTTCTTCTTATGACTGATTAATATGCAACTGTCGAAATGTACCACAACATGTTTACACATTAATCTACTGATGGACACTCACCTGGGCTTCGATGAATAGTGCTGATAAACCCTTGGATGTATATGCATTTTAAATTCGGCTTCTGAAATGGATTTTTTGAGTGTTTATTATTGATTTGTTCATTTACCATTAATCTACAATTACATGTGTAACGTATTTACTAGACGCCCTTTACTACGTTCCACCCAATCCACCCCTGCAGTTAATTCCATCACCAGAGCAATGTACCGTAGAATCGCTAATTGTCTTCTCTGCTGGTCAGCACACCACGTGCACCCATTCCCACCTTATACATGCTAACGGAAATGCACACTTTCTTCCCCACCTCCTTTCCCCTCCATTCCCAACCATCCATCTCTGTCCCTTTCCCTTTGGTAACTGTGAATCTGTTCTTGTCTTCTGTGACACTGCTGTTTTTCTCCTTCAGTTTTTTCTTTGTTCTTATACTCCAATGATGAGTGACGTCATTTTACCTATACATGTAGGCCAGAAATAGTTATGTTTGCTATGATGGTGCAGCTGTGCAAGGCTGAGCTCTGCCCACCATCTGCTAGTGGCGTTTGCAGGAACAGCACTGTTGCCTGGAGATTCCATGATGTCACAGTGGGCTTCTTTCATGTAGACAGATTATGTCTGCTCAGAGAATTTGTTTCCCACTTCAGTGCCTGCTCTCCTACACGGGGTGTATTTATGGTAAGGTTTGTGCTGAGCACCTTGACAGCATCAGAGGAAATGGAAATGAGTTCCAAGACACTGCGTGTTTCTTTTTATTTTGGCATCAATACCAGTTGCCTAAGCAACATTATTTTAATTACACTACCCACATTATGAAATCCACACCATATACAGCATAAGGGTCACTGTCCATGAGCCCCGTATTGCACTGTAGAAGCACGGCTCTTCTTTGCTGTTCCACCACCTTCCTAGTGCCCACACCCTGCCCACACATGTGTGCTACACGTAATGCCCCATTTTACCTCACTTTCCTCCCTTCCAAGCCATTCCCCTGTGTCACTTTCCCTTTGGTAACCGTTAGTCCTCTCTTCAGTTCATGGAAGCTGCTACTGTCTTGTTCCTTCACTATTTTTCTTTTTTTTTAATTCTCCACAGTTGAGTGACATCAATTTCCACTTGACTTTCTCTTCGTGGCTTATTTCACTCTGAACAATACCCACAAGTTCCATGCATGTTGCTGTAAATGGTAAGATTTGTTTTCCTCATTTGGCTGAATAATATTCTACATCTCATATACTGATGGGCGTTAAGCTTGGCTTTTGTCAATACTTCAGTGAGAAACATAGGGGTGCAATTTTCGTTTTTAAAATGGGCTGCTGCATTCTGCTTATATATTTATAGATTTGTTTCTTTATGTTTATTCATATATGCCTTTACTGATTCATTAATTATTAATCTAAAATTACATGACAAAACATTAATTTTACAAGACCCACACTATAACCAAGATCAACCAAGTTACTTCCCTGAAGTCACTGTCCATGAGCATAGTAAGATACTGTATATACCATCTCCCCCAATCCACATTAATAATGCTAATCGTTATGCCTACCTTCTCCTTGCTTTCATATCTAACAACGCCACTATCTTCCCCTTGGTAACTGTTACTCCAAACTCGTATTCTGTGAATCTGCTGATGTTTTGCTCCTTCAGTTTTATCTTGGCGCTTCGTCTCCACGCATGTGTTAAATCATTTGATACTTATTATCTCTTCCTCAGTTATTTCACTGAGCATAATATGCTCTAGCGCCATCCATGTTGCAGCAAATGCTAGGATTTGTTTTCTTGTGATGGCTGAGTAATATTTCTTTCTGTATATGTACCACATCTTCTCTACCCATTAATCTATTGATGTCCATTAAGCTCGGTTTCTTTGAATAGTACTCTGATTAACATAGGGATATATATATCTTTATTAGCTGGGCAGATTCATTGGTTTTATTGGATGCTTTAATTAATTTATTCTTCATTTACTTATTATTAATCTATACGTAAAAGTATAACATGAGATTTTCAAGACTCCAACTGTCTCGAAATTCTTCCCAATGCCCCACTGCAGTCACTTCCATCAACAGAGCAATGTACTGTCGATTCAGTGCCTGTCTTCACTGTTTGGTTCAGCCCTCACCGTGCACCCACAAAAACATTATATGTGCTAATCATAATGCAACCTTTCTCTCCCCACTGTTATCCCTCCATTCTCCCATGTCCACATTAGTCGTTTCCCCTCTGGTAACCGTTAGTTCATTCTTGGGCTCTGTGTGTCTGCCACTATTTTGCACCTTCAGTTCTTTCCTGCTTCTCTATCTGCACAGATTGGTCATATCATATGATACTTGTCCTCCTGTCTTATTCATTGAAAATAAAACCAAATTCTTTCATCCATGTTGTCACAAATGGGAGGAATTGTTCTCTTCTTATGGGTGAAAGGCAATGAATTGTTTATATATACCACTTCTTCTTTATCCATTCATCTTCTGATGGCGATGGATCGGGTACTGTGAATTGTGCTGCGATAAACATGGGGGTGCACATACCTTTTTAAATTGGGCTACTGCATTCTATCTACTTATCTATACAACTTTGTTTTCCACTATATATCTATCACCTGACAATCTATCTTCTTGCTCTCTCACATCTATCATAGTCATCATCTATCTCTATCATCTATCATCTATCTGCAACTGTAATCTCTGAACCCATCTATGAGTATTTCTTATTTCTCATTAATACACAATTACATGAGTAACATTGTTTACTACAACTTCCATCACCAAATTATCCCCACATATCCCATTGCATTCACTATCCTCCAGTGCAGTAAAATAAGGTAGAATCACTAGTCTTCTCTGTGACGTACCGGTCTCCACGTAACTCAATGAACACTATGTACACTTATTCAATTGCACCGTTTTTAACCCCCTGTCCTACTTATCCCTCCACTATAACACAAACGGCCCAGTCTCTTTCCTTTGGTAACCACTAGTCCATTCTTCTCTTCAGCGTGGCTTCTTCAGTTTGGTTATTTCACTTTTCTTCTATTTTTTATTACTCTGCTAGTGAGTGAAATCAGTTACCATGTTTCTGACACTCCATCGCTTATTTCACTGACAATAATTCTCTGCTATCTACATACATATTGTTGTAAATGGTAGGATTTGTTGTCCTCATATGGCTGAATAATATCCCTCTCCTCATCTTCTCGTGGTTACTGAACTTTGCTACTATTAGTGCTGTGGTTATAAACATAGGTGAGCACATGTCTTGTTTAAACTGTGCTGCTGTATTCTGTTACTCTGTATTTATTTTATTGCATTTGTTCATTTAATAATATCTCATTAATGTACAATTACATTAATAAAATTATTTGTGCTAGAACCTGCCAATCACAAAGAAACCCAGGATTCGCAATTACAATCACACACCGTGAGCACAGTAAGATACTGTAGAATCACTACCTGTGTTCCCCGTTTTGTACAGCAATCCCCGTAATGCCCACCCACGCTATTCTTGGAAATCATATAGCACACTTTGTTTACTCCGCCCTCCGCCTCCAATCCCTCCTATCCAAAGCATACCCTTTCCCTATGTAAACTCCTAGTCCAACATTCAGTTCTGCGAATATGCTGATGTTATGCTTTTTCAGGTTTTCTTGGTTCTACATCTCTACAGATGGGTCAAATCATTTGACACTTGTCTTCCTTCACCTCTTATTTCATGAGTAAAATGCAATCCAGATCCTTCCGACTTGTTGCAAATGTTAGGACTTTTTTTTCTTCTTATGACTGATTAATATGCAACTGTCGAAATGTACCACAACATGTTTACACATTAATCTACTGATGGACACTCACCTGGGCTTCGATGAATAGTGCTGATAAACCCTTGGATGTATATGCATTTTAAATTCGGCTTCTGAAATGGATTTTTTGAGTGTTTATTATTGATTTGTTCATTTACCATTAATCTACAATTACATGTGTAACGTATTTACTAGACGCCCTTTACTACGTTCCACCCAATCCACCCCTGCAGTTAATTCCATCACCAGAGCAATGTACCGTAGAATCGCTAATTGTCTTCTCTGCTGGTCAGCACACCACGTGCACCCATTCCCACCTTATACATGCTAACGGAAATGCACACTTTCTTCCCCACCTCCTTTCCCCTCCATTCCCAACCATCCATCTCTGTCCCTTTCCCTTTGGTAACTGTGAATCTGTTCTTGTCTTCTGTGACACTGCTGTTTTTCTCCTTCAGTTTTTTCTTTGTTCTTATACTCCAATGATGAGTGACGTCATTTTACCTATACATGTAGGCCAGAAATAGTTATGTTTGCTATGATGGTGCAGCTGTGCAAGGCTGAGCTCTGCCCACCATCTGCTAGTGGCGTTTGCAGGAACAGCACTGTTGCCTGGAGATTCCATGATGTCACAGTGGGCTTCTTTCATGTAGACAGATTATGTCTGCTCAGAGAATTTGTTTCCCACTTCAGTGCCTGCTATCCTACACGGGGTGTATTTATGGTAAGGTTTGTGCTGAGCACCTTGACAGCATCAGAAGAAATGGAAATGAGTTCCAAGACACTGCGTGTTTCTTTTTATTTTGGCATCAATACCAGTTACCTAAGCAACATTATTTTAATTACACTACCCACATTATGAAATCCACACCATATACAGCATAAGGGTCACTGTCCATGAGCCCCGTATTGCACTGTAGAAGCACGGCTCTTCTTTGCTGTTCCACCACCTTCCTAGTGCCCACACCCTGCCCACACATGTGTGCTACACGTAATGCCCCATTTTACCTCCCTTTCCTCCCTTCCAAGCCATTCCCCTGTGTCACTTTCACTTTGGTAACCGTTAGTCCTCTCTTCTGTTCATGGAAGCTGCTACTGTCTTGTTCCTTCACTATTTTTCTTTTTTTTTAATTCTCCACAGTTGAGTGACATCAATTTCCACTTGACTTTCTCTTCGTGGCTTATTTCACTCTGAACAATACCCACAAGTTCCATGCATGTTGCTGTAAATGGTAAGATTTGTTTTCCTCATTTGGCTGAATAATATTCTACATCTCATATACTGATGGGCGTTAAGCTTGGCTTTTGTCAATACTTCAGTGAGAAACATAGGGGTGCAATTTTCGTTTTTAAAATGGGCTGCTGCATTCTGCTTATATATTTATAGATTTGTTTCTTTATGTTTATTCATATATGCCTTTACTGATTCATTAATTATTAATCTAAAATTACATGACAAACATTAATTTTACAAGACCCACACTATAACCAAGATCAACCAAGTTACTTCCCTGAAGTCACTGTCCATGAGCATAGTAAGATACTGTATATACCATCTCCCCCAATCCACATTAATAATGCTAATCGTTATGCCTACCTTCTCCTTGCTTTCATATCTAACAACGCCACTATCTTCCCCTTGGTAACTGTTACTCCAAACTCGTATTCTGTGAATCTGCTGATGTTTTGCTCCTTCAGTTTTATCTTGGCGCTTCGTCTCCACGCATGTGTTAAATCATTTGATACTTATTATCTCTTCCTCAGTTATTTCACTGAGCATAATATGCTCTAGCGCCATCCATGTTGCAGCAAATGCTAGGATTTGTTTTCTTGTGATGGCTGAGTAATATTTCTTTCTGTATATGTACCACATCTTCTCTACCCATTAATCTATTGATGTCCATTAAGCTCGGTTTCTTTGAATAGTACTCTGATTAACATAGGGATATATATATCTTTATTAGCTGGGCAGATTCATTGGTTTTATTGGATGCTTTAATTAATTTATTCTTCATTTACTTATTATTAATCTATACGTAAAAGTATAACATGAGATTTTCAAGACTCCAACTGTCTCGAAATTCTTCCCAATGCCCCACTGCAGTCACTTCCATCAACA
Source organism: Manis pentadactyla (assembly GCF_030020395.1). Classification (NCBI taxonomy): domain Eukaryota; kingdom Metazoa; phylum Chordata; class Mammalia; order Pholidota; family Manidae; genus Manis; species Manis pentadactyla. Next base: position 14,751,331 of record NC_080039.1, read on the forward strand.
GAGCAATGTACTGTCGATTCAGTGCCTGTCTTCACTGTTTGGTTCAGCCCTCACCGTGCACCCACAAAAACATTATATGTGCTAATCATAATGCAACCTTTCTCTCCCCACTGTTATCCCTCCATTCTCCCATGTCCACATTAGTCGTTTCCCCTCTGGTAACCGTTAGTTCATTCTTGGGCTCTGTGTGTCTGCCACTATTTTGCACCTTCAGTTCTTTCCTGCTTCTCTATCTGCACAGATTGGTCATATCATATGATACTTGTACTCCTGTCTTATTTCATTGAAAATAAAACCAAATTCTTTCATCCATGTTGTCACAAATGGGAGGAATTGTTCTCTTCTTATGGGTGAAAGGCAATGAATTGTTTATATATACCACTTCTTCTTTATCCATTCATCTTCTGATGGCGATGGATCGGGTACTGTGAATTGTGCTGCGATAAACATGGGGGTGCACATACCTTTTTTAAATTGGGCTACTGCATTCTATCTACTTATCTATACAACTTTGTTTTCCACTATATATCTATCACCTGACAATCTATCTTCTTGCTCTCTCACATCTATCATAGTCATCATCTATCTCTATCATCTATCATCTATCTGCAACTGTAATCTCTGAACCCATCTATGAGTATTTCTTATTTCTCATTAATACACAATTACATGAGTAACATTGTTTACTACAACTTCCATCACCAAATTATCCCCACATATCCCATTGCATTCACTATCCTCCAGTGCAGTAAAATAAGGTAGAATCACTAGTCTTCTCTGTGACGTACCGGTCTCCACGTAACTCAATGAACACTATGTACACTTATTCAATTGCACCGTTTTTAACCCCCTGTCCTACTTATCCCTCCACTATAACACAAACGGCCCAGTCTCTTTCCTTTGGTAACCACTAGTCCATTCTTCTCTTCAGCGTGGCTTCTTCAGTTTGGTTATTTCACTTTTCTTCTATTTTTTATTACTCTGCTAGTGAGTGAAATCAGTTACCATGTTTCTGACACTCCATCGCTTATTTCACTGACAATAATTCTCTGCTATCTACATACATATTGTTGTAAATGGTAGGATTTGTTGTCCTCATATGGCTGAATAATATCCCTCTCCTCATCTTCTCGTGGTTACTGAACTTTGCTACTATTAGTGCTGTGGTTATAAACATAGGTGAGCACATGTCTTGTTTAAACTGTGCTGCTGTATTCTGTTACTCTGTATTTATTTTATTGCATTTGTTCATTTAATAATATCTCATTAATGTACAATTACATTAATAAAATTATTTGTGCTAGAACCTGCCAATCACAAAGAAACCCAGGATTCGCAATTACAATCACACACCGTGAGCACAGTAAGATACTGTAGAATCACTACCTGTGTTCCCCGTTTTGTACAGCAATCCCCGTAATGCCCACCCACGCTATTCTTGGAAATCATATAGCACACTTTGTTTACTCCGCCCTCCGCCTCCAATCCCTCCTATCCAAAGCATACCCTTTCCCTATGTAAACTCCTAGTCCAACATTCAGTTCTGCGAATATGCTGATGTTATGCTTTTTCAGGTTTTCTTGGTTCTACATCTCTACAGATGGGTCAAATCATTTGACACTTGTCTTCCTTCACCTCTTATTTCATGAGTAAAATGCAATCCAGATCCTTCCGACTTGTTGCAAATGTTAGGACTTTTTTTTCTTCTTATGACTGATTAATATGCAACTGTCGAAATGTACCACAACATGTTTACACATTAATCTACTGATGGACACTCACCTGGGCTTCGATGAATAGTGCTGATAAACCCTTGGATGTATATGCATTTTAAATTCGGCTTCTGAAATGGATTTTTTGAGTGTTTATTATTGATTTGTTCATTTACCATTAATCTACAATTACATGTGTAACGTATTTACTAGACGCCCTTTACTACGTTCCACCCAATCCACCCCTGCAGTTAATTCCATCACCAGAGCAATGTACCGTAGAATCGCTAATTGTCTTCTCTGCTGGTCAGCACACCACGTGCACCCATTCCCACCTTATACATGCTAACGGAAATGCACACTTTCTTCCCCACCTCCTTTCCCCTCCATTCCCAACCATCCATCTCTGTCCCTTTCCCTTTGGTAACTGTGAATCTGTTCTTGTCTTCTGTGACACTGCTGTTTTTCTCCTTCAGTTTTTTCTTTGTTCTTATACTCCAATGATGAGTGACGTCATTTTACCTATACATGTAGGCCAGAAATAGTTATGTTTGCTATGATGGTGCAGCTGTGCAAGGCTGAGCTCTGCCCACCATCTGCTAGTGGCGTTTGCAGGAACAGCACTGTTGCCTGGAGATTCCATGATGTCACAGTGGGCTTCTTTCATGTAGACAGATTATGTCTGCTCAGAGAATTTTTTTCCCACTTCAGTGCCTGCTCTCCTACACGGGGTGTATTTATGGTAAGGTTTGTGCTGAGCACCTTGACAGCATCAGAGGAAATGGAAATGAGTTCCAAGACACTGCGTGTTTCTTTTTATTTTGGCATCAATACCAGTTGCCTAAGCAACATTATTTTAATTACACTACCCACATTATGAAATCCACACCATATACAGCATAAGGGTCACTGTCCATGAGCCCCGTATTGCACTGTAGAAGCACGGCTCTTCTTTGCTGTTCCACCACCTTCCTAGTGCCCACACCCTGCCCACACATGTGTGCTACACGTAATGCCCCATTTTACCTCACTTTCCTCCCTTCCAAGCCATTCCCCTGTGTCACTTTCCCTTTGGTAACCGTTAGTCCTCTCTTCAGTTCATGGAAGCTGCTACTGTCTTGTTCCTTCACTATTTTTCTTTTTTTTTAATTCTCCACAGTTGAGTGACATCAATTTCCACTTGACTTTCTCTTCGTGGCTTATTTCACTCTGAACAATACCCACAAGTTCCATGCATGTTGCTGTAAATGGTAAGATTTGTTTTCCTCATTTGGCTGAATAATATTCTACATCTCATATACTGATGGGCGTTAAGCTTGGCTTTTGTCAATACTTCAGTGAGAAACATAGGGGTGCAATTTTCGTTTTTAAAATGGGCTGCTGCATTCTGCTTATATATTTATAGATTTGTTTCTTTATGTTTATTCATATATGCCTTTACTGATTCATTAATTATTAATCTAAAATTACATGACAAACATTAATTTTACAAGACCCACACTATAACCAAGATCAACCAAGTTACTTCCCTGAAGTCACTGTCCATGAGCATAGTAAGATACTGTATATACCATCTCCCCCAATCCACATTAATAATGCTAATCGTTATGCCTACCTTCTCCTTGCTTTCATATCTAACAACGCCACTATCTTCCCCTTGGTAACTGTTACTCCAAACTCGTATTCTGTGAATCTGCTGATGTTTTGCTCCTTCAGTTTTATCTTGGCGCTTCGTCTCCACGCATGTGTTAAATCATTTGATACTTATTATCTCTTCCTCAGTTATTTCACTGAGCATAATATGCTCTAGCGCCATCCATGTTGCAGCAAATGCTAGGATTTGTTTTCTTGTGATGGCTGAGTAATATTTCTTTCTGTATATGTACCACATCTTCTCTACCCATTAATCTATTGATGTCCATTAAGCTCGGTTTCTTTGAATAGTACTCTGATTAACATAGGGATATATATATCTTTATTAGCTGGGCAGATTCATTGGTTTTATTGGATGCTTTAATTAATTTATTCTTCATTTACTTATTATTAATCTATACGTAAAAGTATAACATGAGATTTTCAAGACTCCAACTGTCTCGAAATTCTTCCCAATGCCCCACTGCAGTCACTTCCATCAACAGAGCAATGTACTGTCGATTCAGTGCCTGTCTTCACTGTTTGGTTCAGCCCTCACCGTGCACCCACAAAAACATTATATGTGCTAATCATAATGCAACCTTTCTCTCCCCACTGTTATCCCTCCATTCTCCCATGTCCACATTAGTCGTTTCCCCTCTGGTAACCGTTAGTTCATTCTTGGGCTCTGTGTGTCTGCCACTATTTTGCACCTTCAGTTCTTTCCTGCTTCTCTATCTGCACAGATTGGTCATATCATATGATACTTGTCCTCCTGTCTTATTTCATTGAAAATAAAACCAAATTCTTTCATCCATGTTGTCACAAATGGGAGGAATTGTTCTCTTCTTATGGGTGAAAGGCAATGAATTGTTTATATATACCACTTCTTCTTTATCCATTCATCTTCTGATGGCGATGGATCGGGTACTGTGAATTGTGCTGCGATAAACATGGGGGTGCACATACCTTTTTTAAATTGGGCTACTGCATTCTATCTACTTATCTATACAACTTTGTTTTCCACTATATATCTATCACCTGACAATCTATCTTCTTGCTCTCTCACATCTATCATAGTCATCATCTATCTCTATCATCTATCATCTATCTGCAACTGTAATCTCTGAACCCATCTATGAGTATTTCTTATTTCTCATTAATACACAATTACATGAGTAACATTGTTTACTACAACTTCCATCACCAAATTATCCCCACATATCCCATTGCATTCACTATCCTCCAGTGCAGTAAAATAAGGTAGAATCACTAGTCTTCTCTGTGACGTACCGGTCTCCACGTAACTCAATGAACACTATGTACACTTATTCAATTGCACCGTTTTTAACCCCCTGTCCTACTTATCCCTCCACTATAACACAAACGGCCCAGTCTCTTTCCTTTGGTAACCACTAGTCCATTCTTCTCTTCAGCGTGGCTTCTTCAGTTTGGTTATTTCACTTTTCTTCTATTTTTTATTACTCTGCTAGTGAGTGAAATCAGTTAACATGTTTCTGACACTCCATCGCTTATTTCACTGACAATAATTCTCTGCTATCTACATACATATTGTTGTAAATGGTAGGATTTGTTGTCCTCATATGGCTGAATAATATCCCTCTCCTCATCTTCTCGTGGTTACTGAACTTTGCTACTATTAGTGCTGTGGTTATAAACATAGGTGAGCACATGTCTTGTTTAAACTGTGCTGCTGTATTCTGTTACTCTGTATTTATTTTATTGCATTTGTTCATTTAATAATATCTCATTAATGTACAATTACATTAATAAAATTATTTGTGCTAGAACCTGCCAATCACAAAGAAACCCAGGATTCGCAATTACAATCACACACCGTGAGCACAGTAAGATACTGTAGAATCACTACCTGTGTTCCCCGTTTTGTACAGCAATCCCCGTAATGCCCACCCACGCTATTCTTGGAAATCATATAGCACACTTTGTTTACTCCGCCCTCCGCCTCCAATCCCTCCTATCCAAAGCATACCCTTTCCCTATGTAAACTCCTAGTCCAACATTCAGTTCTGCGAATATGCTGATGTTATGCTTTTTCAGGTTTTCTTGGTTCTACATCTCTACAGATGGGTCAAATCATTTGACACTTGTCTTCCTTCACCTCTTATTTCATGAGTAAAATGCAATCCAGATCCTTCCGACTTGTTGCAAATGTTAGGACTTTTTTTTCTTCTTATGACTGATTAATATGCAACTGTCGAAATGTACCACAACATGTTTACACATTAATCTACTGATGGACACTCACCTGGGCTTCGATGAATAGTGCTGATAAACCCTTGGATGTATATGCATTTTAAATTCGGCTTCTGAAATGGATTTTTTGAGTGTTTATTATTGATTTGTTCATTTACCATTAATCTACAATTACATGTGTAACGTATTTACTAGACGCCCTTTACTACGTTCCACCCAATCCACCCCTGCAGTTAATTCCATCACCAGAGCAATGTACCGTAGAATCGCTAATTGTCTTCTCTGCTGGTCAGCACACCACGTGCACCCATTCCCACCTTATACATGCTAACGGAAATGCACACTTTCTTCCCCACCTCCTTTCCCCTCCATTCCCAACCATCCATCTCTGTCCCTTTCCCTTTGGTAACTGTGAATCTGTTCTTGTCTTCTGTGACACTGCTGTTTTTCTCCTTCAGTTTTTTCTTTGTTCTTATACTCCAATGATGAGTGACGTCATTTTACCTATACATGTAGGCCAGAAATAGTTATGTTTGCTATGATGGTGCAGCTGTGCAATGCTGAGCTCTGCCCACCATCTGCTAGTGGCGTTTGCCGGAACAGCACTGTTGCCTGGAGATTCCATGATGTCACAGTGGGCTTCTTTCATGTAGACAGATTATGTCTGCTCAGAGAATTTTTTTCCCACTTCAGTGCCTGCTCTCCTACACGGGGTGTATTTATGGTAAGGTTTGTGCTGAGCACCTTGACAGCATCAGAGGAAATGGAAATGAGTTCCAAGACACTGCGTGTTTCTTTTTATTTTGGCATCAATACCAGTTGCCTAAGCAACATTATTTTAATTACACTACCCACATTATGAAATCCACACCATATACAGCATAAGGGTCACTGTCCATGAGCCCCGTATTGCACTGTAGAAGCACGGCTCTTCTTTGCTGTTCCACCACCTTCCTAGTGCCCACACCCTGCCCACACATGTGTGCTACACGTAATGCCCCATTTTACCTCACTTTCCTCCCTTCCAAGCCATTCCCCTGTGTCACTTTCCCTTTGGTAACCGTTAGTCCTCTCTTCAGTTCATGGAAGCTGCTACTGTCTTGTTCCTTAACTATTTTTCTTTTTTTTAAATTCTCCACAGTTGAGTGACATCAATTTCCACTTGACTTTCTCTTCGTGGCTTATTTCACTCTGAACAATACCCACAAGTTCCATGCATGTTGCTGTAAATGGTAAGATTTGTTTTCCTCATTTGGCTGAATAATATTCTACATCTCATATACTGATGGACGTTAAGTTTGGCTTTTGTCAATACTTCAGTGAGAAACATAGGGGTGCAATTTTCGTTTTTAAAATGGGCTGCTGCATTCTGCTTATATATTTATAGATTTGTTTCTTTATGTTTATTCATATATGCCTTTACTGATTCATTAATTATTAATCTAAAATTACATGACAAACATTAATTTTACAAGACCCACACTATAACCAAGATCAACCCAGTTACTTCCCTGAAGTCACTGTCCATGAGCATAGTAAGATACTGTATATACCATCTCCCCCAATCCACTTTAATAATGCTAATCGTTATGCCTACCTTCTCCTTGCTTTCATATCTAACAACGCCACTATCTTCCCCTTGGTAACTGTTACTCCAAACTCGTATTCTGTGAATCTGCTGATGTTTTGCTCCTTCAGTTTTATCTTGGCGCTTCGTCTCCACGCATGTGTTAAATCATTTGATACTTATTATCTCTTCCTCACTTATTTCACTGAGCATAATATGCTCTAGCGCCATCCATGTTGCAGCAAATGCTAGGATTTGTTTTCTTGTGATGGCTGAGTAATATTCCTTTCTGTATATGTACCACATCTTCTATACCCATTAATCTATTGATGTCCATTAAGCTCGGTTTCTTTGAATAGTACTCTGATTAACATAGGGATATATATATCTTTATTAGCTGGGCAGATTCATTGGTTTTATTGGATTCTTTAATTAATTTATTCTTTATTTAATTATTATTAATCTATACGTAAAAGTATAACATGAGATTTTCTAGACTCCAACTGTCTCGAAATTCTTCCCAATGCCCCACTGCAGTCACTTCCATCAACAGAGCAATGTACTGTCGATTCACTGCCTGTGTTCACTGTTTGGTTCAGCCCTCACCGTGCACCCACATAAACAATATATGTGCTAATCATAATGCATCCTTTCTCTCCCCACTGTTATCCCTCCATTCTCCCATGTCCACATTAGTCGTTTCCCCTCTGGTAACTGTTAGTTCATTCTTGGGCTCTGTGTGTCTGCCACTATTTTGCACCTTCAGTTCTTTCCTGCTTCTCTATCTGCACAGATTGGTCATATCATATGATACTTGTCCTCCTGTCTTATTTCATTGAAAATAAAACCAAATTCTTTCATCCATGTTGTCACAAATGGGAGGAATTGTTCTCTTCTTATGGGTGAATGGCAATGAATTGTTTATATATACCAGTTCTTCTTTATCCATTCATTTTCTGATGGAGATGGATCGGGTACTGTGAATTGTGCTGCGATAAACAAGGGGGTGCACATACCTTTTTTAAATTGGGCTACTGCATTCTATCTACTTATCTATACAACTTTGTTTTCCACTATATATCTATCATCTGACAATCTATCTTCTTGCTATCTCACATCTATCATAGTCATCATCTATCTCTATCATCTATCATCTATCTGCAACTGTAATCTCTGAACCCATCTATGAGTATTTCTTATTTCTCATTAAAACACAATTACATGAGTAACATTGTTTACTACAACTTCCATCACCAAAATATCCCCACATATCCCATTGCATTCACTATCCTCCAGTGCAGTAAAATAAGGTAGAATCACTAGTCTTCTCTGTGACGTACCGGTCTCCACGTAACTCAACGAACACTATGTACACTTATTCAATTGCACCGTTTTTAACCCCCTGTCCTACTTATCCCTCCACTATAACACAAACGGCCCAGTCTCTTTCCTTTGGTAACCACTAGTCCATTCTTCTCTTCAGCGTGGCTTCTTCAGTTTGGTTATTTCACTTTTCTTCTATTTTTTATTACTCTGCTAGTGAGTGAAATCAGTTACCATGTTTCTGACACTCCATCGCTTATTTCACTGACCATAATTCTCTGCTATCTACATACATGTTGTTGTAAATGGTAGGATTTGTTGTCCTCATATGGCTGAATAATATCCCTCTCCTCATCTTCTCGTGGTTACTGAACTTTGCTACTATTAGTGCTGTGGTTATAAACATAGGTGAGCACATGTCTTGTTTAAACTGTGCTGCTGTATTCTGTTACTCTGTATTTATTTTATTGCATTTGTTCATTTAATAATATCTCATTAATGTACAATTACATTAATAAAATTATTTGTGCTAGAACCTGCCAATCACAAAGAAACCCAGGATTCGCAATTACAATCACACACCGTGAGCACAGTAAGATACTGTAGAATCACTACCTGTGTTCCCCGTTTTGTACAGCAATCCCCGTAATGCCCACCCACGCTATTCTTGGAAATCATATAGCACACTTTGTTTACTCCGCCCTCCGCCTCCAATCCCTCCTAACCAAAGCATACCCTTTCACTATGTAAACTCCTAGTCCAACATTCAGTTCTGCGAATATGCTGATGTTATGCTTTTTCAGGTTTTCTTGGTTCTACATCTCTACAGATGGGTCAAATCATTTGACACTTGTCTTCCTTCACCTCTTATTTCATGAGTAAAATGCAATCCAGATCCTTCCGACTTGTTGCAAATGTTAGGACTTTTTTTTCTTCTTATGACTGATTAATATGCAACTGTCGAAATGTACCACAACATGTTTAAACATTAATCTACTGATGGACACTCACCTGGGCTTCGATGAATAGTGCTGATAAACCCTTGGATGTATATGCATTTTAAATTCGGCTTCTGAAATGGATTTTTTGAGTGTTTATTATTGATTTGTTCATTTACCATTAATCTACAATTACATGTGTAACGTATTTACTAGACGCCCTTTACTACGTTCCACCCAATCCACCCCTGCAGTTAATTCCATCACCAGAGCAATGTACCGTAGAATCGCTAATTGTCTTCTCTGCTGGTCAGCACACCACGTGCACCCATTCCCACCTTATACATGCTAACGGAAATGCACACTTTCTTCCCCACCTCCTTTCCCCTCCATTCCCAACCATCCATCTCTGTCCCTTTCCCTTTGGTAACTGTGAATCTGTTCTTGTCTTCTGTGACACTGCTGTTTTTCTCCTTCAGTTTTTTCTTTGTTCTTATACTCCAATGATGAGTGACGTCATTTTACCTATACATGTAGGCCAGAAATAGTTATGTTTGCTATGATGGTGCAGCTGTGCAAGGCTGAGCTCTGCCCACCATCTGCTAGTGGCGTTTGCAGGAACAGCACTGTTGCCTGGAGATTCCATGATGTCACAGTGGGCTTCTTTCATGTAGACAGATTATGTCTGCTCAGAGAATTTGTTTCCCACTTCAGTGCCTGCTCTCCTACACGGGGTGTATTTATGGTAAGGTTTGTGCTGAGCACCTTGACAGCATCAGAGGAAATGGAAATGAGTTCCAAGACACTGCGTGTTTCTTTTTATTTTGGCATCAATACCAGTTACCTAAGCAACATTATTTTAATTACACTACCCACATTATGAAATCCACACCATATACAGCATAAGGGTCACTGTCCATGAGCCCCGTATTGCACTGTAGAAGCACGGCTCTTCTTTGCTGTTCCACCACCTTCCTAGTGCCCACACCCTGCCCACACATGTGTGCTACACGTAATGCCCCATTTTACCTCACTTTCCTCCCTTCCAAGCCATTCCCCTGTGTCACTTTCCCTTTGGTAACCGTTAGTCCTCTCTTCAGTTCATGGAAGCTGCTACTGTCTTGTTCCTTCACTATTTTTCTTTTTTTTAAATTCTCCACAGTTGAGTGACATCAATTTCCACTTGACTTTCTCTTCATGGCTTATTTCACTCTGAACAATACCCACAAGTTCCATGCATGTTGCTGTAAATGGTAAGATTTGTTTTCCTCATTTGGCTGAATAATATTCTACATCTCATATACTGATGGACGTTAAGCTTGGCTTTTGTCAATACTTCAGTGAGAAACATAGGGGTGCAATTTTCGTTTTTAAAATGGGCTGCTGCATTCTGCTTATATATTTATAGATTTGTTTCTTTATGTTTATTCATATATGCCTTTACTGATTCATTAATTATTAATCTAAAATTACATGACAAACATTAATTTTACAAGACCCACACTATAACCAAGATCAACCAAGTTACTTCCCTGAAGTCACTGTCCATGAGCATAGTAAGATACTGTATATACCATCTCCCCCAATCCACATTAATAATGCTAATCGTTATGCCTACCTTCTCCTTGCTTTCATATCTAACAACGCCACTATCTTCCCCTTGGTAACTGTTACTCCAAACTCGTATTCTGTGAATCTGCTGATGTTTTGCTCCTTCAGTTTTATCTTGGCGCTTCGTCTCCACGCATGTGTTAAATCATTTGATACTTATTATCTCTTCCTCAGTTATTTCACTGAGCATAATATGCTCTAGCGCCATCCATGTTGCAGCAAATGCTAGGATTTGTTTTCTTGTGATGGCTGAGTAATATTTCTTTCTGTATATGTACCACATCTTCTCTACCCATTAATCTATTGATGTCCATTAAGCTCGGTTTCTTTGAATAGTACTCTGATTAACATAGGGATATATATATCTTTATTAGCTGGGCAGATTCATTGGTTTTATTGGATGCTTTAATTAATTTATTCTTCATTTACTTATTATTAATCTATACGTAAAAGTATAACATGAGATTTTCAAGACTCCAACTGTCTCGAAATTCTTCCCAATGCCCCACTGCAGTCACTTCCATCAACAGAGCAATGTACTGTCGATTCAGTGCCTGTCTTCACTGTTTGGTTCAGCCCTCACCGTGCACCCACAAAAACATTATATGTGCTAATCATAATGCAACCTTTCTCTCCCCACTGTTATCCCTCCATTCTCCCATGTCCACATTAGTCGTTTCCCCTCTGGTAACCGTTAGTTCATTCTTGGGCTCTGTGTGTCTGCCACTATTTTGCACCTTCAGTTCTTTCCTGCTTCTCTATCTGCACAGATTGGTCATATCATATGATACTTGTATTCCTGTCTTATTTCATTGAAAATAAAACCAAATTCTTTCATCCATGTTGTCACAAATGGGAGGAATTGTTCTCTTCTTATGGGTGAAAGGCAATGAATTGTTTATATATACCACTTCTTCTTTATCCATTCATCTTCTGATGGCGATGGATCGGGTACTGTGAATTGTGCTGCGATAAACAATTGGGTGCACATACCTTTTTTAAATTGGGCTACTGCATTCTATCTACTTATCTATACAACTTTGTTTTCCACTATATATCTATCACCTGACAATCTATCTTCTTGCTCTCTCACATCTATCATAGTCATCATCTATCTCTATCATCTATCATCTATCTGCAACTGTAATCTCTGAACCCATCTATGAGTATTTCTTATTTCTCATTAATACACAATTACATGAGTAACATTGTTTACTACAACTTCCATCACCAAATTATCCCCACATATCCCATTGCATTCACTATCCTCCAGTGCAGTAAAATAAGGTAGAATCACTAGTCTTCTCTGTGACGTACCGGTCTCTTCGTAACTCAATGAACACTATGTACACTTATTCAATTGCACCGTTTTTAACCCCCTGTCCTACTTATCCCTCCACTATAACACAAACGGCCCAGTCTCTTTCCTTTGGTAACCACTAGTCCATTCTTCTCTTCAGCGTGGCTTCTTCAGTTTGGTTATTTCACTTTTCTTCTATTTTTTATTACTCTGCTAGTGAGTGAAATCAGTTACCATGTTTCTGACACTCCATCGCTTATTTCACTGACAATAATTCTCTGCTATCTACATACATATTGTTGTAAATGGTAGGATTTGTTGTCCTCATATGGCTGAATAATATCCCTCTCCTCATCTTCTCGTGGTTACTGAACTTTGCTACTATTAGTGCTGTGGTTATAAACATAGGTGAGCACATGTCTTGTTTAAACTGTGCTGCTGTATTCTGTTACTCTGTATTTATTTTATTGCATTTGTTCATTTAATAATATCTCATTAATGTACAATTACATTAATAAAATTATTTGTGCTAGAACCTGCCAATCACAAAGAAACCCAGGATTCGCAATTACAATCACACACCGTGAGCACAGTAAGATACTGTAGAATCACTACCTGTGTTCCCCGTTTTGTACAGCAATCCCCGTAATGCCCACCCACGCTATTCTTGGAAATCATATAGCACACTTTGTTTACTCCGCCCTCCGCCTCCAATCCCTCCTATCCAAAGCATACCCTTTCCCTATGTAAACTCCTAGTCCAACATTCAGTTCTGCGAATATGCTGATGTTATGCTTTTTCAGGTTTTCTTGGTTCTACATCTCTACAGATGGGTCAAATCATTTGACACTTGTCTTCCTTCACCTCTTATTTCATGAGTAAAATGCAATCCAGATCCTTCCGACTTGTTGCAAATGTTAGGACTTTTTTTTCTTCTTATGACTGATTAATATGCAACTGTCGAAATGTACCACAACATGTTTACACATTAATCTACTGATGGACACTCACCTGGGCTTCGATGAATAGTGCTGATAAACCCTTGGATGTATATGCATTTTAAATTCGGCTTCTGAAATGGATTTTTTGAGTGTTTATTATTGATTTGTTCATTTACCATTAATCTACAATTACATGTGTAACGTATTTACTAGACGCCCTTTACTACGTTCCACCCAATCCACCCCTGCAGTTAATTCCATCACCAGAGCAATGTACCGTAGAATCGCTAATTGTCTTCTCTGCTGGTCAGCACACCACGTGCACCCATTCCCACCTTATACATGCTAACGGAAATGCACACTTTCTTCCCCACCTCCTTTCCCCTCCATTCCCAACCATCCATCTCTGTCCCTTTCCCTTTGGTAACTGTGAATCTGTTCTTGTCTTCTGTGACACTGCTGTTTTTCTCCTTCAGTTTTTTCTTTGTTCTTATACTCCAATGATGAGTGACGTCATTTTACCTATACATGTAGGCCAGAAATAGTTATGTTTGCTATGATGGTGCAGCTGTGCAAGGCTGAGCTCTGCCCACCATCTGCTAGTGGCGTTTGCAGGAACAGCACTGTTGCCTGGAGATTCCATGATGTCACAGTGGGCTTCTTTCATGTAGACAGATTATGTCTGCTCAGAGAATTTGTTTCCCACTTCAGTGCCTGCTCTCCTACACGGGGTGTATTTATGGTAAGGTTTGTGCTGAGCACCTTGACAGCATCAGAGGAAATGGAAATGAGTTCCAAGACACTGCGTGTTTCTTTTTATTTTGGCATCAATACCAGTTACCTAAGCAACATTATTTTAATTACACTACCCACATTATGAAATCCACACCATATACAGCATAAGGGTCACTGTCCATGAGCCCCGTATTGCACTGTAGAAGCACGGCTCTTCTTTGCTGTTCCACCACCTTCCTAGTGCCCACACCCTGCCCACACATGTGTGCTACACGTAATGCCCCATTTTACCTCACTTTCCTCCCTTCCAAGCCATTCCCCTGTGTCACTTTCCCTTTGGTAACCGTTAGTCCTCTCTTCAGTTCATGGAAGCTGCTACTGTCTTGTTCCTTCACTATTTTTCTTTTTTTAAAATTCTCCACAGTTGAGTGACATCAATTTCCACTTGACTTTCTCTTCGTGGCTTATTTCACTCTGAACAATACCCACAAGTTCCATGCATGTTGCTGTAAATGGTAAGATTTGTTTTCCTCATTTGGCTGAATAATATTCTACATCTCATATACTGATGGACGTTAAGCTTGGCTTTTGTCAATACTTCAGTGAGAAACATAGGGGTGCAATTTTCGTTTTTAAAATGGGCTGCTGCATTCTGCTTATATATTTATAGATTTGTTTCTTTATGTTTATTCATATATGCCTTTACTGATTCATTAATTATTAATCTAAAATTACATGACAAACATTAATTTTACAAGACCCACACTATAACCAAGATCAACCCAGTTACTTCCCTGAAGTCACTGTCCATGAGCATAGTAAGATACTGTATATACCATCTCCCCCAATCCACTTTAATAATGCTAATCGTTATGCCTACCTTCTCCTTGCTTTCATATCTAACAACGCCACTATCTTCCCCTTGGTAACTGTTACTCCAAACTCGTATTCTGTGAATCTGCTGATGTTTTGCTCCTTCAGTTTTATCTTGGCGCTTCGTCTCCACGCATGTGTTAAATCATTTGATACTTATTATCTCTTCCTCACTTATTTCACTGAGCATAATATGCTCTAGCGCCATCCATGTTGCAGCAAATGCTAGGATTTGTTTTCTTGTGATGGCTGAGTAATATTCCTTTCTGTATATGTACCACATCTTCTATACCCATTAATCTATTGATGTCCATTAAGCTCGGTTTCTTTGAATAGTACTCTGATTAACATAGGGATATATATATCTTTATTAGCTGGGCAGATTCATTGGTTTTATTGGATTCTTTAATTAATTTATTCTTTATTTAATTATTATTAATCTATACGTAAAAGTATAACATGAGATTTTCTAGACTCCAACTGTCTCGAAATTCTTCCCAATGCCCCACTGCAGTCACTTCCATCAACAGAGCAATGTACTGTCGATTCACTGCCTGTGTTCACTGTTTGGTTCAGCCCTCACCGTGCACCCACATAAACAATATATGTGCTAATCATAATGCATCCTTTCTCTCCCCACTGTTATCCCTCCATTCTCCCATGTCCACATTAGTCGTTTCCCCTCTGGTAACTGTTAGTTCATTCTTGGGCTCTGTGTGTCTGCCACTATTTTGCACCTTCAGTTCTTTCCTGCTTCTCTATCTGCACAGATTGGTCATATCATATGATACTTGTCCTCCTGTCTTATTTCATTGAAAATAAAACCAAATTCTTTCATCCATGTTGTCACAAATGGGAGGAATTGTTCTCTTCTTATGGGTGAATGGCAATGAATTGTTTATATATACCAGTTCTTCTTTATCCATTCATTTTCTGATGGAGATGGATCGGGTACTGTGAATTGTGCTGCGATAAACAAGGGGGTGCACATACCTTTTTTAAATTGGGCTACTGCATTCTATCTACTTATCTATACAACTTTGTTTTCCACTATATATCTATCATCTGACAATCTATCTTCTTGCTATCTCACATCTATCATAGTCATCATCTATCTCTATCATCTATCATCTATCTGCAACTGTAATCTCTGAACCCATCTATGAGTATTTCTTATTTCTCATTAAAACACAATTACATGAGTAACATTGTTTACTACAACTTCCATCACCAAAATATCCCCACATATCCCATTGCATTCACTATCCTCCAGTGCAGTAAAATAAGGTAGAATCACTAGTCTTCTCTGTGACGTACCGGTCTCCACGTAACTCAACGAACACTATGTACACTTATTCAATTGCACCGTTTTTAACCCCCTGTCCTACTTATCCCTCCACTATAACACAAACGGCCCAGTCTCTTTCCTTTGGTAACCACTAGTCCATTCTTCTCTTCAGCGTGGCTTCTTCAGTTTGGTTATTTCACTTTTCTTCTATTTTTTATTACTCTGCTAGTGAGTGAAATCAGTTACCATGTTTCTGACACTCCATCGCTTATTTCACTGACCATAATTCTCTGCTATCTACATACATGTTGTTGTAAATGGTAGGATTTGTTGTCCTCATATGGCTGAATAATATCCCTCTCCTCATCTTCTCGTGGTTACTGAACTTTGCTACTATTAGTGCTGTGGTTATAAACATAGGTGAGCACATGTCTTGTTTAAACTGTGCTGCTGTATTCTGTTACTCTGTATTTATTTTATTGCATTTGTTCATTTAATAATATCTCATTAATGTACAATTACATTAATAAAATTATTTGTGCTAGAACCTGCCAATCACAAAGAAACCCAGGATTCGCAATTACAATCACACACCGTGAGCACAGTAAGATACTGTAGAATCACTACCTGTGTTCCCCGTTTTGTACAGCAATCCCCGTAATGCCCACCCACGCTATTCTTGGAAATCATATAGCACACTTTGTTTACTCCGCCCTCCTCCTCCAATCCCTCCTATCCAAAGCATACCCTTTCCCTATGTAAACTCCTAGTCCAACATTCAGTTCTGCGAATATGCTGATGTTATGCTTTTTCAGGTTTTCTTGGTTCTACATCTCTACAGATGGGTCAAATCATTTGACACTTGTCTTCCTTCACCTCTTATTTCATGAGTAAAATGCAATCCAGATCCTTCCGACTTGTTGCAAATGTTAGGACTTTTTTTTCTTCTTATGACTGATTAATATGCAACTGTCGAAATGTACCACAACATGTTTACACATTAATCTACTGATGGACACTCACCTGGGCTTCGATGAATAGTGCTGATAAACCCTTGGATGTATATGCATTTTAAATTCGGCTTCTGAAATGGATTTTTTGAGTGTTTATTATTGATTTGTTGATTTACCATTAATCTACAATTACATGTGTAACGTATTTACTAGACGCCCTTTACTACGTTCCACCCAATCCACCCCTGCAGTTAATTCCATCACCAGAGCAATGTACCGTAGAATCGCTAATTGTCTTCTCTGCTGGTCAGCACACCACGTGCACCCATTCCCACCTTATACATGCTAACGGAAATGCACACTTTCTTCCCCACCTCCTTTCCCCTCCATTCCCAACCATCCATCTCTGTCCCTTTCCCTTTGGTAACTGTGAATCTGTTCTTGTCTTCTGTGACACTGCTGTTTTTCTCCTTCAGTTTTTTCTTTGTTCTTATACTCCAATGATGAGTGACGTCATTTTACCTATACATGTAGGCCAGAAATAGTTATGTTTGCTATGATGGTGCAGCTGTGCAAGGCTGAGCTCTGCCCACCATCTGCTAGTGGCGTTTGCAGGAACAGCACTGTTGCCTGGAGATTCCATGATGTCACAGTGGGCTTCTTTCATGTAGACAGATTATGTCTGCTCAGAGAATTTTTTTCCCACTTCAGTGCCTGCTCTCCTACACGGGGTGTATTTATGGTAAGGTTTGTGCTGAGCACCTTGACAGCATCAGAGGAAATGGAAATGAGTTCCAAGACACTGCGTGTTTCTTTTTATTTTGGCATCAATACCAGTTTCCTAAGCAACATTATTTTAATTACACTACCCACATTATGAAATCCACACCATATACAGCATAAGGGTCACTGTCCATGAGCCCCGTATTGCACTGTAGAAGCACGGCTCTTCTTTGCTGTTCCACCACCTTCCTAGTGCCCACACCCTGCCCACACATGTGTGCTACACGTAATGCCCCATTTTACCTCACTTTCCTCCCTTCCAAGCCATTCCCCTGTGTCACTTTCCCTTTGGTAACCGTTAGTCCTCTCTTCAGTTCATGGAAGCTGCTACTGTCTTGTTCCTTCACTATTTTTCTTTTTTTTAAATTCTCCACAGTTGAGTGACATCAATTTCCACTTGACTTTCTCTTCGTGGCTTATTTCACTCTGAACAATACCCACAAGTTCCATGCATGTTGCTGTAAATGGTAAGATTTGTTTTCCTCATTTGGCTGAATAATATTCTACATCTCATATACTGATGGACGTTAAGCTTGGCTTTTGTCAATACTTCAGTGAGAAACATAGGGGTGCAATTTTCGTTTTTAAAATGGGCTGCTGCATTCTGCTTATATATTTATAGATTTGTTTCTTTATGTTTATTCATATATGCCTTTACTGATTCATTAATTATTAATCTAAAATTACATGACAAACATTAATTTTACAAGACCCACACTATAACCAAGATCAACCCAGTTACTTCCCTGAAGTCACTGTCCATGAGCATAGTAAGATACTGTATATACCATCTCCCCCAATCCACTTTAATAATGCTAATCGTTATGCCTACCTTCTCCTTGCTTTCATATCTAACAACGCCACTATCTTCCCCTTGGTAACTGTTACTCCAAACTCGTATTCGGTGAATCTGCTGATGTTTTGCTCCTTCAGTTTTATCTTGGCGCTTTGTCTCCACGCATGTGTTAAATCATTTGATACTTATTATCTCTTCCTCACTTATTTCACTGAGCATAATATGCTCTAGCGCCATCCATGTTGCAGCAAATGCTAGGATTTGTTTTCTTGTGATGGCTGAGTAATATTCCTTTCTGTATATGTACCACATCTTCTATACCCATTAATCTATTGATGTCCATTAAGCTCGGTTTCTTTGAATAGTACTCTGATTAACATAGGGATATATATATCTTTATTAGCTGGGCAGATTCATTGGTTTTATTGGATTCTTTAATTAATTTATTCTTTATTTAATTATTATTAATCTATACGTAAAAGTATAACATGAGATTTTCTAGACTCCAACTGTCTCGAAATTCTTCCCAATGCCCCACTGCAGTCACTTCCATCAACAGAGCAATGTACTGTCGATTCACTGCCTGTGTTCACTGTTTGGTTCAGCCCTCACCGTGCACCCACATAAACAATATATGTGCTAATCATAATGCATCCTTTCTCTCCCCACTGTTATCCCTCCATTCTCCCATGTCCACATTAGTCGTTTCCCCTCTGGTAACTGTTAGTTCATTCTTGGGCTCTGTGTGTCTGCCACTATTTTGCACCTTCAGTTCTTTCCTGCTTCTCTATCTGCACAGATTGGTCATATCATATGATACTTGTCCTCCTGTCTTATTTCATTGAAAATAAAACCAAATTCTTTCATCCATGTTGTCACAAATGGGAGGAATTGTTCTCTTCTTATGGGTGAATGGCAATGAATTGTTTATATATACCAGTTCTTCTTTATCCATTCATTTTCTGATGGAGATGGATCGGGTACTGTGAATTGTGCTGCGATAAACAAGGGGGTGCACATACCTTTTTTAAATTGGGCTACTGCATTCTATCTACTTATCTATACAACTTTGTTTTCCACTATATATCTATCATCTGACAATCTATCTTCTTGCTATCTCACATCTATCATAGTCATCATCTATCTCTATCATCTATCATCTATCTGCAACTGTAATCTCTGAACCCATCTATGAGTATTTCTTATTTCTCATTAAAACACAATTACATGAGTAACATTGTTTACTACAACTTCCATCACCAAAATATCCCCACATATCCCATTGCATTCACTATCCTCCAGTGCAGTAAAATAAGGTAGAATCACTAGTCTTCTCTGTGACGTACCGGTCTCCACGTAACTCAACGAACACTATGTACACTTATTCAATTGCACCGTTTTTAACCCCCTGTCCTACTTATCCCTCCACTATAACACAAACGGCCCAGTCTCTTTCCTTTGGTAACCACTAGTCCATTCTTCTCTTCAGCGTGGCTTCTTCAGTTTGGTTATTTCACTTTTCTTCTATTTTTTATTACTCTGCTAGTGAGTGAAATCAGTTACCATGTTTCTGACAATCCATCGCTTATTTCACTGACCATAATTCTCTGCTATCTACATACATGTTGTTGTAAATGGTAGGATTTGTTGTCCTCATATGGCTGAATAATATCCCTCTCCTCATCTTCTCGTGGTTACTGAACTTTGCTACTATTAGTGCTGTGGTTATAAACATAGGTGAGCACATGTCTTGTTTAAACTGTGCTGCTGTATTCTGTTACTCTGTATTTATTTTATTGCATTTGTTCATTTAATAATATCTCATTAATGTACAATTACATTAATAAAATTATTTGTGCTAGAACCTGCCAATCACAAAGAAACCCAGGATTCGCAATTACAATCACACACCGTGAGCACAGTAAGATACTGTAGAATCACTACCTGTGTTCCCCGTTTTGTACAGCATTCCCCGTAATGCCCACCCACGCTATTCTTGGAAATCATATAGCACACTTTGTTTACTCCGCCCTCCGCCTCCAATCCCTCCTATCCAAAGCATACCCTTTCCCTATGTAAACTCCTAGTCCAACATTCAGTTCTGCGAATATGCTGATGTTATGCTTTTTCAGGTTTTCTTGGTTCTACATCTCTACAGATGGGTCAAATCATTTGACACTTGTCTTCCTTCACCTCTTATTTCATGAGTAAAATGCAATCCAGATCCTTCCGACTTGTTGCAAATGTTAGGACTTTTTTTTCTTCTTATGACTGATTAATATGCAACTGTCGAAATGTACCACAACATGTTTACACATTAATCTACTGATGGACACTCACCTGGGCTTCGATGAATAGTGCTGATAAACCCTTGGATGTATATGCATTTTAAATTCGGCTTCTGAAATGGATTTTTTGAGTGTTTATTATTGATTTGTTGATTTACCATTAATCTACAATTACATGTGTAACGTATTTACTGGACGCCCTTTACTACGTTCCACCCAATCCACCCCTGCAGTTAATTCCATCACCAGAGCAATGTACCGTAGAATCGCTAATTGTCTTCTCTGCTGGTCAGCACACCACGTGCACCCATTCCCACCTTATACATGCTAACGGAAATGCACACTTTCTTCCCCACCTCCTTTCCCCTCCATTCCCAACCATCCATCTCTGTCCCTTTCCCTTTGGTAACTGTGAATCTGTTCTTGTCTTCTGTGACACTGCTGTTTTTCTCCTTCAGTTTTTTCTTTGTTCTTATACTCCAATGATGAGTGACGTCATTTTACCTATACATGTAGGCCAGAAATAGTTATGTTTGCTATGATGGTGCAGCTGTGCAAGGCTGAGCTCTGCCCACCATCTGCTAGTGGCGTTTGCAGGAACAGCACTGTTGCCTGGAGATTCCATGATGTCACAGTGGGCTTCTTTCATGTAGACAGATTATGTCTGCTCAGAGAATTTGTTTCCCACTTCAGTGCCTGCTCTCCTACACGGGGTGTATTTATGGTAAGGTTTGTGCTGAGCACCTTGACAGCATCAGAGGAAATGGAAATGAGTTCCAAGACACTGCGTGTTTCTTTTTATTTTGGCATCAATACCAGTTACCTAAGCAACATTATTTTAATTACACTACCCACATTATGAAATCCACACCATATACAGCATAAGGGTCACTGTCCATGAGCCCCGTATTGCACTGTAGAAGCACGGCTCTTCTTTGCTGTTCCACCACCTTCCTAGTGCCCACACCCTGCCCACACATGTGTGCTACACGTAATGCCCCATTTTACCTCACTTTCCTCCCTTCCAAGCCATTCCCCTGTGTCACTTTCCCTTTGGTAACCGTTAGTCCTCTCTTCAGTTCATGGAAGCTGCTACTGTCTTGTTCCTTCACTATTTTTCTTTTTTTTAAATTCTCCACAGTTGAGTGACATCAATTTCCACTTGACTTTCTCTTCGTGGCTTATTTCACTCTGAACAATACCCACAAGTTCCATGCATGTTGCTGTAAATGGTAAGATTTGTTTTCCTCATTTGGCTGAATAATATTCTACATCTCATATACTGATGGACGTTAAGCTTGGCTTTTGTCAATACTTCAGTGAGAAACATAGGGGTGCAATTTTCGTTTTTAAAATGGGCTGCTGCATTCTGCTTATATATTTATAGATTTGTTTCTTTATGTTTATTCATATATGCCTTTACTGATTCATTAATTATTAATCTAAAATTACATGACAAACATTAATTTTACAAGACCCACACTATAACCAAGATCAACCCAGTTACTTCCCTGAAGTCACTGTCCATGAGCATAGTAAGATACTGTATATACCATCTCCCCCAATCCACTTTAATAATGCTAATCGTTATGCCTACCTTCTCCTTGCTTTCATATCTAACAACGCCACTATCTTCCCCTTGGTAACTGTTACTCCAAACTCGTATTCTGTGAATCTGCTGATGTTTTGCTCCTTCAGTTTTATCTTGGCGCTTCGTCTCCACGCATGTGTTAAATCATTTGATACTTATTATCTCTTCCTCACTTATTTCACTGAGCATAATATGCTCTAGCGCCATCCATGTTGCAGCAAATGCTAGGATTTGTTTTCTTGTGATGGCTGAGTAATATTCCTTTCTGTATATGTACCACATCTTCTATACCCATTAATCTATTGATGTCCATTAAGCTCGGTTTCTTTGAATAGTACTCTGATTAACATAGGGATATATATATCTTTATTAGCTGGGCAGATTCATTGGTTTTATTGGATTCTTTAATTAATTTATTCTTTATTTAATTATTATTAATCTATACGTAAAAGTATAACATGAGATTTTCTAGACTCCAACTGTCTCGAAATTCTTCCCAATGCCCCACTGCAGTCACTTCCATCAACAGAGCAATGTACTGTCGATTCACTGCCTGTGTTTACTGTTTGGTTCAGCCCTCACTGTGCACCCACATAAACAATATATGTGCTAATCATAATGCATCCTTTCTCTCCCCACTGTTATCCCTCCATTCTCCCATGTCCACATTAGTCGTTTCCCCTCTGGTAACTGTTAGTTCATTCTTGGGCTCTGTGTGTCTGCCACTATTTTGCACCTTCAGTTCTTTCCTGCTTCTCTATCTGCACAGATTGGTCATATCATATGATACTTGTCCTCCTGTCTTATTTCATTGAAAATAAAACCAAATTCTTTCATCCATGTTGTCACAAATGGGAGGAATTGTTCTCTTCTTATGGGTGAATGGCAATGAATTGTTTATATATACCAGTTCTTCTTTATCCATTCATTTTCTGATGGAGATGGATCGGGTACTGTGAATTGTGCTGCGATAAACAAGGGGGTGCACATACCTTTTTTAAATTGGGCTACTGCATTCTATCTACTTATCTATACAACTTTGTTTTCCACTATATATCTATCATCTGACAATCTATCTTCTTGCTATCTCACATCTATCATAGTCATCATCTATCTCTATCATCTATCATCTATCTGCAACTGTAATCTCTGAACCCATCTATGAGTATTTCTTATTTCTCATTAAAACACAATTACATGAGTAACATTGTTTACTACAACTTCCATCACCAAAATATCCCCACATATCCCATTGCATTCACTATCCTCCAGTGCAGTAAAATAAGGTAGAATCACTAGTCTTCTCTGTGACGTACCGGTCTCCACGTAACTCAACGAACACTATGTACACTTATTCAATTGCACCGTTTTTAACCCCCTGTCCTACTTATCCCTCCACTATAACACAAACGGCCCAGTCTCTTTCCTTTGGTAACCACTAGTCCATTCTTCTCTTCAGCGTGGCTTCTTCAGTTTGGTTATTTCACTTTTCTTCTATTTTTTATTACTCTGCTAGTGAGTGAAATCAGTTACCATGTTTCTGACACTCCATCGCTTATTTCACTGACCATAATTCTCTGCTATCTACATACATGTTGTTGTAAATGGTAGGATTTGTTGTCCTCATATGGCTGAATAATATCCCTCTCCTCATCTTCTCGTGGTTACTGAACTTTGCTACTATTAGTGCTGTGGTTATAAACATAGGTGAGCACATGTCTTGTTTAAACTGTGCTGCTGTATTCTGTTACTCTGTATTTATTTTATTGCATTTGTTCATTTAATAATATCTCATTAATGTACAATTACATTAATAAAATTATTTGTGCTAGAACCTGCCAATCACAAAGAAACCCAGGATTCGCAATTACAATCACACACCGTGAGCACAGTAAGATACTGTAGAATCACTACCTGTGTTCCCCGTTTTGTACAGCAATCCCCGTAATGCCCACCCACGCTATTCTTGGAAATCATATAGCACACTTTGTTTACTCCGCCCTCCGCCTCCAATCCCTCCTATCCAAAGCATACCGTTTCCCTATGTAAACTCCTAGTCCAACATTCAGTTCTGCGAATATGCTGATGTTATGCTTTTTCAGATTTTCTTGGTTCTACATCTCTACAGATGGGTCAAATCATTTGACACTTGTCTTCCTTCACCTCTTATTTCATGAGTAAAATGCAATCCAGATCCTTCCGACTTGTTGCAAATGTTAGGACTTTTTTTTCTTCTTATGACTGATTAATATGCAACTGTCGAAATGTACCACAACATGTTTACACATTAATCTACTGATGGACACTCACCTGGGCTTCGATGAATAGTGCTGATAAACCCTTGGATGTATATGCATTTTAAATTCGGCTTCTGAAATGGATTTTTTGAGTGTTTATTATTGATTTGTTCATTTACCATTAATCTACAATTACATGTGTAACGTATTTACTAGACGCCCTTTACTACGTTCCACCCAATCCACCCCTGCAGTTAATTCCATCACCAGAGCAATGTACCGTAGAATCGCTAATTGTCTTCTCTGCTGGTCAGCACACCACGTGCACCCATTCCCACCTTATACATGCTAACGGAAATGCACACTTTCTTCCCCACCTCCTTTCCCCTCCATTCCCAACCATCCATCTCTGTCCCTTTCCCTTTGGTAACTGTGAATCTGTTCTTGTCTTCTGTGACACTGCTGTTTTTCTCCTTCAGTTTTTTCTTTGTTCTTATACTCCAATGATGAGTGACGTCATTTTACCTATACATGTAGGCCAGAAATAGTTATGTTTGCTATGATGGTGCAGCTGTGCAAGGCTGAGCTCTGCCCACCATCTGCTAGTGGCGTTTGCAGGAACAGCACTGTTGCCTGGAGATTCCATGATGTCACAGTGGGCTTCTTTCATGTAGACAGATTATGTCTGCTCAGAGAATTTGTTTCCCACTTCAGTGCCTGCTCTCCTACACGGGGTGTATTTATGGTAAGGTTTGTGCTGAGCACCTTGACAGCATCAGAGGAAATGGAAATGAGTTCCAAGACACTGCGTGTTTCTTTTTATTTTGGCATCAATACCAGTTACCTAAGCAACATTATTTTAATTACACTACCCACATTATGAAATCCACACCATATACAGCATAAGGGTCACTGTCCATGAGCCCCGTATTGCACTGTAGAAGCACGGCTCTTCTTTGCTGTTCCACCACCTTCCTAGTGCCCACACCCTGCCCACACATGTGTGCTACACGTAATGCCCCATTTTACCTCACTTTCCTCCCTTCCAAGCCATTCCCCTGTGTCACTTTCCCTTTGGTAACCGTTAGTCCTCTCTTCAGTTCATGGAAGCTGCTACTGTCTTGTTCCTTCACTATTTTTCTTTTTTTTAAATTCTCCACAGTTGAGTGACATCAATTTCCACTTGAATTTCTCTTCGTGGCTTATTTCACTCTGAACAATACCCACAAGTTCCATGCATGTTGCTGTAAATGGTAAGATTTGTTTTCCTCATTTGGCTGAATAATATTCTACATCTCATATACTGATGGACGTTAAGCTTGGCTTTTGTCAATACTTCAGTGAGAAACATAGGGGTGCAATTTTCGTTTTTAAAATGGGCTGCTGCATTCTGCTTATATATTTATAGATTTGTTTCTTTATGTTTATTCATATATGCCTTTACTGATTCATTAATTATTAATCTAAAATTACATGACAAACATTAATTTTACAAGACCCACACTATAACCAAGATCAACCCAGTTACTTCCCTGAAGTCACTGTCCATGAGCATAGTAAGATACTGTATATACCATCTCCCCCAATCCACTTTAATAATGCTAATCGTTATGCCTACCTTCTCCTTGCTTTCATATCTAACAACGCCACTATCTTCCCCTTGGTAACTGTTACTCCAAACTCGTATTCTGTGAATCTGCTGATGTTTTGCTCCTTCAGTTTTATCTTGGCGCTTCGTCTCCACGCATGTGTTAAATCATTTGATACTTATTATCTCTTCCTCACTTATTTCACTGAGCATAATATGCTCTAGCGCCATCCATGTTGCAGCAAATGCTAGGATTTGTTTTCTTGTGATGGCTGAGTAATATTCCTTTCTGTATATGTACCACATCTTCTATACCCATTAATCTATTGATGTCCATTAAGCTCGGTTTCTTTGAATAGTACTCTGATTAACATAGGGATATATATATCTTTATTAGCTGGGCAGATTCATTGGTTTTATTGGATTCTTTAATTAATTTATTCTTTATTTAATTATTATTAATCTATACGTAAAAGTATAACATGAGATTTTCTAGACTCCAACTGTCTCGAAATTCTTCCCAATGCCCCACTGCAGTCACTTCCATCAACAGAGCAATGTACTGTCGATTCACTGCCTGTGTTCACTGTTTGGTTCAGCCCTCACCGTGCACCCACATAAACAATATATGTGCTAATCATAATGCATCCTTTCTCTCCCCACTGTTATCCCTCCATTCTCCCATGTCCACATTAGTCGTTTCCCCTCTGGTAACTGTTAGTTCATTCTTGGGCTCTGTGTGTCTGCCACTATTTTGCACCTTCAGTTCTTTCCTGCTTCTCTATCTGCACAGATTGGTCATATCATATGATACTTGTCCTCCTGTCTTATTTCATTGAAAATAAAACCAAATTCTTTCATCCATGTTGTCACAAATGGGAGGAATTGTTCTCTTCTTATGGGTGAATGGCAATGAATTGTTTATATATACCAGTTCTTCTTTATCCATTCATTTTCTGATGGAGATGGATCGGGTACTGTGAATTGTGCTGCGATAAACAAGGGGGTGCACATACCTTTTTTAAATTGGGCTACTGCATTCTATCTACTTATCTATACAACTTTGTTTTCCACTATATATCTATCATCTGACAATCTATCTTCTTGCTATCTCACATCTATCATAGTCATCATCTATCTCTATCATCTATCATCTATCTGCAACTGTAATCTCTGAACCCATCTATGAGTATTTCTTATTTCTCATTAAAACACAATTACATGAGTAACATTGTTTACTACAACTTCCATCACCAAAATATCCCCACATATCCCATTGCATTCACTATCCTCCAGTGCAGTAAAATAAGGTAGAATCACTAGTCTTCTCTGTGACGTACCGGTCTCCACGTAACTCAACGAACACTATGTACACTTATTCAATTGCACCGTTTTTAACCCCCTGTCCTACTTATCCCTCCACTATAACACAAACGGCCCAGTCTCTTTCCTTTGGTAACCACTAGTCCATTCTTCTCTTCAGCGTGGCTTCTTCAGTTTGGTTATTTCACTTTTCTTCTATTTTTTATTACTCTGCTAGTGAGTGAAATCAGTTACCATGTTTCTGACACTCCATCGCTTATTTCACTGACCATAATTCTCTGCTATCTACATACATGTTGTTGTAAATGGTAGGATTTGTTGTCCTCATATGGCTGAATAACATCCCTCTCCTCATCTTCTCGTGGTTACTGAACTTTGCTACTATTAGTGCTGTGGTTATAAACATAGGTGAGCACATGTCTTGTTTAAACTGTGCTGCTGTATTCTGTTACTCTGTATTTATTTTATTGCATTTGTTCATTTAATAATATCTCATTAATGTACAATTACATTAATAAAATTATTTGTGCTAGAACCTGCCAATCACAAAGAAACCCAGGATTCGCAATTACAATCACACACCGTGAGCACAGTAAGATACTGTAGAATCACTACCTGTGTTCCCCGTTTTGTACAGCAATCCCCGTAATGCCCACCCACGCTATTCTTGGAAATCATATAGCACACTTTGTTTACTCCGCCCTCCGCCTCCAATCCCTCCTATCCAAAGCATACCCTTTCCCTATGTAAACTCCTAGTCCAACATTCAGTTCTGCGAATATGCTGATGTTATGCTTTTTCAGGTTTTCTTGGTTCTACATCTCTACAGATGGGTCAAATCATTTGACACTTGTCTTCCTTCACCTCTTATTTCATGAGTAAAATGCAATCCAGATCCTTCCGACTTGTTGCAAATGTTAGGACTTTTTTTTCTTCTTATGACTGATTAATATGCAACTGTCGAAATGTACCACAACATGTTTACACATTAATCTACTGATGGACACTCACCTGGGCTTCGATGAATAGTGCTGATAAACCCTTGGATGTATATGCATTTTAAATTCGGCTTCTGAAATGGATTTTTTGAGTGTTTATTATTGATTTGTTCATTTACCATTAATCTACAATTACATGTGTAACGTATTTACTAGACGCCCTTTACTACGTTCCACCCAATCCACCCCTGCAGTTAATTCCATCACCAGAGCAATGTACCGTAGAATCGCTAATTGTCTTCTCTGCTGGTCAGCACACCACGTGCACCCATTCCCACCTTATACATGCTAACGGAAATGCACACTTTCTTCCCCACCTCCTTTCCCCTCCATTCCCAACCATCCATCTCTGTCCCTTTCCCTTTGGTAACTGTGAATCTGTTCTTGTCTTCTGTGACACTGCTGTTTTTCTCCTTCAGTTTTTTCTTTGTTCTTATACTCCAATGATGAGTGACGTCATTTTACCTATACATGTAGGCCAGAAATAGTTATGTTTGCTATGATGGTGCAGCTGTGCAAGGCTGAGCTCTGCCCACCATCTGCTAGTGGCGTTTGCAGGAACAGCACTGTTGCCTGGAGATTCCATGATGTCACAGTGGGCTTCTTTCATGTAGACAGATTATGTCTGCTCAGAGAATTTGTTTCCCACTTCAGTGCCTGCTCTCCTACACGGGGTGTATTTATGGTAAGGTTTGTGCTGAGCACCTTGACAGCATCAGAGGAAATGGAAATGAGTTCCAAGACACTGCGTGTTTCTTTTTATTTTGGCATCAATACCAGTTACCTAAGCAACATTATTTTAATTACACTACCCACATTATGAAATCCACACCATATACAGCATAAGGGTCACTGTCCATGAGCCCCGTATTGCACTGTAGAAGCACGGCTCTTCTTTGCTGTTCCACCACCTTCCTAGTGCCCACACCCTGCCCACACATGTGTGCTACACGTAATGCCCCATTTTACCTCACTTTCCTCCCTTCCAAGCCATTCCCCTGTGTCACTTTCCCTTTGGTAACCGTTAGTCCTCTCTTCAGTTCATGGAAGCTGCTACTGTCTTGTTCCTTCACTATTTTTCTTTTTTTTAAATTCTCCACAGTTGAGTGACATCAATTTCCACTTGACTTTCTCTTCGTGGCTTATTTCACTCTGAACAATACCCACAAGTTCCATGCATGTTGCTGTAAATGGTAAGATTTGTTTTCCTCATTTGGCTGAATAATATTCTACATCTCATATACTGATGGACGTTAAGCTTGGCTTTTGTCAATACTTCAGTGAGAAACATAGGGGTGCAATTTTCGTTTTTAAAATGGGCTGCTGCATTCTGCTTATATATTTATAGATTTGTTTCTTTATGTTTATTCATATATGCCTTTACTGATTCATTAATTATTAATCTAAAATTACATGACAAACATTAATTTTACAAGACCCACACTATAACCAAGATCAACCCAGTTACTTCCCTGAAGTCACTGTCCATGAGCATAGTAAGATACTGTATATACCATCTCCCCCAATCCACTTTAATAATGCTAATCGTTATGCCTACCTTCTCCTTGCTTTCATATCTAACAACGCCACTATCTTCCCCTTGGTAACTGTTACTCCAAACTCGTATTCTGTGAATCTGCTGATGTTTTGCTCCTTCAGTTTTATCTTGGCGCTTCGTCTCCACGCATGTGTTAAATCATTTGATACTTATTATCTCTTCCTCACTTATTTCACTGAGCATAATATGCTCTAGCGCCATCCATGTTGCAGCAAATGCTAGGATTTGTTTTCTTGTGATGGCTGAGTAATATTCCTTTCTGTATATGTACCACATCTTCTATACCCATTAATCTATTGATGTCCATTAAGCTCGGTTTCTTTGAATAGTACTCTGATTAACATAGGGATATATATATCTTTATTAGCTGGGCAGATTCATTGGTTTTATTGGATTCTTTAATTAATTTATTCTTTATTTAATTATTATTAATCTATACGTAAAAGTATAACATGAGATTTTCTAGACTCCAACTGTCTCGAAATTCTTCCCAATGCCCCACTGCAGTCACTTCCATCAACAGAGCAATGTACTGTCGATTCACTGCCTGTGTTCACTGTTTGGTTCAGCCCTCACCGTGCACCCACATAAACAATATATGTGCTAATCATAATGCATCCTTTCTCTCCCCACTGTTATCCCTCCATTCTCCCATGTCCACATTAGTCGTTTCCCCTCTGGTAACTGTTAGTTCATTCTTGGGCTCTGTGTGTCTGCCACTATTTTGCACCTTCAGTTCTTTCCTGCTTCTCTATCTGCACAGATTGGTCATATCATATGATACTTGTCCTCCTGTCTTATTTCATTGAAAATAAAACCAAATTCTTTCATCCATGTTGTCACAAATGGGAGGAATTGTTCTCTTCTTATGGGTGAATGGCAATGAATTGTTTATATATACCAGTTCTTCTTTATCCATTCATTTTCTGATGGAGATGGATCGGGTACTGTGAATTGTGCTGCGATAAACAAGGGGGTGCACATACCTTTTTTAAATTGGGCTACTGCATTCTATCTACTTATCTATACAACTTTGTTTTCCACTATATATCTATCATCTGACAATCTATCTTCTTGCTATCTCACATCTATCATAGTCATCATCTATCTCTATCATCTATCATCTATCTGCAACTGTAATCTCTGAACCCATCTATGAGTATTTCTTATTTCTCATTAAAACACAATTACATGAGTAACATTGTTTACTACAACTTCCATCACCAAAATATCCCCACATATCCCATTGCATTCACTATCCTCCAGTGCAGTAAAATAAGGTAGAATCACTAGTCTTCTCTGTGACGTACCGGTCTCCACGTAACTCAACGAACACTATGTACACTTATTCAATTGCACCGTTTTTAACCCCCTGTCCTACTTATCCCTCCACTATAACACAAACGGCCCAGTCTCTTTCCTTTGGTAACCACTAGTCCATTCTTCTCTTCAGCGTGGCTTCTTCAGTTTGGTTATTTCACTTTTCTTCTATTTTTTATTACTCTGCTAGTGAGTGAAATCAGTTACCATGTTTCTGACACTCCATCGCTTATTTCACTGACCATAATTCTCTGCTATCTACATACATGTTGTTGTAAATGGTAGGATTTGTTGTCCTCATATGGCTGAATAATATCCCTCTCCTCATCTTCTCGTGGTTACTGAACTTTGCTACTATTAGTGCTGTGGTTATAAACATAGGTGAGCACATGTCTTGTTTAAACTGTGCTGCTGTATTCTGTTACTCTGTATTTATTTTATTGCATTTGTTCATTTAATAATATCTCATTAATGTACAATTACATTAATAAAATTATTTGTGCTAGAACCTGCCAATCACAAAGAAACCCAGGATTCGCAATTACAATCACACACCGTGAGCACAGTAAGATACTGTAGAATCACTACCTGTGTTCCCCGTTTTGTACAGCAATCCCCGTAATGCCCACCCACGCTATTCTTGGAAATCATATAGCACACTTTGTTTACTCCGCCCTCCGCCTCCAATCCCTCCTATCCAAAGCATACCCTTTCCCTATGTAAACTCCTAGTCCAACATTCAGTTCTGCGAATATGCTGATGTTATGCTTTTTCAGGTTTTCTTGGTTCTACATCTCTACAGATGGGTCAAATCATTTGACACTTGTCTTCCTTCACCTCTTATTTCATGAGTAAAATGCAATCCAGATCCTTCCGACTTGTTGCAAATGTTAGGACTTTTTTTTCTTCTTATGACTGATTAATATGCAACTGTCGAAATGTACCACAACATGTTTACACATTAATCTACTGATGGACACTCACCTGGGCTTCGATGAATAGTGCTGATAAACCCTTGGATGTATATGCATTTTAAATTCGGCTTCTGAAATGGATTTTTTGAGTGTTTATTATTGATTTGTTCATTTACCATTAATCTACAATTACATGTGTAACGTATTTACTAGACGCCCTTTACTACGTTCCACCCAATCCACCCCTGCAGTTAATTCCATCACCAGAGCAATGTACCGTAGAATCGCTAATTGTCTTCTCTGCTGGTCAGCACACCACGTGCACCCATTCCCACCTTATACATGCTAACGGAAATGCACACTTTCTTCCCCACCTCCTTTCCCCTCCATTCCCAACCATCCATCTCTGTCCCTTTCCCTTTGGTAACTGTGAATCTGTTCTTGTCTTCTGTGACACTGCTGTTTTTCTCCTTCAGTTTTTTCTTTGTTCTTATACTCCAATGATGAGTGACGTCATTTTACCTATACATGTAGGCCAGAAATAGTTATGTTTGCTATGATGGTGCAGCTGTGCAAGGCTGAGCTCTGCCCACCATCTGCTAGTGGCGTTTGCAGGAACAGCACTGTTGCCTGGAGATTCCATGATGTCACAGTGGGCTTCTTTCATGTAGACAGATTATGTCTGCTCAGAGAATTTGTTTCCCACTTCAGTGCCTGCTCTCCTACACGGGGTGTATTTATGGTAAGGTTTGTGCTGAGCACCTTGACAGCATCAGAGGAAATGGAAATGAGTTCCAAGACACTGCGTGTTTCTTTTTATTTTGGCATCAATACCAGTTACCTAAGCAACATTATTTTAATTACACTACCCACATTATGAAATCCACACCATATACAGCATAAGGGTCACTGTCCATGAGCCCCGTATTGCACTGTAGAAGCACGGCTCTTCTTTGCTGTTCCACCACCTTCCTAGTGCCCACACCCTGCCCACACATGTGTGCTACACGTAATGCCCCATTTTACCTCACTTTCCTCCCTTCCAAGCCATTCCCCTGTGTCACTTTCCCTTTGGTAACCGTTAGTCCTCTCTTCAGTTCATGGAAGCTGCTACTGTCTTGT
This sequence comes from Manis pentadactyla, assembly GCF_030020395.1. Classification (NCBI taxonomy): domain Eukaryota; kingdom Metazoa; phylum Chordata; class Mammalia; order Pholidota; family Manidae; genus Manis; species Manis pentadactyla. The sequence goes on from NC_080039.1 coordinate 14,784,957, forward strand.
TCCTTCACTATTTTTCTTTTTTTTAAATTCTCCACAGTTGAGTGACATCAATTTCCACTTGACTTTCTCTTCGTGGCTTATTTCACTCTGAACAATACCCACAAGTTCCATGCATGTTGCTGTAAATGGTAAGATTTGTTTTCCTCATTTGGCTGAATAATATTCTACATCTCATATACTGATGGACGTTAAGCTTGGCTTTTGTCAATACTTCAGTGAGAAACATAGGGGTGCAATTTTCGTTTTTAAAATGGGCTGCTGCATTCTGCTTATATATTTATAGATTTGTTTCTTTATGTTTATTCATATATGCCTTTACTGATTCATTAATTATTAATCTAAAATTACATGACAAACATTAATTTTACAAGACCCACACTATAACCAAGATCAACCCAGTTACTTCCCTGAAGTCACTGTCCATGAGCATAGTAAGATACTGTATATACCATCTCCCCCAATCCACTTTAATAATGCTAATCGTTATGCCTACCTTCTCCTTGCTTTCATATCTAACAACGCCACTATCTTCCCCTTGGTAACTGTTACTCCAAACTCGTATTCTGTGAATCTGCTGATGTTTTGCTCCTTCAGTTTTATCTTGGCGCTTCGTCTCCACGCATGTGTTAAATCATTTGATACTTATTATCTCTTCCTCACTTATTTCACTGAGCATAATATGCTCTAGCGCCATCCATGTTGCAGCAAATGCTAGGATTTGTTTTCTTGTGATGGCTGAGTAATATTCCTTTCTGTATATGTACCACATCTTCTATACCCATTAATCTATTGATGTCCATTAAGCTCGGTTTCTTTGAATAGTACTCTGATTAACATAGGGATATATATATCTTTATTAGCTGGGCAGATTCATTGGTTTTATTGGATTCTTTAATTAATTTATTCTTTATTTAATTATTATTAATCTATACGTAAAAGTATAACATGAGATTTTCTAGACTCCAACTGTCTCGAAATTCTTCCCAATGCCCCACTGCAGTCACTTCCATCAACAGAGCAATGTACTGTCGATTCACTGCCTGTGTTCACTGTTTGGTTCAGCCCTCACCGTGCACCCACATAAACAATATATGTGCTAATCATAATGCATCCTTTCTCTCCCCACTGTTATCCCTCCATTCTCCCATGTCCACATTAGTCGTTTCCCCTCTGGTAACTGTTAGTTCATTCTTGGGCTCTGTGTGTCTGCCACTATTTTGCACCTTCAGTTCTTTCCTGCTTCTCTATCTGCACAGATTGGTCATATCATATGATACTTGTCCTCCTGTCTTATTTCATTGAAAATAAAACCAAATTCTTTCATCCATGTTGTCACAAATGGGAGGAATTGTTCTCTTCTTATGGGTGAATGGCAATGAATTGTTTATATATACCAGTTCTTCTTTATCCATTCATTTTCTGATGGAGATGGATCGGGTACTGTGAATTGTGCTGCGATAAACAAGGGGGTGCACATACCTTTTTTAAATTGGGCTACTGCATTCTATCTACTTATCTATACAACTTTGTTTTCCACTATATATCTATCATCTGACAATCTATCTTCTTGCTATCTCACATCTATCATAGTCATCATCTATCTCTATCATCTATCATCTATCTGCAACTGTAATCTCTGAACCCATCTATGAGTATTTCTTATTTCTCATTAAAACACAATTACATGAGTAACATTGTTTACTACAACTTCCATCACCAAAATATCCCCACATATCCCATTGCATTCACTATCCTCCAGTGCAGTAAAATAAGGTAGAATCACTAGTCTTCTCTGTGACGTACCGGTCTCCACGTAACTCAACGAACACTATGTACACTTATTCAATTGCACCGTTTTTAACCCCCTGTCCTACTTATCCCTCCACTATAACACAAACGGCCCAGTCTCTTTCCTTTGGTAACCACTAGTCCATTCTTCTCTTCAGCGTGGCTTCTTCAGTTTGGTTATTTCACTTTTCTTCTATTTTTTATTACTCTGCTAGTGAGTGAAATCAGTTACCATGTTTCTGACACTCCATCGCTTATTTCACTGACCATAATTCTCTGCTATCTACATACATGTTGTTGTAAATGGTAGGATTTGTTGTCCTCATATGGCTGAATAATATCCCTCTCCTCATCTTCTCGTGGTTACTGAACTTTGCTACTATTAGTGCTGTGGTTATAAACATAGGTGAGCACATGTCTTGTTTAAACTGTGCTGCTGTATTCTGTTACTCTGTATTTATTTTATTGCATTTGTTCATTTAATAATATCTCATTAATGTACAATTACATTAATAAAATTATTTGTGCTAGAACCTGCCAATCACAAAGAAACCCAGGATTCGCAATTACAATCACACACCGTGAGCACAGTAAGATACTGTAGAATCACTACCTGTGTTCCCCGTTTTGTACAGCAATCCCCGTAATGCCCACCCACGCTATTCTTGGAAATCATATAGCACACTTTGTTTACTCCGCCCTCCGCCTCCAATCCCTCCTATCCAAAGCATACCCTTTCCCTATGTAAACTCCTAGTCCAACATTCAGTTCTGCGAATATGCTGATGTTATGCTTTTTCAGGTTTTCTTGGTTCTACATCTCTACAGATGGGTCAAATCATTTGACACTTGTCTTCCTTCACCTCTTATTTCATGAGTAAAATGCAATCCAGATCCTTCCGACTTGTTGCAAATGTTAGGACTTTTTTTTCTTCTTATGACTGATTAATATGCAACTGTCGAAATGTACCACAACATGTTTACACATTAATCTACTGATGGACACTCACCTGGGCTTCGATGAATAGTGCTGATAAACCCTTGGATGTATATGCATTTTAAATTCGGCTTCTGAAATGGATTTTTTGAGTGTTTATTATTGATTTGTTCATTTACCATTAATCTACAATTACATGTGTAACGTATTTACTAGACGCCCTTTACTACGTTCCACCCAATCCACCCCTGCAGTTAATTCCATCACCAGAGCAATGTACCGTAGAATCGCTAATTGTCTTCTCTGCTGGTCAGCACACCACGTGCACCCATTCCCACCTTATACATGCTAACGGAAATGCACACTTTCTTCCCCACCTCCTTTCCCCTCCATTCCCAACCATCCATCTCTGTCCCTTTCCCTTTGGTAACTGTGAATCTGTTCTTGTCTTCTGTGACACTGCTGTTTTTCTCCTTCAGTTTTTTCTTTGTTCTTATACTCCAATGATGAGTGACGTCATTTTACCTATACATGTAGGCCAGAAATAGTTATGTTTGCTATGATGGTGCAGCTGTGCAAGGCTGAGCTCTGCCCACCATCTGCTAGTGGCGTTTGCAGGAACAGCACTGTTGCCTGGAGATTCCATGATGTCACAGTGGGCTTCTTTCATGTAGACAGATTATGTCTGCTCAGAGAATTTTTTTCCCACTTCAGTGCCTGCTCTCCTACACGGGGTGTATTTATGGTAAGGTTTGTGCTGAGCACCTTGACAGCATCAGAGGAAATGGAAATGAGTTCCAAGACACTGCGTGTTTCTTTTTATTTTGGCATCAATACCAGTTACCTAAGCAACATTATTTTAATTACACTACCCACATTATGAAATCCACACCATATACAGCATAAGGGTCACTGTCCATGAGCCCCGTATTGCACTGTAGAAGCACGGCTCTTCTTTGCTGTTCCACCACCTTCCTAGTGCCCACACCCTGCCCACACATGTGTGCTACACGTAATGCCCCATTTTACCTCACTTTCCTCCCTTCCAAGCCATTCCCCTGTGTCACTTTCCCTTTGGTAACCGTTAGTCCTCTCTTCAGTTCATGGAAGCTGCTACTGTCTTGTTCCTTCACTATTTTTCTTTTTTTTAAATTCTCCACAGTTGAGTGACATCAATTTCCACTTGACTTTCTCTTCGTGGCTTATTTCACTCTGAACAATACCCACAAGTTCCATGCATGTTGCTGTAAATGGTAAGATTTGTTTTCCTCATTTGGCTGAATAATATTCTACATCTCATATACTGATGGACGTTAAGCTTGGCTTTTGTCAATACTTCAGTGAGAAACATAGGGGTGCAATTTTCGTTTTTAAAATGGGCTGCTGCATTCTGCTTATATATTTATAGATTTGTTTCTTTATGTTTATTCATATATGCCTTTACTGATTCATTAATTATTAATCTAAAATTACATGACAAACATTAATTTTACAAGACCCACACTATAACCAAGATCAACCCAGTTACTTCCCTGAAGTCACTGTCCATGAGCATAGTAAGATACTGTATATACCATCTCCCCCAATCCACTTTAATAATGCTAATCGTTATGCCTACCTTCTCCTTGCTTTCATATCTAACAACGCCACTATCTTCCCCTTGGTAACTGTTACTCCAAACTCGTATTCTGTGAATCTGCTGATGTTTTGCTCCTTCAGTTTTATCTTGGCGCTTCGTCTCCACGCATGTGTTAAATCATTTGATACTTATTATCTCTTCCTCACTTATTTCACTGAGCATAATATGCTCTAGCGCCATCCATGTTGCAGCAAATGCTAGGATTTGTTTTCTTGTGATGGCTGAGTAATATTCCTTTCTGTATATGTACCACATCTTCTATACCCATTAATCTATTGATGTCCATTAAGCTCGGTTTCTTTGAATAGTACTCTGATTAACATAGGGATATATATATCTTTATTAGCTGGGCAGATTCATTGGTTTTATTGGATTCTTTAATTAATTTATTCTTTATTTAATTATTATTAATCTATACGTAAAAGTATAACATGAGATTTTCTAGACTCCAACTGTCTCGAAATTCTTCCCAATGCCCCACTGCAGTCACTTCCATCAACAGAGCAATGTACTGTCGATTCACTGCCTGTGTTCACTGTTTGGTTCAGCCCTCACCGTGCACCCACATAAACAATATATGTGCTAATCATAATGCATCCTTTCTCTCCCCACTGTTATCCCTCCATTCTCCCATGTCCACATTAGTCGTTTCCCCTCTGGTAACTGTTAGTTCATTCTTGGGCTCTGTGTGTCTGCCACTATTTTGCACCTTCAGTTCTTTCCTGCTTCTCTATCTGCACAGATTGGTCATATCATATGATACTTGTCCTCCTGTCTTATTTCATTGAAAATAAAACCAAATTCTTTCATCCATGTTGTCACAAATGGGAGGAATTGTTCTCTTCTTATGGGTGAATGGCAATGAATTGTTTATATATACCAGTTCTTCTTTATCCATTCATTTTCTGATGGAGATGGATCGGGTACTGTGAATTGTGCTGCGATAAACAAGGGGGTGCACATACCTTTTTTAAATTGGGCTACTGCATTCTATCTACTTATCTATACAACTTTGTTTTCCACTATATATCTATCATCTGACAATCTATCTTCTTGCTATCTCACATCTATCATAGTCATCATCTATCTCTATCATCTATCATCTATCTGCAACTGTAATCTCTGAACCCATCTATGAGTATTTCTTATTTCTCATTAAAACACAATTACATGAGTAACATTGTTTACTACAACTTCCATCACCAAAATATCCCCACATATCCCATTGCATTCACTATCCTCCAGTGCAGTAAAATAAGGTAGAATCACTAGTCTTCTCTGTGACGTACCGGTCTCCACGTAACTCAACGAACACTATGTACACTTATTCAATTGCACCGTTTTTAACCCCCTGTCCTACTTATCCCTCCACTATAACACAAACGGCCCAGTCTCTTTCCTTTGGTAACCACTAGTCCATTCTTCTCTTCAGCGTGGCTTCTTCAGTTTGGTTATTTCACTTTTCTTCTATTTTTTATTACTCTGCTAGTGAGTGAAATCAGTTACCATGTTTCTGACACTCCATCGCTTATTTCACTGACCATAATTCTCTGCTATCTACATACATGTTGTTGTAAATGGTAGGATTTGTTGTCCTCATATGGCTGAATAATATCCCTCTCCTCATCTTCTCGTGGTTACTGAACTTTGCTACTATTAGTGCTGTGGTTATAAACATAGGTGAGCACATGTCTTGTTTAAACTGTGCTGCTGTATTCTGTTACTCTGTATTTATTTTATTGCATTTGTTCATTTAATAATATCTCATTAATGTACAATTACATTAATAAAATTATTTGTGCTAGAACCTGCCAATCACAAAGAAACCCAGGATTCGCAATTACAATCACACACCGTGAGCACAGTAAGATACTGTAGAATCACTACCTGTGTTCCCCGTTTTGTACAGCAATCCCCGTAATGCCCACCCACGCTATTCTTGGAAATCATATAGCACACTTTGTTTACTCCGCCCTCCGCCTCCAATCCCTCCTATCCAAAGCATACCCTTTCCCTATGTAAACTCCTAGTCCAACATTCAGTTCTGCGAATATGCTGATGTTATGCTTTTTCAGGTTTTCTTGGTTCTACATCTCTACAGATGGGTCAAATCATTTGACACTTGTCTTCCTTCACCTCTTATTTCATGAGTAAAATGCAATCCAGATCCTTCCGACTTGTTGCAAATGTTAGGACTTTTTTTTCTTCTTATGACTGATTAATATGCAACTGTCGAAATGTACCACAACATGTTTACACATTAATCTACTGATGGACACTCACCTGGGCTTCGATGAATAGTGCTGATAAACCCTTGGATGTATATGCATTTTAAATTCGGCTTCTGAAATGGATTTTTTGAGTGTTTATTATTGATTTGTTCATTTACCATTAATCTACAATTACATGTGTAACGTATTTACTAGACGCCCTTTACTATGTTCCACCCAATCCACCCCTGCAGTTAATTCCATCACCAGAGCAATGTACCGTAGAATCGCTAATTGTCTTCTCTGCTGGTCAGCACACCACGTGCACCCATTCCCACCTTATACATGCTAACGGAAATGCACACTTTCTTCCCCACCTCCTTTCCCCTCCATTCCCAACCATCCATCTCTGTCCCTTTCCCTTTGGTAACTGTGAATCTGTTCTTGTCTTCTGTGACACTGCTGTTTTTCTCCTTCAGTTTTTTCTTTGTTCTTATACTCCAATGATGAGTGACGTCATTTTACCTATACATGTAGGCCAGAAATAGTTATGTTTGCTATGATGGTGCAGCTGTGCAAGGCTGAGCTCTGCCCACCATCTGCTAGTGGCGTTTGCAGGAACAGCACTGTTGCCTGGAGATTCCATGATGTCACAGTGGGCTTCTTTCATGTAGACAGATTATGTCTGCTCAGAGAATTTGTTTCCCACTTCAGTGCCTGCTCTCCTACACGGGGTGTATTTATGGTAAGGTTTGTGCTGAGCACCTTGACAGCATCAGAGGAAATGGAAATGAGTTCCAAGACACTGCGTGTTTCTTTTTATTTTGGCATCAATACCAGTTACCTAAGCAACATTATTTTAATTACACTACCCACATTATGAAATCCACACCATATACAGCATAAGGGTCACTGTCCATGAGCCCCGTATTGCACTGTAGAAGCACGGCTCTTCTTTGCTGTTCCACCACCTTCCTAGTGCCCACACCCTGCCCACACATGTGTGCTACACGTAATGCCCCATTTTACCTCACTTTCCTCCCTTCCAAGCCATTCCCCTGTGTCACTTTCCCTTTGGTAACCGTTAGTCCTCTCTTCAGTTCATGGAAGCTGCTACTGTCTTGTTCCTTCACTATTTTTCTTTTTTTTAAATTCTCCACAGTTGAGTGACATCAATTTCCACTTGACTTTCTCTTCGTGGCTTATTTCACTCTGAACAATACCCACAAGTTCCATGCATGTTGCTGTAAATGGTAAGATTTGTTTTCCTCATTTGGCTGAATAATATTCTACATCTCATATACTGATGGACGTTAAGCTTGGCTTTTGTCAATACTTCAGTGAGAAACATAGGGGTGCAATTTTCGTTTTTAAAATGGGCTGCTGCATTCTGCTTATATATTTATAGATTTGTTTCTTTATGTTTATTCATATATGCCTTTACTGATTCATTAATTATTAATCTAAAATTACATGACAAACATTAATTTTACAAGACCCACACTATAACCAAGATCAACCCAGTTACTTCCCTGAAGTCACTGTCCATGAGCATAGTAAGATACTGTATATACCATCTCCCCCAATCCACTTTAATAATGCTAATCGTTATGCCTACCTTCTCCTTGCTTTCATATCTAACAACGCCACTATCTTCCCCTTGGTAACTGTTACTCCAAACTCGTATTCTGTGAATCTGCTGATGTTTTGCTCCTTCAGTTTTATCTTGGCGCTTCGTCTCCACGCATGTGTTAAATCATTTGATACTTATTATCTCTTCCTCACTTATTTCACTGAGCATAATATGCTCTAGCGCCATCCATGTTGCAGCAAATGCTAGGATTTGTTTTCTTGTGATGGCTGAGTAATATTCCTTTCTGTATATGTACCACATCTTCTATACCCATTAATCTATTGATGTCCATTAAGCTCGGTTTCTTTGAATAGTACTCTGATTAACATAGGGATATATATATCTTTATTAGCTGGGCAGATTCATTGGTTTTATTGGATTCTTTAATTAATTTATTCTTTATTTAATTATTATTAATCTATACGTAAAAGTATAACATGAGATTTTCTAGACTCCAACTGTCTCGAAATTCTTCCCAATGCCCCACTGCAGTCACTTCCATCAACAGAGCAATGTACTGTCGATTCACTGCCTGTGTTCACTGTTTGGTTCAGCCCTCACCGTGCACCCACATAAACAATATATGTGCTAATCATAATGCATCCTTTCTCTCCCCACTGTTATCCCTCCATTCTCCCATGTCCACATTAGTCGTTTCCCCTCTGGTAACTGTTAGTTCATTCTTGGGCTCTGTGTGTCTGCCACTATTTTGCACCTTCAGTTCTTTCCTGCTTCTCTATCTGCACAGATTGGTCATATCATATGATACTTGTCCTCCTGTCTTATTTCATTGAAAATAAAACCAAATTCTTTCATCCATGTTGTCACAAATGGGAGGAATTGTTCTCTTCTTATGGGTGAATGGCAATGAATTGTTTATATATACCAGTTCTTCTTTATCCATTCATTTTCTGATGGAGATGGATCGGGTACTGTGAATTGTGCTGCGATAAACAAGGGGGTGCACATACCTTTTTTAAATTGGGCTACTGCATTCTATCTACTTATCTATACAACTTTGTTTTCCACTATATATCTATCATCTGACAATCTATCTTCTTGCTATCTCACATCTATCATAGTCATCATCTATCTCTATCATCTATCATCTATCTGCAACTGTAATCTCTGAACCCATCTATGAGTATTTCTTATTTCTCATTAAAACACAATTACATGAGTAACATTGTTTACTACAACTTCCATCACCAAAATATCCCCACATATCCCATTGCATTCACTATCCTCCAGTGCAGTAAAATAAGGTAGAATCACTAGTCTTCTCTGTGACGTACCGGTCTCCACGTAACTCAACGAACACTATGTACACTTATTCAATTGCACCGTTTTTAACCCCCTGTCCTACTTATCCCTCCACTATAACACAAACGGCCCAGTCTCTTTCCTTTGGTAACCACTAGTCCATTCTTCTCTTCAGCGTGGCTTCTTCAGTTTGGTTATTTCACTTTTCTTCTATTTTTTATTACTCTGCTAGTGAGTGAAATCAGTTACCATGTTTCTGACACTCCATCGCTTATTTCACTGACCATAATTCTCTGCTATCTACATACATGTTGTTGTAAATGGTAGGATTTGTTGTCCTCATATGGCTGAATAATATCCCTCTCCTCATCTTCTCGTGGTTACTGAACTTTGCTACTATTAGTGCTGTGGTTATAAACATAGGTGAGCACATGTCTTGTTTAAACTGTGCTGCTGTATTCTGTTACTCTGTATTTATTTTATTGCATTTGTTCATTTAATAATATCTCATTAATGTACAATTACATTAATAAAATTATTTGTGCTAGAACCTGCCAATCACAAAGAAACCCAGGATTCGCAATTACAATCACACACCGTGAGCACAGTAAGATACTGTAGAATCACTACCTGTGTTCCCCGTTTTGTACAGCAATCCCCGTAATGCCCACCCACGCTATTCTTGGAAATCATATAGCACACTTTGTTTACTCCGCCCTCCGCCTCCAATCCCTCCTATCCAAAGCATACCCTTTCCCTATGTAAACTCCTAGTCCAACATTCAGTTCTGCGAATATGCTGATGTTATGCTTTTTCAGGTTTTCTTGGTTCTACATCTCTACAGATGGGTCAAATCATTTGACACTTGTCTTCCTTCACCTCTTATTTCATGAGTAAAATGCAATCCAGATCCTTCCGACTTGTTGCAAATGTTAGGACTTTTTTTTCTTCTTATGACTGATTAATATGCAACTGTCGAAATGTACCACAACATGTTTACACATTAATCTACTGATGGACACTCACCTGGGCTTCGATGAATAGTGCTGATAAACCCTTGGATGTATATGCATTTTAAATTCGGCTTCTGAAATGGATTTTTTGAGTGTTTATTATTGATTTGTTCATTTACCATTAATCTACAATTACATGTGTAACGTATTTACTAGACGCCCTTTACTACGTTCCACCCAATCCACCCCTGCAGTTAATTCCATAACCAGAGCAATGTACCGTAGAATCGCTAATTGTCTTCTCTGCTGGTCAGCACACCACGTGCACCCATTCCCACCTTATACATGCTAACGGAAATGCACACTTTCTTCCCCACCTCCTTTCCCCTCCATTCCCAACCATCCATCTCTGTCCCTTTCCCTTTGGTAACTGTGAATCTGTTCTTGTCTTCTGTGACACTGCTGTTTTTCTCCTTCAGTTTTTTCTTTGTTCTTATACTCCAATGATGAGTGACGTCATTTTACCTATACATGTAGGCCAGAAATAGTTATGTTTGCTATGATGGTGCAGCTGTGCAAGGCTGAGCTCTGCCCACCATCTGCTAGTGGCGTTTGCAGGAACAGCACTGTTGCCTGGAGATTCCATGATGTCACAGTGGGCTTCTTTCATGTAGACAGATTATGTCTGCTCAGAGAATTTGTTTCCCACTTCAGTGCCTGCTCTCCTACACGGGGTGTATTTATGGTAAGGTTTGTGCTGAGCACCTTGACAGCATCAGAGGAAATGGAAATGAGTTCCAAGACACTGCGTGTTTCTTTTTATTTTGGCATCAATACCAGTTACCTAAGCAACATTATTTTAATTACACTACCCACATTATGAAATCCACACCATATACAGCATAAGGGTCACTGTCCATGAGCCCCGTATTGCACTGTAGAAGCACGGCTCTTCTTTGCTGTTCCACCACCTTCCTAGTGCCCACACCCTGCCCACACATGTGTGCTACACGTAATGCCCCATTTTACCTCACTTTCCTCCCTTCCAAGCCATTCCCCTGTGTCACTTTCCCTTTGGTAACCGTTAGTCCTCTCTTCAGTTCATGGAAGCTGCTACTGTCTTGTTCCTTCACTATTTTTCTTTTTTTAAAATTCTCCACAGTTGAGTGACATCAATTTCCACTTGACTTTCTCTTCGTGGCTTATTTCACTCTGAACAATACCCACAAGTTCCATGCATGTTGCTGTAAATGGTAAGATTTGTTTTCCTCATTTGGCTGAATAATATTCTACATCTCATATACTGATGGACGTTAAGCTTGGCTTTTGTCAATACTTCAGTGAGAAACATAGGGGTGCAATTTTCGTTTTTAAAATGGGCTGCTGCATTCTGCTTATATATTTATAGATTTGTTTCTTTATGTTTATTCATATATGCCTTTACTGATTCATTAATTATTAATCTAAAATTACATGACAAACATTAATTTTACAAGACCCACACTATAACCAAGATCAACCCAGTTACTTCCCTGAAGTCACTGTCCATGAGCATAGTAAGATACTGTATATACCATCTCCCCCAATCCACTTTAATAATGCTAATCGTTATGCCTACCTTCTCCTTGCTTTCATATCTAACAACGCCACTATCTTCCCCTTGGTAACTGTTACTCCAAACTCGTATTCTGTGAATCTGCTGATGTTTTGCTCCTTCAGTTTTATCTTGGCGCTTCGTCTCCACGCATGTGTTAAATCATTTGATACTTATTATCTCTTCCTCACTTATTTCACTGAGCATAATATGCTCTAGCGCCATCCATGTTGCAGCAAATGCTAGGATTTGTTTTCTTGTGATGGCTGAGTAATATTCCTTTCTGTATATGTACCACATCTTCTATACCCATTAATCTATTGATGTCCATTAAGCTCGGTTTCTTTGAATAGTACTCTGATTAACATAGGGATATATATATCTTTATTAGCTGGGCAGATTCATTGGTTTTATTGGATTCTTTAATTAATTTATTCTTTATTTAATTATTATTAATCTATACGTAAAAGTATAACATGAGATTTTCTAGACTCCAACTGTCTCGAAATTCTTCCCAATGCCCCACTGCAGTCACTTCCATCAACAGAGCAATGTACTGTCGATTCACTGCCTGTGTTCACTGTTTGGTTCAGCCCTCACCGTGCACCCACATAAACAATATATGTGCTAATCATAATGCATCCTTTCTCTCCCCACTGTTATCCCTCCATTCTCCCATGTCCACATTAGTCGTTTCCCCTCTGGTAACTGTTAGTTCATTCTTGGGCTCTGTGTGTCTGCCACTATTTTGCACCTTCAGTTCTTTCCTGCTTCTCTATCTGCACAGATTGGTCATATCATATGATACTTGTCCTCCTGTCTTATTTCATTGAAAATAAAACCAAATTCTTTCATCCATGTTGTCACAAATGGGAGGAATTGTTCTCTTCTTATGGGTGAATGGCAATGAATTGTTTATATATACCAGTTCTTCTTTATCCATTCATTTTCTGATGGAGATGGATCGGGTACTGTGAATTGTGCTGCGATAAACAAGGGGGTGCACATACCTTTTTTAAATTGGGCTACTGCATTCTATCTACTTATCTATACAACTTTGTTTTCCACTATATATCTATCATCTGACAATCTATCTTCTTGCTATCTCACATCTATCATAGTCATCATCTATCTCTATCATCTATCATCTATCTGCAACTGTAATCTCTGAACCCATCTATGAGTATTTCTTATTTCTCATTAAAACACAATTACATGAGTAACATTGTTTACTACAACTTCCATCACCAAAATATCCCCACATATCCCATTGCATTCACTATCCTCCAGTGCAGTAAAATAAGGTAGAATCACTAGTCTTCTCTGTGACGTACCGGTCTCCACGTAACTCAACGAACACTATGTACACTTATTCAATTGCACCGTTTTTAACCCCCTGTCCTACTTATCCCTCCACTATAACACAAACGGCCCAGTCTCTTTCCTTTGGTAACCACTAGTCCATTCTTCTCTTCAGCGTGGCTTCTTCAGTTTGGTTATTTCACTTTTCTTCTATTTTTTATTACTCTGCTAGTGAGTGAAATCAGTTACCATGTTTCTGACACTCCATCGCTTATTTCACTGACCATAATTCTCTGCTATCTACATACATGTTGTTGTAAATGGTAGGATTTGTTGTCCTCATATGGCTGAATAATATCCCTCTCCTCATCTTCTCGTGGTTACTGAACTTTGCTACTATTAGTGCTGTGGTTATAAACATAGGTGAGCACATGTCTTGTTTAAACTGTGCTGCTGTATTCTGTTACTCTGTATTTATTTTATTGCATTTGTTCATTTAATAATATCTCATTAATGTACAATTACATTAATAAAATTATTTGTGCTAGAACCTGCCAATCACAAAGAAACCCAGGATTCGCAATTACAATCACACACCGTGAGCACAGTAAGATACTGTAGAATCACTACCTGTGTTCCCCGTTTTGTACAGCAATCCCCGTAATGCCCACCCACGCTATTCTTGGAAATCATATAGCACACTTTGTTTACTCCGCCCTCCGCCTAAAATCCCTCCTATCCAAAGCATACCCTTTCCCTATGTAAACTCCTAGTCCAACATTCAGTTCTGCGAATATGCTGATGTTATGCTTTTTCAGGTTTTCTTGGTTCTACATCTCTACAGATGGGTCAAATCATTTGACACTTGTCTTCCTTCACCTCTTATTTCATGAGTAAAATGCAATCCAGATCCTTCCGACTTGTTGCAAATGTTAGGACTTTTTTTTCTTCTTATGACTGATTAATATGCAACTGTCGAAATGTACCACAACATGTTTACACATTAATCTACTGATGGACACTCACCTGGGCTTCGATGAATAGTGCTGATAAACCCTTGGATGTATATGCATTTTAAATTCGGCTTCTGAAATGGATTTTTTGAGTGTTTATTATTGATTTGTTCATTTACCATTAATCTACAATTACATGTGTAACGTATTTACTAGACGCCCTTTACTACGTTCCACCCAATCCACCCCTGCAGTTAATTCCATCACCAGAGCAATGTACCGTAGAATCGCTAATTGTCTTCTCTGCTGGTCAGCACACCACGTGCACCCATTCCCACCTTATACATGCTAACGGAAATGCACACTTTCTTCCCCACCTCCTTTCCCCTCCATTCCCAACCATCCATCTCTGTCCCTTTCCCTTTGGTAACTGTGAATCTGTTCTTGTCTTCTGTGACACTGCTGTTTTTCTCCTTCAGTTTTTTCTTTGTTCTTATACTCCAATGATGAGTGACGTCATTTTACCTATACATGTAGGCCAGAAATAGTTATGTTTGCTATGATGGTGCAGCTGTGCAAAACTGAGCTCTGCCCACCATCTGCTAGTGGCGTTTGCAGGAACAGCACTGTTGCCTGGAGATTCCATGATGTCACAGTGGGCTTCTTTCATGTAGACAGATTATGTCTGCTCAGAGAATTTGTTTCCCACTTCAGTGCCTGCTCTCCTACACGGGGTGTATTTATGGTAAGGTTTGTGCTGAGCACCTTGACAGCATCAGAGGAAATGGAAATGAGTTCCAAGACACTGCGTGTTTCTTTTTATTTTGGCATCAATACCAGTTACCTAAGCAACATTATTTTAATTACACTACCCACATTATGAAATCCACACCATATACAGCATAAGGGTCACTGTCCATGAGCCCCGTATTGCACTGTAGAAGCACGGCTCTTCTTTGCTGTTCCACCACCTTCCTAGTGCCCACACCCTGCCCACACATGTGTGCTACACGTAATGCCCCATTTTACCTCACTTTCCTCCCTTCCAAGCCATTCCCCTGTGTCACTTTCCCTTTGGTAACCGTTAGTCCTCTCTTCAGTTCATGGAAGCTGCTACTGTCTTGTTCCTTCACTATTTTTCTTTTTTTTAAATTCTCCACAGTTGAGTGACATCAATTTCCACTTGACTTTCTCTTCGTGGCTTATTTCACTCTGAACAATACCCACAAGTTCCATGCATGTTGCTGTAAATGGTAAGATTTGTTTTCCTCATTTGGCTGAATAATATTCTACATCTCATATACTGATGGACGTTAAGCTTGGCTTTTGTCAATACTTCAGTGAGAAACATAGGGGTGCAATTTTCGTTTTTAAAATGGGCTGCTGCATTCTGCTTATATATTTATAGATTTGTTTCTTTATGTTTATTCATATATGCCTTTACTGATTCATTAATTATTAATCTAAAATTACATGACAAACATTAATTTTACAAGACCCACACTATAACCAAGATCAACCCAGTTACTTCCCTGAAGTCACTGTCCATGAGCATAGTAAGATACTGTATATACCATCTCCCCCAATCCACTTTAATAATGCTAATCGTTATGCCTACCTTCTCCTTGCTTTCATATCTAACAACGCCACTATCTTCCCCTTGGTAACTGTTACTCCAAACTCGTATTCTGTGAATCTGCTGATGTTTTGCTCCTTCAGTTTTATCTTGGCGCTTCGTCTCCACGCATGTGTTAAATCATTTGATACTTATTATCTCTTCCTCACTTATTTCACTGAGCATAATATGCTCTAGCGCCATCCATGTTGCAGCAAATGCTAGGATTTGTTTTCTTGTGATGGCTGAGTAATATTCCTTTCTGTATATGTACCACATCTTCTATACCCATTAATCTATTGATGTCCATTAAGCTCGGTTTCTTTGAATAGTACTCTGATTAACATAGGGATATATATATCTTTATTAGCTGGGCAGATTCATTGGTTTTATTGGATTCTTTAATTAATTTATTCTTTATTTAATTATTATTAATCTATACGTAAAAGTATAACATGAGATTTTCTAGACTCCAACTGTCTCGAAATTCTTCCCAATGCCCCACTGCAGTCACTTCCATCAACAGAGCAATGTACTGTCGATTCACTGCCTGTGTTCACTGTTTGGTTCAGCCCTCACCGTGCACCCACATAAACAATATATGTGCTAATCATAATGCATCCTTTCTCTCCCCACTGTTATCCCTCCATTCTCCCATGTCCACATTAGTCGTTTCCCCTCTGGTAACTGTTAGTTCATTCTTGGGCTCTGTGTGTCTGCCACTATTTTGCACCTTCAGTTCTTTCCTGCTTCTCTATCTGCACAGATTGGTCATATCATATGATACTTGTCCTCCTGTCTTATTTCATTGAAAATAAAACCAAATTCTTTCATCCATGTTGTCACAAATGGGAGGAATTGTTCTCTTCTTATGGGTGAATGGCAATGAATTGTTTATATATACCAGTTCTTCTTTATCCATTCATTTTCTGATGGAGATGGATCGGGTACTGTGAATTGTGCTGCGATAAACAAGGGGGTGCACATACCTTTTTTAAATTGGGCTACTGCATTCTATCTACTTATCTATACAACTTTGTTTTCCACTATATATCTATCATCTGACAATCTATCTTCTTGCTATCTCACATCTATCATAGTCATCATCTATCTCTATCATCTATCATCTATCTGCAACTGTAATCTCTGAACCCATCTATGAGTATTTCTTATTTCTCATTAAAACACAATTACATGAGTAACATTGTTTACTACAACTTCCATCACCAAAATATCCCCACATATCCCATTGCATTCACTATCCTCCAGTGCAGTAAAATAAGGTAGAATCACTAGTCTTCTCTGTGACGTACCGGTCTCCACGTAACTCAACGAACACTATGTACACTTATTCAATTGCACCGTTTTTAACCCCCTGTCCTACTTATCCCTCCACTATAACACAAACGGCCCAGTCTCTTTCCTTTGGTAACCACTAGTCCATTCTTCTCTTCAGCGTGGCTTCTTCAGTTTGGTTATTTCACTTTTCTTCTATTTTTTATTACTCTGCTAGTGAGTGAAATCAGTTACCATGTTTCTGACACTCCATCGCTTATTTCACTGACCATAATTCTCTGCTATCTACATACATGTTGTTGTAAATGGTAGGATTTGTTGTCCTCATATGGCTGAATAATATCCCTCTCCTCATCTTCTCGTGGTTACTGAACTTTGCTACTATTAGTGCTGTGGTTATAAACATAGGTGAGCACATGTCTTGTTTAAACTGTGCTGCTGTATTCTGTTACTCTGTATTTATTTTATTGCATTTGTTCATTTAATAATATCTCATTAATGTACAATTACATTAATAAAATTATTTGTGCTAGAACCTGCCAATCACAAAGAAACCCAGGATTCGCAATTACAATCACACACCGTGAGCACAGTAAGATACTGTAGAATCACTACCTGTGTTCCCCGTTTTGTACAGCAATCCCCGTAATGCCCACCCACGCTATTCTTGGAAATCATATAGCACACTTTGTTTACTCCGCCCTCCGCCTAAAATCCCTCCTATCCAAAGCATACCCTTTCCCTATGTAAACTCCTAGTCCAACATTCAGTTCTGCGAATATGCTGATGTTATGCTTTTTCAGGTTTTCTTGGTTCTACATCTCTACAGATGGGTCAAATCATTTGACACTTGTCTTCCTTCACCTCTTATTTCATGAGTAAAATGCAATCCAGATCCTTCCGACTTGTTGCAAATGTTAGGACTTTTTTTTCTTCTTATGACTGATTAATATGCAACTGTCGAAATGTACCACAACATGTTTACACATTAATCTACTGATGGACACTCACCTGGGCTTCGATGAATAGTGCTGATAAACCCTTGGATGTATATGCATTTTAAATTCGGCTTCTGAAATGGATTTTTTGAGTGTTTATTATTGATTTGTTCATTTACCATTAATCTACAATTACATGTGTAACGTATTTACTAGACGCCCTTTACTACGTTCCACCCAATCCACCCCTGCAGTTAATTCCATCACCAGAGCAATGTACCGTAGAATCGCTAATTGTCTTCTCTGCTGGTCAGCACACCACGTGCACCCATTCCCACCTTATACATGCTAACGGAAATGCACACTTTCTTCCCCACCTCCTTTCCCCTCCATTCCCAACCATCCATCTCTGTCCCTTTCCCTTTGGTAACTGTGAATCTGTTCTTGTCTTCTGTGACACTGCTGTTTTTCTCCTTCAGTTTTTTCTTTGTTCTTATACTCCAATGATGAGTGACGTCATTTTACCTATACATGTAGGCCAGAAATAGTTATGTTTGCTATGATGGTGCAGCTGTGCAAAACTGAGCTCTGCCCACCATCTGCTAGTGGCGTTTGCAGGAACAGCACTGTTGCCTGGAGATTCCATGATGTCACAGTGGGCTTCTTTCATGTAGACAGATTATGTCTGCTCAGAGAATTTGTTTCCCACTTCAGTGCCTGCTCTCCTACACGGGGTGTATTTATGGTAAGGTTTGTGCTGAGCACCTTGACAGCATCAGAGGAAATGGAAATGAGTTCCAAGACACTGCGTGTTTCTTTTTATTTTGGCATCAATACCAGTTACCTAAGCAACATTATTTTAATTACACTACCCACATTATGAAATCCACACCATATACAGCATAAGGGTCACTGTCCATGAGCCCCGTATTGCACTGTAGAAGCACGGCTCTTCTTTGCTGTTCCACCACCTTCCTAGTGCCCACACCCTGCCCACACATGTGTGCTACACGTAATGCCCCATTTTACCTCACTTTCCTCCCTTCCAAGCCATTCCCCTGTGTCACTTTCCCTTTGGTAACCGTTAGTCCTCTCTTCAGTTCATGGAAGCTGCTACTGTCTTGTTCCTTCACTATTTTTCTTTTTTTTAAATTCTCCACAGTTGAGTGACATCAATTTCCACTTGACTTTCTCTTCGTGGCTTATTTCACTCTGAACAATACCCACAAGTTCCATGCATGTTGCTGTAAATGGTAAGATTTGTTTTCCTCATTTGGCTGAATAATATTCTACATCTCATATACTGATGGACGTTAAGCTTGGCTTTTGTCAATACTTCAGTGAGAAACATAGGGGTGCAATTTTCGTTTTTAAAATGGGCTGCTGCATTCTGCTTATATATTTATAGATTTGTTTCTTTATGTTTATTCATATATGCCTTTACTGATTCATTAATTATTAATCTAAAATTACATGACAAACATTAATTTTACAAGACCCACACTATAACCAAGATCAACCCAGTTACTTCCCTGAAGTCACTGTCCATGAGCATAGTAAGATACTGTATATACCATCTCCCCCAATCCACTTTAATAATGCTAATCGTTATGCCTACCTTCTCCTTGCTTTCATATCTAACAACGCCACTATCTTCCCCTTGGTAACTGTTACTCCAAACTCGTATTCTGTGAATCTGCTGATGTTTTGCTCCTTCAGTTTTATCTTGGCGCTTCGTCTCCACGCATGTGTTAAATCATTTGATACTTATTATCTCTTCGTCACTTATTTCACTGAGCATAATATGCTCTAGCGCCATCCATGTTGCAGCAAATGCTAGGATTTGTTTTCTTGTGATGGCTGAGTAATATTCCTTTCTGTATATGTACCACATCTTCTATACCCATTAATCTATTGATGTCCATTAAGCTCGGTTTCTTTGAATAGTACTCTGATTAACATAGGGATATATATATCTTTATTAGCTGGGCAGATTCATTGGTTTTATTGGATTCTTTAATTAATTTATTCTTTATTTAATTATTATTAATCTATACGTAAAAGTATAACATGAGATTTTCTAGACTCCAACTGTCTCGAAATTCTTCCCAATGCCCCACTGCAGTCACTTCCATCAACAGAGCAATGTACTGTCGATTCACTGCCTGTGTTCACTGTTTGGTTCAGCCCTCACCGTGCACCCACATAAACAATATATGTGCTAATCATAATGCATCCTTTCTCTCCCCACTGTTATCCCTCCATTCTCCCATGTCCACATTAGTCGTTTCCCCTCTGGTAACTGTTAGTTCATTCTTGGGCTCTGTGTGTCTGCCACTATTTTGCACCTTCAGTTCTTTCCTGCTTCTCTATCTGCACAGATTGGTCATATCATATGATACTTGTCCTCCTGTCTTATTTCATTGAAAATAAAACCAAATTCTTTCATCCATGTTGTCACAAATGGGAGGAATTGTTCTCTTCTTATGGGTGAATGGCAATGAATTGTTTATATATACCAGTTCTTCTTTATCCATTCATTTTCTGATGGAGATGGATCGGGTACTGTGAATTGTGCTGCGATAAACAAGGGGGTGCACATACCTTTTTTAAATTGGGCTACTGCATTCTATCTACTTATCTATACAACTTTGTTTTCCACTATATATCTATCATCTGACAATCTATCTTCTTGCTATCTCACATCTATCATAGTCATCATCTATCTCTATCATCTATCATCTATCTGCAACTGTAATCTCTGAACCCATCTATGAGTATTTCTTATTTCTCATTAAAACACAATTACATGAGTAACATTGTTTACTACAACTTCCATCACCAAAATATCCCCACATATCCCATTGCATTCACTATCCTCCAGTGCAGTAAAATAAGGTAGAATCACTAGTCTTCTCTGTGACGTACCGGTCTCCACGTAACTCAACGAACACTATGTACACTTATTCAATTGCACCGTTTTTAACCCCCTATCCTACTTAACCCTCCACTATAACACAAACGGCCCAGTCTCTTTCCTTTGGTAACCACTAGTCCATTCTTCTCTTCAGCGTGGCTTCTTCAGTTTGGTTATTTCACTTTTCTTCTATTTTTTATTACTCTGCTAGTGAGTGAAATCAGTTACCATGTTTCTGACACTCCATCGCTTATTTCACTGACCATAATTCTCTGCTATCTACATACATGTTGTTGTAAATGGTAGGATTTGTTGTCCTCATATGGCTGAATAATATCCCTCTCCTCATCTTCTCGTGGTTACTGAACTTTGCTACTATTAGTGCTGTGGTTATAAACATAGGTGAGCACATGTCTTGTTTAAACTGTGCTGCTGTATTCTGTTACTCTGTATTTATTTTATTGCATTTGTTCATTTAATAATATCTCATTAATGTACAATTACATTAATAAAATTATTTGTGCTAGAACCTGCCAATCACAAAGAAACCCAGGATTCGCAATTACAATCACACACCGTGAGCACAGTAAGATACTGTAGAATCACTACCTGTGTTCCCCGTTTTGTACAGCAATCCCCGTAATGCCCACCCACGCTATTCTTGGAAATCATATAGCACACTTTGTTTACTCCGCCCTCCGCCTCCAATCCCTCCTATCCAAAGCATACCCTTTCCCTATGTAAACTCCTAGTCCAACATTCAGTTCTGCGAATATGCTGATGTTATGCTTTTTCAGGTTTTCTTGGTTCTACATCTCTACAGATGGGTCAAATCATTTGACACTTGTCTTCCTTCACCTCTTATTTCATGAGTAAAATGCAATCCAGATCCTTCCGACTTGTTGCAAATGTTAGGACTTTTTTTTCTTCTTATGACTGATTAATATGCAACTGTCGAAATGTACCACAACATGTTTACACATTAATCTACTGATGGACACTCACCTGGGCTTCGATGAATAGTGCTGATAAACCCTTGGATGTATATGCATTTTAAATTCGGCTTCTGAAATGGATTTTTTGAGAGTTTATTATTGATTTGTTGATTTACCATTAATCTACAATTACATGTGTAACGTATTTACTAGACGCCCTTTACTACGTTCCACCCAATCCACCCCTGCAGTTAATTCCATCACCAGAGCAATGTACCGTAGAATCGCTAATTGTCTTCTCTGCTGGTCAGCACACCACGTGCACCCATTCCCAACTTATACATGCTAACGGAAATGCACACTTTCTTCCCCACCTCCTTTCCCCTCCATTCCCAACCATCCATCTCTGTCTCTTTCCCTTTGGTAACTGTGAATCTATTCTTGTCTTCTGTGACACTGCTGATTTTCTCCTTCAGTTTTTTCTTTGTTCTTATACTCCAATGATGAGTGACGTCATTTTACCTATACATGTAGGCCAGAAATAGTTATGTTTGCTATGATGGTGCAGCTGTGCAAGGCTGAGCTCTGCCCACCATCTGCTAGTGGCGTTTGCAGGAACAGCACTGTTGCCTGGAGATTCCATGATGTCACAGTGGGCTTCTTTCATGTAGACAGATTATGTCTGCTCAGAGAATTTTTTTCCCACTTCAGTGCCTGCTCTCCTACACGGGGTGTATTTATGGTAAGGTTTGTGCTGAGCACCTTGACAGCATCAGAGGAAATGGAAATGAGTTCCAAGACACTGCGTGTTTCTTTTTATTTTGGCATCAATACCAGTTGCCTAAGCAACATTATTTTAATTACACTACCCACATTATGAAATCCACACCATATACAGCATAAGGGTCACTGTCCATGAGCCCCGTATTGCACTGTAGAAGCACGGCTCTTCTTTGCTGTTCCACCACCTTCCTAGTGCCCACACCCTGCCCACACATGTGTGCTACACGTAATGCCCCATTTTACCTCACTTTCCTCCCTTCCAAGCCATTCCCCTGTGTCACTTTCCCTTTGGTAACCGTTAGTCCTCTCTTCAGTTCATGGAAGCTGCTACTGTCTTGTTCCTTCACTATTTTTCTTTTTTTTAAATTCTCCACAGTTGAGTGACATCAATTTCCACTTGACTTTCTCTTCGTGGCTTATTTCACTCTGAACAATACCCACAAGTTCCATGCATGTTGCTGTAAATGGTAAGATTTGTTTTCCTCATTTGGCTGAATAATATTCTACATCTCATATACTGATGGACGTTAAGCTTGGCTTTTGTCAATACTTCAGTGAGAAACATAGGGGTGCAATTTTCGTTTTTAAAATGGGCTGCTGCATTCTGCTTATATATTTATAGATTTGTTTCTTTATGTTTATTCATATATGCCTTTACTGATTCATTAATTATTAATCTAAAATTACATGACAAACATTAATTTTACAAGACCCACACTATAACCAAGATCAACCCAGTTACTTCCCTGAAGTCACTGTCCATGAGCATAGTAAGATACTGTATATACCATCTCCCCCAATCCACTTTAATAATGCTAATCGTTATGCCTACCTTCTCCTTGCTTTCATATCTAACAACGCCACTATCTTCCCCTTGGTAACTGTTACTCCAAACTCGTATTCTGTGAATCTGCTGATGTTTTGCTCCTTCAGTTTTATCTTGGCGCTTCGTCTCCACGCATGTGTTAAATCATTTGATACTTATTATCTCTTCGTCACTTATTTCACTGAGCATAATATGCTCTAGCGCCATCCATGTTGCAGCAAATGCTAGGATTTGTTTTCTTGTGATGGCTGAGTAATATTCCTTTCTGTATATGTACCACATCTTCTATACCCATTAATCTATTGATGTCCATTAAGCTCGGTTTCTTTGAATAGTACTCTGATTAACATAGGGATATATATATCTTTATTAGCTGGGCAGATTCATTGGTTTTATTGGATTCTTTAATTAATTTATTCTTTATTTAATTATTATTAATCTATACGTAAAAGTATAACATGAGATTTTCTAGACTCCAACTGTCTCGAAATTCTTCCCAATGCCCCACTGCAGTCACTTCCATCAACAGAGCAATGTACTGTCGATTCACTGCCTGTGTTCACTGTTTGGTTCAGCCCTCACCGTGCACCCACATAAACAATATATGTGCTAATCATAATGCATCCTTTCTCTCCCCACTGTTATCCCTCCATTCTCCCATGTCCACATTAGTCGTTTCCCCTCTGGTAACTGTTAGTTCATTCTTGGGCTCTGTGTGTCTGCCACTATTTTGCACCTTCAGTTCTTTCCTGCTTCTCTATCTGCACAGATTGGTCATATCATATGATACTTGTCCTCCTGTCTTATTTCATTGAAAATAAAACCAAATTCTTTCATCCATGTTGTCACAAATGGGAGGAATTGTTCTCTTCTTATGGGTGAATGGCAATGAATTGTTTATATATACCAGTTCTTCTTTATCCATTCATTTTCTGATGGAGATGGATCGGGTACTGTGAATTGTGCTGCGATAAACAAGGGGGTGCACATACCTTTTTTAAATTGGGCTACTGCATTCTATCTACTTATCTATACAACTTTGTTTTCCACTATATATCTATCATCTGACAATCTATCTTCTTGCTATCTCACATCTATCATAGTCATCATCTATCTCTATCATCTATCATCTATCTGCAACTGTAATCTCTGAACCCATCTATGAGTATTTCTTATTTCTCATTAAAACACAATTACATGAGTAACATTGTTTACTACAACTTCCATCACCAAAATATCCCCACATATCCCATTGCATTCACTATCCTCCAGTGCAGTAAAATAAGGTAGAATCACTAGTCTTCTCTGTGACGTACCGGTCTCCACGTAACTCAACGAACACTATGTACACTTATTCAATTGCACCGTTTTTAACCCCCTATCCTACTTAACCCTCCACTATAACACAAACGGCCCAGTCTCTTTCCTTTGGTAACCACTAGTCCATTCTTCTCTTCAGCGTGGCTTCTTCAGTTTGGTTATTTCACTTTTCTTCTATTTTTTATTACTCTGCTAGTGAGTGAAATCAGTTACCATGTTTCTGACACTCCATCGCTTATTTCACTGACCATAATTCTCTGCTATCTACATACATGTTGTTGTAAATGGTAGGATTTGTTGTCCTCATATGGCTGAATAATATCCCTCTCCTCATCTTCTCGTGGTTACTGAACTTTGCTACTATTAGTGCTGTGGTTATAAACATAGGTGAGCACATGTCTTGTTTAAACTGTGCTGCTGTATTCTGTTACTCTGTATTTATTTTATTGCATTTGTTCATTTAATAATATCTCATTAATGTACAATTACATTAATAAAATTATTTGTGCTAGAACCTGCCAATCACAAAGAAACCCAGGATTCGCAATTACAATCACACACCGTGAGCACAGTAAGATACTGTAGAATCACTACCTGTGTTCCCCGTTTTGTACAGCAATCCCCGTAATGCCCACCCACGCTATTCTTGGAAATCATATAGCACACTTTGTTTACTCCGCCCTCCGCCTCCAATCCCTCCTATCCAAAGCATACCCTTTCCCTATGTAAACTCCTAGTCCAACATTCAGTTCTGCGAATATGCTGATGTTATGCTTTTTCAGGTTTTCTTGGTTCTACATCTCTACAGATGGGTCAAATCATTTGACACTTGTCTTCCTTCACCTCTTATTTCATGAGTAAAATGCAATCCAGATCCTTCCGACTTGTTGCAAATGTTAGGACTTTTTTTTCTTCTTATGACTGATTAATATGCAACTGTCGAAATGTACCACAACATGTTTACACATTAATCTACTGATGGACACTCACCTGGGCTTCGATGAATAGTGCTGATAAACCCTTGGATGTATATGCATTTTAAATTCGGCTTCTGAAATGGATTTTTTGAGAGTTTATTATTGATTTGTTGATTTACCATTAATCTACAATTACATGTGTAACGTATTTACTAGACGCCCTTTACTACGTTCCACCCAATCCACCCCTGCAGTTAATTCCATCACCAGAGCAATGTACCGTAGAATCGCTAATTGTCTTCTCTGCTGGTCAGCACACCACGTGCACCCATTCCCAACTTATACATGCTAACGGAAATGCACACTTTCTTCCCCACCTCCTTTCCCCTCCATTCCCAACCATCCATCTCTGTCTCTTTCCCTTTGGTAACTGTGAATCTATTCTTGTCTTCTGTGACACTGCTGATTTTCTCCTTCAGTTTTTTCTTTGTTCTTATACTCCAATGATGAGTGACGTCATTTTACCTATACATGTAGGCCAGAAATAGTTATGTTTGCTATGATGGTGCAGCTGTGCAAGGCTGAGCTCTGCCCACCATCTGCTAGTGGCGTTTGCAGGAACAGCACTGTTGCCTGGAGATTCCATGATGTCACAGTGGGCTTCTTTCATGTAGACAGATTATGTCTGCTCAGAGAATTTTTTTCCCACTTCAGTGCCTGCTCTCCTACACGGGGTGTATTTATGGTAAGGTTTGTGCTGAGCACCTTGACAGCATCAGAGGAAATGGAAATGAGTTCCAAGACACTGCGTGTTTCTTTTTATTTTGGCATCAATACCAGTTGCCTAAGCAACATTATTTTAATTACACTACCCACATTATGAAATCCACACCATATACAGCATAAGGGTCACTGTCCATGAGCCCCGTATTGCACTGTAGAAGCACGGCTCTTCTTTGCTGTTCCACCACCTTCCTAGTGCCCACACCCTGCCCACACATGTGTGCTACACGTAATGCCCCATTTTACCTCACTTTCCTCCCTTCCAAGCCATTCCCCTGTGTCACTTTCCCTTTGGTAACCGTTAGTCCTCTCTTCAGTTCATGGAAGCTGCTACTGTCTTGTTCCTTCACTATTTTTCTTTTTTTTAAATTCTCCACAGTTGAGTGACATCAATTTCCACTTGACTTTCTCTTCGTGGCTTATTTCACTCTGAACAATACCCACAAGTTCCATGCATGTTGCTGTAAATGGTAAGATTTGTTTTCCTCATTTGGCTGAATAATATTCTACATCTCATATACTGATGGACGTTAAGCTTGGCTTTTGTCAATACTTCAGTGAGAAACATAGGGGTGCAATTTTCGTTTTTAAAATGGGCTGCTGCATTCTGCTTATATATTTATAGATTTGTTTCTTTATGTTTATTCATATATGCCTTTACTGATTCATTAATTATTAATCTAAAATTACATGACAAACATTAATTTTACAAGACCCACACTATAACCAAGATCAACCCAGTTACTTCCCTGAAGTCACTGTCCATGAGCATAGTAAGATACTGTATATACCATCTCCCCCAATCCACTTTAATAATGCTAATCGTTATGCCTACCTTCTCCTTGCTTTCATATCTAACAACGCCACTATCTTCCCCTTGGTAACTGTTACTCCAAACTCGTATTCTGTGAATCTGCTGATGTTTTGCTCCTTCAGTTTTATCTTGGCGCTTCGTCTCCACGCATGTGTTAAATTATTTGATACTTATTATCTCTTCCTCACTTATTTCACTGAGCATAATATGCTCTAGCGCCATCCATGTTGCAGCAAATGCTAGGATTTGTTTTCTTGTGATGGCTGAGTAATATTCCTTTCTGTATATGTACCACATCTTCTATACCCATTAATCTATTGATGTCCATTAAGCTCGGTTTCTTTGAATAGTACTCTGATTAACATAGGGATATATATATCTTTATTAGCTGGGCAGATTCATTGGTTTTATTGGATTCTTTAATTAATTTATTCTTTATTTAATTATTATTAATCTATACGTAAAAGTATAACATGAGATTTTCTAGACTCCAACTGTCTCGAAATTCTTCCCAATGCCCCACTGCAGTCACTTCCATCAACAGAGCAATGTACTGTCGATTCACTGCCTGTGTTCACTGTTTGGTTCAGCCCTCACCGTGCACCCACATAAACAATATATGTGCTAATCATAATGCATCCTTTCTCTCCCCACTGTTATCCCTCCATTCTCCCATGTCCACATTAGTCGTTTCCCCTCTGGTAACTGTTAGTTCATTCTTGGGCTCTGTGTGTCTGCCACTATTTTGCACCTTCAGTTCTTTCCTGCTTCTCTATCTGCACAGATTGGTCATATCATATGATACTTGTCCTCCTGTCTTATTTCATTGAAAATAAAACCAAATTCTTTCATCCATGTTGTCACAAATGGGAGGAATTGTTCTCTTCTTATGGGTGAATGGCAATGAATTGTTTATATATACCAGTTCTTCTTTATCCATTCATTTTCTGATGGAGATGGATCGGGTACTGTGAATTGTGCTGCGATAAACAAGGGGGTGCACATACCTTTTTTAAATTGGGCTACTGCATTCTATCTACTTATCTATACAACTTTGTTTTCCACTATATATCTATCATCTGACAATCTATCTTCTTGCTATCTCACATCTATCATAGTCATCATCTATCTCTATCATCTATCATCTATCTGCAACTGTAATCTCTGAACCCATCTATGAGTATTTCTTATTTCTCATTAAAACACAATTACATGAGTAACATTGTTTACTACAACTTCCATCACCAAAATATCCCCACATATCCCATTGCATTCACTATCCTCCAGTGCAGTAAAATAAGGTAGAATCACTAGTCTTCTCTGTGACGTACCGGTCTCCACGTAACTCAACGAACACTATGTACACTTATTCAATTGCACCGTTTTTAACCCCCTGTCCTACTTATCCCTCCACTATAACACAAACGGCCCAGTCTCTTTCCTTTGGTAACCACTAGTCCATTCTTCTCTTCAGCGTGGCTTCTTCAGTTTGGTTATTTCACTTTTCTTCTATTTTTTATTACTCTGCTAGTGAGTGAAATCAGTTACCATGTTTCTGACACTCCATCGCTTATTTCACTGACCATAATTCTCTGCTATCTACATACATGTTGTTGTAAATGGTAGGATTTGTTGTCCTCATATGGCTGAATAATATCCCTCTCCTCATCTTCTCGTGGTTACTGAACTTTGCTACTATTAGTGCTGTGGTTATAAACATAGGTGAGCACATGTCTTGTTTAAACTGTGCTGCTGTATTCTGTTACTCTGTATTTATTTTATTGCATTTGTTCATTTAATAATATCTCATTAATGTACAATTACATTAATAAAACTATTTGTGCTAGAACCTGCCAATCACAAAGAAACCCAGGATTCGCAATTACAATCACACACCGTGAGCACAGTAAGATACTGTAGAATCACTACCTGTGTTCCCCGTTTTGTACAGCAATCCCCGTAATGCCCACCCACGCTATTCTTGGAAATCATATAGCACACTTTGTTTACTCCGCCCTCCGCCTCCAATCCCTCCTATCCAAAGCATACCGTTTCCCTATGTAAACTCCTAGTCCAACATTCAGTTCTGCGAATATGCTGATGTTATGCTTTTTCAGATTTTCTTGGTTCTACATCTCTACAGATGGGTCAAATCATTTGACACTTGTCTTCCTTCACCTCTTATTTCATGAGTAAAATGCAATCCAGATCCTTCCGACTTGTTGCAAATGTTAGGACTTTTTTTTCTTCTTATGACTGATTAATATGCAACTGTCGAAATGTACCACAACATGTTTACACATTAATCGACTGATGGACACTCACCTGGGCTTCGATGAATAGTGCTGATAAACCCTTGGATGTATATGCATTTTAAATTCGGCTTCTGAAATGGATTTTTTGAGAGTTTATTATTGATTTGTTGATTTACCATTAATCTACAATTACATGTGTAACGTATTTACTAGACGCCCTTTACTACGTTCCACCCAATCCACCCCTGCAGTTAATTCCATCACCAGAGCAATGTACCGTAGAATCGCTAATTGTCTTCTCTGCTGGTCAGCACACCACGTGCACCCATTCCCACCTTATACATGCTAACGGAAATGCACACTTTCTTCCCCACCTCCTTTCCCCTCCATTCCCAACCATCCATCTCTGTCTCTTTCCCTTTGGTAACTGTGAATCTGTTCTTGTCTTCTGTGACACTGCTGATTTTCTCCTTCAGTTTTTTCTTTGTTCTTATACTCCAATGATGAGTGACGTCATTTTACCTATACATGTAGGCCAGAAATAGTTATGTTTGCTATGATGGTGCAGCTGTGCAAGGCTGAGCTCTGCCCACCATCTGCTAGTGGCGTTTGCAGGAACAGCACTGTTGCCTGGAGATTCCATGATGTCACAGTGGGCTTCTTTCATGTAGACATATTATGTCTTCTCAGAGAATTTTTTTCCCACTTCAGTGCCTGCTCTCCTACACGGGGTGTATTTATGGTAAGGTTTGTGCTGAGCACCTTGACAGCATCAGAGGAAATGGAAATGAGTTCCAAGACACTGCGTGTTTCTTTTTATTTTGGCATCAATACCAGTTGCCTAAGCAGCATTATTTTAATTACACTACCCACATTATGAAATCCACACCATATACAGCATAAGGGTCACTGTCCATGAGCCCCGTATTGCACTGTAGAAGCACGGCTCTTCTTTGCTGTTCCACCACCTTCCTAGTGCCCACACCCTGCCCACACATGTGTGCTACACGTAATGCCCCATTTTACCTCACTTTCCTCCCTTCCAAGCCATTCCCCTGTGTCACTTTCCCTTTGGTAACCGTTAGTCCTCTCTTCAGTTCATGGAAGCTGCTACTGTCTTGTTCCTTCACTATTTTTCTTTTTTTTAAATTCTCCACAGTTGAGTGACATCAATTTCCACTTGACTTTCTCTTCGTGGCTTATTTCACTCTGAACAATACCCACAAGTTCCATGCATGTTGCTGTAAATGGTAAGATTTGTTTTCCTCATTTGGCTGAATAATATTCTACATCTCATATACTGATGGACGTTAAGCTTGGCTTTTGTCAATACTTCAGTGAGAAACATAGGGGTGCAATTTTCGTTTTTAAAATGGGCTGCTGCATTCTGCTTATATATTTATAGATTTGTTTCTTTATGTTTATTCATATATGCCTTTACTGATTCATTAATTATTAATCTAAAATTACATGACAAACATTAATTTTACAAGACCCACACTATAACCAAGATCAACCCAGTTACTTCCCTGAAGTCACTGTCCATGAGCATAGTAAGATACTGTATATACCATCTCCCCCAATCCACTTTAATAATGCTAATCGTTATGCCTACCTTCTCCTTGCTTTCATATCTAACAACGCCACTATCTTCCCCTTGGTAACTGTTACTCCAAACTCGTATTCTGTGAATCTGCTGATGTTTTGCTCCTTCAGTTTTATCTTGGCGCTTCGTCTCCACGCATGTGTTAAATTATTTGATACTTATTATCTCTTCCTCACTTATTTCACTGAGCATAATATGCTCTAGCGCCATCCATGTTGCAGCAAATGCTAGGATTTGTTTTCTTGTGATGGCTGAGTAATATTCCTTTCTGTATATGTACCACATCTTCTATACCCATTAATCTATTGATGTCCATTAAGCTCGGTTTCTTTGAATAGTACTCTGATTAACATAGGGATATATATATCTTTATTAGCTGGGCAGATTCATTGGTTTTATTGGATTCTTTAATTAATTTATTCTTTATTTAATTATTATTAATCTATACGTAAAAGTATAACATGAGATTTTCTAGACTCCAACTGTCTCGAAATTCTTCCCAATGCCCCACTGCAGTCACTTCCATCAACAGAGCAATGTACTGTCGATTCACTGCCTGTGTTCACTGTTTGGTTCAGCCCTCACCGTGCACCCACATAAACAATATATGTGCTAATCATAATGCATCCTTTCTCTCCCCACTGTTATCCCTCCATTCTCCCATGTCCACATTAGTCGTTTCCCCTCTGGTAACTGTTAGTTCATTCTTGGGCTCTGTGTGTCTGCCACTATTTTGCACCTTCAGTTCTTTCCTGCTTCTCTATCTGCACAGATTGGTCATATCATATGATACTTGTCCTCCTGTCTTATTTCATTGAAAATAAAACCAAATTCTTTCATCCATGTTGTCACAAATGGGAGGAATTGTTCTCTTCTTATGGGTGAATGGCAATGAATTGTTTATATATACCAGTTCTTCTTTATCCATTCATTTTCTGATGGAGATGGATCGGGTACTGTGAATTGTGCTGCGATAAACAAGGGGGTGCACATACCTTTTTTAAATTGGGCTACTGCATTCTATCTACTTATCTATACAACTTTGTTTTCCACTATATATCTATCATCTGACAATCTATCTTCTTGCTATCTCACATCTATCATAGTCATCATCTATCTCTATCATCTATCATCTATCTGCAACTGTAATCTCTGAACCCATCTATGAGTATTTCTTATTTCTCATTAAAACACAATTACATGAGTAACATTGTTTACTACAACTTCCATCACCAAAATATCCCCACATATCCCATTGCATTCACTATCCTCCAGTGCAGTAAAATAAGGTAGAATCACTAGTCTTCTCTGTGACGTACCGGTCTCCACGTAACTCAACGAACACTATGTACACTTATTCAATTGCACCGTTTTTAACCCCCTGTCCTACTTATCCCTCCACTATAACACAAACGGCCCAGTCTCTTTCCTTTGGTAACCACTAGTCCATTCTTCTCTTCAGCGTGGCTTCTTCAGTTTGGTTATTTCACTTTTCTTCTATTTTTTATTACTCTGCTAGTGAGTGAAATCAGTTACCATGTTTCTGACACTCCATCGCTTATTTCACTGACCATAATTCTCTGCTATCTACATACATGTTGTTGTAAATGGTAGGATTTGTTGTCCTCATATGGCTGAATAATATCCCTCTCCTCATCTTCTCGTGGTTACTGAACTTTGCTACTATTAGTGCTGTGGTTATAAACATAGGTGAGCACATGTCTTGTTTAAACTGTGCTGCTGTATTCTGTTACTCTGTATTTATTTTATTGCATTTGTTCATTTAATAATATCTCATTAATGTACAATTACATTAATAAAATTATTTGTGCTAGAACCTGCCAATCACAAAGAAACCCAGGATTCGCAATTACAATCACACACCGTGAGCACAGTAAGATACTGTAGAATCACTACCTGTGTTCCCCGTTTTGTACAGCAATCCCCGTAATGCCCACCCACGCTATTCTTGGAAATCATATAGCACACTTTGTTTACTCCGCCCTCCGCCTCCAATCCCTCCTATCCAAAGCATACCGTTTCCCTATGTAAACTCCTAGTCCAACATTCAGTTCTGCGAATATGCTGATGTTATGCTTTTTCAGATTTTCTTGGTTCTACATCTCTACAGATGGGTCAAATCATTTGACACTTGTCTTCCTTCACCTCTTATTTCATGAGTAAAATGCAATCCAGATCCTTCCGACTTGTTGCAAATGTTAGGACTTTTTTTTCTTCTTATGACTGATTAATATGCAACTGTCGAAATGTACCACAACATGTTTACACATTAATCTACTGATGGACACTCACCTGGGCTTCGATGAATAGTGCTGATAAACCCTTGGATGTATATGCATTTTAAATTCGGCTTCTGAAATGGATTTTTTGAGAGTTTATTATTGATTTGTTGATTTACCATTAATCTACAATTACATGTGTAACGTATTTACTAGACGCCCTTTACTACGTTCCACCCAATCCACCCCTGCAGTTAATTCCATCACCAGAGCAATGTACCGTACAATCGCTAATTGTCTTCTCTGCTGGTCAGCACACCACGTGCACCCATTCGCACCTTATACATGCTAACGGAAATGCACACTTTCTTCCCCACCTCCTTTCCCCTCCATTCCCAACCATCCATCTCTGTCTCTTTCCCTTTGGTAACTGTGAATCTGTTCTTGTCTTCTGTGACACTGCTGATTTTCTCCTTCAGTTTTTTCTTTGTTCTTATACTACAAATGATGAGTGACGTCATTTTACCTATACATGTAGGCCAGAAATAGTTATGTTTGCTATGATGGTGCAGCTGTGCAAGGCTGAGCTCTGCCCACCATCTGCTAGTGGTGTTTGCAGGAACAGCACTGTTGCCTGGAGATTCCATGATGTCACAGTGGGCTTCTTTCATGTAGACAGATTATGTCTGCTCAGAGAATTTTTTTCCCACTTCAGTGCCTGCTCTCCTACACGGGGTGTATTTATGGTAAGGTTTGTGCTGAGCACCTTGACAGCATCAGAGGAAATGGAAATGAGTTCCAAGACACTGCGTGTTTCTTTTTATTTTGGCATCAATACCAGTTGCCTAAGCAACATTATTTTAATTACACTACCCACATTATGAAATCCACACCATATACAGCATAAGGGTCACTGTCCATGAGCCCCGTATTGCACTGTAGAAGCACGGCTCTTCTTTGCTGTTCCACCACCTTCCTAGTGCCCACACCCTGCCCACACATGTGTGCTGCACGTAATGCCCCATTTTACCTCACTTTCCTCCCTTCCAAGCCATTCCCCTGTGTCACTTTCCCTTTGGTAACCGTTAGTCCTCTCTTCAGTTCATGGAAGCTGCTACTGTCTTGTTCCTTCACTATTTTTCTTTTTTTTAAATTCTCCACAGTTGAGTGACATCAATTTCCACTTGACTTTCTCTTCGTGGCTTATTTCACTCTGAACAATACCCACAAGTTCCATGCATGTTGCTGTAAATGGTAAGATTTGTTTTCCTCATTTGGCTGAATAATATTCTACATCTCATATACTGATGGACGTTAAGCTTGGCTTTTGTCAATACTTCAGTGAGAAACATAGGGGTGCAATTTTCGTTTTTAAAATGGGCTGCTGCATTCTGCTTATATATTTATAGATTTGTTTCTTTATGTTTATTCATATATGCCTTTACTGATTCATTAATTATTAATCTAAAATTACATGACAAACATTAATTTTACAAGACCCACACTATAACCAAGATCAACCCAGTTACTTCCCTGAAGTCACTGTCCATGAGCATAGTAAGATACTGTATATACCATCTCCCCCAATCCACTTTAATAATGCTAATCGTTATGCCTACCTTCTCCTTGCTTTCATATCTAACAACGCCACTATCTTCCCCTTGGTAACTGTTACTCCAAACTCGTATTCTGTGAATCTGCTGATGTTTTGCTCCTTCAGTTTTATCTTGGCGCTTCGTCTCCACGCATGTGTTAAATCATTTGATACTTATTATCTCTTCCTCACTTATTTCACTGAGCATAATATGCTCTAGCGCCATCCATGTTGCAGCAAATGCTAGGATTTGTTTTCTTGTGATGGCTGAGTAATATTCCTTTCTGTATATGTACCACATCTTCTATACCCATTAATCTATTGATGTCCATTAAGCTCGGTTTCTTTGAATAGTACTCTGATTAACATAGGGATATATATATCTTTATTAGCTGGGCAGATTCATTGGTTTTATTGGATTCTTTAATTAATTTATTCTTTA
Organism: Manis pentadactyla; assembly: GCF_030020395.1. Classification (NCBI taxonomy): domain Eukaryota; kingdom Metazoa; phylum Chordata; class Mammalia; order Pholidota; family Manidae; genus Manis; species Manis pentadactyla. The sequence continues at coordinate 14,820,509 of NC_080039.1, forward strand.
TTTAATTATTATTAATCTATACGTAAAAGTATAACATGAGATTTTCTAGACTCCAACTGTCTCGAAATTCTTCCCAATGCCCCACTGCAGTCACTTCCATCAACAGAGCAATGTACTGTCGATTCACTGCCTGTGTTCACTGTTTGGTTCAGCCCTCACCGTGCACCCACATAAACAATATATGTGCTAATCATAATGCATCCTTTCTCTCCCCACTGTTATCCCTCCATTCTCCCATGTCCACATTAGTCGTTTCCCCTCTGGTAACTGTTAGTTCATTCTTGGGCTCTGTGTGTCTGCCACTATTTTGCACCTTCAGTTCTTTCCTGCTTCTCTATCTGCACAGATTGGTCATATCATATGATACTTGTCCTCCTGTCTTATTTCATTGAAAATAAAACCAAATTCTTTCATCCATGTTGTCACAAATGGGAGGAATTGTTCTCTTCTTATGGGTGAATGGCAATGAATTGTTTATATATACCAGTTCTTCTTTATCCATTCATTTTCTGATGGAGATGGATCGGGTACTGTGAATTGTGCTGCGATAAACAAGGGGGTGCACATACCTTTTTTAAATTGGGCTACTGCATTCTATCTACTTATCTATACAACTTTGTTTTCCACTATATATCTATCATCTGACAATCTATCTTCTTGCTATCTCACATCTATCATAGTCATCATCTATCTCTATCATCTATCATCTATCTGCAACTGTAATCTCTGAACCCATCTATGAGTATTTCTTATTTCTCATTAAAACACAATTACATGAGTAACATTGTTTACTACAACTTCCATCACCAAAATATCCCCACATATCCCATTGCATTCACTATCCTCCAGTGCAGTAAAATAAGGTAGAATCACTAGTCTTCTCTGTGACGTACCGGTCTCCACGTAACTCAACGAACACTATGTACACTTATTCAATTGCACCGTTTTTAACCCCCTGTCCTACTTATCCCTCCACTATAACACAAACGGCCCAGTCTCTTTCCTTTGGTAACCACTAGTCCATTCTTCTCTTCAGCGTGGCTTCTTCAGTTTGGTTATTTCACTTTTCTTCTATTTTTTATTACTCTGCTAGTGAGTGAAATCAGTTACCATGTTTCTGACACTCCATCGCTTATTTCACTGACCATAATTCTCTGCTATCTACATACATGTTGTTGTAAATGGTAGGATTTGTTGTCCTCATATGGCTGAATAATATCCCTCTCCTCATCTTCTCGTGGTTACTGAACTTTGCTACTATTAGTGCTGTGGTTATAAACATAGGTGAGCACATGTCTTGTTTAAACTGTGCTGCTGTATTCTGTTACTCTGTATTTATTTTATTGCATTTGTTCATTTAATAATATCTCATTAATGTACAATTACATTAATAAAATTATTTGTGCTAGAACCTGCCAATCACAAAGAAACCCAGGATTCGCAATTACAATCACACACCGTGAGCACAGTAAGATACTGTAGAATCACTACCTGTGTTCCCCGTTTTGTACAGCAATCCCCGTAATGCCCACCCACGCTATTCTTGGAAATCATATAGCACACTTTGTTTACTCCGCCCTCCGCCTCCAATCCCTCCTATCCAAAGCATACCGTTTCCCTATGTAAACTCCTAGTCCAACATTCAGTTCTGCGAATATGCTGATGTTATGCTTTTTCAGATTTTCTTGGTTCTACATCTCTACAGATGGGTCAAATCATTTGACACTTGTCTTCCTTCACCTCTTATTTCATGAGTAAAATGCAATCCAGATCCTTCCGACTTGTTGCAAATGTTAGGACTTTTTTTTCTTCTTATGACTGATTAATATGCAACTGTCGAAATGTACCACAACATGTTTACACATTAATCTACTGATGGACACTCACCTGGGCTTCGATGAATAGTGCTGATAAACCCTTGGATGTATATGCATTTTAAATTCGGCTTCTGAAATGGATTTTTTGAGAGTTTATTATTGATTTGTTGATTTACCATTAATCTACAATTACATGTGTAACGTATTTACTAGACGCCCTTTACTACGTTCCACCCAATCCACCCCTGCAGTTAATTCCATCACCAGAGCAATGTACCGTACAATCGCTAATTGTCTTCTCTGCTGGTCAGCACACCACGTGCACCCATTCCCACCTTATACATGCTAACGGAAATGCACACTTTCTTCCCCACCTCCTTTCCCCTCCATTCCCAACCATCCATCTCTGTCTCTTTCCCTTTGGTAACTGTGAATCTGTTCTTGTCTTCTGTGACACTGCTGATTTTCTCCTTCAGTTTTTTCTTTGTTCTTATACTCCAATGATGAGTGACGTCATTTTACCTATACATGTAGGCCAGAAATAGTTATGTTTGCTATGATGGTGCAGCTGTGCAAGGCTGAGCTCTGCCCACCATCTGCTAGTGGCGTTTGCAGGAACAGCACTGTTGCCTGGAGATTCCATGATGTCACAGTGGGCTTCTTTCATGTAGACAGATTATGTCTGCTCAGAGAATTTTTTTCCCACTTCAGTGCCTGCTCTCCTACACGGGGTGTATTTATGGTAAGGTTTGTGCTGAGCACCTTGACAGCATCAGAGGAAATGGAAATGAGTTCCAAGACACTGCGTGTTTCTTTTTATTTTGGCATCAATACCAGTTGCCTAAGCAACATTATTTTAATTACACTACCCACATTATGAAATCCACACCATATACAGCATAAGGGTCACTGTCCATGAGCCCCGTATTGCACTGTAGAAGCACGGCTCTTCTTTGCTGTTCCACCACCTTCCTAGTGCCCACACCCTGCCCACACATGTGTGCTGCACGTAATGCCCCATTTTACCTCACTTTCCTCCCTTCCAAGCCATTCCCCTGTGTCACTTTCCCTTTGGTAACCGTTAGTCCTCTCTTCAGTTCATGGAAGCTGCTACTGTCTTGTTCCTTCACTATTTTTCTTTTTTTTAAATTCTCCACAGTTGAGTGACATCAATTTCCACTTGACTTTCTCTTCGTGGCTTATTTCACTCTGAACAATACCCACAAGTTCCATGCATGTTGCTGTAAATGGTAAGATTTGTTTTCCTCATTTGGCTGAATAATATTCTACATCTCATATACTGATGGACGTTAAGCTTGGCTTTTGTCAATACTTCAGTGAGAAACATAGGGGTGCAATTTTCGTTTTTAAAATGGGCTGCTGCATTCTGCTTATATATTTATAGATTTGTTTCTTTATGTTTATTCATATATGCCTTTACTGATTCATTAATTATTAATCTAAAATTACATGACAAACATTAATTTTACAAGACCCACACTATAACCAAGATCAACCCAGTTACTTCCCTGAAGTCACTGTCCATGAGCATAGTAAGATACTGTATATACCATCTCCCCCAATCCACTTTAATAATGCTAATCGTTATGCCTACCTTCTCCTTGCTTTCATATCTAACAACGCCACTATCTTCCCCTTGGTAACTGTTACTCCAAACTCGTATTCTGTGAATCTGCTGATGTTTTGCTCCTTCAGTTTTATCTTGGCGCTTCGTCTCCACGCATGTGTTAAATCATTTGATACTTATTATCTCTTCCTCACTTATTTCACTGAGCATAATATGCTCTAGCGCCATCCATGTTGCAGCAAATGCTAGGATTTGTTTTCTTGTGATGGCTGAGTAATATTCCTTTCTGTATATGTACCACATCTTCTATACCCATTAATCTATTGATGTCCATTAAGCTCGGTTTCTTTGAATAGTACTCTGATTAACATAGGGATATATATATCTTTATTAGCTGGGCAGATTCATTGGTTTTATTGGATTCTTTAATTAATTTATTCTTTATTTAATTATTATTAATCTATACGTAAAAGTATAACATGAGATTTTCTAGACTCCAACTGTCTCGAAATTCTTCCCAATGCCCCACTGCAGTCACTTCCATCAACAGAGCAATGTACTGTCGATTCACTGCCTGTGTTCACTGTTTGGTTCAGCCCTCACCGTGCACCCACATAAACAATATATGTGCTAATCATAATGCATCCTTTCTCTCCCCACTGTTATCCCTCCATTCTCCCATGTCCACATTAGTCGTTTCCCCTCTGGTAACTGTTAGTTCATTCTTGGGCTCTGTGTGTCTGCCACTATTTTGCACCTTCAGTTCTTTCCTGCTTCTCTATCTGCACAGATTGGTCATATCATATGATACTTGTCCTCCTGTCTTATTTCATTGAAAATAAAACCAAATTCTTTCATCCATGTTGTCACAAATGGGAGGAATTGTTCTCTTCTTATGGGTGAATGGCAATGAATTGTTTATATATACCAGTTCTTCTTTATCCATTCATTTTCTGATGGAGATGGATCGGGTACTGTGAATTGTGCTGCGATAAACAAGGGGGTGCACATACCTTTTTTAAATTGGGCTACTGCATTCTATCTACTTATCTATACAACTTTGTTTTCCACTATATATCTATCATCTGACAATCTATCTTCTTGCTATCTCACATCTATCATAGTCATCATCTATCTCTATCATCTATCATCTATCTGCAACTGTAATCTCTGAACCCATCTATGAGTATTTCTTATTTCTCATTAAAACACAATTACATGAGTAACATTGTTTACTACAACTTCCATCACCAAAATATCCCCACATATCCCATTGCATTCACTATCCTCCAGTGCAGTAAAATAAGGTAGAATCACTAGTCTTCTCTGTGACGTACCGGTCTCCACGTAACTCAACGAACACTATGTACACTTATTCAATTGCACCGTTTTTAACCCCCTGTCCTACTTATCCCTCCACTATAACACAAACGGCCCAGTCTCTTTCCTTTGGTAACCACTAGTCCATTCTTCTCTTCAGCGTGGCTTCTTCAGTTTGGTTATTTCACTTTTCTTCTATTTTTTATTACTCTGCTAGTGAGTGAAATCAGTTACCATGTTTCTGACACTCCATCGCTTATTTCACTGACCATAATTCTCTGCTATCTACATACATGTTGTTGTAAATGGTAGGATTTGTTGTCCTCATATGGCTGAATAATATCCCTCTCCTCATCTTCTCGTGGTTACTGAACTTTGCTACTATTAGTGCTGTGGTTATAAACATAGGTGAGCACATGTCTTGTTTAAACTGTGCTGCTGTATTCTGTTACTCTGTATTTATTTTATTGCATTTGTTCATTTAATAATATCTCATTAATGTACAATTACATTAATAAAATTATTTGTGCTAGAACCTGCCAATCACAAAGAAACCCAGGATTCGCAATTACAATCACACACCGTGAGCACAGTAAGATACTGTAGAATCACTACCTGTGTTCCCCGTTTTGTACAGCAATCCCCGTAATGCCCACCCACGCTATTCTTGGAAATCATATAGCACACTTTGTTTACTCCGCCCTCCGCCTCCAATCCCTCCTATCCAAAGCATACCGTTTCCCTATGTAAACTCCTAGTCCAACATTCAGTTCTGCGAATATGCTGATGTTATGCTTTTTCAGATTTTCTTGGTTCTACATCTCTACAGATGGGTCAAATCATTTGACACTTGTCTTCCTTCACCTCTTATTTCATGAGTAAAATGCAATCCAGATCCTTCCGACTTGTTGCAAATGTTAGGACTTTTTTTTCTTCTTATGACTGATTAATATGCAACTGTCGAAATGTACCACAACATGTTTACACATTAATCTACTGATGGACACTCACCTGGGCTTCGATGAATAGTGCTGATAAACCCTTGGATGTATATGCATTTTAAATTCGGCTTCTGAAATGGATTTTTTGAGAGTTTATTATTGATTTGTTGATTTACCATTAATCTACAATTACATGTGTAACGTATTTACTAGACGCCCTTTACTACGTTCCACCCAATCCACCCCTGCAGTTAATTCCATCACCAGAGCAATGTACCGTACAATCGCTAATTGTCTTCTCTGCTGGTCAGCACACCACGTGCACCCATTCCCACCTTATACATGCTAACGGAAATGCACACTTTCTTCCCCACCTCCTTTCCCCTCCATTCCCAACCATCCATCTCTGTCTCTTTCCCTTTGGTAACTGTGAATCTGTTCTTGTCTTCTGTGACACTGCTGATTTTCTCCTTCAGTTTTTTCTTTGTTCTTATACTCCAATGATGAGTGACGTCATTTTACCTATACATGTAGGCCAGAAATAGTTATGTTTGCTATGATGGTGCAGCTGTGCAAGGCTGAGCTCTGCCCACCATCTGCTAGTGGCGTTTGCAGGAACAGCACTGTTGCCTGGAGATTCCATGATGTCACAGTGGGCTTCTTTCATGTAGACAGATTATGTCTGCTCAGAGAATTTTTTTCCCACTTCAGTGCCTGCTCTCCTACACGGGGTGTATTTATGGTAAGGTTTGTGCTGAGCACCTTGACAGCATCAGAGGAAATGGAAATGAGTTCCAAGACACTGCGTGTTTCTTTTTATTTTGGCATCAATACCAGTTGCCTAAGCAACATTATTTTAATTACACTACCCACATTATGAAATCCACACCATATACAGCATAAGGGTCACTGTCCATGAGCCCCGTATTGCACTGTAGAAGCACGGCTCTTCTTTGCTGTTCCACCACCTTCCTAGTGCCCACACCCTGCCCACACATGTGTGCTGCACGTAATGCCCCATTTTACCTCACTTTCCTCCCTTCCAAGCCATTCCCCTGTGTCACTTTCCCTTTGGTAACCGTTAGTCCTCTCTTCAGTTCATGGAAGCTGCTACTGTCTTGTTCCTTCACTATTTTTCTTTTTTTTAAATTCTCCACAGTTGAGTGACATCAATTTCCACTTGACTTTCTCTTCATGGCTTATTTCACTCTGAACAATACCCACAAGTTCCATGCATGTTGCTGTAAATGGTAAGATTTGTTTTCCTCATTTGGCTGAATAATATTCTACATCTCATATACTGATGGACGTTAAGCTTGGCTTTTGTCAATACTTCAGTGAGAAACATAGGGGTGCAATTTTCGTTTTTAAAATGGGCTGCTGCATTCTGCTTATATATTTATAGATTTGTTTCTTTATGTTTATTCATATATGCCTTTACTGATTCATTAATTATTAATCTAAAATTACATGACAAACATTAATTTTACAAGACCCACACTATAACCAAGATCAACCCAGTTACTTCCCTGAAGTCACTGTCCATGAGCATAGTAAGATACTGTATATACCATCTCCCCCAATCCACTTTAATAATGCTAATCGTTATGCCTACCTTCTCCTTGCTTTCATATCTAACAACGCCACTATCTTCCCCTTGGTAACTGTTACTCCAAACTCGTATTCTGTGAATCTGCTGATGTTTTGCTCCTTCAGTTTTATCTTGGCGCTTCGTCTCCACGCATGTGTTAAATCATTTGATACTTATTATCTCTTCCTCACTTATTTCACTGAGCATAATATGCTCTAGCGCCATCCATGTTGCAGCAAATGCTAGGATTTGTTTTCTTGTGATGGCTGAGTAATATTCCTTTCTGTATATGTACCACATCTTCTATACCCATTAATCTATTGATGTCCATTAAGCTCGGTTTCTTTGAATAGTACTCTGATTAACATAGGGATATATATATCTTTATTAGCTGGGCAGATTCATTGGTTTTATTGGATTCTTTAATTAATTTATTCTTTATTTAATTATTATTAATCTATATGTAAAAGTATAACATGAGATTTTCTAGACTCCAACTGTCTCGAAATTCTTCCCAATGCCCCACTGCAGTCACTTCCATCAACAGAGCAATGTACTGTCGATTCACTGCCTGTGTTCACTGTTTGGTTCAGCCCTCACCGTGCACCCACATAAACAATATATGTGCTAATCATAATGCATCCTTTCTCTCCCCACTGTTATCCCTCCATTCTCCCATGTCCACATTAGTCGTTTCCCCTCTGGTAACTGTTAGTTCATTCTTGGGCTCTGTGTGTCTGCCACTATTTTGCACCTTCAGTTCTTTCCTGCTTCTCTATCTGCACAGATTGGTCATATCATATGATACTTGTCCTCCTGTCTTATTTCATTGAAAATAAAACCAAATTCTTTCATCCATGTTGTCACAAATGGGAGGAATTGTTCTCTTCTTATGGGTGAATGGCAATGAATTGTTTATATATACCAGTTCTTCTTTATCCATTCATTTTCTGATGGAGATGGATCGGGTACTGTGAATTGTGCTGCGATAAACAAGGGGGTGCACATACCTTTTTTAAATTGGGCTACTGCATTCTATCTACTTATCTATACAACTTTGTTTTCCACTATATATCTATCATCTGACAATCTATCTTCTTGCTATCTCACATCTATCATAGTCATCATCTATCTCTATCATCTATCATCTATCTGCAACTGTAATCTCTGAACCCATCTATGAGTATTTCTTATTTCTCATTAAAACACAATTACATGAGTAACATTGTTTACTACAACTTCCATCACCAAAATATCCCCACATATCCCATTGCATTCACTATCCTCCAGTGCAGTAAAATAAGGTAGAATCACTAGTCTTCTCTGTGACGTACCGGTCTCCACGTAACTCAACGAACACTATGTACACTTATTCAATTGCACCGTTTTTAACCCCCTGTCCTACTTATCCCTCCACTATAACACAAACGGCCCAGTCTCTTTCCTTTGGTAACCACTAGTCCATTCTTCTCTTCAGCGTGGCTTCTTCAGTTTGGTTATTTCACTTTTCTTCTATTTTTTATTACTCTGCTAGTGAGTGAAATCAGTTACCATGTTTCTGACACTCCATCGCTTATTTCACTGACCATAATTCTCTGCTATCTACATACATGTTGTTGTAAATGGTAGGATTTGTTGTCCTCATATGGCTGAATAATATCCCTCTCCTCATCTTCTCGTGGTTACTGAACTTTGCTACTATTAGTGCTGTGGTTATAAACATAGGTGAGCACATGTCTTGTTTAAACTGTGCTGCTGTATTCTGTTACTCTGTATTTATTTTATTGCATTTGTTCATTTAATAATATCTCATTAATGTACAATTACATTAATAAAATTATTTGTGCTAGAACCTGCCAATCACAAAGAAACCCAGGATTCGCAATTACAATCACACACCGTGAGCACAGTAAGATACTGTAGAATCACTACCTGTGTTCCCCGTTTTGTACAGCAATCCCCGTAATGCCCACCCACGCTATTCTTGGAAATCATATAGCACACTTTGTTTACTCCGCCCTCCGCCTCCAATCCCTCCTATCCAAAGCATACCGTTTCCCTATGTAAACTCCTAGTCCAACATTCAGTTCTGCGAATATGCTGATGTTATGCTTTTTCAGATTTTCTTGGTTCTACATCTCTACAGATGGGTCAAATCATTTGACACTTGTCTTCCTTCACCTCTTATTTCATGAGTAAAATGCAATCCAGATCCTTCCGACTTGTTGCAAATGTTAGGACTTTTTTTTCTTCTTATGACTGATTAATATGCAACTGTCGAAATGTACCACAACATGTTTACACATTAATCTACTGATGGACACTCACCTGGGCTTCGATGAATAGTGCTGATAAACCCTTGGATGTATATGCATTTTAAATTCGGCTTCTGAAATGGATTTTTTGAGAGTTTATTATTGATTTGTTGATTTACCATTAATCTACAATTACATGTGTAACGTATTTACTAGACGCCCTTTACTACGTTCCACCCAATCCACCCCTGCAGTTAATTCCATCACCAGAGCAATGTACCGTAGAATCGCTAATTGTCTTCTCTGCTGGTCAGCACACCACGTGCACCCATTCCCACCTTATACATGCTAACGGAAATGCACACTTTCTTCCCCACCTCCTTTCCCCTCCATTCCCAACCATCCATCTCTGTCTCTTTCCCTTTGGTAACTGTGAATCTGTTCTTGTCTTCTGTGACACTGCTGATTTTCTCCTTCAGTTTTTTCTTTGTTCTTATACTCCAATGATGAGTGACGTCATTTTACCTATACATGTAGGCCAGAAATAGTTATGTTTGCTATGATGGTGCAGCTGTGCAAGGCTGAGCTCTGCCCACCATCTGCTAGTGGCGTTTGCAGGAACAGCACTGTTGCCTGGAGATTCCATGATGTCACAGTGGGCTTCTTTCATGTAGACAGATTATGTCTGCTCAGAGAATTTTTTTCCCACTTCAGTGCCTGCTCTCCTACACGGGGTGTATTTATGGTAAGGTTTGTGCTGAGCACCTTGACAGCATCAGAGGAAATGGAAATGAGTTCCAAGACACTGCGTGTTTCTTTTTATTTTGGCATCAATACCAGTTGCCTAAGCAACATTATTTTAATTACACTACCCACATTATGAAATCCACACCATATACAGCATAAGGGTCACTGTCCATGAGCCCCGTATTGCACTGTAGAAGCACGGCTCTTCTTTGCTGTTCCACCACCTTCCTAGTGCCCACACCCTGCCCACACATGTGTGCTGCACGTAATGCCCCATTTTACCTCACTTTCCTCCCTTCCAAGCCATTCCCCTGTGTCACTTTCCCTTTGGTAACCGTTAGTCCTCTCTTCAGTTCATGGAAGCTGCTACTGTCTTGTTCCTTCACTATTTTTCTTTTTTTTAAATTCTCCACAGTTGAGTGACATCAATTTCCACTTGACTTTCTCTTCGTGGCTTATTTCACTCTGAACAATACCCACAAGTTCCATGCATGTTGCTGTAAATGGTAAGATTTGTTTTCCTCATTTGGCTGAATAATATTCTACATCTCATATACTGATGGACGTTAAGCTTGGCTTTTGTCAATACTTCAGTGAGAAACATAGGGGTGCAATTTTCGTTTTTAAAATGGGCTGCTGCATTCTGCTTATATATTTATAGATTTGTTTCTTTATGTTTATTCATATATGCCTTTACTGATTCATTAATTATTAATCTAAAATTACATGACAAACATTAATTTTACAAGACCCACACTATAACCAAGATCAACCCAGTTACTTCCCTGAAGTCACTGTCCATGAGCATAGTAAGATACTGTATATACCATCTCCCCCAATCCACTTTAATAATGCTAATCGTTATGCCTACCTTCTCCTTGCTTTCATATCTAACAACGCCACTATCTTCCCCTTGGTAACTGTTACTCCAAACTCGTATTCTGTGAATCTGCTGATGTTTTGCTCCTTCAGTTTTATCTTGGCGCTTCGTCTCCACGCATGTGTTAAATCATTTGATACTTATTATCTCTTCCTCACTTATTTCACTGAGCATAATATGCTCTAGCGCCATCCATGTTGCAGCAAATGCTAGGATTTGTTTTCTTGTGATGGCTGAGTAATATTCCTTTCTGTATATGTACCACATCTTCTATACCCATTAATCTATTGATGTCCATTAAGCTCGGTTTCTTTGAATAGTACTCTGATTAACATAGGGATATATATATCTTTATTAGCTGGGCAGATTCATTGGTTTTATTGGATTCTTTAATTAATTTATTCTTTATTTAATTATTATTAATCTATACGTAAAAGTATAACATGAGATTTTCTAGACTCCAACTGTCTCGAAATTCTTCCCAATGCCCCACTGCAATCACTTCCATCAACAGAGCAATGTACTGTCGATTCACTGCCTGTGTTCACTGTTTGGTTCAGCCCTCACCGTGCACCCACATAAACAATATATGTGCTAATCATAATGCATCCTTTCTCTCCCCACTGTTATCCCTCCATTCTCCCATGTCCACATTAGTCGTTTCCCCTCTGGTAACTGTTAGTTCATTCTTGGGCTCTGTGTGTCTGCCACTATTTTGCACCTTCAGTTCTTTCCTGCTTCTCTATCTGCACAGATTGGTCATATCATATGATACTTGTCCTCCTGTCTTATTTCATTGAAAATAAAACCAAATTCTTTCATCCATGTTGTCACAAATGGGAGGAATTGTTCTCTTCTTATGGGTGAATGGCAATGAATTGTTTATATATACCAGTTCTTCTTTATCCATTCATTTTCTGATGGAGATGGATCGGGTACTGTGAATTGTGCTGCGATAAACAAGGGGGTGCACATACCTTTTTTAAATTGGGCTACTGCATTCTATCTACTTATCTATACAACTTTGTTTTCCACTATATATCTATCATCTGACAATCTATCTTCTTGCTATCTCACATCTATCATAGTCATCATCTATCTCTATCATCTATCATCTATCTGCAACTGTAATCTCTGAACCCATCTATGAGTATTTCTTATTTCTCATTAAAACACAATTACATGAGTAACATTGTTTACTACAACTTCCATCACCAAAATATCCCCACATATCCCATTGCATTCACTATCCTCCAGTGCAGTAAAATAAGGTAGAATCACTAGTCTTCTCTGTGACGTACCGGTCTCCACGTAACTCAACGAACACTATGTACACTTATTCAATTGCACCGTTTTTAACCCCCTGTCCTACTTATCCCTCCACTATAACACAAACGGCCCAGTCTCTTTCCTTTGGTAACCACTAGTCCATTCTTCTCTTCAGCGTGGCTTCTTCAGTTTGGTTATTTCACTTTTCTTCTATTTTTTATTACTCTGCTAGTGAGTGAAATCAGTTACCATGTTTCTGACACTCCATCGCTTATTTCACTGACCATAATTCTCTGCTATCTACATACATGTTGTTGTAAATGGTAGGATTTGTTGTCCTCATATGGCTGAATAATATCCCTCTCCTCATCTTCTCGTGGTTACTGAACTTTGCTACTATTAGTGCTGTGGTTATAAACATAGGTGAGCACATGTCTTGTTTAAACTGTGCTGCTGTATTCTGTTACTCTGTATTTATTTTATTGCATTTGTTCATTTAATAATATCTCATTAATGTACAATTACATTAATAAAATTATTTGTGCTAGAACCTGCCAATCACAAAGAAACCCAGGATTCGCAATTACAATCACACACCGTGAGCACAGTAAGATACTGTAGAATCACTACCTGTGTTCCCCGTTTTGTACAGCAATCCCCGTAATGCCCACCCACGCTATTCTTGGAAATCATATAGCACACTTTGTTTACTCCGCCCTCCGCCTCCAATCCCTCCTATCCAAAGCATACCGTTTCCCTATGTAAACTCCTAGTCCAACATTCAGTTCTGCGAATATGCTGATGTTATGCTTTTTCAGATTTTCTTGGTTCTACATCTCTACAGATGGGTCAAATCATTTGACACTTGTCTTCCTTCACCTCTTATTTCATGAGTAAAATGCAATCCAGATCCTTCCGACTTGTTGCAAATGTTAGGACTTTTTTTTCTTCTTATGACTGATTAATATGCAACTGTCGAAATGTACCACAACATGTTTACACATTAATCTACTGATGGACACTCACCTGGGCTTCGATGAATAGTGCTGATAAACCCTTGGATGTATATGCATTTTAAATTCGGCTTCTGAAATGGATTTTTTGAGAGTTTATTATTGATTTGTTGATTTACCATTAATCTACAATTACATGTGTAACGTATTTACTAGACGCCCTTTACTACGTTCCACCCAATCCACCCCTGCAGTTAATTCCATCACCAGAGCAATGTACCGTAGAATCGCTAATTGTCTTCTCTGCTGGTCAGCACACCACGTGCACCCATTCCCACCTTATACATGCTAACGGAAATGCACACTTTCTTCCCCACCTCCTTTCCCCTCCATTCCCAACCATCCATCTCTGTCTCTTTCCCTTTGGTAACTGTGAATCTGTTCTTGTCTTCTGTGACACTGCTGATTTTCTCCTTCAGTTTTTTCTTTGTTCTTATACTCCAATGATGAGTGACGTCATTTTACCTATACATGTAGGCCAGAAATAGTTATGTTTGCTATGATGGTGCAGCTGTGCAAGGCTGAGCTCTGCCCACCATCTGCTAGTGGCGTTTGCAGGAACAGCACTGTTGCCTGGAGATTCCATGATGTCACAGTGGGCTTCTTTCATGTAGACAGATTATGTCTGCTCAGAGAATTTTTTTCCCACTTCAGTGCCTGCTCTCCTACACGGGGTGTATTTATGGTAAGGTTTGTGCTGAGCACCTTGACAGCATCAGAGGAAATGGAAATGAGTTCCAAGACACTGCGTGTTTCTTTTTATTTTGGCATCAATACCAGTTGCCTAAGCAACATTATTTTAATTACACTACCCACATTATGAAATCCACACCATATACAGCATAAGGGTCACTGTCCATGAGCCCCGTATTGCACTGTAGAAGCACGGCTCTTCTTTGCTGTTCCACCACCTTCCTAGTGCCCACACCCTGCCCACACATGTGTGCTGCACGTAATGCCCCATTTTACCTCACTTTCCTCCCTTCCAAGCCATTCCCCTGTGTCACTTTCCCTTTGGTAACCGTTAGTCCTCTCTTCAGTTCATGGAAGCTGCTACTGTCTTGTTCCTTCACTATTTTTCTTTTTTTTAAATTCTCCACAGTTGAGTGACATCAATTTCCACTTGACTTTCTCTTCGTGGCTTATTTCACTCTGAACAATACCCACAAGTTCCATGCATGTTGCTGTAAATGGTAAGATTTGTTTTCCTCATTTGGCTGAATAATATTCTACATCTCATATACTGATGGACGTTAAGCTTGGCTTTTGTCAATACTTCAGTGAGAAACATAGGGGTGCAATTTTCGTTTTTAAAATGGGCTGCTGCATTCTGCTTATATATTTATAGATTTGTTTCTTTATGTTTATTCATATATGCCTTTACTGATTCATTAATTATTAATCTAAAATTACATGACAAACATTAATTTTACAAGACCCACACTATAACCAAGATCAACCCAGTTACTTCCCTGAAGTCACTGTCCATGAGCATAGTAAGATACTGTATATACCATCTCCCCCAATCCACTTTAATAATGCTAATCGTTATGCCTACCTTCTCCTTGCTTTCATATCTAACAACGCCACTATCTTCCCCTTGGTAACTGTTACTCCAAACTCGTATTCTGTGAATCTGCTGATGTTTTGCTCCTTCAGTTTTATCTTGGCGCTTCGTCTCCACGCATGTGTTAAATCATTTGATACTTATTATCTCTTCCTCACTTATTTCACTGAGCATAATATGCTCTAGCGCCATCCATGTTGCAGCAAATGCTAGGATTTGTTTTCTTGTGATGGCTGAGTAATATTCCTTTCTGTATATGTACCACATCTTCTATACCCATTAATCTATTGATGTCCATTAAGCTCGGTTTCTTTGAATAGTACTCTGATTAACATAGGGATATATATATCTTTATTAGCTGGGCAGATTCATTGGTTTTATTGGATTCTTTAATTAATTTATTCTTTATTTAATTATTATTAATCTATACGTAAAAGTATAACATGAGATTTTCTAGACTCCAACTGTCTCGAAATTCTTCCCAATGCCCCACTGCAATCACTTCCATCAACAGAGCAATGTACTGTCGATTCACTGCCTGTGTTCACTGTTTGGTTCAGCCCTCACCGTGCACCCACATAAACAATATATGTGCTAATCATAATGCATCCTTTCTCTCCCCACTGTTATCCCTCCATTCTCCCATGTCCACATTAGTCGTTTCCCCTCTGGTAACTGTTAGTTCATTCTTGGGCTCTGTGTGTCTGCCACTATTTTGCACCTTCAGTTCTTTCCTGCTTCTCTATCTGCACAGATTGGTCATATCATATGATACTTGTCCTCCTGTCTTATTTCATTGAAAATAAAACCAAATTCTTTCATCCATGTTGTCACAAATGGGAGGAATTGTTCTCTTCTTATGGGTGAATGGCAATGAATTGTTTATATATACCAGTTCTTCTTTATCCATTCATTTTCTGATGGAGATGGATCGGGTACTGTGAATTGTGCTGCGATAAACAAGGGGGTGCACATACCTTTTTTAAATTGGGCTACTGCATTCTATCTACTTATCTATACAACTTTGTTTTCCACTATATATCTATCATCTGACAATCTATCTTCTTGCTATCTCACATCTATCATAGTCATCATCTATCTCTATCATCTATCATCTATCTGCAACTGTAATCTCTGAACCCATCTATGAGTATTTCTTATTTCTCATTAAAACACAATTACATGAGTAACATTGTTTACTACAACTTCCATCACCAAAATATCCCCACATATCCCATTGCATTCACTATCCTCCAGTGCAGTAAAATAAGGTAGAATCACTAGTCTTCTCTGTGACGTACCGGTCTCCACGTAACTCAACGAACACTATGTACACTTATTCAATTGCACCGTTTTTAACCCCCTGTCCTACTTATCCCTCCACTATAACACAAACGGCCCAGTCTCTTTCCTTTGGTAACCACTAGTCCATTCTTCTCTTCAGCGTGGCTTCTTCAGTTTGGTTATTTCACTTTTCTTCTATTTTTTATTACTCTGCTAGTGAGTGAAATCAGTTACCATGTTTCTGACACTCCATCGCTTATTTCACTGACCATAATTCTCTGCTATCTACATACATGTTGTTGTAAATGGTAGGATTTGTTGTCCTCATATGGCTGAATAATATCCCTCTCCTCATCTTCTCGTGGTTACTGAACTTTGCTACTATTAGTGCTGTGGTTATAAACATAGGTGAGCACATGTCTTGTTTAAACTGTGCTGCTGTATTCTGTTACTCTGTATTTATTTTATTGCATTTGTTCATTTAATAATATCTCATTAATGTACAATTACATTAATAAAATTATTTGTGCTAGAACCTGCCAATCACAAAGAAACCCAGGATTCGCAATTACAATCACACACCGTGAGCACAGTAAGATACTGTAGAATCACTACCTGTGTTCCCCGTTTTGTACAGCAATCCCCGTAATGCCCACCCACGCTATTCTTGGAAATCATATAGCACACTTTGTTTACTCCGCCCTCCGCCTCCAATCCCTCCTATCCAAAGCATACCGTTTCCCTATGTAAACTCCTAGTCCAACATTCAGTTCTGCGAATATGCTGATGTTATGCTTTTTCAGATTTTCTTGGTTCTACATCTCTACAGATGGGTCAAATCATTTGACACTTGTCTTCCTTCACCTCTTATTTCATGAGTAAAATGCAATCCAGATCCTTCCGACTTGTTGCAAATGTTAGGACTTTTTTTTCTTCTTATGACTGATTAATATGCAACTGTCGAAATGTACCACAACATGTTTACACATTAATCTACTGATGGACACTCACCTGGGCTTCGATGAATAGTGCTGATAAACCCTTGGATGTATATGCATTTTAAATTCGGCTTCTGAAATGGATTTTTTGAGAGTTTATTATTGATTTGTTGATTTACCATTAATCTACAATTACATGTGTAACGTATTTACTAGACGCCCTTTACTACGTTCCACCCAATCCACCCCTGCAGTTAATTCCATCACCAGAGCAATGTACCGTAGAATCGCTAATTGTCTTCTCTGCTGGTCAGCACACCACGTGCACCCATTCCCACCTTATACATGCTAACGGAAATGCACACTTTCTTCCCCACCTCCTTTCCCCTCCATTCCCAACCATCCATCTCTGTCTCTTTCCCTTTGGTAACTGTGAATCTGTTCTTGTCTTCTGTGACACTGCTGATTTTCTCCTTCAGTTTTTTCTTTGTTCTTATACTCCAATGATGAGTGACGTCATTTTACCTATACATGTAGGCCAGAAATAGTTATGTTTGCTATGATGGTGCAGCTGTGCAAGGCTGAGCTCTGCCCACCATCTGCTAGTGGCGTTTGCAGGAACAGCACTGTTGCCTGGAGATTCCATGATGTCACAGTGGGCTTCTTTCATGTAGACAGATTATGTCTGCTCAGAGAATTTTTTTCCCACTTCAGTGCCTGCTCTCCTACACGGGGTGTATTTATGGTAAGGTTTGTGCTGAGCACCTTGACAGCATCAGAGGAAATGGAAATGAGTTCCAAGACACTGCGTGTTTCTTTTTATTTTGGCATCAATACCAGTTGCCTAAGCAACATTATTTTAATTACACTACCCACATTATGAAATCCACACCATATACAGCATAAGGGTCACTGTCCATGAGCCCCGTATTGCACTGTAGAAGCACGGCTCTTCTTTGCTGTTCCACCACCTTCCTAGTGCCCACACCCTGCCCACACATGTGTGCTGCACGTAATGCCCCATTTTACCTCACTTTCCTCCCTTCCAAGCCATTCCCCTGTGTCACTTTCCCTTTGGTAACCGTTAGTCCTCTCTTCAGTTCATGGAAGCTGCTACTGTCTTGTTCCTTCACTATTTTTCTTTTTTTTAAATTCTCCACAGTTGAGTGACATCAATTTCCACTTGACTTTCTCTTCGTGGCTTATTTCACTCTGAACAATACCCACAAGTTCCATGCATGTTGCTGTAAATGGTAAGATTTGTTTTCCTCATTTGGCTGAATAATATTCTACATCTCATATACTGATGGACGTTAAGCTTGGCTTTTGTCAATACTTCAGTGAGAAACATAGGGGTGCAATTTTCGTTTTTAAAATGGGCTGCTGCATTCTGCTTATATATTTATAGATTTGTTTCTTTATGTTTATTCATATATGCCTTTACTGATTCATTAATTATTAATCTAAAATTACATGACAAACATTAATTTTACAAGACCCACACTATAACCAAGATCAACCCAGTTACTTCCCTGAAGTCACTGTCCATGAGCATAGTAAGATACTGTATATACCATCTCCCCCAATCCACTTTAATAATGCTAATCGTTATGCCTACCTTCTCCTTGCTTTCATATCTAACAACGCCACTATCTTCCCCTTGGTAACTGTTACTCCAAACTCGTATTCTGTGAATCTGCTGATGTTTTGCTCCTTCAGTTTTATCTTGGCGCTTCGTCTCCACGCATGTGTTAAATCATTTGATACTTATTATCTCTTCCTCACTTATTTCACTGAGCATAATATGCTCTAGCGCCATCCATGTTGCAGCAAATGCTAGGATTTGTTTTCTTGTGATGGCTGAGTAATATTCCTTTCTGTATATGTACCACATCTTCTATACCCATTAATCTATTGATGTCCATTAAGCTCGGATTCTTTGAATAGTACTCTGATTAACATAGGGATATATATATCTTTATTAGCTGGGCAGATTCATTGGTTTTATTGGATTCTTTAATTAATTTATTCTTTATTTAATTATTATTAATCTATACGTAAAAGTATAACATGAGATTTTCTAGACTCCAACTGTCTCGAAATTCTTCCCAATGCCCCACTGCAGTCACTTCCATCAACAGAGCAATGTACTGTCGATTCACTGCCTGTGTTCACTGTTTGGTTCAGCCCTCACCGTGCACCCACATAAACAATATATGTGCTAATCATAATGCATCCTTTCTCTCCCCACTGTTATCCCTCCATTCTCCCATGTCCACATTAGTCGTTTCCCCTCTGGTAACTGTTAGTTCATTCTTGGGCTCTGTGTGTCTGCCACTATTTTGCACCTTCAGTTCTTTCCTGCTTCTCTATCTGCACAGATTGGTCATATCATATGATACTTGTCCTCCTGTCTTATTTCATTGAAAATAAAACCAAATTCTTTCATCCATGTTGTCACAAATGGGAGGAATTGTTCTCTTCTTATGGGTGAATGGCAATGAATTGTTTATATATACCAGTTCTTCTTTATCCATTCATTTTCTGATGGAGATGGATCGGGTACTGTGAATTGTGCTGCGATAAACAAGGGGGTGCACATACCTTTTTTAAATTGGGCTACTGCATTCTATCTACTTATCTATACAACTTTGTTTTCCACTATATATCTATCATCTGACAATCTATCTTCTTGCTATCTCACATCTATCATAGTCATCATCTATCTCTATCATCTATCATCTATCTGCAACTGTAATCTCTGAACCCATCTATGAGTATTTCTTATTTCTCATTAAAACACAATTACATGAGTAACATTGTTTACTACAACTTCCATCACCAAAATATCCCCACATATCCCATTGCATTCACTATCCTCCAGTGCAGTAAAATAAGGTAGAATCACTAGTCTTCTCTGTGACGTACCGGTCTCCACGTAACTCAACGAACACTATGTACACTTATTCAATTGCACCGTTTTTAACCCCCTGTCCTACTTATCCCTCCACTATAACACAAACGGCCCAGTCTCTTTCCTTTGGTAACCACTAGTCCATTCTTCTCTTCAGCGTGGCTTCTTCAGTTTGGTTATTTCACTTTTCTTCTATTTTTTATTACTCTGCTAGTGAGTGAAATCAGTTACCATGTTTCTGACACTCCATCGCTTATTTCACTGACCATAATTCTCTGCTATCTACATACATGTTGTTGTAAATGGTAGGATTTGTTGTCCTCATATGGCTGAATAATATCCCTCTCCTCATCTTCTCGTGGTTACTGAACTTTGCTACTATTAGTGCTGTGGTTATAAACATAGGTGAGCACATGTCTTGTTTAAACTGTGCTGCTGTATTCTGTTACTCTGTATTTATTTTATTGCATTTGTTCATTTAATAATATCTCATTAATGTACAATTACATTAATAAAATTATTTGTGCTAGAACCTGCCAATCACAAAGAAACCCAGGATTCGCAATTACAATCACACACCGTGAGCACAGTAAGATACTGTAGAATCACTACCTGTGTTCCCCGTTTTGTACAGCAATCCCCGTAATGCCCACCCACGCTATTCTTGGAAATCATATAGCACACTTTGTTTACTCCGCCCTCCGCCTCCAATCCCTCCTATCCAAAGCATACCGTTTCCCTATGTAAACTCCTAGTCCAACATTCAGTTCTGCGAATATGCTGATGTTATGCTTTTTCAGATTTTCTTGGTTCTACATCTCTACAGATGGGTCAAATCATTTGACACTTGTCTTCCTTCACCTCTTATTTCATGAGTAAAATGCAATCCAGATCCTTCCGACTTGTTGCAAATGTTAGGACTTTTTTTTCTTCTTATGACTGATTAATATGCAACTGTCGAAATGTACCACAACATGTTTACACATTAATCTACTGATGGACACTCACCTGGGCTTCGATGAATAGTGCTGATAAACCCTTGGATGTATATGCATTTTAAATTCGGCTTCTGAAATGGATTTTTTGAGAGTTTATTATTGATTTGTTGATTTACCATTAATCTACAATTACATGTGTAACGTATTTACTAGACGCCCTTTACTACGTTCCACCCAATCCACCCCTGCAGTTAATTCCATCACCAGAGCAATGTACCGTAGAATCGCTAATTGTCTTCTCTGCTGGTCAGCACACCACGTGCACCCATTCCCACCTTATACATGCTAACGGAAATGCACACTTTCTTCCCCACCTCCTTTCCCCTCCATTCCCAACCATCCATCTCTGTCTCTTTCCCTTTGGTAACTGTGAATCTGTTCTTGTCTTCTGTGACACTGCTGATTTTCTCCTTCAGTTTTTTCTTTGTTCTTATACTCCAATGATGAGTGACGTCATTTTACCTATACATGTAGGCCAGAAATAGTTATGTTTGCTATGATGGTGCAGCTGTGCAAGGCTGAGCTCTGCCCACCATCTGCTAGTGGCGTTTGCAGGAACAGCACTGTTGCCTGGAGATTCCATGATGTCACAGTGGGCTTCTTTCATGTAGACAGATTATGTCTGCTCAGAGAATTTTTTTCCCACTTCAGTGCCTGCTCTCCTACACGGGGTGTATTTATGGTAAGGTTTGTGCTGAGCACCTTGACAGCATCAGAGGAAATGGAAATGAGTTCCAAGACACTGCGTGTTTCTTTTTATTTTGGCATCAATACCAGTTGCCTAAGCAACATTATTTTAATTACACTACCCACATTATGAAATCCACACCATATACAGCATAAGGGTCACTGTCCATGAGCCCCGTATTGCACTGTAGAAGCACGGCTCTTCTTTGCTGTTCCACCACCTTCCTAGTGCCCACACCCTGCCCACACATGTGTGCTGCACGTAATGCCCCATTCTACCTCACTTTCCTCCCTTCCAAGCCATTCCCCTGTGTCACTTTCCCTTTGGTAACCGTTAGTCCTCTCTTCAGTTCATGGAAGCTGCTACTGTCTTGTTCCTTCACTATTTTTCTTTTTTTTAAATTCTCCACAGTTGAGTGACATCAGTTTCCACTTGACTTTCTCTTCGTGGCTTATTTCACTCTGAACAATACCCACAAGTTCCATGCATGTTGCTGTAAATGGTAAGATTTGTTTTCCTCATTTGGCTGAATAATATTCTACATCTCATATACTGATGGACGTTAAGCTTGGCTTTTGTCAATACTTCAGTGAGAAACATAGGGGTGCAATTTTCGTTTTTAAAATGGGCTGCTGCATTCTGCTTATATATTTATAGATTTGTTTCTTTATGTTTATTCATATATGCCTTTACTGATTCATTAATTATTAATCTAAAATTACATGACAAACATTAATTTTACAAGACCCACACTATAACCAAGATCAACCCAGTTACTTCCCTGAAGTCACTGTCCATGAGCATAGTAAGATACTGTATATACCATCTCCCCCAATCCACTTTAATAATGCTAATCGTTATGCCTACCTTCTCCTTGCTTTCATATCTAACAACGCCACTATCTTCCCCTTGGTAACTGTTACTCCAAACTCGTATTCTGTGAATCTGCTGATGTTTTGCTCCTTCAGTTTTATCTTGGCGCTTCGTCTCCACGCATGTGTTAAATCATTTGATACTTATTATCTCTTCCTCACTTATTTCACTGAGCATAATATGCTCTAGCGCCATCCATGTTGCAGCAAATGCTAGGATTTGTTTTCTTGTGATGGCTGAGTAATATTCCTTTCTGTATATGTACCACATCTTCTATACCCATTAATCTATTGATGTCCATTAAGCTCGGTTTCTTTGAATAGTACTCTGATTAACATAGGGATATATATATCTTTATTAGCTGGGCAGATTCATTGGTTTTATTGGATTCTTTAATTAATTTATTCTTTATTTAATTATTATTAATCTATACGTAAAAGTATAACATGAGATTTTCTAGACTCCAACTGTCTCGAAATTCTTCCCAATGCCCCACTGCAGTCACTTCCATCAACAGAGCAATGTACTGTCGATTCACTGCCTGTGTTCACTGTTTGGTTCAGCCCTCACCGTGCACCCACATAAACAATATATGTGCTAATCATAATGCATCCTTTCTCTCCCCACTGTTATCCCTCCATTCTCCCATGTCCACATTAGTCGTTTCCCCTCTGGTAACTGTTAGTTCATTCTTGGGCTCTGTGTGTCTGCCACTATTTTGCACCTTCAGTTCTTTCCTGCTTCTCTATCTGCACAGATTGGTCATATCATATGATACTTGTCCTCCTGTCTTATTTCATTGAAAATAAAACCAAATTCTTTCATCCATGTTGTCACAAATGGGAGGAATTGTTCTCTTCTTATGGGTGAATGGCAATGAATTGTTTATATATACCAGTTCTTCTTTATCCATTCATTTTCTGATGGAGATGGATCGGGTACTGTGAATTGTGCTGCGATAAACAAGGGGGTGCACATACCTTTTTTAAATTGGGCTACTGCATTCTATCTACTTATCTATACAACTTTGTTTTCCACTATATATCTATCATCTGACAATCTATCTTCTTGCTATCTCACATCTATCATAGTCATCATCTATCTCTATCATCTATCATCTATCTGCAACTGTAATCTCTGAACCCATCTATGAGTATTTCTTATTTCTCATTAAAACACAATTACATGAGTAACATTGTTTACTACAACTTCCATCACCAAAATATCCCCACATATCCCATTGCATTCACTATCCTCCAGTGCAGTAAAATAAGGTAGAATCACTAGTCTTCTCTGTGACGTACCGGTCTCCACGTAACTCAACGAACACTATGTACACTTATTCAATTGCACCGTTTTTAACCCCCTGTCCTACTTATCCCTCCACTATAACACAAACGGCCCAGTCTCTTTCCTTTGGTAACCACTAGTCCATTCTTCTCTTCAGCGTGGCTTCTTCAGTTTGGTTATTTCACTTTTCTTCTATTTTTTATTACTCTGCTAGTGAGTGAAATCAGTTACCATGTTTCTGACACTCCATCGCTTATTTCACTGACCATAATTCTCTGCTATCTACATACATGTTGTTGTAAATGGTAGGATTTGTTGTCCTCATATGGCTGAATAATATCCCTCTCCTCATCTTCTCGTGGTTACTGAACTTTGCTACTATTAGTGCTGTGGTTATAAACATAGGTGAGCACATGTCTTGTTTAAACTGTGCTGCTGTATTCTGTTACTCTGTATTTATTTTATTGCATTTGTTCATTTAATAATATCTCATTAATGTACAATTACATTAATAAAATTATTTGTGCTAGAACCTGCCAATCACAAAGAAACCCAGGATTCGCAATTACAATCACACACCGTGAGCACAGTAAGATACTGTAGAATCACTACCTGTGTTCCCCGTTTTGTACAGCAATCCCCGTAATGCCCACCCACGCTATTCTTGGAAATCATATAGCACACTTTGTTTACTCCGCCCTCCGCCTCCAATCCCTCCTATCCAAAGCATACCGTTTCCCTATGTAAACTCCTAGTCCAACATTCAGTTCTGCGAATATGCTGATGTTATGCTTTTTCAGATTTTCTTGGTTCTACATCTCTACAGATGGGTCAAATCATTTGACACTTGTCTTCCTTCACCTCTTATTTCATGAGTAAAATGCAATCCAGATCCTTCCGACTTGTTGCAAATGTTAGGACTTTTTTTTCTTCTTATGACTGATTAATATGCAACTGTCGAAATGTACCACAACATGTTTACACATTAATCTACTGATGGACACTCACCTGGGCTTCGATGAATAGTGCTGATAAACCCTTGGATGTATATGCATTTTAAATTCGGCTTCTGAAATGGATTTTTTGAGAGTTTATTATTGATTTGTTGATTTACCATTAATCTACAATTACATGTGTAACGTATTTACTAGACGCCCTTTACTACGTTCCACCCAATCCACCCCTGCAGTTAATTCCATCACCAGAGCAATGTACCGTAGAATCGCTAATTGTCTTCTCTGCTGGTCAGCACACCACGTGCACCCATTCCCACCTTATACATGCTAACGGAAATGCACACTTTCTTCCCCACCTCCTTTCCCCTCCATTCCCAACCATCCATCTCTGTCTCTTTCCCTTTGGTAACTGTGAATCTGTTCTTGTCTTCTGTGACACTGCTGATTTTCTCCTTCAGTTTTTTCTTTGTTCTTATACTCCAATGATGAGTGACGTCATTTTACCTATACATGTAGGCCAGAAATAGTTATGTTTGCTATGATGGTGCAGCTGTGCAAGGCTGAGCTCTGCCCACCATCTGCTAGTGGCGTTGGCAGGAACAGCACTGTTGCCTGGAGATTCCATGATGTCACAGTGGGCTTCTTTCATGTAGACAGATTATGTCTGCTCAGAGAATTTTTTTCCCACTTCAGTGCCTGCTCTCCTACACGGGGTGTATTTATGGTAAGGTTTGTGCTGAGCACCTTGACAGCATCAGAGGAAATGGAAATGAGTTCCAAGACACTGCGTGTTTCTTTTTATTTTGGCATCAATACCAGTTGCCTAAGCAACATTATTTTAATTACACTACCCACATTATGAAATCCACACCATATACAGCATAAGGGTCACTGTCCATGAGCCCCGTATTGCACTGTAGAAGCACGGCTCTTCTTTGCTGTTCCACCACCTTCCTAGTGCCCACACCCTGCCCACACATGTGTGCTGCACGTAATGCCCCATTCTACCTCACTTTCCTCCCTTCCAAGCCATTCCCCTGTGTCACTTTCCCTTTGGTAACCGTTAGTCCTCTCTTCAGTTCATGGAAGCTGCTACTGTCTTGTTCCTTCACTATTTTTCTTTTTTTTAAATTCTCCACAGTTGAGTGACATCAGTTTCCACTTGACTTTCTCTTCGTGGCTTATTTCACTCTGAACAATACCCACAAGTTCCATGCATGTTGCTGTAAATGGTAAGATTTGTTTTCCTCATTTGGCTGAATAATATTCTACATCTCATATACTGATGGACGTTAAGCTTGGCTTTTGTCAATACTTCAGTGAGAAACATAGGGGTGCAATTTTCGTTTTTAAAATGGGCTGCTGCATTCTGCTTATATATTTATAGATTTGTTTCTTTATGTTTATTCATATATGCCTTTACTGATTCATTAATTATTAATCTAAAATTACATGACAAACATTAATTTTACAAGACCCACACTATAACCAAGATCAACCCAGTTACTTCCCTGAAGTCACTGTCCATGAGCATAGTAAGATACTGTATATACCATCTCCCCCAATCCACTTTAATAATGCTAATCGTTATGCCTACCTTCTCCTTGCTTTCATATCTAACAACGCCACTATCTTCCCCTTGGTAACTGTTACTCCAAACTCGTATTCTGTGAATCTGCTGATGTTTTGCTCCTTCAGTTTTATCTTGGCGCTTCGTCTCCACGCATGTGTTAAATCATTTGATACTTATTATCTCTTCCTCACTTATTTCACTGAGCATAATATGCTCTAGCGCCATCCATGTTGCAGCAAATGCTAGGATTTGTTTTCTTGTGATGGCTGAGTAATATTCCTTTCTGTATATGTACCACATCTTCTATACCCATTAATCTATTGATGTCCATTAAGCTCGGTTTCTTTGAATAGTACTCTGATTAACATAGGGATATATATATCTTTATTAGCTGGGCAGATTCATTGGTTTTATTGGATTCTTTAATTAATTTATTCTTTATTTAATTATTATTAATCTATACGTAAAAGTATAACATGAGATTTTCTAGACTCCAACTGTCTCGAAATTCTTCCCAATGCCCCACTGCAGTCACTTCCATCAACAGAGCAATGTACTGTCGATTCACTGCCTGTGTTCACTGTTTGGTTCAGCCCTCACCGTGCACCCACATAAACAATATATGTGCTAATCATAATGCATCCTTTCTCTCCCCACTGTTATCCCTCCATTCTCCCATGTCCACATTAGTCGTTTCCCCTCTGGTAACTGTTAGTTCATTCTTGGGCTCTGTGTGTCTGCCACTATTTTGCACCTTCAGTTCTTTCCTGCTTCTCTATCTGCACAGATTGGTCATATCATATGATACTTGTCCTCCTGTCTTATTTCATTGAAAATAAAACCAAATTCTTTCATCCATGTTGTCACAAATGGGAGGAATTGTTCTCTTCTTATGGGTGAATGGCAATGAATTGTTTATATATACCAGTTCTTCTTTATCCATTCATTTTCTGATGGAGATGGATCGGGTACTGTGAATTGTGCTGCGATAAACAAGGGGGTGCACATACCTTTTTTAAATTGGGCTACTGCATTCTATCTACTTATCTATACAACTTTGTTTTCCACTATATATCTATCATCTGACAATCTATCTTCTTGCTATCTCACATCTATCATAGTCATCATCTATCTCTATCATCTATCATCTATCTGCAACTGTAATCTCTGAACCCATCTATGAGTATTTCTTATTTCTCATTAAAACACAATTACATGAGTAACATTGTTTACTACAACTTCCATCACCAAAATATCCCCACATATCCCATTGCATTCACTATCCTCCAGTGCAGTAAAATAAGGTAGAATCACTAGTCTTCTCTGTGACGTACCGGTCTCCACGTAACTCAACGAACACTATGTACACTTATTCAATTGCACCGTTTTTAACCCCCTGTCCTACTTATCCCTCCACTATAACACAAACGGCCCAGTCTCTTTCCTTTGGTAACCACTAGTCCATTCTTCTCTTCAGCGTGGCTTCTTCAGTTTGGTTATTTCACTTTTCTTCTATTTTTTATTACTCTGCTAGTGAGTGAAATCAGTTACCATGTTTCTGACACTCCATCGCTTATTTCACTGACCATAATTCTCTGCTATCTACATACATGTTGTTGTAAATGGTAGGATTTGTTGTCCTCATATGGCTGAATAATATCCCTCTCCTCATCTTCTCGTGGTTACTGAACTTTGCTACTATTAGTGCTGTGGTTATAAACATAGGTGAGCACATGTCTTGTTTAAACTGTGCTGCTGTATTCTGTTACTCTGTATTTATTTTATTGCATTTGTTCATTTAATAATATCTCATTAATGTACAATTACATTAATAAAATTATTTGTGCTAGAACCTGCCAATCACAAAGAAACCCAGGATTCGCAATTACAATCACACACCGTGAGCACAGTAAGATACTGTAGAATCACTACCTGTGTTCCCCGTTTTGTACAGCAATCCCCGTAATGCCCACCCACGCTATTCTTGGAAATCATATAGCACACTTTGTTTACTCCGCCCTCCGCCTCCAATCCCTCCTATCCAAAGCATACCGTTTCCCTATGTAAACTCCTAGTCCAACATTCAGTTCTGCGAATATGCTGATGTTATGCTTTTTCAGATTTTCTTGGTTCTACATCTCTACAGATGGGTCAAATCATTTGACACTTGTCTTCCTTCACCTCTTATTTCATGAGTAAAATGCAATCCAGATCCTTCCGACTTGTTGCAAATGTTAGGACTTTTTTTTCTTCTTATGACTGATTAATATGCAACTGTCGAAATGTACCACAACATGTTTACACATTAATCTACTGATGGACACTCACCTGGGCTTCGATGAATAGTGCTGATAAACCCTTGGATGTATATGCATTTTAAATTCGGCTTCTGAAATGGATTTTTTGAGAGTTTATTATTGATTTGTTGATTTACCATTAATCTACAATTACATGTGTAACGTATTTACTAGACGCCCTTTACTACGTTCCACCCAATCCACCCCTGCAGTTAATTCCATCACCAGAGCAATGTACCGTAGAATCGCTAATTGTCTTCTCTGCTGGTCAGCACACCACGTGCACCCATTCCCACCTTATACATGCTAACGGAAATGCACACTTTCTTCCCCACCTCCTTTCCCCTCCATTCCCAACCATCCATCTCTGTCTCTTTCCCTTTGGTAACTGTGAATCTGTTCTTGTCTTCTGTGACACTGCTGATTTTCTCCTTCAGTTTTTTCTTTGTTCTTATACTCCAATGATGAGTGACGTCATTTTACCTATACATGTAGGCCAGAAATAGTTATGTTTGCTATGATGGTGCAGCTGTGCAAGGCTGAGCTCTGCCCACCATCTGCTAGTGGCGTTGGCAGGAACAGCACTGTTGCCTGGAGATTCCATGATGTCACAGTGGGCTTCTTTCATGTAGACAGATTATGTCTGCTCAGAGAATTTTTTTCCCACTTCAGTGCCTGCTCTCCTACACGGGGTGTATTTATGGTAAGGTTTGTGCTGAGCACCTTGACAGCATCAGAGGAAATGGAAATGAGTTCCAAGACACTGCGTGTTTCTTTTTATTTTGGCATCAATACCAGTTGCCTAAGCAACATTATTTTAATTACACTACCCACATTATGAAATCCACACCATATACAGCATAAGGGTCACTGTCCATGAGCCCCGTATTGCACTGTAGAAGCACGGCTCTTCTTTGCTGTTCCACCACCTTCCTAGTGCCCACACCCTGCCCACACATGTGTGCTGCACGTAATGCCCCATTCTACCTCACTTTCCTCCCTTCCAAGCCATTCCCCTGTGTCACTTTCCCTTTGGTAACCGTTAGTCCTCTCTTCAGTTCATGGAAGCTGCTACTGTCTTGTTCCTTCACTATTTTTCTTTTTTTTAAATTCTCCACAGTTGAGTGACATCAATTTCCACTTGACTTTCTCTTCGTGGCTTATTTCACTCTGAACAATACCCACAAGTTCCATGCATGTTGCTGTAAATGGTAAGATTTGTTTTCCTCATTTGGCTGAATAATATTCTACATCTCATATACTGATGGACGTTAAGCTTGGCTTTTGTCAATACTTCAGTGAGAAACATAGGGGTGCAATTTTCGTTTTTAAAATGGGCTGCTGCATTCTGCTTATATATTTATAGATTTGTTTCTTTATGTTTATTCATATATGCCTTTACTGATTCATTAATTATTAATCTAAAATTACATGACAAACATTAATTTTACAAGACCCACACTATAACCAAGATCAACCCAGTTACTTCCCTGAAGTCACTGTCCATGAGCATAGTAAGATACTGTATATACCATCTCCCCCAATCCACTTTAATAATGCTAATCGTTATGCCTACCTTCTCCTTGCTTTCATATCTAACAACGCCACTATCTTCCCCTTGGTAACTGTTACTCCAAACTCGTATTCTGTGAATCTGCTGATGTTTTGCTCCTTCAGTTTTATCTTGGCGCTTCGTCTCCACGCATGTGTTAAATCATTTGATACTTATTATCTCTTCCTCACTTATTTCACTGAGCATAATATGCTCTAGCGCCATCCATGTTGCAGCAAATGCTAGGATTTGTTTTCTTGTGATGGCTGAGTAATATTCCTTTCTGTATATGTACCACATCTTCTATACCCATTAATCTATTGATGTCCATTAAGCTCGGTTTCTTTGAATAGTACTCTGATTAACATAGGGATATATATATCTTTATTAGCTGGGCAGATTCATTGGTTTTATTGGATTCTTTAATTAATTTATTCTTTATTTAATTATTATTAATCTATACGTAAAAGTATAACATGAGATTTTCTAGACTCCAACTGTCTCGAAATTCTTCCCAATGCCCCACTGCAGTCACTTCCATCAACAGAGCAATGTACTGTCGATTCACTGCCTGTGTTCACTGTTTGGTTCAGCCCTCACCGTGCACCCACATAAACAATATATGTGCTAATCATAATGCATCCTTTCTCTCCCCACTGTTATCCCTCCATTCTCCCATGTCCACATTAGTCGTTTCCCCTCTGGTAACTGTTAGTTCATTCTTGGGCTCTGTGTGTCTGCCACTATTTTGCACCTTCAGTTCTTTCCTGCTTCTCTATCTGCACAGATTGGTCATATCATATGATACTTGTCCTCCTGTCTTATTTCATTGAAAATAAAACCAAATTCTTTCATCCATGTTGTCACAAATGGGAGGAATTGTTCTCTTCTTATGGGTGAATGGCAATGAATTGTTTATATATACCAGTTCTTCTTTATCCATTCATTTTCTGATGGAGATGGATCGGGTACTGTGAATTGTGCTGCGATAAACAAGGGGGTGCACATACCTTTTTTAAATTGGGCTACTGCATTCTATCTACTTATCTATACAACTTTGTTTTCCACTATATATCTATCATCTGACAATCTATCTTCTTGCTATCTCACATCTATCATAGTCATCATCTATCTCTATCATCTATCATCTATCTGCAACTGTAATCTCTGAACCCATCTATGAGTATTTCTTATTTCTCATTAAAACACAATTACATGAGTAACATTGTTTACTACAACTTCCATCACCAAAATATCCCCACATATCCCATTGCATTCACTATCCTCCAGTGCAGTAAAATAAGGTAGAATCACTAGTCTTCTCTGTGACGTACCGGTCTCCACGTAACTCAACGAACACTATGTACACTTATTCAATTGCACCGTTTTTAACCCCCTGTCCTACTTATCCCTCCACTATAACACAAACGGCCCAGTCTCTTTCCTTTGGTAACCACTAGTCCATTCTTCTCTTCAGCGTGGCTTCTTCAGTTTGGTTATTTCACTTTTCTTCTATTTTTTATTACTCTGCTAGTGAGTGAAATCAGTTACCATGTTTCTGACACTCCATCGCTTATTTCACTGACCATAATTCTCTGCTATCTACATACATGTTGTTGTAAATGGTAGGATTTGTTGTCCTCATATGGCTGAATAATATCCCTCTCCTCATCTTCTCGTGGTTACTGAACTTTGCTACTATTAGTGCTGTGGTTATAAACATAGGTGAGCACATGTCTTGTTTAAACTGTGCTGCTGTATTCTGTTACTCTGTATTTATTTTATTGCATTTGTTCATTTAATAATATCTCATTAATGTACAATTACATTAATAAAATTATTTGTGCTAGAACCTGCCAATCACAAAGAAACCCAGGATTCGCAATTACAATCACACACCGTGAGCACAGTAAGATACTGTAGAATCACTACCTGTGTTCCCCGTTTTGTACAGCAATCCCCGTAATGCCCACCCACGCTATTCTTGGAAATCATATAGCACACTTTGTTTACTCCGCCCTCCGCCTCCAATCCCTCCTATCCAAAGCATACCGTTTCCCTATGTAAACTCCTAGTCCAACATTCAGTTCTGCGAATATGCTGATGTTATGCTTTTTCAGATTTTCTTGGTTCTACATCTCTACAGATGGGTCAAATCATTTGACACTTGTCTTCCTTCACCTCTTATTTCATGAGTAAAATGCAATCCAGATCCTTCCGACTTGTTGCAAATGTTAGGACTTTTTTTTCTTCTTATGACTGATTAATATGCAACTGTCGAAATGTACCACAACATGTTTACACATTAATCTACTGATGGACACTCACCTGGGCTTCGATGAATAGTGCTGATAAACCCTTGGATGTATATGCATTTTAAATTCGGCTTCTGAAATGGATTTTTTGAGAGTTTATTATTGATTTGTTGATTTACCATTAATCTACAATTACATGTGTAACGTATTTACTAGACGCCCTTTACTACGTTCCACCCAATCCACCCCTGCAGTTAATTCCATCACCAGAGCAATGTACCGTAGAATCGCTAATTGTCTTCTCTGCTGGTCAGCACACCACGTGCACCCATTCCCACCTTATACATGCTAACGGAAATGCACACTTTCTTCCCCACCTCCTTTCCCCTCCATTCCCAACCATCCATCTCTGTCTCTTTCCCTTTGGTAACTGTGAATCTGTTCTTGTCTTCTGTGACACTGCTGATTTTCTCCTTCAGTTTTTTCTTTGTTCTTATACTCCAATGATGAGTGACGTCATTTTACCTATACATGTAGGCCAGAAATAGTTATGTTTGCT
The DNA here is from genome assembly GCF_030020395.1 of Manis pentadactyla. Taxonomy (NCBI): domain Eukaryota; kingdom Metazoa; phylum Chordata; class Mammalia; order Pholidota; family Manidae; genus Manis; species Manis pentadactyla. Next base: position 14,853,674 of record NC_080039.1, read on the forward strand.
ATGATGGTGCAGCTGTGCAAGGCTGAGCTCTGCCCACCATCTGCTAGTGGCGTTTGCAGGAACAGCACTGTTGCCTGGAGATTCCATGATGTCACAGTGGGCTTCTTTCATATAGACAGATTATGTCTGCTCAGAGAATTTTTTTCCCACTTCAGTGCCTGCTCTCCTACACGGGGTGTATTTATGGTAAGGTTTGTGCTGAGCACCTTGACAGCATCAGAGGAAATGGAAATGAGTTCCAAGACACTGCGTGTTTCTTTTTATTTTGGCATCAATACCAGTTGCCTAAGCAACATTATTTTAATTACACTACCCACATTATGAAATCCACACCATATACAGCATAAGGGTCACTGTCCATGAGCCCCGTATTGCACTGTAGAAGCACGGCTCTTCTTTGCTGTTCCACCACCTTCCTAGTGCCCACACCCTGCCCACACATGTGTGCTGCACGTAATGCCCCATTCTACCTCACTTTCCTCCCTTCCAAGCCATTCCCCTGTGTCACTTTCCCTTTGGTAACCGTTAGTCCTCTCTTCAGTTCATGGAAGCTGCTACTGTCTTGTTCCTTCACTATTTTTCTTTTTTTTAAATTCTCCACAGTTGAGTGACATCAATTTCCACTTGACTTTCTCTTCGTGGCTTATTTCACTCTGAACAATACCCACAAGTTCCATGCATGTTGCTGTAAATGGTAAGATTTGTTTTCCTCATTTGGCTGAATAATATTCTACATCTCATATACTGATGGACGTTAAGCTTGGCTTTTGTCAATACTTCAGTGAGAAACATAGGGGTGCAATTTTCGTTTTTAAAATGGGCTGCTGCATTCTGCTTATATATTTATAGATTTGTTTCTTTATGTTTATTCATATATGCCTTTACTGATTCATTAATTATTAATCTAAAATTACATGACAAACATTAATTTTACAAGACCCACACTATAACCAAGATCAACCCAGTTACTTCCCTGAAGTCACTGTCCATGAGCATAGTAAGATACTGTATATACCATCTCCCCCAATCCACTTTAATAATGCTAATCGTTATGCCTACCTTCTCCTTGCTTTCATATCTAACAACGCCACTATCTTCCCCTTGGTAACTGTTACTCCAAACTCGTATTCTGTGAATCTGCTGATGTTTTGCTCCTTCAGTTTTATCTTGGCGCTTCGTCTCCACGCATGTGTTAAATCATTTGATACTTATTATCTCTTCCTCACTTATTTCACTGAGCATAATATGCTCTAGCGCCATCCATGTTGCAGCAAATGCTAGGATTTGTTTTCTTGTGATGGCTGAGTAATATTCCTTTCTGTATATGTACCACATCTTCTATACCCATTAATCTATTGATGTCCATTAAGCTCGGTTTCTTTGAATAGTACTCTGATTAACATAGGGATATATATATCTTTATTAGCTGGGCAGATTCATTGGTTTTATTGGATTCTTTAATTAATTTATTCTTTATTTAATTATTATTAATCTATACGTAAAAGTATAACATGAGATTTTCTAGACTCCAACTGTCTCGAAATTCTTCCCAATGCCCCACTGCAGTCACTTCCATCAACAGAGCAATGTACTGTCGATTCACTGCCTGTGTTCACTGTTTGGTTCAGCCCTCACCGTGCACCCACATAAACAATATATGTGCTAATCATAATGCATCCTTTCTCTCCCCACTGTTATCCCTCCATTCTCCCATGTCCACATTAGTCGTTTCCCCTCTGGTAACTGTTAGTTCATTCTTGGGCTCTGTGTGTCTGCCACTATTTTGCACCTTCAGTTCTTTCCTGCTTCTCTATCTGCACAGATTGGTCATATCATATGATACTTGTCCTCCTGTCTTATTTCATTGAAAATAAAACCAAATTCTTTCATCCATGTTGTCACAAATGGGAGGAATTGTTCTCTTCTTATGGGTGAATGGCAATGAATTGTTTATATATACCAGTTCTTCTTTATCCATTCATTTTCTGATGGAGATGGATCGGGTACTGTGAATTGTGCTGCGATAAACAAGGGGGTGCACATACCTTTTTTAAATTGGGCTACTGCATTCTATCTACTTATCTATACAACTTTGTTTTCCACTATATATCTATCATCTGACAATCTATCTTCTTGCTATCTCACATCTATCATAGTCATCATCTATCTCTATCATCTATCATCTATCTGCAACTGTAATCTCTGAACCCATCTATGAGTATTTCTTATTTCTCATTAAAACACAATTACATGAGTAACATTGTTTACTACAACTTCCATCACCAAAATATCCCCACATATCCCATTGCATTCACTATCCTCCAGTGCAGTAAAATAAGGTAGAATCACTAGTCTTCTCTGTGACGTACCGGTCTCCACGTAACTCAACGAACACTATGTACACTTATTCAATTGCACCGTTTTTAACCCCCTGTCCTACTTATCCCTCCACTATAACACAAACGGCCCAGTCTCTTTCCTTTGGTAACCACTAGTCCATTCTTCTCTTCAGCGTGGCTTCTTCAGTTTGGTTATTTCACTTTTCTTCTATTTTTTATTACTCTGCTAGTGAGTGAAATCAGTTACCATGTTTCTGACACTCCATCGCTTATTTCACTGACCATAATTCTCTGCTATCTACATACATGTTGTTGTAAATGGTAGGATTTGTTGTCCTCATATGGCTGAATAATATCCCTCTCCTCATCTTCTCGTGGTTACTGAACTTTGCTACTATTAGTGCTGTGGTTATAAACATAGGTGAGCACATGTCTTGTTTAAACTGTGCTGCTGTATTCTGTTACTCTGTATTTATTTTATTGCATTTGTTCATTTAATAATATCTCATTAATGTACAATTACATTAATAAAATTATTTGTGCTAGAACCTGCCAATCACAAAGAAACCCAGGATTCGCAATTACAATCACACACCGTGAGCACAGTAAGATACTGTAGAATCACTACCTGTGTTCCCCGTTTTGTACAGCAATCCCCGTAATGCCCACCCACGCTATTCTTGGAAATCATATAGCACACTTTGTTTACTCCGCCCTCCGCCTCCAATCCCTCCTATCCAAAGCATACCGTTTCCCTATGTAAACTCCTAGTCCAACATTCAGTTCTGCGAATATGCTGATGTTATGCTTTTTCAGATTTTCTTGGTTCTACATCTCTACAGATGGGTCAAATCATTTGACACTTGTCTTCCTTCACCTCTTATTTCATGAGTAAAATGCAATCCAGATCCTTCCGACTTGTTGCAAATGTTAGGACTTTTTTTTCTTCTTATGACTGATTAATATGCAACTGTCGAAATGTACCACAACATGTTTACACATTAATCTACTGATGGACACTCACCTGGGCTTCGATGAATAGTGCTGATAAACCCTTGGATGTATATGCATTTTAAATTCGGCTTCTGAAATGGATTTTTTGAGAGTTTATTATTGATTTGTTGATTTACCATTAATCTACAATTACATGTGTAACGTATTTACTAGACGCCCTTTACTACGTTCCACCCAATCCACCCCTGCAGTTAATTCCATCACCAGAGCAATGTACCGTAGAATCGCTAATTGTCTTCTCTGCTGGTCAGCACACCACGTGCACCCATTCCCACCTTATACATGCTAACGGAAATGCACACTTTCTTCCCCACCTCCTTTCCCCTCCATTCCCAACCATCCATCTCTGTCTCTTTCCCTTTGGTAACTGTGAATCTGTTCTTGTCTTCTGTGACACTGCTGATTTTCTCCTTCAGTTTTTTCTTTGTTCTTATACTCCAATGATGAGTGACGTCATTTTACCTATACATGTAGGCCAGAAATAGTTATGTTTGCTATGATGGTGCAGCTGTGCAAGGCTGAGCTCTGCCCACCATCTGCTAGTGGCGTTTGCAGGAACAGCACTGTTGCCTGGAGATTCCATGATGTCACAGTGGGCTTCTTTCATATAGACAGATTATGTCTGCTCAGAGAATTTTTTTCCCACTTCAGTGCCTGCTCTCCTACACGGGGTGTATTTATGGTAAGGTTTGTGCTGAGCACCTTGACAGCATCAGAGGAAATGGAAATGAGTTCCAAGACACTGCGTGTTTCTTTTTATTTTGGCATCAATACCAGTTGCCTAAGCAACATTATTTTAATTACACTACCCACATTATGAAATCCACACCATATACAGCATAAGGGTCACTGTCCATGAGCCCCGTATTGCACTGTAGAAGCACGGCTCTTCTTTGCTGTTCCACCACCTTCCTAGTGCCCACACCCTGCCCACACATGTGTGCTGCACGTAATGCCCCATTCTACCTCACTTTCCTCCCTTCCAAGCCATTCCCCTGTGTCACTTTCCCTTTGGTAACCGTTAGTCCTCTCTTCAGTTCATGGAAGCTGCTACTGTCTTGTTCCTTCACTATTTTTCTTTTTTTTAAATTCTCCACAGTTGAGTGACATCAATTTCCACTTGACTTTCTCTTCGTGGCTTATTTCACTCTGAACAATACCCACAAGTTCCATGCATGTTGCTGTAAATGGTAAGATTTGTTTTCCTCATTTGGCTGAATAATATTCTACATCTCATATACTGATGGACGTTAAGCTTGGCTTTTGTCAATACTTCAGTGAGAAACATAGGGGTGCAATTTTCGTTTTTAAAATGGGCTGCTGCATTCTGCTTATATATTTATAGATTTGTTTCTTTATGTTTATTCATATATGCCTTTACTGATTCATTAATTATTAATCTAAAATTACATGACAAACATTAATTTTACAAGACCCACACTATAACCAAGATCAACCCAGTTACTTCCCTGAAGTCACTGTCCATGAGCATAGTAAGATACTGTATATACCATCTCCCCCAATCCACTTTAATAATGCTAATCGTTATGCCTACCTTCTCCTTGCTTTCATATCTAACAACGCCACTATCTTCCCCTTGGTAACTGTTACTCCAAACTCGTATTCTGTGAATCTGCTGATGTTTTGCTCCTTCAGTTTTATCTTGGCGCTTCGTCTCCACGCATGTGTTAAATCATTTGATACTTATTATCTCTTCCTCACTTATTTCACTGAGCATAATATGCTCTAGCGCCATCCATGTTGCAGCAAATGCTAGGATTTGTTTTCTTGTGATGGCTGAGTAATATTCCTTTCTGTATATGTACCACATCTTCTATACCCATTAATCTATTGATGTCCATTAAGCTCGGTTTCTTTGAATAGTACTCTGATTAACATAGGGATATATATATCTTTATTAGCTGGGCAGATTCATTGGTTTTATTGGATTCTTTAATTAATTTATTCTTTATTTAATTATTATTAATCTATACGTAAAAGTATAACATGAGATTTTCTAGACTCCAACTGTCTCGAAATTCTTCCCAATGCCCCACTGCAGTCACTTCCATCAACAGAGCAATGTACTGTCGATTCACTGCCTGTGTTCACTGTTTGGTTCAGCCCTCACCGTGCACCCACATAAACAATATATGTGCTAATCATAATGCATCCTTTCTCTCCCCACTGTTATCCCTCCATTCTCCCATGTCCACATTAGTCGTTTCCCCTCTGGTAACTGTTAGTTCATTCTTGGGCTCTGTGTGTCTGCCACTATTTTGCACCTTCAGTTCTTTCCTGCTTCTCTATCTGCACAGATTGGCCATATCATATGATACTTGTCCTCCTGTCTTATTTCATTGAAAATAAAACCAAATTCTTTCATCCATGTTGTCACAAATGGGAGGAATTGTTCTCTTCTTATGGGTGAATGGCAATGAATTGTTTATATATACCAGTTCTTCTTTATCCATTCATTTTCTGATGGAGATGGATCGTGTACTGTGAATTGTGCTGCGATAAACAAGGGGGTGCACATACCTTTTTTAAATTGGGCTACTGCATTCTATCTACTTATCTATACAACTTTGTTTTCCACTATATATCTATCATCTGACAATCTATCTTCTTGCTATCTCACATCTATCATAGTCATCATCTATCTCTATCATCTATCATCTATCTGCAACTGTAATCTCTGAACCCATCTATGAGTATTTCTTATTTCTCATTAAAACACAATTACATGAGTAACATTGTTTACTACAACTTCCATCACCAAAATATCCCCACATATCCCATTGCATTCACTATCCTCCAGTGCAGTAAAATAAGGTAGAATCACTAGTCTTCTCTGTGACGTACCGGTCTCCACGTAACTCAACGAACACTATGTACACTTATTCAATTGCAAGGTTTTTAACCCCCTGTCCTACTTATCCCTCCACTATAACACAAACGGCCCAGTCTCTTTCCTTTGGTAACCACTAGTCCATTCTTCTCTTCAGCGTGGCTTCTTCAGTTTGGTTATTTCACTTTTCTTCTATTTTTTATTACTCTGCTAGTGAGTGAAATCAGTTACCATGTTTCTGACACTCCATCGCTTATTTCACTGACCATAATTCTCTGCTATCTACATACATGTTGTTGTAAATGGTAGGATTTGTTGTCCTCATATGGCTGAATAATATCCCTCTCCTCATCTTCTCGTGGTTACTGAACTTTGCTACTATTAGTGCTGTGGTTATAAACATAGGTGAGCACATGTCTTGTTTAAACTGTGCTGCTGTATTCTGTTACTCTGTATTTATTTTATTGCATTTGTTCATTTAATAATATCTCATTAATGTACAATTACATTAATAAAATTATTTGTGCTAGAACCTGCCAATCACAAAGAAACCCAGGATTCGCAATTACAATCACACACCGTGAGCACAGTAAGATACTGTAGAATCACTACCTGTGTTCCCCGTTTTGTACAGCAATCCCCGTAATGCCCACCCACGCTATTCTTGGAAATCATATAGCACACTTTGTTTACTCCGCCCTCCGCCTCCAATCCCTCCTATCCAAAGCATACCCTTTCCCTATGTAAACTCCTAGTCCAACATTCAGTTCTGCGAATATGCTGATGTTATGCTTTTTCAGATTTTCTTGGTTCTACATCTCTACAGATGGGTCAAATCATTTGACACTTGTCTTCCTTCACCTCTTATTTCATGAGTAAAATGCAATCCAGATCCTTCCGACTTGTTGCAAATGTTAGGACTTTTTTTTCTTCTTATGACTGATTAATATGCAACTGTCGAAATGTACCACAACATGTTTACACATTAATCTACTGATGGACACTCACCTGGGCTTCGATGAATAGTGCTGATAAACCCTTGGATGTATATGCATTTTAAATTCGGCTTCTGAAATGGATTTTTTGAGAGTTTATTATTGATTTGTTGATTTACCATTAATCTACAATTACATGTGTAACGTATTTACTAGACGCCCTTTACTACGTTCCACCCAATCCACCCCTGCAGTTAATTCCATCACCAGAGCAATGTACCGTAGAATCGCTAATTGTCTTCTCAGCTGGTAAGCACACCACGTGCACCCATTCCCACCTTATACATGCTAACGGAAATGCACACTTTCTTCCCCACCTCCTTTCCCCTCTATTCCCAACCATCCATCTCTGTCCCTTTCCCTTTGGTAACTGTGAATCTGTTCTTGTCTTCTGTGACACTGCTGTTTTTCTCCTTCAGTTTTTTCTTTGTTCTTATACTCCAATGATGAGTGACGTCATTTTACCTATACATGTAGGCCAGAAATAGTTATGTTTGCTATGATGGTGCAGCTGTGCAAGGCTGAGCTCTGCCCACCATCTGCTAGTGGCGTTTGCAGGAACAGCACTGTTGCCTGGAGATTCCATGATGTCACAGTGGGCTTCTTTCATGTAGACAGATTATGTCTGCTCAGAGAATTTGTTTCCCACTTCAGTGCCTGCTATCCTACACGGGGTGTATTTATGGTAAGGTTTGTGCTGAGCACCTTGACAGCATCAGAAGAAATGTAAATGAGTTCCAAGACACTGCGTGTTTCTTTTTATTTTGGCATCAATATCAGTTGCCTAAGCAACATTATTTTAATTACACTACCCACATTGTGAAATCCACACCATATACAGCATAAGGGTCACTGTCCATGAGCCCTGTATTGCACTGTAGAAGCACGGCTCTTCTTTGCTGTTCCACCACCTTCCTAGTGCCCACACCCTGCCCACACATGTGTGCTACACGTAATGCCCCATTTTACCTCACTTTCCTCCCTTCCAAGCCATTCCCCTGTGTCACTTTCCCTTTGGTAACCGTTAGTCCTCTCTTCAGTTCATGGAAGCTGCTACTGTCTTGTTCCTTCACTATTTTTCTTTTTTTTAAATTCTCCACAGTTGAGTGACATCAATTTCCACTTGACTTTCTCTTCGTGGCTTATTTCACTCTGAACAATACCCACAAGTTCCATGCATGTTGCTGTAAATGGTAAGATTTGTTTTCCTCATTTGGCTGAATAATATTCTACATCTCATATACTGATGGACGTTAAGCTTGGCTTTTGTCAATACTTCAGTGAGAAACATAGGGGTGCAATTTTCGTTTTTAAAATGGTCTGCTGCATTCTGCTTATATATTTATAGATTTGTTTTTTTATGTTTATTCATATATGCCTTTACTGATTCATTAATTATTAATCTAAAATTACATGACAAACATTAATTTTACAAGACCCACACTATAACCAAGATCAACCCAGTTACTTCCCTGAAGTCACTGTCCATGAGCATAGTAAGATACTGTATATACCATCTCCCCCAATCCACTTTAATAATGCTAATCGTTATGCCTACCTTCTCCTTGCTTTCATATCTAACAACGCCACTATCTTCCCCTTGGTAACTGTTACTCCAAACTCGTATTCTGTGAATCTGCTGATGTTTTGCTCCTTCAGTTTTATCTTGGCGCTTCGTCTCCACGCATGTGTTAAATCATTTGATACTTATTATCTATTCCTCACTTATTTCACTGAGCATAATATGCTCTAGCGCCATCCATGTTGCAGCAAATGCTAGGATTTGTTTTCTTGTGATGGCTGAGTAATATTCCTTTCTGTATATGTACCACATCTTCTATACCCATTAATCTATTGATGTCCATTAAGATCGGTTTCTTTGAATAGTACTCTGATTAACATAGGGATGTATATATCTTTATTAGCTGGGCAGATTCATTGGGTTTATTGGATTCTTTAATTAATTTATTCTTCATTTACTTATTATTAATCTATACGTAAAAGTATAACATGAGATTTTCAAGACTCCAACTGTCTCGAAATTCTTCCCAATGCCCCACTGCAGTCACTTCCATCAACAGAGCAATGTACTGTCGATTCACTGCCTGTGTTCACTATTTGGTTCAGCCCTCACCGTGCACCCACATAAACATTATATGTGCTAATCATAATGCAACCTTTCTCTCCCCACTGTTATGCCTCCATTCTCCCATGTCCACATTAGTCGTTTCCCCTCTGGTAACTCTTAGTTCATTCTTGGGCTCTGTGTTTCTGCCACTATTTTGCACCTTCAGTTCTTTCCTGCTTCTCTATCTGCACAGATTGGTCATATCATATGATACTTGTCCTCCTGTCTTATTTCATTGAAAATAAAACCAAATTCTTTCATCCATGTTGTCACAAATGGGAGGAATTGTTCTCTTCTTATGGGTGAAAGGCAATGAATTGTTTATAAATACCACTTCTTCTTTATCCATTCATCTTCTGATGGAGATGGATCGGGTACTGTGAATTGTGCTGCGATAAACAAGGGGGTGCACATACCTTTTTTAAATTGGGCTACTGCATTCTATCTACTCATCTATACAACTTTGTTTTCCACTATATATCTATCACCTGACAATCTATCTTCTTGCTCTCTCACATCTATCATAGTCATCATCTATCTCTATCATCTATCATCTATCTGCAACTGTAATCTCTGAACACATCTATGAGTATTTCTTATTTCTCATTAATACACAATTACATGAGTAACATTGTTTACTACAACTTCCATCACCAAAATATCCCCACATATCCCATTGCATTCACTATCCTCCAGTGCAGTAAAATAAGGTAGAATCACTAGTCTTCTCTGTGACGTACCGGTATCCCCGTAACTCAACGAACACTATGTACACTTATTCAATTGCACCGTTTTTAATCCCCTGTCCTACTTATCCCTCCACTATAACACAAACGGCCCAGTCTCTTTCCTTTGGTAACCACTAGTCCATTCTTCTCTTCAGCGTGGCTTCTTCAGTTTGGTTATTTCACTTTTCTTCTATTTTTTATTACTCTGCTAGTGAGTGAAATCAGTTACCATGTTTCTGACACTCCATCGCTTATTTCACTGACCATAATTCTCTGCTATCTACATACATGTTGTTGTAAATGGTAGGATTTGTTGTCCTCATATGGCTGAATAATATCCCTCTCCTCATCTTCTCGTGGTTACTGAACTTTGCTACTATTAGTGCTGTGGTTATAAACATAGGTGAGCACATGTATTGTTTAAACTGTGCTGCTGTATTCTGTTTCTCTGTATTTATTTTATTGCATTTGTTCATTTAATAATATCTCATTAATGTACAATTACATTAATAAAATTATTTGTGCTAGAACCTGCCAATCACAAAGAAACCCAGGATTCGCAATTACAATCACACACCGTGAGCACAGTAAGATACTGTAGAATCACTACCTGTGTTCCCCGTTTTGTACAGCAATCCCCGTAATGCCCACCCACGCTATACTTGGAAATCATATAGCACACTTTGTTTACTCCGCCCTCCGCCTCCAATCAATCCTTTCCAAAGCATACCCTTTCCCTATGTAAACTCCTAGTCCAACATTCAGTTCTGCGAATATGCTGATGTTATGCTTTTTCTGTTTTTCTTGGTTCTACATCTCTACAGATGGGTCAAATCATTTGACACTTGTCTTCCTTCACCTCTTATTTCATGAGTAAAATGCAATCCAGATCCTTCCGACTTGTTGCAAATGTTAGGACTTTTTTTTCTTCTTATGACTGATTAATATGCAACTGTCGAAATGTACCACAACATGTTTACACATTAATCTACTGATGGACACTCACCTGGGCTTCGATGAATAGTGCTGATAAACCCTTGGATGTATATGCATTTTAAATTCGGCTTCTGAAATGGATTTTTTGAGAGTTTATTATTGATTTGTTGATTTACCATTAATCTACAATTACATGTGTAACGTATTTACTAGACGCCCTTTACTACGTTCCACCCAATCCACCCCTGCAGTTAATTCCATCACCAGAGCAATGTACCGAAGAATCGCTAATTGTCTTCTCTGCTGGTAAGCACACCACGTGCACCCATTCCCACCTTATACATGCTAACGAAAATGCACACTTTCTTCCCCACCTCCTTTCCCCTCCATTCCCAACCATCCATCTCTGTCTCTTTCCCTTTGGTAACTGTGAATCTGTTCTTGTCTTCTGTGACACTGCTGTTTTTCTCCTTCAGTTTTTTCTTTGTTCTTATACTCCAATGATGAGTGACGTCATTTTACCTATACATGTAGGCCAGAAATAGTTATGTTTGCTATGATGGTGCAGCTGTGCAAGGCTGAGCTCTGCCCACCATCTGCTAGTGGCGTTTGCAGGAACAGCACTGTTGCCTGGAGATTCCATGATGTCACAGTGGGCTTCTTTCATGTAGACAGATTATGTCTGCTCAGAGAATTTGTTTCCCACTTCAGTGCCTGCTATCCTACACGGGGTGTATTTATGGTAAGGTTTGTGCTGAGCACCTTGACAGCATCAGAAGAAATGTAAATGAGTTCCAAGACACTGCGTGTTTCTTTTTATTTTGGCATCAATACCAGTTACCTAAGCAACATTATTTTAATTACACTACCCACATTATGAAATCCACACCATATACAGCATAAGGGTCACTGTCCATGAGCCCCGTATTGCACTGTAGAAGCACGGCTCTTCTTTGCTGTTCCACCACCTTCCTAGTGCCCACACCCTGCCCACACATGTGTGCTACACGTAATGCCCCATTTTACCTCACTTTCCTCCCTTCCAAGCCATTCCCCTGTGTCACTTTCCCTTTGGTAACCGTTAGTCCTCTCTTCAGTTCATGGAAGCTGCTACTGTCTTGTTCCTTCACTATTTTTCTTTTTTTTAAATTCTCCACAGTTGAGTGACATCAATTTCCACTTGACTTTCTCTTCGTGGCTTATTTCACTCTGAACAATACCCACAAGTTCCGTGCATGTTGCTGTAAATGGTAAGGTTTGTTTTCCTCATTTGGCTGAATAATATTCTACATCTCATATACTGATGGACGTTAAGCTTGGCTTTTGTCAATACTTCAGTGAGAAACATAGGGGTGCAATTTTCGTTTTTAAAATGGGCTGCTGCATTCTGCTTATATATTTATAGATTTGTTTCTTTATGTTTATTCATATATGCCTTTACTGATTCATTAATTATTAATCTAAAATTACATGACAAACATTAATTTTACAAGACCCACACTATAACCAAGATCAACCCAGTTACTTCCCTGAAGTCACTGTCCATGAGCATAGTAAGATACTGTATATACCATCTCCCCCAATCCACATTAATAATGCTAATCGTTATGCCTACCTTCTCCTTGCTTTCATATCTAACAACGCCACTATCTTCCCCTTGGTAACTGTTACTCCAAACTCGTATTCTGTGAATCTGCTGATGTTTTGCTCCTTCAGTTTTATCTTGGCGCTTCGTCTCCACGCATGTGTTAAATCATTTGATACTTATTTTCTCTTCCTCACTTATTTCACTGAGCATAATATGCTCTAGCGCCATCCATGTTGCAGCAAATGCTAGGATTTGTTTTCTTGTGATGGCTGAGTAATATTCCTTTCTGTATATGTACCACATCTTCTATACCCATTAATCTATTGATGTCCATTAAGCTCGGTTTCTTTGAATAGTACTCTGATTAACATAGGGATATATATATCTTTATTAGCTGGGCAGATTCATTGGTTTTATTGGATTCTTTAATTAATTTATTCTTCATTTACTTATTATTAATCTATACGTAAAAGTATAACATGAGATTTTCAAGACTCCAACTGTCTCGAAATTCTTCCCAATGCCCCACTGCAGTCACTTCCATCAACAGAGCAATGTACTGTCGATTCAGTGCCTGTCTTCACTGTTTGGTTCAGCCCTCACCGTGCACCCACAAAAACATTATATGTGCTAATCATAATGCAACCTTTCTCTCCCCACTGTTATCCCTCCATTCTCCCATGTCCACATTAGTCGTTTCCCCTCTGGTAACCGTTAGTTCATTCTTGGGCTCTGTGTGTCTGCCACTATTTTGCACCTTCAGTTCTTTCCTGCTTCTCTATCTGCACAGATTGGTCATATCATATGATACTTGTATTCCTGTCTTATTTCATTGAAAATAAAACCAAATTCTTTCATCCATGTTGTCACAAATGGGAGGAATTGTTCTCTTCTTATGGGTGAAAGGCAATGAATTGTTTATATATACCACTTCTTCTTTATCCATTCATCTTCTGATGGAGATGGATCGGGTACTGTGAATTGTGCTGCGATAAACAAGGGGGTGCACATACCTTTTTTAAATTGGGCTACTGCATTCTATCTACTTATCTATACAACTTTGTTTTCCACTATATATCTATCACCTGACAATCTATCTTCTTGCTCTCTCAGATCTATCATAGTCATCATCTATCTCTATCATCTATCATCTATCTGCAACTGTAATCTCTGAACCCATCTATGAGTATTTCTTATTTCTCATTAATACACAATTACATGAGTAACATTGTTTACTACAACTTCCATCACCAAATTATCCCCACATATCCCATTGCATTCACTATCCTCCAGTGCAGTAAAATAAGGTAGAATCACTAGTCTTCTCTGTGACGTACCGGTCTCCACGTAACTCAATGAACACTATGTACACTTATTCAATTGCACCGTTTTTAACCCCCTGTCCTACTTATCCCTCCACTATAACACAAACGGCCCAGTCTCTTTCCTTTGGTAACCACTAGTCCATTCTTCTCTTCATCGTGGCTTCTTCAGTTTGGTTATTTCACTTTTCTTCTATTTTTTATTACTCTGCTAGTGAGTGAAATCAGTTACCATGTTTCTGACACTCCATCGCTTATTACACTGACAATAATTCTCTGCTATCTACATACATATTGTTGTAAATGGTAGGATTTGTTGTCCTCATATGGCTGAATAATATCCCCCTCCTCATCTTCTCGTGGTTACTGAACTTTGCTACTATTAGTGCTGTGGTTATAAACATAGGTGAGCACATGTCTTGTTTAAACTGTGCTGCTGTATTCTGTTACTCTGTATTTATTTTATTGCATTTGTTCATTTAATAATATCTCATTAATGTACAATTACATTAATAAAATTATTTGTGCTAGAACCTGACAATCACAAAGAAACCCAGGATTTGCAATTAAAATCACACACCGTGAGCACAGTAAGATACTGTAGAATCACTACCTGTGTTCCCCGTTTTGTACAGCAATCACCGTAATGCCCACCCACGCTATTCTTGGAAATCATATAGCACACTTTGTTTACTCCGCCCTCCGCCTCCAATCCCTCCTATCCAAAGCATACCCTTTCCCTATGTAAACTCCTAGTCCAACATTCAGTTCTGCGAATATGCTGATGTTATGCTTTTTCAGGTTTTCTTGGTTCTACATCTCTACAGATGGGTCAAATCATTTGACACTTGTCTTCCTTCACCTCTTATTTCATGAGTAAAATGCAATCCAGATCCTTCCGACTTGTTGCAAATGTTAGGACTTTTTTTTCTTCTTATGACTGATTAATATGCAAATGTCGAAATGTACCACAACATGTGTACACATTAATCTAATGATGGACACTCACCTGGGCTTCGATGAATAGTGCTGATAAACCCTTGGATGTATATGCATTTTAAATTCGGCTTCTGAAATGGATTTTTTGAGTGTTTATTATTGATTTGTTCATTTACCATTAATCTACAATTACATGTGTAACGTATTTACTAGACGCCCTTTACTACGTTCCACCCAATCCACCCCTGCAGTTAATTCCATCACCAGAGCAATGTACCGTAGAATCGCTAATTGTCTTCTCTGCTGGTCAGCACACCACGTGCACCCATTCCCACCTTATACATGCTAACGGAAATGCACACTTTCTTCCCCACCTCCTTTCCCCTCCATTCCCAACCATCCATCTCTGTCTCTTTCCCTTTGGTAACTGTGAATCTGTTCTTGTCTTCTGTGACACTGCTGATTTTCTCCTTCAGTTTTTTCTTTGTTCTTATACTCCAATGATGAGTGACGTCATTTTACCTATACATGTAGGCCAGAAATAGTTATGTTTGCTATGATGGTGCAGCTGTGCAAGGCTGAGCTCTGCCCACCATCTGCTAGTGGCGTTTGCAGGAACAGCACTGTTGCCTGGAGATTCCATGATGTCACAGTGGGCTTCTTTCATGTAGACAGATTATGTCTGCTCAGAGAATTTGTTTCCCACTTCAGTGCCTGCTCTCCTACACGGGGTGTATTTATGGTAAGGTTTGTGCTGAGCACCTTGACAGCATCAGAGGAAATGGAAATGAGTTCCAAGACACTGCGTGTTTCTTTTTATTTTGGCATCAATACCAGTTACCTAAGCAACATTATTTTAATTACACTACCCACATTATGAAATCCACACCATATACAGCATAAGGGTCACTGTCCATGAGCCCCGTATTGCACTGTAGAAGCACGGCTCTTCTTTGCTGTTCCACCACCTTCCTAGTGCCCACACCCTGCCCACACATGTGTGCTACACGTAATGCCCCATTTTACCTCACTTTCCTCCCTTCCAAGCCATTCCCCTGTGTCACTTTCCCTTTGGTAACCGTTAGTCCTCTCTTCAGTTCATGGAAGCTGCTACTGTCTTGTTCCTTCACTATTTTTCTTTTTTTTAAATTCTCCACAGTTGAGTGACATCAATTGCCACTTGACTTTCTCTTCGTGGCTTATTTCACTCTGAACAATACCCACAAGTTCTATGCATGTTGCTGTAAATGGTAAGATTTGTTTTCCTCATTTGGCTGAATAATATTCTACATCTCATATACTGATGGACGTTAAGCTTGGCTTTTGTCAGTACTTCAGTGAGAAACATAGGGGTGCAATTTTCGTTTTTAAAATGGGCTGCTGCATTCTGCTTATATATTTATAGATTTGTTTCTTTATGTTTATTCATATATGCCTTTACTGATTCATTAATTATTAATCTAAAATTACATGACAAACATTAATTTTACAAGACCCACACTATAACCAAGATCAACCCAGTTACTTCCCTGAAGTCACTGTCCATGAGCATAGTAAGATACTGTATATACCATCTCCCCCAATCCACTTTAATAATGCTAATCGTTATGCCTACCTTCTCCTTGCTTTCATATCTAACAACGCCACTATCTTCCCCTTGGTAACTGTTACTCCAAACTCGTATTCTGTGAATCTGCTGATGTTTTGCTCCTTCAGTTTTATCTTGGCGCTTCGTCTCCACGCATGTGTTAAATTATTTGATACTTATTATCTCTTCCTCACTTATTTCACTGAGCATAATATGCTCTAGCGCCATCCATGTTGCAGCAAATGCTAGGATTTGTTTTCTTGTGATGGCTGAGTAATATTCCTTTCTGTATATGTACCACATCTTCTATACCCATTAATCTATTGATGTCCATTAAGCTCGGTTTCTTTGAATAGTACTCTGATTAACATAGGGATATATATATCTTTATTAGCTGGGCAGATTCATTGGTTTTATTGGATTCTTTAATTAATTTATTCTTTATTTAATTATTATTAATCTATACGTAAAAGTATAACATGAGATTTTCTAGACTCCAACTGTCTCGAAATTCTTCCCAATGCCCCACTGCAGTCACTTCCATCAACAGAGCAATGTACTGTCGATTCACTGCCTGTGTTCACTGTTTGGTTCAGCCCTCACCGTGCACCCACATAAACAATATATGTGCTAATCATAATGCATCCTTTCTCTCCCCACTGTTATCCCTCCATTCTCCCATGTCCACATTAGTCGTTTCCCCTCTGGTAACTGTTAGTTCATTCTTGGGCTCTGTGTGTCTGCCACTATTTTGCACCTTCAGTTCTTTCCTGCTTCTCTATCTGCACAGATTGGTCATATCATATGATACTTGTCCTCCTGTCTTATTTCATTGAAAATAAAACCAAATTCTTTCATCCATGTTGTCACAAATGGGAGGAATTGTTCTCTTCTTATGGGTGAAAGGCAATGAATTGTTTATATATACCAGTTCTTCTTTATCCATTCATTTTCTGATGGAGATGGATCGGGTACTGTGAATTGTGCTGCGATAAACAAGGGTGTGCACATACCTTTTTTAAATTGGGCTACTGCATTCTATCTACTTATGTATACAACTTTGTTTTCCACTATATATCTATCATCTGACAATCTATCTTCTTGATATCTCACATCTATCATAGTCATCATCTATCTCTATCATCTATCATCTATCTGCAACTGTAATCTCTGAACCCATCTATGAGTATTTATTTCTCATTAAAACACAATTACATGAGTAACATTGTTTACTACAACTTCCATCACCAAAATATCCCCACATATCCCATTGCATTCACTATCCTCCAGTGCAGTAAAATAAGGTAGAATCACTAGTCTTCTCTGTGACGTACCGGTCTCCACGTAACTCAACGAACACTATGTACACTTATTCAATTGCACCGTTTTTAACCCCCTGTCCTACTTATCCCTCCACTATAACACAAACGCCCCAGTCTCTTTCCTTTGGTAACCACTAGTCCATTCTTCTCTTCAGCGTGGCTTCTTCAGTTTGGTTATTTCACTTTTCTTCTATTTTTTATTACTCTGCTAGTGAGTGAAATCAGTTACCATGTTTGTGACACTCCATCGCTTATTTCACTGACCACAATTCTCTGCTATCTACATACATGTTGTTGTAAATGGTAGGATTTGTTGTCCTCATATGGCTGAATAATATCCCTCTCCTCATCTTCTCGTGGTTACTGAACTTTGCTACTATTAGTGCTGTGGTTATAAACATAGGTGAGCACATGTCTTGTTTAAACTGTGCTGCTGTATTCTGTTACTGTGTATTTATTTTATTGCATTTGTTCATTTAATAATATCTCATTAATGTACAATTACATTAATAAAATTATTTGTGCTAGAACCTGCCAATCACAAAGAAACCCAGGATTCGCAATTACAATCACACACCGTGAGCACAGTAAGATACTGTAGAATCACTACCTGTGTTCCCCGTTTTGTACAGCAATCCCCGTAATGCCCACCCACGCTATTCTTGGAAATCATATAGCACACTTTGTTTACTCCGCCCTCCGCCTCCAATCCCTCCTATCCAAAGCATACCCTGTCCCTATGTAAACTCCTAGTCCAACATTCAGTTCTGCGAATATGCTGATGTTATGCTTTTTCAGGTTTTCTTGGTTCTACATCTCTACAGATGGGTCAAATCATTTGACACTTGTCTTAATTCACCTCTTATTTCATGAGTAAAATGCAATCCAGATCCTTCCGACTTGTTGCAAATGTTAGGACTTTTTTTTCTTCTTATGACTGATTAATATGCAACTGTCGAAATGTACCACAACATGTTTACACATTAATCTACTGATGGACACTCACCTGGGCTTCGATGAATAGTGCTGATAAACCCTTGGATGTAAATGCATTTTAAATTCGGCTTCTGAAATGGATTTTTTGAGTGTTTATTATTGATTTGTTCATTTACCATTAATCTACAATTACATGTGTAACGTATTTACTAGACGCCCTTTACTACGTTCCACCCAATCCACCCGTGCAGTTAATTCCATCACGAGAGCAATGTACCGTAGAATCGCTAATTGTCTTCTCTGCTGGTTAGCACACCACGTGCACCCATTCCCACCTTATACATGCTAACGGAAATGCACACTTTCTTCCCCACCTCCTTTCCCCTCCATTCCCAACCATCCATCTCTGTCTCTTTCCCTTTGGTAACTGTGAATCTGTTCTTGTCTTCTGTGACACTGCTGATTTTCTCCTTCAGTTTTTTCTTTGTTCTTATACTCCAATGATGAGTGACGTCATTTTACCTATACATGTAGGCCAGAAATAGTTATGTTTGCTATGATGGTGCAGCTGTGCAAGGCTGAGCTCTGCCCACCATCTGCTAGTGGCGTTTGCAGGAACAGCACTGTTGCCTGGAGATTCCATGATGTCACAGTGGGCTTCTTTCATGTAGACAGATTATGTCTGCTCAGAGAATTTTTTTCCCACTTCAGTGCCTGCTCTCCTACACGGGGTGTATTTATGGTAAGGTTTGTGCTGAGCACCTTGACAGCATCAGAGGAAATGGAAATGAGTTCCAAGACACTGCGTGTTTCTTTTTATTTTGGCATCAATACCAGTTACCTAAGCAACATTATTTTATTTACACTACCCACATTATGAAATCCACACCATATACAGCATAAGGGTCTCTGTCCATGAGCCCCGTATTGCACTGTAGAAGCACGGCTCTTCTTTGCTGTTCCACCACCTTCCTAGTGCCCACACCCTGCCCACACATGTGTGCTACACGTAATGCCCCATTTTACCTCACTTTCCTCCCTTCCAAGCCATTCCCCTGTGTCACTTTCCCTTTGGTAACCGTTAGTCCTCTCTTCAGTTCATGGAAGCTGCTACTGTCTTGTTCCTTCACTATTTTTCTTTTTTTTAAATTCTCCACAGTTGAGTGACATCAATTTCCACTTGACTTTCTCTTCGTGGCTTATTTCACTCTGAACAATACCCACAAGTTCCATGCATGTTGCTGTAAATGGTAAGATTTGTTTTCCTCATTTGGCTGAATAATATTCTACATCTCATATACTGATGGACGTTAAGCTTGGCTTTTGTCAATACTTCAGTGAGAAACATAGGGGTGCAATTTTCGTTTTTAAAATGGGCTGCTGCATTTTGCTTATATATTTATAGATTTGTTTCTTTATGTTTATTCATATATGCCTTTACTGATTCATTATTTATTAATCTAAAACTACATGACAAACATTAATTTTACAAGACCCACACTATAACCAAGATCAACCCAGTTACTTCCCTGAAGTCACTGTCCATGAGCATAGTAAGATACTGTATATACCATCTCCCCCAATCCACTTTAATAATGCTAATCGTTATGCCTACCTTCTCCTTGCTTTCATATCTAACAACGCCACTATCTTCCCCTTGGTAACTGTTACTCCAAACTCGTATTCTGTGAATCTGCTGATGTTTTGCTCCTTCAGTTTTATCTTGGCGCTTCGTCTCCACGCATGTGTTAAATCATTTGATACTTATTATCTCTTCCTCACTTATTTCACTGAGCATAATATGCTCTAGCGCCATCCATGTTGCAGCAAATGCTAGGATTTGTTTTCTTGTGATGGCTGAGTAATATTCCTTTCTGTATATGTACCACATCTTCTATACCCATTAATCTATTGATGTCCATTAAGCTCGGTTTCTTTGAATAGTACTCTGATTAACATAGGGATATATATATCTTTATTAGCTGGGCAGATTCATTGGTTTTATTGGATTCTTTAATTAATTTATTCTTTATTTACTTATTATTAATCTATACGTAAAAGTATAACATGAGATTTTCTAGACTCCAACTGTCTCGAAATTCTTCCCAATGCCCCACTGCAGTCACTTCCATCAACAGAGCAATGTACTGTCGATTCACTGCCTGTGTTCACTGTTTGGTTCAGCCCTCACCGTGCACCCACATAAACAATATATGTGCTAATCATAATGCATCCTTTCTCTCCCCACTGTTATCCCTCCATTCTCCCATGTCCACATTAGTCGTTTCCCCTCTGGTAACTGTTAGTTCATTCTTGGGCTCTGTGTGTCTGCCACTATTTTGCACCTTCAGTTCTTTCCTGCTTCTCTATCTGCACAGATTGGTCATATCATATGATACTTGTCCTCCTGTCTTATTTCATTGAAAATAAAACCAAATTCTTTCATCCATGTTGTCACAAATGGGAGGAATTGTTCTCTTCTTATGGGTGAATGGCAATGAATTGTTTATATATACCAGTTCTTCTTTATCCATTCATCTTCTGTTGGAGATGGATAGGGTACTGTGAATTGTGCTGCGATAAACAAGGGGGTGCACATACCTTTTTTAAATTGGGCTACTGCATTCTATCTACTTATCTATACAACTTTGTTTTCCACTATATATCTATCACCTGACAATCTATCTTCTTGCTCTCTCACATCTATCATAGTCATCATCTATCTCTATCATCTATCATCTATCTGCAACTGTAATCTCTGAACCCATCTATGAGTATTTCTTATTTCTCATTAAAACACAATTACATGAGTAACATTGTTTACTACAACTTCCATCACCAAAATATCCCCACATATCCCATTGCATTCACTATCCTCCAGTGCAGTAAAATAAGGTAGAATCACTAGTCTTCTCTGTGACGTACCGGTCTCCACGTAACTCAACGAACACTATGTACACTTATTCAATTGCACCGTTTTTAACCCCCTGTCCTACTTATCCCTCCACTATAACACAAACGGCCCAGTCTCTTTCCTTTGGTAACCACTAGTCCATTCTTCTCTTCAGCGTGGCTTCTTCAGTTTGGTTATTTCACTTTTCTTCTATTTTTTATTACTCTGCTAGTGAGTGAAATCAGTTACCATGTTTCTGACACTCCATCGCTTATTTCACTGACCATAATTCTCTGCTATCTACATACATGTTGTTGTAAATGGTAGGATTTGTTGTCCTCATATGGCTGAATAATATCCCTCTCCTCATCTTCTCGTGGTTACTGAACTTTGCTACTATTAGTGCTGTGGTTATAAACATAGGTGAGCACATGTCTTGTTTAAACTGTGCTGCTGTATTCTGTTACTCTGTATTTATTTTATTGCATTTGTTCATTTAATAATATCTCATTAATGTACAATTACATTAATAAAATTATTTGTGCTAGAACCTGCCAATCACAAAGAAACCCAGGATTCGCAATTACAATCACACACCGTGAGCACAGTAAGATACTGTAGAATCACTACCTGTGTTCCCCGTTTTGTACAGCAATCCCCGTAATGCCCACCCACGCTATTCTTGGAAATCATATAGCACACTTTGTTTACTCCTCCCTCCGCCTCCAATCCCTCCTATCCAAAGCATACCCTTTCCCTATGTAAACTCCTAGTCCAACATTCAGTTCTGCGAATATGCTGATGTTATGCTTTTTCAGATTTTCTTGGTTCTACATCTCTACAGATGGGTCAAATCATTTGACACTTGTCTTCCTTCACCTCTTATTTCATGAGTAAAATGCAATCCAGATCCTTCCGACTTGTTGCAAATGTTAGGACTTTTTTTTCTTCTTATGACTGATTAATATGCAACTGTCGAAATGTACCAAAAGACGTTTACACATTAATCTACTGATGGACACTCACCTGGGCTTCGATGAATAGTGCTGATAAACCCGTGGATGTTTATGCCTTTTTAAAGTCGGCTCCTGAAATGGATTTTTGATGAGTTTATTATTGATTTGTTGATTTACCATTAATCTACATTTACATGTGTAACGTATTTACTAGACGCCCTTTACTACGTTACACCCAATCAACCCCTGCAGTCAATTCCATCACCAGAGCAATGTACCGTAGAATCGCTAATTGTCTTCTCTGCTGGTCAGCACACCACGTGCACCCATTCCCACCTTATACATGCTAACGGAAATGCACACTTTCTTCCCCACCTCCTTTCCCCTCCATTCCCAACCATCCATCTCTGTCTCTTTCCCTTTGGTAACTGTGAATCTGTTCTTGTCTTCTGTGACACTGCTGTTTTTCTCCTTCAGTTTTTTCTTTGTTCTTATACTCCAATGATGAGTGACGTCATTTTACCTATACATGTAGGCCAGAAATAGTTATGTTTGCTATGATGGTGCAGCTGTGCAAGGCTGAGCTCTGCCCACCATCTGCTAGTGGCGTTTGCAGGAACAGCACTGTTGCCTGGAGATTCCATGATGTCACAGTGGGCTTCTTTCATGTAGACAGATTATGTCTGCTCAGAGAATTTGTTTCCCACTTCAGTGCCTGCTATCCTACACGGGGTGTATTTATGGTAAGGTTTGTGCTGAGCACCTTGACAGCATCAGAAGAAATGGAAATGAGTTCCAAGACACTGCGTGTTTCTTTTTATTTTGGCATCAATACCAGTTGCCTAAGCAACATTATTTTAATTACACTACCCACATTATGAAATCCACACCATATACAGCATAAGGGTCACTGTCCATGAGCCCCGTATTGCACTGTAGAAGCACGGCTCTTCTTTGCTGTTCCACCACCTTCCTAGTGCCCACACCCTGCCCACACATGTGTGCTACACGTAATGCCCCATTTTACCTCTCTTTCCTCCCTTCCAAGCCATTCCCCTGTGTCACTTTCCCTTTGGTAACCGTTAGTCCTCTCTTCAGTTCATGGAAGCTGCTACTGTCTTGTTCCTTCACTATTTTTCTTTTTTTTAAATTCTCCACAGTTGAGTGACATCAATTTCCACTTGACTTTCTCTTCGTGGCTTATTTCACTCTGAACAATACCCACAAGTTCCATGCATGTTGCTGTAAATGGTAAGATTTGTTTTCCTCATTTGGCTGAATAATATTCTACATCTCATATACTGATGGACGTTAAGCTTGGCTTTTGTCAATACTTCAGTGAGAAACATAGGGGTGCAATTTTCGTTTTTAAAATGGGCTGCTGCATTCTGCTTATATATTTATAGATTTGTTTCTTTATGTTTATTCATATATGCCTTTACTGATTCATTAATTATTAATCTAAAATTACATGACAAACATTAATTTTACAAGACCCACACTATAACCAAGATCAACCCAGTTACTTCCCTGAAGTCACTGTCCATGAGCATAGTAAGATACTGTATATACCATCTCCCCCAATCCACTTTAATAATGCTAATCGTTATGCCTACCATCTCCTTGCTTTCATATCTAACAACGCCACTATCTTCCCCTTGGTAACTGTTACTCCAAACTCGTATTCTGTGAATCTGCTGATGTTTTGCTCCTTCAGTTTTATCTTGGCGCTTCGTCTCCACGCATGTGTTAAATCATTTGATACTTATTTTCTCTTCCTCACTTATTTCACTGAGCATAATATGCTCTAGCGCCATCCATGTTGCAGCAAATGCTAGGATTTGTTTTCTTGTGATGGCTGAGTAATATTCCTTTCTGTATATGTACCACATCTTCTATACCCATTAATCTATTGATGTCCATTAAGATCGGTTTCTTTGAATAGTACTCTGATTAACATAGGGATGTATATATCTTTATTAGCTGGGCAGATTCATTGGGTTTATTGGATTCTTTAATTAATTTATTCTTCATTTACTTATTATTAATCTATACGTAAAAGTATAACATGAGATTTTCAAGACTCCAACTGTCTCGAAATTCTTCCCAATGCCCCACTGCAGTCACTTCCATCAACAGAGCAATGTACTGTCGATTCAGTGCCTGTCTTCACTGTTTGGTTCAGCCCTCACCGTGCACCCACAAAAACATTATATGTGCTAATCATAATGCAACCTTTCTCTCCCCACTGTTATCCCTCCATTCTCCCATGTCCACATTAGTCGTTTCCCCTCTGGTAACTGTTAGTTCATTCTTGGGCTCTGTGTGTCTGCCACTATTTTGCACCTTCAGTTCTTTCCTGCTTCTCTATCTGCACAGATTGGTCATATCATATGATACTTGTCCTCCTGTCTTATTTCATTGAAAATAAAACCAAATTCTTTCATCCATGTTGTCACAAATGGGAGGAATTGTTCTCTTCTTATGGGTGAAAGGCAATGAATTGTTTATATATACCACTTCTTCTTTATCCATTCATCTTCTGATGGAGATGGATCGGGTACTGTGAATTGTGCTGCGATAAACAAGGGGGTGCACATACCTTTTTTAAATTGGGCTACTGCATTCTATCTACTTATCTATACAACTTTGTTTTCCACTATATATCTATCACCTGACAATCTATCTTCTTGCTCTCTCACATCTATCATAGTCATCATCTGTCTCTATCATCTATCATCTATCTGCAACTGTAATCTCTGAACCCATCTATGAGTATTTCTTATTTCTCATTAAAACACAATTACATGAGTAACATTGTTTACTACAACTTCCATCACCAAAATATCCCCACATATCCCATTGCATTCACTATCCTCCAGTGCAGTAAAATAAGGTAGAATCACTAGTCTTCTCTGTGACGTACCGGTCTCCACGTAACTCAACGAACACTATGTACACTTATTCAATTGCACCGTTTTTAACCCCCTGTCCTACTTATCCCTCCACTATAACACAAACGGCCCAGTCTCTTTCCTTTGGTAACCACTAGTCCATTCTTCTCTTCAGCGTGGCTTCTTCAGTTTGGTTATTTCACTTTTCTTCTATTTTTTATTACTCTGCTAGTGAGTGAAATCAGTTACCATGTTTCTGACACTCCATCGCTTATTTCACTGACCATAATTCTCTGCTATCTACATACATGTTGTTGTAAATGGTAGGATTTGTTGTCCTCATATGGCTGAATAATATCCCTCTCCTCATCTTCTCGTGGTTACTGAACTTTGCTACTATTAGTGCTGTGGTTATAAACATAGGTGAGCACATGTCTTGTTTAAACTGTGCTGCTGTATTCTGTTACTCTGTATTTATTTTATTGCATTTGTTCATTTAATAATATCTCATTAATGTACAATTACATTAATAAAATTATTTGTGCTAGAACCTGCCAATCACAAAGAAACCCAGGATTCGCAATTACAATCACACACCGTGAGCACAGTAAGATACTGTAGAATCACTACCTGTGTTCCCCGTTTTGTACAGCAATCCCCGTAATGCCCACCCACGCTATTCTTGGAAATCATATAGCACACTTTGTTTACTCCTCCCTCCGCCTCCAATCCCTCCTATCCAAAGCATACCCTTTCCCTATGTAAACTCCTAGTCCAACATTCAGTTCTGCGAATATGCTGATGTTATGCTTTTTCAGATTTTCTTGGTTCTACATCTCTACAGATGGGTCAAATCATTTGACACTTGTCTTCCTTCACCTCTTATTTCATGAGTAAAATGCAATCCAGATCCTTCCGACTTGTTGCAAATGTTAGGACTTTTTTTTCTTCTTATGACTGATTAATATGCAACTGTCGAAATGTACCAAAAGACGTTTACACATTAATCTACTGATGGACACTCACCTGGGCTTCGATGAATAGTGCTGATAAACCCTTGGATGTATATGCATTTTAAATTCGGCTTCTGAAATGGATTTTTTGAGAGTTTATTATTGATTTGTTGATTTACCATTAATCTACAATTACATGTGTAACGTATTTACTAGACGCCCTTTACTACGTTCCACCCAATCCACCCCTGCAGTTAATTCCATCACCAGAGCAATGTACCGTAGAATCGCTAATTGTCTTCTCTGATGGTCGGCACACCACGTGCACCCATTCCCACCTTATACATGCTAACGGAAATGCACACTTTCTTCCCCACCTCCTTTCCCCTCCATTCCCAACCATCCATCTCTGTCCCTTTCCCTTTGGTTACTGTGAATCTGTTCTTGTCTTCTGTGACACTGTTGTTTTTCTCCTTCAGTTTTTTCTTGTTCTTATACTCCAATGATGAGTGACGTCATTTTACCTATAAATGTAGGCCAGAAATAGTTATGTTTGCTATGATGGTGCAGCTGTGCAAGGCTGAGCTCTGCCCACCATCTGCTAGTGGCGTTTGCAGGAACAGCACTGTTGCCTGGAGATTCCATGATGTCACAGTGGGCTTCTTTCATGTAGACAGATTATGTCTGCTCAGAGAATTTGTTTCCCACTTCAGTGCCTGCTATCCTACACGGGGTGTATTTATGGTAAGGTTTGTGCTGAGCACCTTGACAGCATCAGAAGAAATGGAAATGAGTTCCAAGACACTGCGTGTTTCTTTTTATTTTGGCATCAATACCAGTTACCTAAGCAACATTATTTTAATTAGACTACCCACATATGAAATCCACACCATATACAGCATAAGGGTCACTGTCCATGAGCCCCGTATTGCACTGTAGAAGCACGGCTCTTCTTTGCTGTTCCACCACCTTCCTAGTGCCCACACCCTGCCCACACATGTGTGCTACACGTAATGCCCCATTTTACCTCACTTTCCTCCCTTCCAAGCCATTCCCCTGTGTCACTTTCCCTTTGGTAACCGTTAGTCCTCTCTTCAGTTCATGGAAGCTGCTACTGTCTTGTTCCTTCACTATTTTTCTTTTTTTTAAATTCTCCACCGTTGAGTGACATCAATTTCCACTTGACTTTCTCTTCGTGGCTTATTTCACTCTGAACAATACCCACAAGTTCCATGCATGTTGCTGTAAATGGTAAGATTTGTTTTCCTCATTTGGCTGAATAATATTCTACATCTCATATACTGATGGACGTTAAGCTTGGCTTTTGTCAATACTTCAGTGAGAAACATAGGGGTGCAATTTTCGTTTTTAAAATGGGCTGCTGCATTCTGCTTATATATTTATAGATTTGTTTCTTTATGTTTATTCATATATGCCTTTACTGATTCATTAATTATTAATCTAAAATTACATGACAAAGATTAATTTTACAAGACCCACACTATAACCAAGATCAACCCAGTTACTTCCCTGAAGTCACTGTCCATGAGCATAGTAAGATACTGTATATACCATCTCCCCCAATCCACTTTAATAATGCTAATCGTTATGCCTACCTTCTCCTTGCTTTCATATCTAACAACGCCACTATCTTCCCCTTGGTAACTGTTACTCCAAACTCGTATTCTGTGAATCTGCTGATGTTTTGCTCCTTCAGTTTTATCTTGGCGCTTCGTCTCCACGCATGTGTTAAATCATTTGATACTTATTATCTCTTCCTCACTTATTTCACTGAGCATAATATGCTCTAGCGCCATCCATGTTGCAGCAAATGCTAGGATTTGTTTTCTTGTGATGGCTGAGTAATATTCCTTTCTGTATATGTACCACATCTTCTATACCCATTAATCTATTGATGTCTATTAAGCTCGGTTTCTTTGAATAGTACTCTGATTAACATAGGGATATATATATCTTTATTAGCTGGGCAGATTCATTGGGTTTATTGGATTCTTTAATTAATTTATTCTTCGTTTAATTAATATTACTCTATACGTAAAAGTATAACATGAGATTTTCTAGACTCCAACTGTCTCGAAATTCTTCCCAATGCCCCACTGCAGTCACTTCCATCAACAGAGCAATGTACTGTCGATTCACTGCCTGTGTTCACTGTTTGGTTCAGCCCTCACCGTGCACCCACAAAAACATTATATGTGCTAATCATAATGCAACCTTTCTCTCCCCACTGTTATCCCTCCATTCTCCCATGTCCACATTAGTCGTTTCCCCTCTGGTAACTGTTAGTTCATTCTTGGGCTCTGTGTGTCTGCCACTATTTTGCACCTTCAGTTCTTTCCTGCTTCTCTATCTGCACAGATTGGTCATATCATATGATACTTGTCCTCCTGTCTTATTTCATTGAAAATAAAACCAAATTCTTTCATCCATGTTGTCACAAATGGGAGGAATTGTTCTCTTCTTATGGGTGAAAGGCAATGAATTGTTTATATATACCACTTCTTCTTTATCCATTCATCTTCTGATGGAGATGGATCGGGTACTGTGAATTGTGCTGCGATAAACAAGGGGGTGCACATACCTTTTTTAAATTGGGCTACTGCATTCTATCTACTTATCTATACAACTTTGTTTTCCACTATATATCTATCACCTGACAATCTATCTTCTTGCTCTCTCACATCTATCATAGTCATCATCTGTCTCTATCATCTATCATCTATCTGCAACTGTAATCTCTGAACCCATCTATGAGTATTTCTTATTTCTCATTAAAACACAATTACATGAGTAACATTGTTTACTACAACTTCCATCACCAAAATATCCCCACATATCCCATTGCATTCACTATCCTCCAGTGCAGTAAAATAAGGTAGAATCACTAGTCTTCTCTGTGACGTACCGGTCTCCACGTAACTCAACGAACACTATGTACACTTATTCAATTGCACCGTTTTTAACCCCCTGTCCTACTTATCCCTCCACTATAACACAAACGGCCCAGTCTCTTTCCTTTGGTAACCACTAGTCCATTCTTCTCTTCAGCGTGGCTTCTTCAGTTTGGTTATTTCACTTTTCTTCTATTTTTTATTACTCTGCTAGTGAGTGAAATCAGTTACCATGTTTCTGACACTCCATCGCTTATTTCACTGACCATAATTCTCTGCTATCTACATACATGTTGTTGTAAATGGTAGGATTTGTTGTCCTCATATGGCTGAATAATATCCCTCTCCTCATCTTCTCGTGGTTACTGAACTTTGCTACTATTAGTGCTGTGGTTATAAACATAGGTGAGCACATGTCTTGTTTAAACTGTGCTGCTGTATTCTGTTACTCTGTATTTATTTTATTGCATTTGTTCATTTAATAATATCTCATTAATGTACAATTACATTAATAAAATTATTTGTGCTAGAACCTGCCAATCACAAAGAAACCCAGGATTCGCAATTACAATCACACACCGTGAGCACAGTAAGATACTGTAGAATCACTACCTGTGTTCCCCGTTTTGTACAGCAATCCCCGTAATGCCCACCCACGCTATTCTTGGAAATCATATAGCACACTTTGTTTACTCCTCCCTCCGCCTCCAATCCCTCCTATCCAAAGCATACCCTTTCCCTATGTAAACTCCTAGTCCAACATTCAGTTCTGCGAATATGCTGATGTTATGCTTTTTCAGATTTTCTTGGTTCTACATCTCTACAGATGGGTCAAATCATTTGACACTTGTCTTCCTTCACCTCTTATTTCATGAGTAAAATGCAATCCAGATCCTTCCGACTTGTTGCAAATGTTAGGACTTTTTTTTCTTCTTATGACTGATTAATATGCAACTGTCGAAATGTACCAAAAGACGTTTACACATTAATCTACTGATGGACACTCACCTGGGCTTCGATGAATAGTGCTGATAAACCCTTGGATGTATATGCATTTTAAATTCGGCTTCGGAAATGGATTTTTTGAGAGTTTATTATTGATTTGTTGATTTACCATTAATCTACAATTACATGTGTAACGTATTTACTAGACGCCCTTTACTACGTTCCACCCAATCCACCCCTGCAGTTAATTCCATCACCAGAGCAATGTACCGTAGAATCGCTAATTGTCTTCTCTGATGGTCGGCACACCACGTGCACCCATTCCCACCTTATACATGCTAACGGAAATGCACACTTTCTTCCCCACCTCCTTTCCCCTCCATTCCCAACCATCCATCTCTGTCCCTTTCCCTTTGGTTACTGTGAATCTGTTCTTGTCTTCTGTGACACTGTTGTTTTTCTCCTTCAGTTTTTTCTTGTTCTTATACTCCAATGATGAGTGACGTCATTTTACCTATAAATGTAGGCCAGAAATAGTTATGTTTGCTATGATGGTGCAGCTGTGCAAGGCTGAGCTCTGCCCACCATCTGCTAGTGGCGTTTGCAGGAACAGCACTGTTGCCTGGAGATTCCATGATGTCACAGTGGGCTTCTTTCATGTAGACAGATTATGTCTGCTCAGAGAATTTGTTTCCCACTTCAGTGCCTGCTATCCTACACGGGGTGTATTTATGGTAAGGTTTGTGCTGAGCACCTTGACAGCATCAGAAGAAATGGAAATGAGTTCCAAGACACTGCGTGTTTCTTTTTATTTTGGCATCAATACCAGTTACCTAAGCAACATTATTTTAATTAGACTACCCACATATGAAATCCACACCATATACAGCATAAGGGTCACTGTCCATGAGCCCCGTATTGCACTGTAGAAGCACGGCTCTTCTTTGCTGTTCCACCACCTTCCTAGTGCCCACACCCTGCCCACACATGTGTGCTACACGTAATGCCCCATTTTACCTCACTTTCCTCCCTTCCAAGCCATTCCCCTGTGTCACTTTCCCTTTGGTAACCGTTAGTCCTCTCTTCAGTTCATGGAAGCTGCTACTGTCTTGTTCCTTCACTATTTTTCTTTTTTTTAAATTCTCCACCGTTGAGTGACATCAATTTCCACTTGACTTTCTCTTCGTGGCTTATTTCACTCTGAACAATACCCACAAGTTCCATGCATGTTGCTGTAAATGGTAAGATTTGTTTTCCTCATTTGGCTGAATAATATTCTACATCTCATATACTGATGGACGTTAAGCTTGGCTTTTGTCAATACTTCAGTGAGAAACATAGGGGTGCAATTTTCGTTTTTAAAATGGGCTGCTGCATTCTGCTTATATATTTATAGATTTGTTTCTTTATGTTTATTCATATATGCCTTTACTGATTCATTAATTATTAATCTAAAATTACATGACAAAGATTAATTTTACAAGACCCACACTATAACCAAGATCAACCCAGTTACTTCCCTGAAGTCACTGTCCATGAGCATAGTAAGATACTGTATATACCATCTCCCCCAATCCACTTTAATAATGCTAATCGTTATGCCTACCTTCTCCTTGCTTTCATATCTAACAACGCCACTATCTTCCCCTTGGTAACTGTTACTCCAAACTCGTATTCTGTGAATCTGCTGATGTTTTGCTCCTTCAGTTTTATCTTGGCGCTTCGTCTCCACGCATGTGTTAAATCATTTGATACTTATTATCTCTTCCTCACTTATTTCACTGAGCATAATATGCTCTAGCGCCATCCATGTTGCAGCAAATGCTAGGATTTGTTTTCTTGTGATGGCTGAGTAATATTCCTTTCTGTATATGTACCACATCTTCTATACCCATTAATCTATTGATGTCTATTAAGCTCGGTTTCTTTGAATAGTACTCTGATTAACATAGGGATATATATATCTTTATTAGCTGGGCAGATTCATTGGGTTTATTGGATTCTTTAATTAATTTATTCTTCGTTTAATTAATATTACTCTATACGTAAAAGTATAACATGAGATTTTCTAGACTCCAACTGTCTCGAAATTCTTCCCAATGCCCCACTGCAGTCACTTCCATCAACAGAGCAATGTACTGTCGATTCACTGCCTGTGTTCACTGTTTGGTTCAGCCCTCACCGTGCACCCACAAAAACATTATATGTGCTAATCATAATGCAACCTTTCTCTCCCCACTGTTATCCCTCCATTCTCCCATGTCCACATTAGTCGTTTCCCCTCTGGTAACTGTTAGTTCATTCTTGGGCTCTGTGTGTCTGCCACTATTTTGCACCTTCAGTTCTTTCCTGCTTCTCTATCTGCACAGATTGGTCATATCATATGATACTTGTCCTCCTGTCTTATTTCATTGAAAATAAAACCAAATTCTTTCATCCATGTTGTCACAAATGGGAGGAATTGTTCTCTTCTTATGGGTGAAAGGCAATGAATTGTTTATATATACCACTTCTTCTTTATCCATTCATCTTCTGATGGAGATGGATCGGGTACTGTGAATTGTGCTGCGATAAACAAGGGGGTGCACATACCTTTTTTAAATTGGGCTACTGCATTCTATCTACTTATCTATACAACTTTGTTTTCCACTATATATCTATCACCTGACAATCTATCTTCTTGCTCTCTCACATCTATCATAGTCATCATCTGTCTCTATCATCTATCATCTATCTGCAACTGTAATCTCTGAACCCATCTATGAGTATTTCTTATTTCTCATTAAAACACAATTACATGAGTAACATTGTTTACTACAACTTCCATCACCAAAATATCCCCACATATCCCATTGCATTCACTATCCTCCAGTGCAGTAAAATAAGGTAGAATCACTAGTCTTCTCTGTGACGTACCGGTCTCCACGTAACTCAACGAACACTATGTACACTTATTCAATTGCACCGTTTTTAACCCCCTGTCCTACTTATCCCTCCACTATAACACAAACGGCCCAGTCTCTTTCCTTTGGTAACCACTAGTCCATTCTTCTCTTCAGCGTGGCTTCTTCAGTTTGGTTATTTCACTTTTCTTCTATTTTTTATTACTCTGCTAGTGAGTGAAATCAGTTACCATGTTTCTGACACTCCATCGCTTATTTCACTGACCATAATTCTCTGCTATCTACATACATGTTGTTGTAAATGGTAGGATTTGTTGTCCTCATATGGCTGAATAATATCCCTCTCCTCATCTTCTCGTGGTTACTGAACTTTGCTACTATTAGTGCTGTGGTTATAAACATAGGTGAGCACATGTCTTGTTTAAACTGTGCTGCTGTATTCTGTTACTCTGTATTTATTTTATTGCATTTGTTCATTTAATAATATCTCATTAATGTACAATTACATTAATAAAATTATTTGTGCTAGAACCTGCCAATCACAAAGAAACCCAGGATTCGCAATTACAATCACACACCGTGAGCACAGTAAGATACTGTAGAATCACTACCTGTGTTCCCCGTTTTGTACAGCAATCCCCGTAATGCCCACCCACGCTATTCTTGGAAATCATATAGCACACTTTGTTTACTCCTCCCTCCGCCTCCAATCCCTCCTATCCAAAGCATACCCTTTCCCTATGTAAACTCCTAGTCCAACATTCAGTTCTGCGAATATGCTGATGTTATGCTTTTTCAGATTTTCTTGGTTCTACATCTCTACAGATGGGTCAAATCATTTGACACTTGTCTTCCTTCACCTCTTATTTCATGAGTAAAATGCAATCCAGATCCTTCCGACTTGTTGCAAATGTTAGGACTTTTTTTTCTTCTTATGACTGATTAATATGCAACTGTCGAAATGTACCAAAAGACGTTTACACATTAATCTACTGATGGACACTCACCTGGGCTTCGATGAATAGTGCTGATAAACCCTTGGATGTATATGCATTTTAAATTCGGCTTCGGAAATGGATTTTTTGAGAGTTTATTATTGATTTGTTGATTTACCATTAATCTACAATTACATGTGTAACGTATTTACTAGACGCCCTTTACTACGTTCCACCCAATCCACCCCTGCAGTTAATTCCATCACCAGAGCAATGTACCGTAGAATCGCTAATTGTCTTCTCTGATGGTCGGCACACCACGTGCACCCATTCCCACCTTATACATGCTAACGGAAATGCACACTTTCTTCCCCACCTCCTTTCCCCTCCATTCCCAACCATCCATCTCTGTCCCTTTCCCTTTGGTTACTGTGAATCTGTTCTTGTCTTCTGTGACACTGTTGTTTTTCTCCTTCAGTTTTTTCTTGTTCTTATACTCCAATGATGAGTGACGTCATTTTACCTATAAATGTAGGCCAGAAATAGTTATGTTTGCTATGATGGTGCAGCTGTGCAAGGCTGAGCTCTGCCCACCATCTGCTAGTGGCGTTTGCAGGAACAGCACTGTTGCCTGGAGATTCCATGATGTCACAGTGGGCTTCTTTCATGTAGACAGATTATGTCTGCTCAGAGAATTTGTTTCCCACTTCAGTGCCTGCTATCCTACACGGGGTGTATTTATGGTAAGGTTTGTGCTGAGCACCTTGACAGCATCAGAAGAAATGGAAATGAGTTCCAAGACACTGCGTGTTTCTTTTTATTTTGGCATCAATACCAGTTACCTAAGCAACATTATTTTAATTAGACTACCCACATATGAAATCCACACCATATACAGCATAAGGGTCACTGTCCATGAGCCCCGTATTGCACTGTAGAAGCACGGCTCTTCTTTGCTGTTCCACCACCTTCCTAGTGCCCACACCCTGCCCACACATGTGTGCTACACGTAATGCCCCATTTTACCTCACTTTCCTCCCTTCCAAGCCATTCCCCTGTGTCACTTTCCCTTTGGTAACCGTTAGTCCTCTCTTCAGTTCATGGAAGCTGCTACTGTCTTGTTCCTTCACTATTTTTCTTTTTTTTAAATTCTCCACCGTTGAGTGACATCAATTTCCACTTGACTTTCTCTTCGTGGCTTATTTCACTCTGAACAATACCCACAAGTTCCATGCATGTTGCTGTAAATGGTAAGATTTGTTTTCCTCATTTGGCTGAATAATATTCTACATCTCATATACTGATGGACGTTAAGCTTGGCTTTTGTCAATACTTCAGTGAGAAACATAGGGGTGCAATTTTCGTTTTTAAAATGGGCTGCTGCATTCTGCTTATATATTTATAGATTTGTTTCTTTATGTTTATTCATATATGCCTTTACTGATTCATTAATTATTAATCTAAAATTACATGACAAAGATTAATTTTACAAGACCCACACTATAACCAAGATCAACCCAGTTACTTCCCTGAAGTCACTGTCCATGAGCATAGTAAGATACTGTATATACCATCTCCCCCAATCCACTTTAATAATGCTAATCGTTATGCCTACCTTCTCCTTGCTTTCATATCTAACAACGCCACTATCTTCCCCTTGGTAACTGTTACTCCAAACTCGTATTCTGTGAATCTGCTGATGTTTTGCTCCTTCAGTTTTATCTTGGCGCTTCGTCTCCACGCATGTGTTAAATCATTTGATACTTATTATCTCTTCCTCACTTATTTCACTGAGCATAATATGCTCTAGCGCCATCCATGTTGCAGCAAATGCTAGGATTTGTTTTCTTGTGATGGCTGAGTAATATTCCTTTCTGTATATGTACCACATCTTCTATACCCATTAATCTATTGATGTCTATTAAGCTCGGTTTCTTTGAATAGTACTCTGATTAACATAGGGATATATATATCTTTATTAGCTGGGCAGATTCATTGGGTTTATTGGATTCTTTAATTAATTTATTCTTCGTTTAATTAATATTACTCTATACGTAAAAGTATAACATGAGATTTTCTAGACTCCAACTGTCTCGAAATTCTTCCCAATGCCCCACTGCAGTCACTTCCATCAACAGAGCAATGTACTGTCGATTCACTGCCTGTGTTCACTGTTTGGTTCAGCCCTCACCGTGCACCCACATAAACAATATATGTGCTAATCATAATGCATCCTTTCTCTCCCCACTGTTATCCCTCCATTCTCCCATGTCCACATTAGTCGTTTCCCCTCTGGTAACTGTTAGTTCATTCTTGGGCTCTGTGTGTCTGCCACTATTTTGCACCTTCAGTTCTTTCCTGCTTCTCTATCTGCACAGATTGGTCATATCATATGATACTTGTCCTCCTGTCTTATTTCATTGAAAATAAAACCAAATTCTTTCATCCATGTTGTCACAAATGGGAGGAATTGTTCTCTTCTTATGGGTGAAAGGCAATGAATTGTTTATATATACCAGTTCTTCTTTATCCATTCATTTTCTGATGGAGATGGATCGGGTACTGTGAATTGTGCTGCGATAAACAAGGGGGTGCACATACCTTTTTTAAATTGGGCTACTGCATTCGATCTACTTATCTATACAACTTTGTTTTCCACTATATATCTATCATCTGACAATCTATCTTCTTGCTATCTCACATCTATCATAGTCATCATCTATCTCTATCATCTATCATCTATCTGCCACTGTAATCTCTGAACCCATCTATGAGTATTTCTTATTTCTCATTAAAACACAATTACATGAGTAACATTGTTTACTACAACTTCCATCACCAAAATATCCCCACATATCCCATTGCATTCACTATCCTCCAGTGCAGTAAAATAAGGTAGAATCACTAGTCTTCTCTGTGACGTACCGGTCTCCACGTAACTCAACGAACACTATGTACACTTATTCAATTGCACCGTTTTTAACCCCCTGTCCTACTTATCCCTCCACTATAACACAAACGCCCCAGTCTCTTTCCTTTGGTAACCACTAGTCCATTCTTCTCTTCAGCGTGGCTTCTTCAGTTTGGTTATTTCACTTTTCTTCTATTTTTTATTACTCTGCTAGTGAGTGAAATCAGTTACCATGTTTCTGACACTCCATCGCTTATTTCACTGACCATAATTCTCTGCTATCTACATACATGTTGTTGTAAATGGTAGGATTTGTTGTCCTCATATGGCTGAATAATATCCCTCTCCTCATCTTCTCGTGGTTACTGAACTTTGCTACTATTAGTGCTGTGGTTATAAACATAGGTGAGCACATGTCTTGTTTAAACTGTGCTGCTGTATTCTGTTACTCTGTATTTATTTTATTGCATTTGATCGTTTACTAATATCTCATTAATGTACAATTACATTAATAAAATTATTTGTGCTAGAACCTGCCAATCACAAAGAAACCCAGGATTCGCAATTACAATCACACACCGTGAGCACAGTAAGATACTGTAGAATCACTACCTGTGTTCCCCGTTTTGTACAGCAATCCCCGTAATGCCCACCCACGCTATTCTTGGAAATCATATAGCACACTTTGTTTACTCCGCCCTCCGCCTCCAATCCCTCCTATCCAAAGCATACCCTTTCCCTATGTAAACTCCTAGTCCAACATTCAGTTCTGTGAATATGCTGATGTTATGCTTCTTCAGTTTTTCTTGGTTCTACATCTCTACAGATGGGTCAAATCATTTGACACTTGTCTTCCTTCACCTCTTATTTCATGAGTAAAATGCAATCTAGATCCTTCCGACTTGTTGCAAATGTTAGGACTTTTTTTTCTTCTTATGACTGATTAATATGCAACTGTCGAAATGTACCAAAAGACGTTTACACATTAATCTACTGATGGACACTCACCTGGGCTTCGATGAATAGTGCTGATAAACCCTTGGATGTATATGCATTTTAAATACGGCTTCGGAAATGGATTTTTTGAGAGTTTATTATTGATTTGTTGATTTACCATTAATCTACAATTACATGTGTAACGTATTTACTAGACGCCCTTTACTACGTTCCACCCAATCCACCCCTGCAGTTAATTCCATCACCAGAGCAATGTACCGTAGAATCGCTAATTGTCTTCTCTGATGGTCGGCACACCACGTGCACCCATTCCCACCTTATACATGCTAACGGAAATGCACACTTTCTTCCCCACCTCCTTTCCCCTCCATTCCCAACCATCCATCTCTGTCCCTTTCCCTTTGGTTACTGTGAATCTGTTCTTGTCTTCTGTGACACTGTTGTTTTTCTCCTTCAGTTTTTTCTTGTTCTTATACTCCAATGATGAGTGACGTCATTTTACCTATAAATGTAGGCCAGAAATAGTTATGTTTGCTATGATGGTGCAGCTGTGCAAGGCTGAGCTCTGCCCACCATCTGCTAGTGGCGTTTGCAGGAACAGCACTGTTGCCTGGAGATTCCATGATGTCACAGTGGGCTTCTTTCATGTAGACAGATTATGTCTGCTCAGAGAATTTGTTTCCCACTTCAGTGCCTGCTATCCTACACGGGGTGTATTTATGGTAAGGTTTGTGCTGAGCACCTTGACAGCATCAGAAGAAATGGAAATGAGTTCCAAGACACTGCGTGTTTCTTTTTATTTTGGCATCAATACCAGTTACCTAAGCAACATTATTTTAATTAGACTACCCACATATGAAATCCACACCATATACAGCATAAGGGTCACTGTCCATGAGCCCCGTATTGCACTGTAGAAGCACGGCTCTTCTTTGCTGTTCCACCACCTTCCTAGTGCCCACACCCTGCCCACACATGTGTGCTACACGTAATGCCCCATTTTACCTCACTTTCCTCCCTTCCAAGCCATTCCCCTGTGTCACTTTCCCTTTGGTAACCGTTAGTCCTCTCTTCAGTTCATGGAAGCTGCTACTGTCTTGTTCCTTCACTATTTTTCTTTTTTTTAAATTCTCCACCGTTGAGTGACATCAATTTCCACTTGACTTTCTCTTCGTGGCTTATTTCACTCTGAACAATACCCACAAGTTCCATGCATGTTGCTGTAAATGGTAAGATTTGTTTTCCTCATTTGGCTGAATAATATTCTACATCTCATATACTGATGGACGTTAAGCTTGGCTTTTGTCAATACTTCAGTGAGAAACATAGGGGTGCAATTTTCGTTTTTAAAATGGGCTGCTGCATTCTGCTTATATATTTATAGATTTGTTTCTTTATGTTTATTCATATATGCCTTTACTGATTCATTAATTATTAATCTAAAATTACATGACAAAGATTAATTTTACAAGACCCACACTATAACCAAGATCAACCCAGTTACTTCCCTGAAGTCACTGTCCATGAGCATAGTAAGATACTGTATATACCATCTCCCCCAATCCACTTTAATAATGCTAATCGTTATGCCTACCTTCTCCTTGCTTTCATATCTAACAACGCCACTATCTTCCCCTTGGTAACTGTTACTCCAAACTCGTATTCTGTGAATCTGCTGATGTTTTGCTCCTTCAGTTTTATCTTGGCGCTTCGTCTCCACGCATGTGTTAAATCATTTGATACTTATTATCTCTTCCTCACTTATTTCACTGAGCATAATATGCTCTAGCGCCATCCATGTTGCAGCAAATGCTAGGATTTGTTTTCTTGTGATGGCTGAGTAATATTCCTTTCTGTATATGTACCACATCTTCTATACCCATTAATCTATTGATGTCTATTAAGCTCGGTTTCTTTGAATAGTACTCTGATTAACATAGGGATATATATATATCTTTATTAGCTGGGCAGATTCATTGGGTTTATTGGATTCTTTAATTAATTTATTCTTCGTTTAATTAATATTACTCTATACGTAAAAGTATAACATGAGATTTTCTAGACTCCAACTGTCTCGAAATTCTTCCCAATGCCCCACTGCAGTCACTTCCATCAACAGAGCAATGTACTGTCGATTCACTGCCTGTGTTCACTGTTTGGTTCAGCCCTCACCGTGCACCCACATAAACAATATATGTGCTAATCATAATGCATCCTTTCTCTCCCCACTGTTATCCCTCCATTCTCCCATGTCCACATTAGTCGTTTCCCCTCTGGTAACTGTTAGTTCATTCTTGGGCTCTGTGTGTCTGCCACTAGTTTGCACCTTCAGTTCTTTCCTGCTTCTCTATCTGCACAGATTGGTCATATCATATGATACTTGTCCTCCTGTCTTATTTCATTGAAAATAAAACCAAATTCTTTCATCCATGTTGTCACAAATGGGAGGAATTGTTCTCTTCTTATGGGTGAAAGGCAATGAATTGTTTATATATACCAGTTCTTCTTTATCCATTCATTTTCTGATGGAGATGGATCGGGTACTGTGAATTGTGCTGCGATAAACAAGGGGGTGCACATACCTTTTTTAAATTGGGCTACTGCATTCGATCTACTTATCTATACAACTTTGTTTTCCACTATATATCTATCATCTGACAATCTATCTTCTTGCTATCTCACATCTATCATAGTCATCATCTATCTCTATCATCTATCATCTATCTGCCACTGTAATCTCTGAACCCATCTATGAGTATTTCTTATTTCTCATTAAAACACAATTACATGAGTAACATTGTTTACTACAACTTCCATCACCAAAATATCCCCACATATCCCATTGCATTCACTATCCTCCAGTGCAGTAAAATAAGGTAGAATCACTAGTCTTCTCTGTGACGTACCGGTCTCCACGTAACTCAACGAACACTATGTACACTTATTCAATTGCACCGTTTTTAACCCCCTGTCCTACTTATCCCTCCACTATAACACAAACGCCCCAGTCTCTTTCCTTTGGTAACCACTAGTCCATTCTTCTCTTCAGCGTGGCTTCTTCAGTTTGGTTATTTCACTTTTCTTCTATTTTTTATTACTCTGCTAGTGAGTGAAATCAGTTACCATGTTTCTGACACTCCATCGCTTATTTCACTGACCATAATTCTCTGCTATCTACATACATGTTGTTGTAAATGGTAGGATTTGTTGTCCTCATATGGCTGAATAATATCCCTCTCCTCATCTTCTCGTGGTTACTGAACTTTGCTACTATTAGTGCTGTGGTTATAAACATAGGTGAGCACATGTCTTGTTTAAACTGTGCTGCTGTATTCTGTTACTCTGTATTTATTTTATTGCATTTGTTCGTTTAATAATATCTCATTAATGTACAATTACATTAATAAAATTATTTGTGCTAGAACCTGCCAATCACAAAGAAACCCAGGATTCGCAATTACAATCACACACCGTGAGCACAGTAAGATACTGTAGAATCACTACCTGTGTTCCCCGTTTTGTACAGCAATCCCCGTAATGCCCACCCACGCTATTCTTGGAAATCATATAGCACACTTTGTTTACTCCGCCCTCCGCCTCCAATCCCTCCTATCCAAAGCATACCCTTTCCCTATGTAAACTCCTAGTCCAACATTCAGTTCTGTGAATATGCTGATGTTATGCTTCTTCAGTTTTTCTTGGTTCTACATCTCTACAGATGGGTCAAATCATTTGACACTTGTCTTCCTTCACCTCTTATTTCATGAGTAAAATGCAATCTAGATCCTTCCGACTTGTTGCAAATGTTAGGACTTTTTTTTCTTCTTATGACTGATTAATATGCAACTGTCGAAATGTACCAAAAGACGTTTACACATTAATCTACTGATGGACACTCACCTGGGCTTCGATGAATAGTGCTGATAAACCCTTGGATGTATATGCATTTTAAATTCGGCTTCTGAAATGGATTTTTTGAGAGTTTATTATTGATTTGTTGATTTACCATTAATCTACAATTACATGTGTAACGTATTTACTAGACGCCCTTTACTACGTTCCACCCAATCCACCCCTGCAGTTAATTCCATCACCAGAGCAATGTACCGTAGAATCGCTAATTGTCTTCTCTGATGGTCGGCACACCACGTGCACCCATTCCCACCTTATACATGCTAACGGAAATGCACACTTTCTTCCCCACCTCCTTTCCCCTCCATTCCCAACCATCCATCTCTGTCCCTTTCCCTTTGGTTACTGTGAATCTGTTCTTGTGTTCTGTGACACTGTTGTTTTTCTCCTTCAGTTTTTTCTTGTTCTTATACTCCAATGATGAGTGACGTCATTTTACCTATAAATGTAGGCCAGAAATAGTTATGTTTGCTATGATGGTGCAGCTGTGCAAGGCTGAGCTCTGCCCACCATCTGCTAGTGGCGTTTGCAGGAACAGCACTGTTGCCTGGAGATTCCATGATGTCACAGTGGGCTTCTTTCATGTAGACAGATTATGTCTGCTCAGAGAATTTGTTTCCCACTTCAGTGCCTGCTATCCTACACGGGGTGTATTTATGGTAAGGTTTGTGCTGAGCACCTTGACAGCATCAGAAGAAATGGAAATGAGTTCCAAGACACTGCGTGTTTCTTTTTATTTTGGCATCAATACCAGTTACCTAAGCAACATTATTTTAATTAGACTACCCACATATGAAATCCACACCATATACAGCATAAGGGTCACTGTCCATGAGCCCCGTATTGCACTGTAGAAGCACGGCTCTTCTTTGCTGTTCCACCACCTTCCTAGTGCCCACACCCTGCCCACACATGTGTGCTACACGTAATGCCCCATTTTACCTCACTTTCCTCCCTTCCAAGCCATTCCCCTGTGTCACTTTCCCTTTGGTAACCGTTAGTCCTCTCTTCAGTTCATGGAAGCTGCTACTGTCTTGTTCCTTCACTATTTTTCTTTTTTTTAAATTCTCCACCGTTGAGTGACATCAATTTCCACTTGACTTTCTCTTCGTGGCTTATTTCACTCTGAACAATACCCACAAGTTCCATGCATGTTGCTGTAAATGGTAAGATTTGTTTTCCTCATTTGGCTGAATAATATTCTACATCTCATATACTGATGGACGTTAAGCTTGGCTTTTGTCAATACTTCAGTGAGAAACATAGGGGTGCAATTTTCGTTTTTAAAATGGGCTGCTGCATTCTGCTTATATATTTATAGATTTGTTTCTTTATGTTTATTCATATATGCCTTCACTGATTCATTAATTATTAATCTAAAATTACATGACAAAGATTAATTTTACAAGACCCACACTATAACCAAGATCAACCCAGTTACTTCCCTGAAGTCACTGTCCATGAGCATAGTAAGATACTGTATATACCATCTCCCCCAATCCACTTTAATAATGCTAATCGTTATGCCTACCTTCTCCTTGCTTTCATATCTAACAACGCCACTATCTTCCCCTTGGTAACTGTTACTCCAAACTCGTATTCTGTGAATCTGCTGATGTTTTGCTCCTTCAGTTTTATCTTGGCGCTTCGTCTCCACGCATGTGTTAAATCATTTGATACTTATTATCTCTTCCTCACTTATTTCACTGAGCATAATATGCTCTAGCGCCATCCATGTTGCAGCAAATGCTAGGATTTGTTTTCTTGTGATGGCTGAGTAATATTCCTTTCTGTATATGTACCACATCTTCTATACCCATTAATCTATTGATGTCTATTAAGCTCGGTTTCTTTGAATAGTACTCTGATTAACATAGGGATATATATATCTTTATTAGCTGGGCAGATTCATTGGGTTTATTGGATTCTTTAATTAATTTATTCTTCGTTTAATTAATATTACTCTATACGTAAAAGTATAACATGAGATTTTCTAGACTCCAACTGTCTCGAAATTCTTCCCAATGCCCCACTGCAGTCACTTCCATCAACAGAGCAATGTACTGTCGATTCACTGCCTGTGTTCACTGTTTGGTTCAGCCCTCACCGTGCACCCACATAAACAATATATGTGCTAATCATAATGCATCCTTTCTCTCCCCACTGTTATCCCTCCATTCTCCCATGTCCACATTAGTCGTTTCCCCTCTGGTAACTGTTAGTTCATTCTTGGGCTCTGTGTGTCTGCCACTATTTTGCACCTTCAGTTCTTTCCTGCTTCTCTATCTGCACAGATTGGTCATATCATATGATACTTGTCCTCCTGTCTTATTTCATTGAAAATAAAACCAAATTCTTTCATCCATGTTGTCACAAATGGGAGGAATTGTTCTCTTCTTATGGGTGAAAGGCAATGAATTGTTTATATATACCAGTTCTTCTTTATCCATTCATTTTCTGATGGAGATGGATCGGGTACTGTGAATTGTGCTGCGATAAACAAGGGGGTGCACATACCTTTTTTAAATTGGGCTACTGCATTCGATCTACTTATCTATACAACTTTGTTTTCCACTATATATCTATCATCTGACAATCTATCTTCTTGCTATCTCACATCTATCATAGTCATCATCTATCTCTATCATCTATCATCTATCTGCCACTGTAATCTCTGAACCCATCTATGAGTATTTCTTATTTCT
The DNA here is from genome assembly GCF_030020395.1 of Manis pentadactyla. Lineage (NCBI taxonomy): Eukaryota > Metazoa > Chordata > Mammalia > Pholidota > Manidae > Manis > Manis pentadactyla. The sequence goes on from NC_080039.1 coordinate 14,898,236, forward strand.
CATTAAAACACAATTACATGAGTAACATTGTTTACTACAACTTCCATCACCAAAATATCCCCACATATCCCATTGCATTCACTATCCTCCAGTGCAGTAAAATAAGGTAGAATCACTAGTCTTCTCTGTGACGTACCGGTCTCCACGTAACTCAACGAACACTATGTACACTTATTCAATTGCACCGTTTTTAACCCCCTGTCCTACTTATCCCTCCACTATAACACAAACGCCCCAGTCTCTTTCCTTTGGTAACCACTAGTCCATTCTTCTCTTCAGCGTGGCTTCTTCAGTTTGGTTATTTCACTTTTCTTCTATTTTTTATTACTCTGCTAGTGAGTGAAATCAGTTACCATGTTTCTGACACTCCATCGCTTATTTCACTGACCATAATTCTCTGCTATCTACATACATGTTGTTGTAAATGGTAGGATTTGTTGTCCTCATATGGCTGAATAATATCCCTCTCCTCATCTTCTCGTGGTTACTGAACTTTGCTACTATTAGTGCTGTGGTTATAAACATAGGTGAGCACATGTCTTGTTTAAACTGTGCTGCTGTATTCTGTTACTCTGTATTTATTTTATTGCATTTGATCGTTTACTAATATCTCATTAATGTACAATTACATTAATAAAATTATTTGTGCTAGAACCTGCCAATCACAAAGAAACCCAGGATTCGCAATTACAATCACACACCGTGAGCACAGTAAGATACTGTAGAATCACTACCTGTGTTCCCCGTTTTGTACAGCAATCCCCGTAATGCCCACCCACGCTATTCTTGGAAATCATATAGCACACTTTGTTTACTCCGCCCTCCGCCTCCAATCCCTCCTATCCAAAGCATACCCTTTCCCTATGTAAACTCCTAGTCCAACATTCAGTTCTGTGAATATGCTGATGTTATGCTTCTTCAGTTTTTCTTGGTTCTACATCTCTACAGATGGGTCAAATCATTTGACACTTGTCTTCCTTCACCTCTTATTTCATGAGTAAAATGCAATCCAGATCCTTCCGACTTGTTGCAAATGTTAGGACTTTTTTTTCTTCTTATGACTGATTAATATGCAACTGTCGAAATGTACCACAACATGTTTACACATTAATCTACTGATGGACACTCACCTGGGCTTCGATGAATAGTGCTGATAAACCCTTGGATGTATATGCATTTTAAATTCGGCTTCTGAAATGGATTTTTTGAGAGTTTATTATTGATTTGTTGATTTACCATTAATCTACAATTACATTTGTAACGTATTTACTAGACGCCCTTTACTACGTTCCACCCAATCCACCCCTGCAGTTAATTCCATCACCAGAGCAATGTACCAAAGAATCGCTAATTGTCTTCTCTGCTGGTAAGCACACCACGTGCACCCATTCCCACCTTATACATGCTAACGGAAATGCACACTTTCTTCCCCACCTCCTTTCCCCTCCATTCCCAACCATCCATCTCTGTCCCTTTCCCTTTGGTTACTGTGAATCTGTTCTTGTGTTCTGTGACACTGTTGTTTTTCTCCTTCAGTTTTTTCTTGTTCTTATACTCCAATGATGAGTGACGTCATTTTACCTATAAATGTAGGCCAGAAATAGTTATGTTTGCTATGATGGTGCAGCTGTGCAAGGCTGAGCTCTGCCCACCATCTGCTAGTGGCGTTTGCAGGAACAGCACTGTTGCCTGGAGATTCCATGATGTCACAGTGGGCTTCTTTCATGTAGACAGATTATGTCTGCTCAGAGAATTTGTTTCCCACTTCAGTGCCTGCTATCCTACACGGGGTGTATTTATGGTAAGGTTTGTGCTGAGCACCTTGACAGCATCAGAAGAAATGGAAATGAGTTCCAAGACACTGCGTGTTTCTTTTTATTTTGGCATCAATACCAGTTACCTAAGCAACATTATTTTAATTAGACTACCCACATATGAAATCCACACCATATACAGCATAAGGGTCACTGTCCATGAGCCCCGTATTGCACTGTAGAAGCACGGCTCTTCTTTGCTGTTCCACCACCTTCCTAGTGCCCACACCCTGCCCACACATGTGTGCTACACGTAATGCCCCATTTTACCTCACTTTCCTCCCTTCCAAGCCATTCCCCTGTGTCACTTTCCCTTTGGTAACCGTTAGTCCTCTCTTCAGTTCATGGAAGCTGCTACTGTCTTGTTCCTTCACTATTTTTCTTTTTTTTAAATTCTCCACCGTTGAGTGACATCAATTTCCACTTGACTTTCTCTTCGTGGCTTATTTCACTCTGAACAATACCCACAAGTTCCATGCATGTTGCTGTAAATGGTAAGATTTGTTTTCCTCATTTGGCTGAATAATATTCTACATCTCATATACTGATGGACGTTAAGCTTGGCTTTTGTCAATACTTCAGTGAGAAACATAGGGGTGCAATTTTCGTTTTTAAAATGGGCTGCTGCATTCTGCTTATATATTTATAGATTTGTTTCTTTATGTTTATTCATATATGCCTTTACTGATTCATTAATTATTAATCTAAAATTACATGACAAAGATTAATTTTACAAGACCCACACTATAACCAAGATCAACCCAGTTACTTCCCTGAAGTCACTGTCCATGAGCATAGTAAGATACTGTATATACCATCTCCCCCAATCCACTTTAATAATGCTAATCGTTATGCCTACCTTCTCCTTGCTTTCATATCTAACAACGCCACTATCTTCCCCTTGGTAACTGTTACTCCAAACTCGTATTCTGTGAATCTGCTGATGTTTTGCTCCTTCAGTTTTATCTTGGCGCTTCGTCTCCACGCATGTGTTAAATCATTTGATACTTATTATCTCTTCCTCACTTATTTCACTGAGCATAATATGCTCTAGCGCCATCCATGTTGCAGCAAATGCTAGGATTTGTTTTCTTGTGATGGCTGAGTAATATTCCTTTCTGTATATGTACCACATCTTCTATACCCATTAATCTATTGATGTCTATTAAGCTCGGTTTCTTTGAATAGTACTCTGATTAACATAGGGATATATATATCTTTATTAGCTGGGCAGATTCATTGGGTTTATTGGATTCTTTAATTAATTTATTCTTCGTTTAATTAATATTACTCTATACGTAAAAGTATAACATGAGATTTTCTAGACTCCAACTGTCTCGAAATTCTTCCCAATGCCCCACTGCAGTCACTTCCATCAACAGAGCAATGTACTGTCGATTCACTGCCTGTGTTCACTGTTTGGTTCAGCCCTCACCGTGCACCCACATAAACAATATATGTGCTAATCATAATGCATCCTTTCTCTCCCCACTGTTATCCCTCCATTCTCCCATGTCCACATTAGTCGTTTCCCCTCTGGTAACTGTTAGTTCATTCTTGGGCTCTGTGTGTCTGCCACTATTTTGCACCTTCAGTTCTTTCCTGCTTCTCTATCTGAACAGATTGGTCATATCATATGATACTTGTCCTCCTGTCTTATTTCATTGAAAATAAAACCAAATTCTTTCATCCATGTTGTCACAAATGGGAGGAATTGTTCTCTTCTTATGGGTGAAAGGCAATGAATTGTTTATATATACCAGTTCTTCTTTATCCATTCATTTTCTGATGGAGATGGATCGGGTACTGTGAATTGTGCTGCGATAAACAAGGGGGTGCACATACCTTTTTTAAATTGGGCTACTGCATTCTATCTACTTATCTATACAACTTTGTTTTCCACTATATATCTATCATCTGACAATCTATCTTCTTGCTATCTCACATCTATCATAGTCATCATCTATCTCTATCATCTATCATCTATCTGCCACTGTAATCTCTGAACCCATCTATGAGTATTTCTTATTTCTCATTAAAACACAATTACATGAGTAACATTGTTTACTACAACTTCCATCACCAAAATATCCCCACATATCCCATTGCATTCACTATCCTCCAGTGCAGTAAAATAAGGTAGAATCACTAGTCTTCTCTGTGACGTACCGGTCTCCACGTAACTCAACGAACACTATGTACACTTATTCAATTGCACCGTTTTTAACCCCCTGTCCTACTTATCCCTCCACTATAACACAAACGGCCCAGTCTCTTTCCTTTGGTAACCACTTGTCCATTCTTCTCTTCAGCGTGGCTTCTTCAGTTTGGTTATTTCACTTTTCTTCTATTTTTTATTACTCTGCTAGTGAGTGAAATCAGTTACCATGTTTCTGACACTCCATCGCTTATTTCACTGACCATAATTCTCTGCTATCTACATACATGTTGTTGTAAATGGTAGGATTTGTTGTCCTCATATGGCTGAATAATATCCCTCTCCTCATCTTCTCGTGGTTACTGAACTTTGCTAATATTAGTGCTGTGGTTATAAACATAGGTGATCACATGTCTTGTTTAAACTGTGCTGCTGTATTCTGTTACTCTGTATTTATTTTATTGCATTTGTTCGTTTAAAAGATTCTCATTAATGTACAAATACATTAATAAAATTTTTTGCGCTAGAACCTGCCAATCACAAAGAAACCGAGGATTCGCAATTACAATCACACACCGTGAGCACAGTAAGATACTGTAGAATCACTACCTCTGTTCCCCGTTTTGTACAGCAATCCCCGTAATGCCCACCCACGCTATTCTTGGAAATCATATAGCACACTTTGTTTACTCCGCCCTCCGCCTCCAATCCCTCCTTTCCAAAGCATACCCTTTCCTTATGTAAACTCCTAGTCCAACATTCAGTTCTGCGAATATGCTGATGTTATGCTTCTTCAGTTTTTCTTGGTTCTACATCTCTACAGATGGGTCAAATCATTTGACACTTGTCTTCCTTCACCTCTTATTTCATGAGTAAAATGCAATCCAGATCCTTCCGACTTGTTGCAAATGTTAGGACTTTTTTTTCTTCTTATGACTGATTAATATGCAACTGTCGAAATGTACCACAACATGTTTACACATTAATCTACTGATGGACACTCACCTGGGCTTCGATGAATAGTGCTGATAAACCCTTGGATGTATATGCATTTTAAATTCGGCTTCTGAAATGGATTTTTTGAGTGTTTATTATTGATTTGTTCATTTACCATTAATCTACAATTACATGTGTAACGTATTTACTAGACGCCCTTTACTACGTTCCACCCAATCCACCCCTGCAGTTAATTCCATCACCAGAGCAATGTACCGTAGAATCGCTAATTGTCTTCTCTGCTGCTCAGCACACCACGTGCACCCATTCCCACCTTATACATGCTAACGGAAATGCACACTTTCTTCCCCACCTCCTTTCCCCTCCATTCCCAACCATCCATCTCTGTCCCTTACCCTTTGGTAACTGTGAATCTGTTCTTGTCTTCTGTGACACTGCTGTTTTTCTCCTTCAGTTTTTTCTTTGTTCTTATACTCCAATGATGAGTGACGTCATTTTACCTATACATGTAGGCCAGAAATAGTTATGTTTGCTATGATGGTGCAGCTGTGCAAGGCTGAGCTCTGCCCACCATCTGCTAGTGGCGTTCGCAGGAACAGCACTGTTGCCTGGAGATTCCATGATGTCACAGTGGGCTTCTTTCATGTAGACAGATTATGTCTGCTCAGAGAATTTGTTTCCCACTTCAGTGCCTGCTATCCTACACGGGGTGTATTTATGGTAAGGTTTGTGCTGAGCACCTTGACAACATCAGAAGAAATGGAAATGAGTTCCAAGACACTGCGTGTTTCTTTTTATTTTGGCATCAATACCAGTTGCCTAAGCAACATTATTTTAATTACACTACCCACATTGTGAAATCCACACCATATACAGCATAAGGGTCACTGTCCATGAGCCCCGTATTGCACTGTAGAAGCACGGCTCTTCTTTGCTGTTCCACCACCTTCCTAGTGCCCACACCCTGCCCACACATGTGTGCTACACGTAATGCCCCATTTTACCTCACTTTCCTCCCTTCCAAGCCATTCCCCTGTGTCACTTTCCCTTTGGTAACCGTTAGTCCTCTCTTCAGTTCATGGAAGCTGCTACTGTCTTGTTCCTTCACTATTTTTCTTTTTTTAAAATTCTCCACCGTTGAGTGACATCAATTTCCACTTGACTTTCTCTTCGTGGCTTATTTCACTCTGAACAATACCCACAAGTTCCATGCATGTTGCTGTAAATGGTAAGATTTGTTTTCCTCATTTGGCTGAATAATATTCTACATCTCATATACTGATGGACGTTAAGCTTGGCTTTTGTCAATACTTCAGTGAGAAACATAGGGGTGCAATTTTCGTTTTTAAAATGGGCTGCTGCATTCTGCTTATATATTTATAGATTTGTTTCTTTATGTTTATTCATATATGCCTTTACCGATTCATTAATTATTAATCTAAAATTACATGACAAAGATTAATTTTACAAGACCCACACTATAACCAAGATCAACCCAGTTACTTCCCTGAAGTCACTGTCCATGAGCATAGTAAGATACTGTATATACCATCTCCCCCAATCCACTTTAATAATGCTAATCGTTATGCCTACCTTCTCCTTGCTTTCATATCTAACAACGCCACTATCTTCCCCTTGGTAACTGTTACTCCAAACTCGTATTCTGTGAATCTGCTGATGTTTTGCTCCTTCAGTTTTATCTTGGCGCTTCGTCTCCACGCATGTGTTAAATCATTTGATACTTATTATCTCTTCCTCACTTATTTCACTGAGCATAATATGCTCTAGCGCCATCCATGTTGCAGCAAATGCTAGGATTTGTTTTCTTGTGATGGCTGAGTAATATTCCTTTCTGTATATGTACCACATCTTCTATACCCATTAATCTATTGATGTCTATTAAGCTCGGTTTCTTTGAATAGTACTCTGATTAACATAGGGATATATATATCTTTATTAGCTGGGCAGATTCATTGGGTTTATTGGATTCTTTAATTAATTTATTCTTCGTTTAATTAATATTACTCTATACGTAAAAGTATAACATGAGATTTTCTAGACTCCAACTGTCTCGAAATTCTTCCCAATGCCCCACTGCAGTCACTTCCATCAACAGAGCAATGTACTGTCGATTCACTGCCTGTGTTCACTGTTTGGTTCAGCCCTCACCGTGCACCCACATAAACAATATATGTGCTAATCATAATGCATCCTTTCTCTCCCCACTGTTATCCCTCCATTCTCCCATGTCCACATTAGTCGTTTCCCCTCTGGTAACTGTTAGTTCATTCTTGGGCTCTGTGTGTCTGCCACTATTTTGCACCTTCAGTTCTTTCCTGCTTCTCTATCTGCACAGATTGGTCATATCATATGATACTTGTCCTCCTGTCTTATTTCATTGAAAATAAAACCAAATTCTTTCATCCATGTTGTCACAAATGGGAGGAATTGTTCTCTTCTTATGGGTGAAAGGCAATGAATTGTTTATATATACCAGTTCTTCTTTATCCATTCATTTTCTGATGGAGATGGATCGGGTACTGTGAATTGTGCTGCGATAAACAAGGGGGTGCACATACCTTTTTTAAATTGGGCTACTGCATTCGATCTACTTATCTATACAACTTTGTTTTCCACTATATATCTATCATCTGACAATCTATCTTCTTGCTATCTCACATCTATCATAGTCATCATCTATCTCTATCATCTATCATCTATCTGCCACTGTAATCTCTGAACCCATCTATGAGTATTTCTTATTTCTCATTAAAACACAATTACATGAGTAACATTGTTTACTACAACTTCCATCACCAAAATATCCCCACATATCCCATTGCATTCACTATCCTCCAGTGCAGTAAAATAAGGTAGAATCACTAGTCTTCTCTGTGACGTACCGGTCTCCACGTAACTCAACGAACACTATGTACACTTATTCAATTGCACCGTTTTTAACCCCCTGTCCTACTTATCCCTCCACTATAACACAAACGCCCCAGTCTCTTTCCTTTGGTAACCACTAGTCCATTCTTCTCTTCAGCGTGGCTTCTTCAGTTTGGTTATTTCACTTTTCTTCTATTTTTTATTACTCTGCTAGTGAGTGAAATCAGTTACCATGTTTCTGACACTCCATCGCTTATTTCACTGACCATAATTCTCTGCTATCTACATACATGTTGTTGTAAATGGTAGGATTTGTTGTCCTCATATGGCTGAATAATATCCCTCTCCTCATCTTCTCGTGGTTACTGAACTTTGCTACTATTAGTGCTGTGGTTATAAACATAGGTGAGCACATGTCTTGTTTAAACTGTGCTGCTGTATTCTGTTACTCTGTATTTATTTTATTGCATTTGATCGTTTACTAATATCTCATTAATGTACAATTACATTAATAAAATTATTTGTGCTAGAACCTGCCAATCACAAAGAAACCCAGGATTCGCAATTACAATCACACATCGTGAGCACAGTAAGATACTGTAGAATCACTACCTGTGTTCCCCGTTTTGTACAGCAATCCCCGTAATGCCCACCCACGCTATTCTTGGAAATCATATAGCACACTTTGTTTACTCCGCCCTCCGCCTCCAATCCCTCCTATCCAAAGCATACCCTTTCCCTATGTAAACTCCTAGTCCAACATTCAGTTCTGTGAATATGCTGATGTTATGCTTCTTCAGTTTTTCTTGGTTCTACATCTCTACAGATGGGTCAAATCATTTGACACTTGTCTTCCTTCACCTCTTATTTCATGAGTAAAATGCAATCCAGATCCTTCCGACTTGTTGCAAATGTTAGGACTTTTTTTTCTTCTTATGACTGATTAATATGCAACTGTCGAAATGTACCACAACATGTTTACACATTAATCTACTGATGGACACTCACCTGGGCTTCGATGAATAGTGCTGATAAACCCTTGGATGTATATGCATTTTAAATTCGGCTTCTGAAATGGATTTTTTGAGAGTTTATTATTGATTTGTTGATTTACCATTAATCTACAATTACATTTGTAACGTATTTACTAGACGCCCTTTACTACGTTCCACCCAATCCACCCCTGCAGTTAATTCCATCACCAGAGCAATGTACCAAAGAATCGCTAATTGTCTTCTCTGCTGGTAAGCACACCACGTGCACCCATTCCCACCTTATACATGCTAACGGAAATGCACACTTTCTACCCCACCTCCTTTCCCCTCCATTCCCAACCATCCATCTCTGTCCCTTTCCCTTTGGTTACTGTGAATCTGTTCTTGTCTTCTGTGACACTGCTGTTTTTCTCCTTCAGTTTTTTCTTGTTCTTATACTCCAATGATGAGTGACGTCATTTTACCTATAAATGTAGGCCAGAAATAGTTATGTTTGCTATGATGGTGCAGCTGTGCAAGGCTGAGCTCTGCCCACCATCTGCTAGTGGCGTTTGCAGGAACAGCACTGTTGCCTGGAGATTCTATGATGTCACAGTGGGCTTCTTTCATGTAGACAGATTATGTCTGCTCAGAGAATTTGTTTCCCACTTCAGTGCCTGCTATCCTACACGGGGTGTATTTATGGTAAGGTTTGTGCTGAGCACCTTGACAGCATCAGAAGAAATGGAAATGAGTTCCAAGACACTGCGTGTTTCTTTTTATTTTGGCATCAATACCAGTTACCTAAGCAACATTATTTTAATTAGACTACCCACATATGAAATCCACACCATATACAGCATAAGGGTCACTGTCCATGAGCCCCGTATTGCACTGTAGAAGCACGGCTCTTCTTTGCTGTTCCACCACCTTCCTAGTGCCCACACCCTGCCCACACATGTGTGCTACACGTAATGCCCCATTTTACCTCACTTTCCTCCCTTCCAAGCCATTCCCCTGTGTCACTTTCCCTTTGGTAACCGTTAGTCCTCTCTTCAGTTCATGGAAGCTGCTACTGTCTTGTTCCTTCACTATTTTTCTTTTTTTTAAATTCTCCACCGTTGAGTGACATCAATTTCCACTTGACTTTCTCTTCGTGGCTTATTTCACTCTGAACAATACCCACAAGTTCCATGCATGTTGCTGTAAATGGTAAGATTTGTTTTCCTCATTTGGCTGAATAATATTCTACATCTCATATACTGATGGACGTTAAGCTTGGCTTTTGTCAATACTTCAGTGAGAAACATAGGGGTGCAATTTTCGTTTTTAAAATGGGCTGCTGCATTCTGCTTATATATTTATAGATTTGTTTCTTTATGTTTATTCATATATGCCTTTACTGATTCATTAATTATTAATCTAAAATTACATGACAAAGATTAATTTTACAAGACCCACACTATAACCAAGATCAACCCAGTTACTTCCCTGAAGTCACTGTCCATGAGCATAGTAAGATACTGTATATACCATCTCCCCCAATCCACTTTAATAATGCTAATCGTTATGCCTACCTTCTCCTTGCTTTCATATCTAACAACGCCACTATCTTCCCCTTGGTAACTGTTACTCCAAACTCGTATTCTGTGAATCTGCTGTTGTTTTGCTCCTTCAGTTTTATCTTGGCGCTTCGTCTATACGCATGTGTTAAATCATTTGATACTTATTATCTCTTCCTCACTTATTTCACTGAGCATAATATGCTCTAGCGCCATCCATGTTGCAGCAAATGCTAGGATTTGTTTTCTTGTGATGGCTGAGTAATATTCCTTTCTGTATATGTACCACATCTTCTATACCCATTAATCTATTGATGTCTATTAAGCTCGGTTTCTTTGAATAGTACTCTGATTAACATAGGGATATATATATCTTTATTAGCTGGGCAGATTCATTGGGTTTATTGGATTCTTTAATTAATTTATTCTTCGTTTAATTAATATTACTCTATACGTAAAAGTATAACATGAGATTTTCTAGACTCCAACTGTCTCGAAATTCTTCCCAATGCCCCACTGCAGTCACTTCCATCAACAGAGCAATGTACTGTCGATTCACTGCCTGTGTTCACTGTTTGGTTCAGCCCTCACCGTGCACCCACATAAACAATATATGTGCTAATCATAATGCATCCTTTCTCTCCCCACTGTTATCCCTCCATTCTCCCATGTCCACATTAGTCGTTTCCCCTCTGGTAACTGTTAGTTCATTCTTGGGCTCTGTGTGTCTGCCACTATTTTGCACCTTCAGTTCTTTCCTGCTTCTCTATCTGCACAGATTGGTCATATCATATGATACTTGTCCTCCTGTCTTATTTCATTGAAAATAAAACCAAATTCTTTCATCCATGTTGTCACAAATGGGAGGAATTGTTCTCTTCTTATGGGTGAAAGGCAATGAATTGTTTATATATACCAGTTCTTCTTTATCCATTCATTTTCTGATGGAGATGGATCGGGTACTGTGAATTGTGCTGCGATAAACAAGGGGGTGCACATACCTTTTTTAAATTGGGCTACTGCATTCTATCTACTTATCTATACAACTTTGTTTTCCACTATATATCTATCATCTGACAATCTATCTTCTTGCTATCTCACATCTATCATAGTCATCATCTATCTCTATCATCTATCATCTATCTGCCACTGTAATCTCTGAACCCATCTATGAGTATTTCTTATTTCTCATTAAAACACAATTACATGAGTAACATTGTTTACTACAACTTCCATCACCAAAATATCCCCACATATCCCATTGCATTCACTATCCTCCAGTGCAGTAAAATAAGGTAGAATCACTAGTCTTCTCTGTGACGTACCGGTCTCCACGTAACTCAACGAACACTATGTACACTTATTCAATTGCACCGTTTTTAACCCCCTGTCCTACTTATCCCTCCACTATAACACAAACGGCCCAGTCTCTTTCCTTTGGTAACCACTTGTCCATTCTTCTCTTCAGCGTGGCTTCTTCAGTTTGGTTATTTCACTTTTCTTCTATTTTTTATTACTCTGCTAGTGAGTGAAATCAGTTACCATGTTTCTGACACTCCATCGCTTATTTCACTGACCATAATTCTCTGCTATCTACATACATGTTGTTGTAAATGGTAGGATTTGTTGTCCTCATATGGCTGAATAATATCCCTCTCCTCATCTTCTCGTGGTTACTGAACTTTGCTAATATTAGTGCTGTGGTTATAAACATAGGTGATCACATGTCTTGTTTAAACTGTGCTGCTGTATTCTGTTACTCTGTATTTATTTTATTGCATTTGTTCGTTTAAAAGATTCTCATTAATGTACAAATACATTAATAAAATTTTTTGCGCTAGAACCTGCCAATCACAAAGAAACCGAGGATTCGCAATTACAATCACACACCGTGAGCACAGTAAGATACTGTAGAATCACTACCTCTGTTCCCCGTTTTGTACAGCAATCCCCGTAATGCCCACCCACGCTATTCTTGGAAATCATATAGCACACTTTGTTTACTCCGCCCTCCGCCTCCAATCCCTCCTTTCCAAAGCATACCCTTTCCCTATGTAAACTCCTAGTCCAACATTCAGTTCTGCGAATATGCTGATGTTATGCTTCTTCAGTTTTTCTTGGTTCTACATCTCTACAGATGGGTCAAATCATTTGACACTTGTCTTCCTTCACCTCTTATTTCATGAGTAAAATGCAATCCAGATCCTTCCGACTTGTTGCAAATGTTAGGACTTTTTTTTCTTCTTATGACTGATTAATATGCAACTGTCGAAATGTACCACAACATGTTTACACATTAATCTACTGATGGACACTCACCTGGGCTTCGATGAATAGTGCTGATAAACCCTTGGATGTATATGCATTTTAAATTCGGCTTCTGAAATGGATTTTTTGAGTGTTTATTATTGATTTGTTCATTTACCATTAATCTACAATTACATGTGTAACGTATTTACTAGACGCCCTTTACTACGTTCCACCCAATCCACCCCTGCAGTTAATTCCATCACCAGAGCAATGTACCGTAGAATCGCTAATTGTCTTCTCTGCTGCTCAGCACACCACGTGCACCCATTCCCACCTTATACATGCTAACGGAAATGCACACTTTCTTCCCCACCTCCTTTCCCCTCCATTCCCAACCATCCATCTCTGTCCCTTTCCCTTTGGTAACTGTGAATCTGTTCTTGTCTTCTGTGACACTGCTGTTTTTCTCCTTCAGTTTTTTCTTTGTTCTTATACTCCAATGATGAGTGACGTCATTTTACCTATACATGTAGGCCAGAAATAGTTATGTTTGCTATGATGGTGCAGCTGTGCAAGGCTGAGCTCTGCCCACCATCTGCTAGTGGCGTTCGCAGGAACAGCACTGTTGCCTGGAGATTCCATGATGTCACAGTGGGCTTCTTTCATGTAGACAGATTATGTCTGCTCAGAGAATTTGTTTCCCACTTCAGTGCCTGCTATCCTACACGGGGTGTATTTATGGTAAGGTTTGTGCTGAGCACCTTGACAACATCAGAAGAAATGGAAATGAGTTCCAAGACACTGCGTGTTTCTTTTTATTTTGGCATCAATACCAGTTGCCTAAGCAACATTATTTTAATTACACTACCCACATTGTGAAATCCACACCATATACAGCATAAGGGTCACTGTCCATGAGCCCCGTATTGCACTGTAGAAGCACGGCTCTTCTTTGCTGTTCCACCACCTTCCTAGTGCCCACACCCTGCCCACACATGTGTGCTACACGTAATGCCCCATTTTACCTCACTTTCCTCCCTTCCAAGCCATTCCCCTGTGTCACTTTCCCTTTGGTAACCGTTAGTCCTCTCTTCAGTTCATGGAAGCTGCTACTGTCTTGTTCCTTCACTATTTTTCTTTTTTTAAAATTCTCCACCGTTGAGTGACATCAATTTCCACTTGACTTTCTCTTCGTGGCTTATTTCACTCTGAACAATACCCACAAGTTCCATGCATGTTGCTGTAAATGGTAAGATTTGTTTTCCTCATTTGGCTGAATAATATTCTACATCTCATATACTGATGGACGTTAAGCTTGGCTTTTGTCAATACTTCAGTGAGAAACATAGGGGTGCAATTTTCGTTTTTAAAATGGGCTGCTGCATTCTGCTTATATATTTATAGATTTGTTTCTTTATGTTTATTCATATATGCCTTTACCGATTCATTAATTATTAATCTAAAATTACATGACAAACATTAATTTTACAAGACCCACACTATAACCATGATCAACCCAGTTACTTCCCTGAAGTCACTGTCCATGAGCATAGTAAGATACTGTATATACCATCTCCCCCAATCCACTTTATTAATGCTAATCGTTATGCCTACCTTCTCCTTGCTTTCATATCTAACAACGCCACTATCTTCCCCTTGGTAACTGTTACTCCAAACTCGTATTCTGTGAATCTGCTGATGTTTTGCTCCTTCAGTTTTATCTTGGCGCTTCGTCTCCACGCATGTGTTAAATCATTTGATACTTATTATCTCTTCCTCACTTATTTCACTGAGCATAATATGCTCTAGCGCCATCCATGTTGCAGCAAATGCTAGGATTTGTTTTCTTGTGATGGCTGAGTAATATTCCTTTCTGTATATGTACCACATCTTCTATACCCATTAATCTATTGATGTCCATTAAGCTCGGTTTCTTTGAATAGTACTCTGATTAACATAGGGATATATATATCTTTATTAGCTGGGCAGATTCATTGGGTTTATTGGATTCTTTAATTAATTTATTCTTCGTTTAATTAATATTACTCTATACGTAAAAGTATAACATGAGATTTTCTAGACTCCAACTGTCTCGGAATTCTTCCCAATGCCCCACTGCAGTCACTTCCATCAACAGAGCAATGTACTGTCGATTCACTGCCTGTGTTCACTGTTTGGTTCAGCCTTCACCGTGCACCCACATAAACAATATATGTGCTAATCATAATGCATCCTTTCTCTCCCCACTGTTATCCCTCCATTCTCCCATGTCCACATTAGTCGTTTCCCCTCTGGTAACTGTTAGTTCATTCTTGGGCTCTGTGTGTCTGCCACTATTTTGCACCTTCAGTTCTTTCCAGCTTCTCTATCTGCACAGATTGGTCATATCATATGATACTTGTCCTCCTGTCTTATTTCATTGAAAATAAAACCAAATTCTTTCATCCATGTTGTCACAAATGGGAGGAATTGTTCTCTTCTTATGGGTGAAAGGCAATGAATTGTTTATATATACGAGTTCTTCTTTATCCATTCATCTTCTGATGGAGATGGATCGGGTACTGTGAATTGTGCTGCGATAAACAAGGGTGTGCACATACCTTTTTTAAATTGGGCTACTGCATTCTATCTACTTATCTATACAACTTTGTTTTCCACTATATATCTCTCATCTGACAATCTATCTTCTTGCTATCTCACATCTATCATAGTCATCATCTATCTCTATCATCTATCATCTATCTGCAACTGTAATCTATGAACCCATCTATGAGTATTTCTTATTTCTCATTAAAACACAATTACATGAGTAACATTGTTTACTACAACTTCCATCACCAAAATATCCCCACATATCCCATTGCATTCACTATCCTCCAGTGCAGTAAAATAAGGTAGAATCACTAGTCTTCTCTGTGACGCACCGGTCTCCACGTAACTCAACGAACACTATGTACACTTATTCAATTGCACCGTTCTTAACCCCCTGTCCTACTTATCCCTCCACTATAACACAAACGGCCCAGTCTCTTTCCTTTGGTAACCACTAGTCCATTCTTCTCTTCAGCGTGGCTTCTTCAGTTTGGTTATTTCACTTTTCTTCTATTTTTTATTACTCTGCTAGTGAGTGAAATCAGTTACCATGTTTCTGACACTCCATCGCTTATTTCACTGACCATAATTCTCTGCTATCTACATACATGTTGTTGTAAATGGTAGGATTTGTTGTCCTCATATGGCTGAATAATATCCCCTCCTCATCTTCTAGTGGTTACTGTACTTTGCTACTATTAGTGCTGTGGTTATAAACATAGGTGAGCACATGTCTTGTTTAAACTGTGCTGCTGTATTCTGTTTCTCTTTATTTATTTTATTGCATTTGTTCGTTTACTAATATCTCATTAATGTACAATTACATTAATAAAATTATTTGTGCTAGAACCTGCCAATCACAAAGAAACCCAGGATTCGCATTTACAATCACACACCGTGAGCACAGTAAGATACTGTAGAATCACTACCTGTGTTCCCCGTTTTGTACAGCAATCCCCGTAATGCCCACCCACGCTATTCTTGGAAATCATATAGCACACTTTGTTTACTCCGCCCTCCGCCTCCAATCCCTCCTATCCAAAGCATACCCTTTCCCTATGTAAACTCCTAGTCCAACATTCAGTTCTGCGAATATGCTGATGTTATGCTTCTTCAGTTTTCCTTGGTTCTACATCTCTACAGATGGGTCAAATCATTTGACACTTGTCTTCCTTCACCTCTTATTTCATGAGTAAAATGCAATCCAGATCCTTCCGACTTGTTGCAAATGTTAGGACTTTTTTTTCTTCTTATGACTGATTAATATGTAACTGTCGAAATATACCACAACATGTTTACACATTAATCTACTGATGGACACTCACCTGGGCTTCGATGAATAGTGCTGATAAACCCTTGGATGTATATGCATTTTAAATTCGGCTTCTGAAATGGATTTTTTGAGAGTTTATTATTGATTTGTTGATTTACCATTAATCTACAATTACATGTGTAACGTATTTACTAGACGCCCTTTACTACGTTCCACCCAATCCACCCCTGCAGTTAATTCCATCACCAGAGCAATGTACCGAAGAATCGCTAATTGTCTTCTCTGCTGGTAAGCACACCACGTGCACCCATTCCAACCTTATACATGCTAACGGAAATGCACACTTTCTTCCCCACCTCCTTTCCCCTCCATTCCCAACCATCCATCTCTGTCCCTTTCCGTTTGGTTACTGTGAATCTGTTCTTGTCTTCTGTGACACTGCTGTTTTTCTCCTTCAGTTTTTTCTTTGTTCTTATACTCCAATGATGAGTGACGTCATTTTACCTATACATGTAGGCCAGAAATAGTTATGTTTGCTATGATGGTGCAGCTGTGCAAGGCTGAGCTCTGCCCACCATCTGCTAGTGGCGTTTGCAGGAACAGCACTGTTGCCTGGAGATTCCATGATGTCACAGTGGGCTTCTTTCATGTAGACAGATTATGTCTGCTCAGAGAATTTGTTTCCCACTTCAGTGCCTGCTATCCTACACGGGGTGTATTTATGGTAAGGTTTGTGCTGAGCACCTTGACAGCATCAGAAGAAATGGAAATGAGTTCCAAGACACTGCGTGTTTCTTTTTATTTTGGCATCAATACCAGTTGCCTAAGCAACATTATTTTAATTACACTACCCACATTATGAAATCCACACCATATACAGCATAAGGGTCACTGTCCATGAGCCCCGTATTGCACTGTAGAAGCACGGCTCTTCTTTGCTGTTCCACCACCTTCCTAGTGCCCACACCCTGCCCACACATGTGTGCTACACGTAATGCCCCATTTTACCTCACTTTCCTCCCTTCCAAGCCATTACCCTGTGTCACTTTCCCTTTGGTAACCGTTAGTCCTCTCTTCAGTTCATGGAAGCTGCTACTGTCTTGTTCCTTCACTATTTTTCTTTTTTTTAAATTCTCCACAGTTGAGTGACATCAATTTCCACTTGACTTTCTCTTCGTGGCTTATTTCACTCTGAACAATACCCACAAGTTCCATGCATGTTGCTGTAAATGGTAAGATTTGTTTTCCTCATTTGGCTGAATAATATTCTACATCTCATATACCGATGGACGTTAAGCTTGGCTTTTGTCAATACTTCAGTGAGAAACATAGGGGTGCAATTTTCGTTTTCAAAATGGGCTGCTGCATTCTGCTTATATATTTATAGATTTGTTTCTTTATGTTTATTCATATATGCCTTTACTGATTCATTAATTATTAATCTAAAATTACATGACAAACATTAATTTTACAAGACCCACACTATAACCAAGATCAACCCAGTTACTTCCCTGAAGTCACTGTCCATGAGCATAGTAAGATACTGTATATACCATCTCCCCCAATCCACATTAATAATGCTAATCGTTATGCCTACCTTCTCCTTGCTTTCATATCTAACAACGCCACTATCTTCCCCTTGGTAACTGTTACTCCAAACTCGTATTCTGTGAATCTGCTGATGTTTTGCTCCTTCAGTTTTATCTTGGCGCTTCGTCTCCACGCATGTGTTAAATCATTTGATACTTATTATCTCTTCCTCACTTATTTCACTGAGCATAATATGCTCTAGCGCCATCCATGTTGCAGCAAATGCTAGGATTTGTTTTCTTGTGATGGCTGAGTAATATTCCTTTCTGTATATGTACCACATCTTCTTTCCCCATTAATCTATTGATGTCTATTAAGCTCGGTTTCTTTGAATAGTACTCTGATTAACATAGGGATATATATATCTTTATTAGCTGGGCAGATTCATTGGGTTTATTGGATTCTTTAATTAATTTATTCTTCGTTTAATTAATATTACTCTATACGTAAAAGTATAACATGAGATTTTCAAGACTCCAACTGTCTCGAAATTCTTCCCAATGCCCCACTGCAGTCACTTCCATCAACAGAGCAATGTACTGTCGATTCACTGCCTGTGTTCACTGTTTGGTTCAGCCCTCACCGTGCACCCACATAAACAATATATGTGCTAATCATAATGCATCCTTTCTCTCCCCACTGTTATCCCTCCATTCTCCCATGTCCACATTAGTCGTTTCCCCTCTGGTAACTGTTAGTTCATTCTTGGGCTCTGTGTGTCTGCCACTATTTTGCACCTTCAGTTCTTTCCTGCTTCTCTATCTGCACAGATTGGTCATATCATATGATACTTGTCCTCCTGTCTTATTTCATTGAAAATAAAACCAAATTCTTTCATCCATGTTGTCACAAATGGGAGGAATTGTTCTCTTCTTATGGGTGAAAGGCAATGAATTGTTTATATATACCAGTTCTTCTTTATCCATTCATTTTCTGATGGAGATGGATCGGGTACTGTGAATTGTGCTGCGATAAACAAGGGGGTGCACATACCTTTTTTAAATTGGGCTACTGCATTCGATCTACTTATCTATACAACTTTGTTTTCCACTATATATCTATCATCTGACAATCTATCTTCTTGCTATCTCACATCTATCATAGTCATCATCTATCTCTATCATCTATCATCTATCTGCCACTGTAATCTCTGAACCCATCTATGAGTATTTCTTATTTCTCATTAAAACACAATTACATGAGTAACATTGTTTACTACAACTTCCATCACCAAAATATCCCCACATATCCCATTGCATTCACTATCCTCCAGTGCAGTAAAATAAGGTAGAATCACTAGTCTTCTCTGTGACGTACCGGTCTCCACGTAACTCAACGAACACTATGTACACTTATTCAATTGCACCGTTTTAAACCCCCTGTCCTACTTATCCCTCCACTATAACACAAACGGCCCAGTCTCTTTCCTTTGGTAACCACTTGTCCATTCTTCTCTTCAGCGTGGCTTCTTCAGTTTGGTTATTTCACTTTTCTTCTATTTTTTATTACTCTGCTAGTGAGTGAAATCAGTTACCATGTTTCTGACACTCCATCGCTTATTTCACTGACCATAATTCTCTGCTATCTACATACATGTTGTTGTAAATGGTAGGATTTGTTGTCCTCATATGGCTGAATAATATCCCTCTCCTCATCTTCTCGTGGTTACTGAACTTTGCTAATATTAGTGCTGTGGTTATAAACATAGGTGATCACATGTCTTGTTTAAACTGTGCTGCTGTATTCTGTTACTCTGTATTTATTTTATTGCATTTGTTCGTTTAAAAGATTCTCATTAATGTACAAATACATTAATAAAATTTTTTGCGCTAGAACCTGCCAATCACAAAGAAACCGAGGATTCGCAATTACAATCACACACCGTGAGCACAGTAAGATACTGTAGAATCACTACCTCTGTTCCCCGTTTTGTACAGCAATCCCCGTAATGCCCACCCACGCTATTCTTGGAAATCATATAGCACACTTTGTTTACTCCGCCCTCCGCCTCCAATCCCTCCTTTCCAAAGCATACCCTTTCCCTATGTAAACTCCTAGTCCAACATTCAGTTCTGCGAATATGCTGATGTTATGCTTCTTCAGTTTTTCTTGGTTCTACATCTCTACAGATGGGTCAAATCATTTGACACTTGTCTTCCTTCACCTCTTATTTCATGAGTAAAATGCAATCCAGATCCTTCCGACTTGTTGCAAATGTTAGGACTTTTTTTTCTTCTTATGACTGATTAATATGCAACTGTCGAAATGTACCACAACATGTTTACACATTAATCTACTGATGGACACTCACCTGGGCTTCGATGAATAGTGCTGATAAACCCTTGGATGTATATGCATTTTAAATTCGGCTTCTGAAATGGATTTTTTGAGTGTTTATTATTGATTTGTTCATTTACCATTAATCTACAATTACATGTGTAACGTATTTACTAGACGCCCTTTACTACGTTCCACCCAATCCACCCCTGCAGTTAATTCCATCACCAGAGCAATGTACCGTAGAATCGCTAATTGTCTTCTCTGCTGCTCAGCACACCACGTGCACCCATTCCCACCTTATACATGCTAACGGAAATGCACACTTTCTTCCCCACCTCCTTTCCCCTCCATTCCCAACCATCCATCTCTGTCCCTTTCCCTTTGGTAACTGTGAATCTGTTCTTGTCTTCTGTGACACTGCTGTTTTTCTCCTTCAGTTTTTTCTTTGTTCTTATACTCCAATGATGAGTGACGTCATTTTACCTATACATGTAGGCCAGAAATAGTTATGTTTGCTATGATGGTGCAGCTGTGCAAGGCTGAGCTCTGCCCACCATCTGCTAGTGGCGTTCGCAGGAACAGCACTGTTGCCTGGAGATTCCATGATGTCACAGTGGGCTTCTTTCATGTAGACAGATTATGTCTGCTCAGAGAATTTGTTTCCCACTTCAGTGCCTGCTATCCTACACGGGGTGTATTTATGGTAAGGTTTGTGCTGAGCACCTTGACAACATCAGAAGAAATGGAAATGAGTTCCAAGACACTGCGTGTTTCTTTTTATTTTGGCATCAATACCAGTTGCCTAAGCAACATTATTTTAATTACACTACCCACATTGTGAAATCCACACCATATACAGCATAAGGGTCACTGTCCATGAGCCCCGTATTGCACTGTAGAAGCACGGCTCTTCTTTGCTGTTCCACCACCTTCCTAGTGCCCACACCCTGCCCACACATGTGTGCTACACGTAATGCCCCATTTTACCTCACTTTCCTCCCTTCCAAGCCATTCCCCTGTGTCACTTTCCCTTTGGTAACCGTTAGTCCTCTCTTCAGTTCATGGAAGCTGCTACTGTCTTGTTCCTTCACTATTTTTCTTTTTTTAAAATTCTCCACCGTTGAGTGACATCAATTTCCACTTGACTTTCTCTTCGTGGCTTATTTCACTCTGAACAATACCCACAAGTTCCATGCATGTTGCTGTAAATGGTAAGATTTGTTTTCCTCATTTGGCTGAATAATATTCTACATCTCATATACTGATGGACGTTAAGCTTGGCTTTTGTCAATACTTCAGTGAGAAACATAGGGGTGCAATTTTCGTTTTTAAAATGGGCTGCTGCATTCTGCTTATATATTTATAGATTTGTTTCTTTATGTTTATTCATATATGCCTTTACCGATTCATTAATTATTAATCTAAAATTACATGACAAACATTAATTTTACAAGACCCACACTATAACCAAGATCAACCCAGTTACTTCCCTGAAGTCACTGTCCATGAGCATAGTAAGATACTGTATATACCATCTCCCCCAATCCACTTTATTAATGCTAATCGTTATGCCTACCTTCTCCTTGCTTTCATATCTAACAACGCCACTATCTTCCCCTTGGTAACTGTTACTCCAAACTCGTATTCTGTGAATCTGCTGATGTTTTGCTCCTTCAGTTTTATCTTGGCGCTTCGTCTCCACGCATGTGTTAAATCATTTGATACTTATTATCTCTTCCTCACTTATTTCACTGAGCATAATATGCTCTAGCGCCATCCATGTTGCAGCAAATGCTAGGATTTGTTTTCTTGTGATGGCTGAGTAATATTCCTTTCTGTATATGTACCACATCTTCTATACCCATTAATCTATTGATGTCCATTAAGCTCGGTTTCTTTGAATAGTACTCTGATTAACATAGGGATATATATATCTTTATTAGCTGGGCAGATTCATTGGGTTTATTGGATTCTTTAATTAATTTATTCTTCGTTTAATTAATATTACTCTATACGTAAAAGTATAACATGAGATTTTCTAGACTCCAACTGTCTCGAAATTCTTCCCAATGCCCCACTGCAGTCACTTCCATCAACAGAGCAATGTACTGTCGATTCACTGCCTGTGTTCACTGTTTGGTTCAGCCTTCACCGTGCACCCACATAAACAATATATGTGCTAATCATAATGCATCCTTTCTCTCCCCACTGTTATCCCTCCATTCTCCCATGTCCACATTAGTCGTTTCCCCTCTGGTAACTGTTAGTTCATTCTTGGGCTCTGTGTGTCTGCCACTATTTTGCACCTTCAGTTCTTTCCAGCTTCTCTATCTGCACAGATTGGTCATATCATATGATACTTGTCCTCCTGTCTTATTTCATTGAAAATAAAACCAAATTCTTTCATCCATGTTGTCACAAATGGGAGGAATTGTTCTCTTCTTATGGGTGAAAGGCAATGAATTGTTTATATATACCAGTTCTTCTTTATCCATTCATCTTCTGATGGAGATGGATCGGGTACTGTGAATTGTGCTGCGATAAACAAGGGTGTGCACATACCTTTTTTAAATTGGGCTACTGCATTCTATCTACTTATCTATACAACTTTGTTTTCCACTATATATCTCTCATCTGACAATCTATCTTCTTGCTATCTCACATCTATCATAGTCATCATCTATCTCTATCATCTATCATCTATCTGCAACTGTAATCTATGAACCCATCTATGAGTATTTCTTATTTCTCATTAAAACACAATTACATGAGTAACATTGTTTACTACAACTTCCATCACCAAAATATCCCCACATATCCCATTGCATTCACTATCCTCCAGTGCAGTAAAATAAGGTAGAATCACTAGTCTTCTCTGTGACGCACCGGTCTCCACGTAACTCAACGAACACTATGTACACTTATTCAATTGCACCGTTCTTAACCCCCTGTCCTACTTATCCCTCCACTATAACACAAACGGCCCAGTCTCTTTCCTTTGGTAACCACTAGTCCATTCTTCTCTTCAGCGTGGCTTCTTCAGTTTGGTTATTTCACTTTTCTTCTATTTTTTATTACTCTGCTAGTGAGTGAAATCAGTTACCATGTTTCTGACACTCCATCGCTTATTTCACTGACCATAATTCTCTGCTATCTACATACATGTTGTTGTAAATGGTAGGATTTGTTGTCCTCATATGGCTGAATAATATCCCCTCCTCATCTTCTAGTGGTTACTGTACTTTGCTACTATTTGTGCTGTGGTTATAAACATAGGTGAGCACATGTCTTGTTTAAACTGTGCTGCTGTATTCTGTTTCTCTTTATTTATTTTATTGCATTTGTTCGTTTACTAATATCTCATTAATGTACAATTACATTAATAAAATTATTTGTGCTAGAACCTGCCAATCACAAAGAAACCCAGGATTCGCATTTACAATCACACACCGTGAGCACAGTAAGATACTGTAGAATCACTACCTGTGTTCCCCGTTTTGTACAGCAATCCCCGTAATGCCCACCCACGCTATTCTTGGAAATCATATAGCACACTTTGTTTACTCCGCCCTCCGCCTCCAATCCCTCCTATCCAAAGCATACCCTTTCCCTATGTAAACTCCTAGTCCAACATTCAGTTCTGCGAATATGCTGATGTTATGCTTCTTCAGTTTTCCTTGGTTCTACATCTCTACAGATGGGTCAAATCATTTGACACTTGTCTTCCTTCACCTCTTATTTCATGAGTAAAATGCAATCCAGATCCTTCCGACTTGTTGCAAATGTTAGGACTTTTTTTTCTTCTTATGACTGATTAATATGTAACTGTCGAAATATACCACAACATGTTTACACATTAATCTACTGATGGACACTCACCTGGGCTTCGATGAATAGTGCTGATAAACCCTTGGATGTATATGCATTTTAAATTCGGCTTCTGAAATGGATTTTTTGAGAGTTTATTATTGATTTGTTGATTTACCATTAATCTACAATTACATGTGTAACGTATTTACTAGACGCCCTTTACTACGTTCCACCCAATCCACCCCTGCAGTTAATTCCATCACCAGAGCAATGTACCGAAGAATCGCTAATTGTCTTCTCTGCTGGTAAGCACACCACGTGCACCCATTCCAACCTTATACATGCTAACGGAAATGCACACTTTCTTCCCCACCTCCTTTCCCCTCCATTCCCAACCATCCATCTCTGTCCCTTTCCGTTTGGTTACTGTGAATCTGTTCTTGTCTTCTGTGACACTGCTGTTTTTCTCCTTCAGTTTTTTCTTTGTTCTTATACTCCAATGATGAGTGACGTCATTTTACCTATACATGTAGGCCAGAAATAGTTATGTTTGCTATGATGGTGCAGCTGTGCAAGGCTGAGCTCTGCCCACCATCTGCTAGTGGCGTTTGCAGGAACAGCACTGTTGCCTGGAGATTCCATGATGTCACAGTGGGCTTCTTTCATGTAGACAGATTATGTCTGCTCAGAGAATTTGTTTCCCACTTCAGTGCCTGCTATCCTACACGGGGTGTATTTATGGTAAGGTTTGTGCTGAGCACCTTGACAGCATCAGAAGAAATGGAAATGAGTTCCAAGACACTGCGTGTTTCTTTTTATTTTGGCATCAATACCAGTTGCCTAAGCAACATTATTTTAATTACACTACCCACATTATGAAATCCACACCATATACAGCATAAGGGTCACTGTCCATGAGCCCCGTATTGCACTGTAGAAGCACGGCTCTTCTTTGCTGTTCCACCACCTTCCTAGTGCCCACACCCTGCCCACACATGTGTGCTACACGTAATGCCCCATTTTACCTCACTTTCCTCCCTTCCAAGCCATTCCCCTGTGTCACTTTCCCTTTGGTAACCGTTAGTCCTCTCTTCAGTTCATGGAAGCTGCTACTGTCTTGTTCCTTCACTATTTTTCTTTTTTTTAAATTCTCCACAGTTGAGTGACATCAATTTCCACTTGACTTTCTCTTCGTGGCTTATTTCACTCTGAACAATACCCACAAGTTCCATGCATGTTGCTGTAAATGGTAAGATTTGTTTTCCTCATTTGGCTGAATAATATTCTACATCTCATATACTGATGGACGTTAAGCTTGGCTTTTGTCAATACTTCAGTGAGAAACATAGGGGTGCAATTTTCGTTTTCAAAATGGGCTGCTGCATTCTGCTTATATATTTATAGATTTGTTTCTTTATGTTTATTCATATATGCCTTTACTGATTCATTAATTATTAATCTAAAATTACATGACAAACATTAATTTTACAAGACCCACACTATAACCAAGATCAACCCAGTTACTTCCCTGAAGTCACTGTCCATGAGCATAGTAAGATACTGTATATACCATCTCCCCCAATCCACATTAATAATGCTAATCGTTATGCCTACCTTCTCCTTGCTTTCATATCTAACAACGCCACTATCTTCCCCTTGGTAACTGTTACTCCAAACTCGTATTCTGTGAATCTGCTGATGTTTTGCTCCTTCAGTTTTATCTTGGCGCTTCGTCTCCACGCATGTGTTAAATCATTTGATACTTATTATCTCTTCCTCACTTATTTCACTGAGCATAATATGCTCTAGCGCCATCCATGTTGCAGCAAATGCTAGGATTTGTTTTCTTGTGATGGCTGAGTAATATTCCTTTCTGTATATGTACCACATCTTCTTTACCCATTAATCTATTGATGTCTATTAAGCTCGGTTTCTTTGAATAGTACTCTGATTAACATAGGGATATATATATCTTTATTAGCTGGGCAGATTCATTGGGTTTATTGGATTCTTTAATTAATTTATTCTTCGTTTAATTAATATTACTCTATACGTAAAAGTATAACATGAGATTTTCTAGACTCCAACTGTCTCGAAATTCTTCCCAATGCCCCACTGCAGTCACTTCCATCAACAGAGCAATGTACTGTCGATTCACTGCCTGTGTTCACTGTTTGGTTCAGCCCTCACCGTGCACCCACATAAACAATATATGTGCTAATCATAATGCATCCTTTCTCTCCCCACTGTTATCCCTCCATTCTCCCATGTCCACATTAGTCGTTTCCCCTCTGGTAACTGTTAGTTCATTCTTGGGCTCTGTGTGTCTGCCACTATTTTGCACCTTCAGTTCTTTCCTGCTTCTCTATCTGCACAGATTGGTCATATCATATGATACTTGTCCTCCTGTCTTATTTCATTGAAAATAAAACCAAATTCTTTCATCCATGTTGTCACAAATGGGAGGAATTGTTCTCTTCTTATGGGTGAAAGGCAATGAATTGTTTATATATACCAGTTCTTCTTTATCCATTCATTTTCTGATGGAGATGGATCGGGTACTGTGAATTGTGCTGCGATAAACAAGGGGGTGCACATACCTTTTTTAAATTGGGCTACTGCATTCGATCTACTTATCTATACAACTTTGTTTTCCACTATATATCTATCATCTGACAATCTATCTTCTTGCTATCTCACATCTATCATAGTCATCATCTATCTCTATCATCTATCATCTATCTGCCACTGTAATCTCTGAACCCATCTATGAGTATTTCTTATTTCTCATTAAAACACAATTACATGAGTAACATTGTTTACTACAACTTCCATCACCAAAATATCCCCACATATCCCATTGCATTCACTATCCTCCAGTGCAGTAAAATAAGGTAGAATCACTAGTCTTCTCTGTGACGTACCGGTCTCCACGTAACTCAACGAACACTATGTACACTTATTCAATTGCACCGTTTTTAACCCCCTGTCCTACTTATCCCTCCACTATAACACAAACGCCCCAGTCTCTTTCCTTTGGTAACCACTAGTCCATTCTTCTCTTCAGCGTGGCTTCTTCAGTTTGGTTATTTCACTTTTCTTCTATTTTTTATTACTCTGCTAGTGAGTGAAATCAGTTACCATGTTTCTGACACTCCATCGCTTATTTCACTGACCATAATTCTCTGCTATCTACATACATGTTGTTGTAAATGGTAGGATTTGTTGTCCTCATATGGCTGAATAATATCCCTCTCCTCATCTTCTCGTGGTTACTGAACTTTGCTACTATTAGTGCTGTGGTTATAAACATAGGTGAGCACATGTCTTGTTTAAACTGTGCTGCTGTATTCTGTTACTCTGTATTTATTTTATTGCATTTGATCGTTTACTAATATCTCATTAATGTACAATTACATTAATAAAATTATTTGTGCTAGAACCTGCCAATCACAAAGAAACCCAGGATTCGCAATTACAATCACACACCGTGAGCACAGTAAGATACTGTAGAATCACTACCTGTGTTCCCCGTTTTGTACAGCAATCCCCGTAATGCCCACCCACGCTATTCTTGGAAATCATATAGCACACTTTGTTTACTCCGCCCTCCGCCTCCAATCCCTCCTATCCAAAGCATACCCTTTCCCTATGTAAACTCCTAGTCCAACATTCAGTTCTGTGAATATGCTGATGTTATGCTTCTTCAGTTTTTCTTGGTTCTACATCTCTACAGATGGGTCAAATCATTTGACACTTGTCTTCCTTCACCTCTTATTTCATGAGTAAAATGCAATCCAGATCCTTCCGACTTGTTGCAAATGTTAGGACTTTTTTTTCTTCTTATGACTGATTAATATGCAACTGTCGAAATGTACCACAACATGTTTACACATTAATCTACTGATGGACACTCACCTGGGCTTCGATGAATAGTGCTGATAAACCCTTGGATGTATATGCATTTTAAATTCGGCTTCTGAAATGGATTTTTTGAGAGTTTATTATTGATTTGTTGATTTACCATTAATCTACAATTACATTTGTAACGTATTTACTAGACGCCCTTTACTACGTTCCACCCAATCCACCCCTGCAGTTAATTCCATCACCAGAGCAATGTACCAAAGAATCGCTAATTGTCTTCTCTGCTGGTAAGCACACCACGTGCACCCATTCCCACCTTATACATGCTAACGGAAATGCACACTTTCTTCCCCACCTCCTTTCCCCTCCATTCCCAACCATCCATCTCTGTCCCTTTCCCTTTGGTTACTGTGAATCTGTTCTTGTCTTCTGTGACACTGTTGTTTTTCTCCTTCAGTTTTTTCTTGTTCTTATACTCCAATGATGAGTGACGTCATTTTACCTATAAATGTAGGCCAGAAATAGTTATGTTTGCTATGATGGTGCAGCTGTGCAAGGCTGAGCTCTGCCCACCATCTGCTAGTGGCGTTTGCAGGAACAGCACTGTTGCCTGGAGATTCCATGATGTCACAGTGGGCTTCTTTCATGTAGACAGATTATGTCTGCTCAGAGAATTTGTTTCCCACTTCAGTGCCTGCTATCCTACACGGGGTGTATTTATGGTAAGGTTTGTGCTGAGCACCTTGACAGCATCAGAAGAAATGGAAATGAGTTCCAAGACACTGCGTGTTTCTTTTTATTTTGGCATCAATACCAGTTACCTAAGCAACATTATTTTAATTAGACTACCCACATATGAAATCCACACCATATACAGCATAAGGGTCACTGTCCATGAGCCCCGTATTGCACTGTAGAAGCACGGCTCTTCTTTGCTGTTCCACCACCTTCCTAGTGCCCACACCCTGCCCACACATGTGTGCTACACGTAATGCCCCATTTTACCTCACTTTCCTCCCTTCCAAGCCATTCCCCTGTGTCACTTTCCCTTTGGTAACCGTTAGTCCTCTCTTCAGTTCATGGAAGCTGCTACTGTCTTGTTCCTTCACTATTTTTCTTTTTTTTAAATTCTCCACCGTTGAGTGACATCAATTTCCACTTGACTTTCTCTTCGTGGCTTATTTCACTCTGAACAATACCCACAAGTTCCATGCATGTTGCTGTAAATGGTAAGATTTGTTTTCCTCATTTGGCTGAATAATATTCTACATCTCATATACTGATGGACGTTAAGCTTGGCTTTTGTCAATACTTCAGTGAGAAACATAGGGGTGCAATTTTCGTTTTTAAAATGGGCTGCTGCATTCTGCTTATATATTTATAGATTTGTTTCTTTATGTTTATTCATATATGCCTTTACTGATTCATTAATTATTAATCTAAAATTACATGACAAAGATTAATTTTACAAGACCCACACTATAACCAAGATCAACCCAGTTACTTCCCTGAAGTCACTGTCCATGAGCATAGTAAGATACTGTATATACCATCTCCCCCAATCCACTTTAATAATGCTAATCGTTATGCCTACCTTCTCCTTGCTTTCATATCTAACAACGCCACTATCTTCCCCTTGGTAACTGTTACTCCAAACTCGTATTCTGTGAATCTGCTGATGTTTTGCTCCTTCAGTTTTATCTTGGCGCTTCGTCTCCACGCATGTGTTAAATCATTTGATACTTATTATCTCTTCCTCACTTATTTCACTGAGCATAATATGCTCTAGCGCCATCCATGTTGCAGCAAATGCTAGGATTTGTTTTCTTGTGATGGCTGAGTAATATTCCTTTCTGTATATGTACCACATCTTCTATACCCATTAATCTATTGATGTCCATTAAGCTCGGTTTCTTTGAATAGTACTCTGATTAACATAGGGATATATATATCTTTATTAGCTGGGCAGATTCATTGGGTTTATTGGATTCTTTAATTAATTTATTCTTCATTTAATTATTATTAATCTATACGTAAAAGTATTACATGAGATTTTCTAGACTCCAACTGTCTCGAAATTCTTCCCAATGCCCCACTGCAGTCACTTCCATCAACAGAGCAATGTACTGTCGATTCACTGCCTGTGTTCACTGTTTGGTTCAGCCTTCACCGTGCACCCACCTAAACAATATATGTGCTAATCATAATGCATCCTTTCTCTCCCCACTGTTATCCCTCCATTCTCCCATGTCCTCATTAGTCGTTTCCCCTCTGGTAACTGTTAGTTCATTGTTGGGCTCTGTGTGTCTGCCACTATTTTGCACCTTCAGTTCTTTCCTGCTTCTCTATCTGCACAGATTGGTCATATCATATGATACTTGTCCTCCTGTCTTATTTCATTGAAAATAAAACCAAATTCTTTCATCCATGTTGTCACAAATGGGAGGAATTGTTCTCTTCTTATGCGTGAAAGGCAATGAATTGTTTATATATACCAGTTCTTCTTTATCCATTCATCTTCTGATGGAGATGGATCGGGTACTGTGAATTGTGCTGCGATAAACAAGGGTGTGCACATACCTTTTTTAAATTGGGCTACTGCATTCTATCTACTTATCTATACAACTTTGTTTTCCACTATATATCTATCATCTGACAATCTATCTTCTTGCTATCTCACATCTATCATAGTCATCATCTATCTCTATCATTTATCATCTATCTGCAACTGTAATCTCTGAACCCATCTATGAGTATTTCTTATTTCTCATTAAAACACAATTACATGAGTAACATTGTTTACTACAACTTCCATCACCAAAATATCCCCACATATCCCATTGCATTCACTATCCTCCAGTGCAGTAAAATAAGGTAGAATCAATAGTCTTCTCTGTGACGCACCGGTCTCCACGTAACTCAACGAACACTATGTACACTTATTCAATTGCACCGTTCTTAACCCCCTGTCCTACTTATCTCTCCACTATAACACAAACGGCCCAGTCTCTTTCCTTTGGTAACCACTAGTCCATTCTTCTCTTCAGCGTGGCTTCTTCAGTTTGGTTATTTCACTTTTCTTCTATTTTTTATTACTCTGCTAGTGAGTGAAATCAGTTACCATGTTTCTGACACTCCATCGCTTATTTCACTGACCATAATTCTCTGCTATCTACATACATGTTGTTGTAAATGGTAGGATTTGTTGTCCTCATATGGCTGAATTATATCCCCCTCCTCATCTTCTCGTGGTTACTGTACTTTGCTACTATTAGTGCTGTGGTTATAAACATAGGTGAGCACATGTCTTGTTTAAACTGTGCTGCTGTATTCTATTTCTCTTTATTTATTTTATTGCATTTGTTCGTTTACTAATATCTCATTAATGTACAATTATATTAATAAAATTATTTGTGCTAGAACCTGCCAATCACAAAGAAACCCAGGATTCGCAATTACAATCACACACCGTGAGCACAGTAAGATACTGTAGAATCACTACCTGTGTTCCCCGTTTTGTACAGCAATCCCCGTAATGCCCACCCACGCTATTCTTGGAAATCATATAGCACACTTTGTTTACTCCGCCCTCCGCCTCCAATCCCTCCTTTCCAAAGCATACCCTTTCCCTATGTAAACTCCTAGTCCAACATTCAGTTCTGCGAATATGCTGATGTTATGCTTCTTCAGTTTTCCTTGGTTCTACATCTCTACAGATGGGTCAAATCATTTGACACTTGTCTTCCTTCACCTCTTATTTCATGAGTAAAATGCAATCCAGAACCTTCCGACTTGTTGCAAATGTTAGGACTTTTTTTTTCTTCTTATGACTGATTAATATGCAACTGTCGAAATGTACCACAACATGTTTACACATTAATCTACTGATGGACACTTACCTGGGCTTCGATGAATAGTGCTGATAAACCCTTGGATGTATATGCATTTTAAATTCGGCTTCTGAAATAGATTTTTTGAGAGTTTATTATTGATTTGTTGATTTACCATTAATCTACAATTACATGTGTAACGTATTTACTAGACGCCCTTTACTACGTTCCACCCAATCCACCCCTGCAGTTAATTCCATCACCAGAGCAATGTACCGAAGAATCGCTAATTGTCTTCTCTGCTGGTAAGCACACCACGTGCACCCATTCCCACCTTATACATGCTAACGGAAATGCACACTTTCTTCCCCACCTCCTTTCCCCTCCATTCCCAACCATCCATCTCTGTCCCTTTCCCTTTGGTTACTGTGAAACTGTTCTTGTCTTCTGTGACACTGCTGTTTTTCTCCTTCAGTTTTTTCTTTGTTCTTATACTCCAATGATGAGTGACGTCATTTTACCTATACATGTAGGCCAGAAATAGTTATGTTTGCTATGATGGTGCAGCTGTGCAAGGCTGAGCTCTGCCCACCATCTGCTAGTGGCGTTTGCAGGAACAGCACTGTTGCCTGGAGATTCCATGATGTCACAGTGGGCTTCTTTCATGTAGACAGATTATGTCTGCTCAGAGAATTTGTTTCCCATTTCAGTGCCTGCTATCCTACACGGGGTGTATTTATGGTAAGGTTTGTGCTGAGCACCTTGACAGCATCAGAAGAAATGGAAATGAGTTCCAAGACACTGCGTGTTTCTTTTTATTTTGGCATCAATACCAGTTGCCTAAGCAACATTATTTTAATTACACTACCCACATTATGAAATCCACACCATATACAGCATAAGGGTCACTGTCCATGAGCCCCGTATTGCACTGTAGAAGCAAGGCTCTTCTTTGCAGTTCCACCACCTTCCTTGTGCCCACACCCTGCCCACACATGTGTGCTACACGTAATGCCCCATTTTACCTCACTTTCCTCCCTTCCAAGCCATTCCCCTGTGTCACTTTCCCTTTGGTAACCGTTAGTCCTCTCTTCAGTTCATGGAAGCTGCTACTGTCTTGTTCCTTCACTATTTTTCTTTTTTTTAAATTCTCCACAGTTGAGTGACATCAATTTCCACTTGACTTTCTCTTCGTGGCTTATTTCACTCTGAACAATACCCACAAGTTCCATGCATGTTGCTGTAAATGGTAAGATTTGTTTTCCTCATTTGGCTGAATAATATTCTACATCTCATATACTGATGGACGTTAAGCTTGGCTTTTGTCAATACTTCAGTGAGAAACATAGGGGTGCAATTTTCGTTTTTAAAATGGGCTGCTGCATTCTGCTTATATATTTATAGATTTGTTTCTTCATGTTTATTCATATATGCCTTTACTGATTCATTAATTATTAATCTAAAATTACATGACAAACATTAATTTTACAAGACCCACACTATAACCAAGATCAACCCAGTTACTTCCCTGAAGTCACTGTCCATGAGCATAGTAAGATACTGTATATACCATCTCCCCCAATCCACATTAATAATGCTAATCGTTATGCCTACCTTCTCCTTGCTTTCATATCTAACAACGCCACTATCTTCCCCTTGGTAACTGTTACTCCAAACTCGTATTCTGTGAATCTGCTGATGTTTTGCTCCTTCAGTTTTATCTTGGCGCTTCGTCTCCACGCATGTGTTAAATCATTTGATACTTATTTTCTCTTCCTCACTTATTTCACTGAGCATAATATGCTCTAGCGCCATCCATGTTGCAGCAAATGCTAGGATTTGTTTTCTTGTGATGGCTGAGTAATATTCCTTTCTGTATATGTACCACATCTTCTCTACCCATTAATCTATTGATGTCCATTAAGCTCGGTTTCTTTGAATAGTTCTCTGATTAACATAGGGATATATATATCTTTATTAGCTGGGCAGATTCATTGGTTTTATTGCATTCTTTAATTAATTTATTCTTTATTTACTTATTATTAATCTATACGTAAAAGTATAACATGAGATTTTCAAGACTCCAACTGTCTCGAAATTCTTCCCAATGCCCCACTGCAGTCACTTCCATCAACAGAGCAATGTACTGTCGATTCACTGCCTGTGTTCACTGTTTGGTTCAGCCCTCACCGTGCACCCACAAAAACATTATATGTGCTAATCATAATGCAACCTTTCTCTCCCCACTGTTATCCCTCCATTCTCCCATGTCCACATTAGTCGTTTCCCCTCTGGTAACTGTTAGTTCATTCTTGGGCTCTGTGTGTCTGCCACTATTTTGCACCTTCAGTTCTTTCCAGCTTCTCTATCTGCACAGATTTGTCATATCATATGATACTTGTCCTCCTGTCTTATTTCATTGAAAATAAAACCAAATTCTTTCATCCATGTTGTCACAAATGGGAGGAATTGTTCTCTTCTTATTGGTGAAAGGCAATGAATTGTTTATATATACCACTTCTTCTTTATCCATTCATCTTCTGATGGAGATGGATCGGGTACTGTGAATTGTGCTGCGATAAACAAGGGTGTGCACATACCTTTTTTAAATTGGGCTACTGCATTCTATCTACTTATCTATACAACTTTGTTTTCCACTATATATCTATCACCTGACAATCTATCTTCTTGCTCTCTCACATCTATCATAGTCATCATCTATCTCTATCATCTATCATCTATCTGCAACTGTAATCTCTGAACCCATCTATGAGTATTTCTTATTTCTCATTAAAACACAATTACATGAGTAACATTGTTTACTACAACTTCCATCACCAAAATATCCCCACATATCCCATTGCATTCACTATCCTCCAGTGCAGTAAAATAAGGTAGAATCACCAGTCTTCTCTGTGACGTACCGGTCTCCACGTAACTCAACGAACACTATGTACACTTATTCAATTGCACCGTTTTTAACCCCCTGTCCTACTTATCCCTCCACTATAACACAAACGGCCCAGTCTCTTTCCTTTGGTAACCACTAGTCCATTCTTCTCTTCAGCGTGGCTTCTTTAGTTTGGTTATTTCACTTTTCTTCTATTTTTTATTACTCTCCTAGTGAGTGAAATCAGTTACCATGTTTCTGACACTCCATCGCTTATTTCACTGACCATAATTCTCTGCTATCTACATACATGTTGTTGTAAATGGTAGGATTTGTTGTCCTCATATGGCTGAATAATATCCCCCTCCTCATCTTCTCGTGGTTACTGAACTTTGCTACTATTAGTGCTGTGGTTATAAACATAGGTGAGCACATGTCTTGTTTAAACTGTGCTGCTGTATTCTGTTACTCTGTATTTATTTTATTGCATTTGTTCATTTAATAATATCTCATTAATGTACAATTACATTAATGAAATTATTTGTGCTAGAACCTGCCAGTCACAAAGAAACCCAGGATTTGCAATTACAATCACACACCGTGAGCACAGTAAGATACTGTAGAATCACTACCTGTGTTCCCCGTTTTGTACAGCAATCCCCGTAATGCACACCCACGCTATACTTGGAAATCATATAGCACACTTTGTTTACTCCGCCCTCCGCCTCCAATCCCTCCTATCCAAAGCATACCCTTTCCCTATGTAAACTCCTAGTCCAACATTCAGTTCTGCGAATATGCTGATGTTATGCTTTTTCAGGTTTTCTTGGTTCTACATCTCTACAGATGGGTCAAATCATTTGACACTTGTCTTCCTTCACCTCTTATTTCATGAGTAAAATGCAATCCAGATCCTTCCGACTTGTTGCAAATGTTAGGACTTTTTTTTCTTCTTATGACTGATTAATATGCAACTGTCGAAATGTACCACAACATGTTTACACATTAATCTACTGATGGACACTCACCTGGGCTTCGATGAATAGTGCTGATAAACCCTTGGATGTATATGCATTTTAAATTCGGCTTCTGAAATGGATTTTTTGAGTGTTTATTATTGATTTGTTCATTTACCATTAATCTACAATTACATGTGTAACGTATTTACTAGACGCCCTTTACTACGTTCCACCCAATCCACCCCTGCAGTTAATTCCATCACCAGAGCAATGTACCGTACAATCGCTAATTGTCTTCTCTGCTGGTAAGCACACCACGTGCACCCATTCCCACCTTATACATGCTAACGGAAATGCACACTTTCTTCCCCACCTCCTTTCCCCTCCATTCCCAACCATCCATCTCTGTCTCTTTCCCTTTGGTAACTGTGAATCTGTTCTTGTCTTCTGTGACACTGCTGATTTTCTCCTTCAGTTTTTTCTTGTTCTTATACTCCAATGATGAGTGACGTCATTTTACCTATACATGTAGGCCAGAAATAGTTATGTTTGCTATGATGGTGCAGCTGTGCAAGGCTGAGCTCTGCCCACCATCTGCTAGTGGCGTTTGCAGGAACAGCACTGTTGCCTGGAGATTCCATGATGTCACAGTATGCTTCTTTCATGTAGACAGATTATGTCTGCTCAGAGAATTTGTTTCCCACTTCAGTGCCTGCTCTCCTACACGGGGTGTATTTATGGTAAGGTTTGTGCTGAGCACCTTGACAGCATCAGAGGAAATGGAAATGAGTTCCAAGACACTGCGTGTTTCTTTTTATTTTGGCATCAATACCAGTTACCTAAGCAACATTATTTTAATTACACTACCCACATTATGAAATCCACACCATATACAGCATAAGGGTCACTGTCCATGAGCCCCGTATTGCACTGTAGAAGCACGGCCTTTCTTTGCTGTTCCACCACCTTCCTAGTGCCCACACCCTGCCCACACATGTGTGCTACACGTAATGCCCCATTTTACCTCACTTTCCTCCCTTCCAAGCCATTCCCCTGTGTCACTTTCCCTTTGGTAACCGTTAGTCCTCTCTTCAGTTCATGGAAGCTGCTACTGTCTTGTTTCTTCACTATTTTTCTTTTTTTTAAATTCTCCACAGTTGAGTGACATCAATTTCCACTTGACTTTCTCTTCGTGGCTTATTTCACTCTGAACAATACCCACAAGTTCCATGCATGTTGCTGTAAATGTTAAGATTTGTTTTCCTCATTTGGCTGAATAATATTCTACATCTCATATACTGATGGACGTTAAGCTTGGCTTTTGTCAATACTTCAGTTAGAAACATAGGGGTGCAATTTTCGTTTTTAAAATGGGCTGCTGCATTCTGCTTATATATTTATAGATTTGTTTCTTTATATTTATTCATATATGCCTTTACTGATTCATTAATTATTAATCTAAAATTACATGACAAACATTAATTTTAAAAGACCCACACTATAACCAAGATCAACCCAGTTACTTCCCTGAAGTCACTGTCCATGAGCATAGTAAGATACTGTATATACCATCTCCCCCAATCCACTTTAATAATGCTAATCGTTATGCCTACCTTCTCCTTGCTTTCATATCTAACAACGCCACTATCTTCCCCTTGGTAACTGTTACTCCAAACTCGTATTCTGTGAAACTGCTGATGTTTTGCTCCTTCAGTTTTATCTTGGCGCTTCGTCTCCACGGATGTGTTAAATCATTTGATACTTATTATCTCTTCCTCACTTATTTCACTGAGCATAATATGCTCTAGCGCCATCCATGTTGCAGCAAATGCTAGGATTTGTTTTCTTGTGATGGCTGAGTAATATTCCTTTCTGTATATGTACCACATCTTCTCTACCCATTAATCTATTGATGTCCATTAAGCTCGGTTTCTTTGAATAGTTCTCTGATTAACATAGGGATATATATATCTTTATTAGCTGGGCAGATTCATTGGTTTTATTGCATTCTTTAATTAATTTATTCTTCATTTAATTATTATTAATCTATACGTAAAAGTATAACATGAGATTTTCTAGACTCCAACTGTCTCGAAATTCTTCCCAATGCCCCACTGCAGTCACTTCCATCAACAGAGCAATGTACTGTCGATTCACTGCCTGTGTTCACTGTTTGGTTCAGCCATCACCGTGCACCCACAAAAACATTATATGTGCTAATCATAATGCAACCTTTCTCTCCCCACTGTTATCCCTCCATTCTCCCATGTCCACATTAGTCGTTTCCCCTCTGGTAACTGTTAGTTCATTCTTGGGCTCTGTGTGTCTGCCACTATTTTGCACCTTCAGTTCTTTCCAGCTTCTCTATCTGCACAGATTTGTCATATCATATGATACTTGTCCTCCTGTCTTATTTCATTGAAAATAAAACCAAATTCTTTCATCCATGTTGTCACAAATGGGAGGAATTGTTCTCTTCTTATTGGTGAAAGGCAATGAATTGTTTATATATACCACTTCTTCTTTATCCATTCATCTTCTGATGGAGATGGATCGGGTACTGTGAATTGTGCTGCGATAAACAAGGGTGTGCACATACCTTTTTTAAATTGGGCTACTGCATTCTATCTACTTATCTATACAACTTTGTTTTCCACTATATATCTATCACCTGACAATCTATCTTCTTGCTCTCTCACATCTATCATAGTCATCATCTATCTCTATCATCTATCATCTATCTGCAACTGTAATCTCTGAACCCATCTATGAGTATTTCTTATTTCTCATTAAAACACAATTACATGAGTAACATTGTTTACTACAACTTCCATCACCAAAATATCCCCACATATCCCATTGCATTCACTATCCTCCAGTGCAGTAAAATAAGGTAGAATCACCAGTCTTCTCTGTGACGTACCGGTCTCCACGTAACTCAACGAACACTATGTACACTTATTCAATTGCACCGTTTTTAACCCCCTGTCCTACTTATCCCTCCACTATAACACAAACGGCCCAGTCTCTTTCCTTTGGTAACCACTAGTCCATTCTTCTCTTCAGCGTGGCTTCTTTAGTTTGGTTATTTCACTTTTCTTCTATTTTTTATTACTCTCCTAGTGAGTGAAATCAGTTACCATGTTTCTGACACTCCATCGCTTATTTCACTGACCATAATTCTCTGCTATCTACATACATGTTGTTGTAAATGGTAGGATTTGTTGTCCTCATATGGCTGAATAATATCCCCCTCCTCATCTTCTCGTGGTTACTGAACTTTGCTACTATTAGTGCTGTGGTTATAAACATAGGTGAGCACATGTCTTGTTTAAACTGTGCTGCTGTATTCTGTTACTCTGTATTTATTTTATTGCATTTGTTCATTTAATAATATCTCATTAATGTACAATTACATTAATGAAATTATTTGTGCTAGAACCTGCCAGTCACAAAGAAACCCAGGATTTGCAATTACAATCACACACCGTGAGCACAGTAAGATACTGTAGAATCACTACCTGTGTTCCCCGTTTTGTACAGCAATCCCCGTAATGCACACCCACGCTATTCTTGGAAATCATATAGCACACTTTGTTTACTCCGCCCTCCGCCTCCAATCCCTCCTATCCAAAGCATACCCTTTCCCTATGTAAACTCCTAGTCCAACATTCAGTTCTGCGAATATGCTGATGTTATGCTTTTTCAGGTTTTCTTGGTTCTACATCTCTACAGATGGGTCAAATCATTTGACACTTGTCTTCCTTCACCTCTTATTTCATGAGTAAAATGCAATCCAGATCCTTCCGACTTGTTGCAAATGTTAGGACTTTTTTTTCTTCTTATGACTGATTAATATGCAACTGTCGAAATGTACCACAACATGTTTACACATTAATCTACTGATGGACACTCACCTGGGCTTCGATGAATAGTGCTGATAAACCCTTGGATGTATATGCATTTTAAATTCGGCTTCTGAAATGGATTTTTTGAGTGTTTATTATTGATTTGTTCATTTACCATTAATCTACAATTACATGTGTAACGTATTTACTAGACGCCCTTTACTACGTTCCACCCAATCCACCCCTGCAGTTAATTCCATCACCAGAGCAATGTACCGTACAATCGCTAATTGTCTTCTCTGCTGGTCAGCACACCACGTGCACCCATTCCCACCTTATACATGCTAACGGAAATGCACACTTTCTTCCCCACCTCCTTTCCCCTCCATTCCCAACCATCCATCTCTGTCTCTTTCCCTTTGGTAACTGTGAATCTGTTCTTGTCTTCTGTGACACTGCTGATTTTCTCCTTCAGTTTTTTCTTGTTCTTATACTCCAATGATGAGTGACGTCATTTTACCTATACATGTAGGCCAGAAATAGTTATGTTTGCTATGATGGTGCAGCTGTGCAAGGCTGAGCTCTGCCCACCATCTGCTAGTGGCGTTTGCAGGAACAGCACTGTTGCCTGGAGATTCCATGATGTCACAGTATGCTTCTTTCATGTAGACAGATTATGTCTGCTCAGAGAATTTGTTTCCCACTTCAGTGCCTGCTCTCCTACACGGGGTGTATTTATGGTAAGGTTTGTGCTGAGCACCTTGACAGCATCAGAGGAAATGGAAATGAGTTCCAAGACACTGCGTGTTTCTTTTTATTTTGGCATCAATACCAGTTGCCTAGGCAACATTATTTTAATTACACTACCCACATTATGAAATCCACACCATATACAGCATAAGGGTCACTGTCCATGAGCCCCGTATTGCACTGTAGAAGCACGGCCTTTCTTTGCTGTTCCACCACCTTCCTAGTGCCCACACCCTGCCCACACATGTGTGCTACACGTAATGCCCCATTTTACCTCACTTTCCTCCCTTCCAAGCCATTCCCCTGTGTCACTTTCCCTTTGGTAACCGTTAGTCCTCTCTTCAGTTCATGGAAGCTGCTACTGTCTTGTTTCTTCACTATTTTTCTTTTTTTTAAATTCTCC
Organism: Manis pentadactyla; assembly: GCF_030020395.1. Lineage (NCBI taxonomy): Eukaryota > Metazoa > Chordata > Mammalia > Pholidota > Manidae > Manis > Manis pentadactyla. The sequence goes on from NC_080039.1 coordinate 14,938,932, forward strand.
ACAGTTGAGTGACATCAATTTCCACTTGACTTTCTCTTCGTGGCTTATTTCACTCTGAACAATACCCACAAGTTCCATGCATGTTGCTGTAAATGTTAAGATTTGTTTTCCTCATTTGGCTGAATAATATTCTACATCTCATATACTGATGGACGTTAAGCTTGGCTTTTGTCAATACTTCAGTTAGAAACATAGGGGTGCAATTTTCGTTTTTAAAATGGGCTGCTGCATTCTGCTTATATATTTATAGATTTGTTTCTTTATGTTTATTCATATATGCCTTTACTGATTCATTAATTATTAATCTAAAATTACATGACAAACATTAATTTTAAAAGACCCACACTATAACCAAGATCAACCCAGTTACTTCCCTGAAGTCACTGTCCATGAGCATAGTAAGATACTGTATATACCATCTCCCCCAATCCACTTTAATAATGCTAATCGTTATGCCTACCTTCTCCTTGCTTTCATATCTAACAACGCCACTATCTTCCCCTTGGTAACTGTTACTCCAAACTCGTATTCTGTGAAACTGCTGATGTTTTGCTCCTTCAGTTTTATCTTGGCGCTTCGTCTCCACGGATGTGTTAAATCATTTGATACTTATTATCTCTTCCTCACTTATTTCACTGAGCATAATATGCTCTAGCGCCATCCATGTTGCAGCAAATGCTAGGATTTGTTTTCTTGTGATGGCTGAGTAATATTCCTTTCTGTATATGTACCACATCTTCTCTACCCATTAATCTATTGATGTCCATTAAGCTCGGTTTCTTTGAATAGTTCTCTGATTAACATAGGGATATATATATCTTTATTAGCTGGGCAGATTCATTGGTTTTATTGCATTCTTTAATTAATTTATTCTTCATTTAATTATTATTAATCTATACGTAAAAGTATAACATGAGATTTTCTAGACTCCAACTGTCTCGAAATTCTTCCCAATGCCCCACTGCAGTCACTTCCATCAACAGAGCAATGTACTGTCGATTCACTGCCTGTGTTCACTGTTTGGTTCAGCCTTCACCGTGCACCCACATAAACAATATATGTGCTAATCATAATGCATCCTTTCTCTCCCCACTGTTATCCCTCCATTCTCCCATGTCCTCATTAGTCGTTTCCCCTCTGGTAACTGTTAGTTCATTCTTGGGCTCTGTGTGTCTGCCACTATTTTGCACCTTCAGTTCTTTCCTGCTTCTCTATCTGCACAGATTGGTCATATCATATGATACTTGTCCTCCTGTCTTATTTCATTGAAAATAAAACCAAATTCTTTCATCCATGTTGTCACAAATGGGAGGAATTGTTCTCTTCTTATGCGTGAAAGGCAATGAATTGTTTATATATACCAGTTCTTCTTTATCCATTCATCTTCTGATGGAGATGGATCGGGTACTGTGAATTGTGCTGCGATAAACAAGGGTGTGCACATACCTTTTTTAAATTGGGCTACTGCATTCTATCTACTTATCTATACAACTTTGTTTTCCACTATATATCTATCATCTGACAATCTATCTTCTTGCTATCTCACATCTATCATAGTCATCATCTATCTCTATCATTTATCATCTATCTGCAACTGTAATCTCTGAACCCATCTATGAGTATTTCTTATTTCTCATTAAAACACAATTACATGAGTAACATTGTTTACTACAACTTCCATCACCAAAATATCCCCACATATCCCATTGCATTCACTATCCTCCAGTGCAGTAAAATAAGGTAGAATCAATAGTCTTCTCTGTGACGCACCGGTCTCCACGTAACTCAACGAACACTATGTACACTTATTCAATTGCACCGTTCTTAACCCCCTGTCCTACTTATCTCTCCACTATAACACAAACGGCCCAGTCTCTTTCCTTTGGTAAACACTAGTCCATTCTTCTCTTCAGCGTGGCTTCTTCAGTTTGGTTATTTCACTTTTCTTCTATTTTTTATTACTCTGCTAGTGAGTGAAATCAGTTACCATGTTTCTGACACTCCATCGCTTATTTCACTGACCATAATTCTCTGCTATCTACATACATGTTGTTGTAAATGGTAGGATTTGTTGTCCTCATGTGGCTGAATAATATCCCCCTCCTCATCTTCGCGTGGTTACTGTACTTTGCTACTATTAGTGCTGTGGTTATAAACATAGGTGAGCACATGTCTTGTTTAAACTGTGCTGCTGTATTCTATTTCTCTTTATTTATTTTATTGCATTTGTTCGTTTACTAATATCTCATTAATGTACAATTATATTAATAAAATTATTTGTGCTAGAACCTGCCAATCACAAAGAAACCCAGGATTCGCAATTACAATCACACACCGTGAGCACAGTAAGATACTGTAGAATCACTACCTGTGTTCCCCGTTTTGTACAGCAATCCCCGTAATGCCCACCCACGCTATTCTTGGAAATCATATAGCACACTTTGTTTACTCCGCCCTCCGCCTCCAATCCCTCCTATCCAAAGCATACCCTTTCCCTATGTAAACTCCTAGTCCAACATTCAGTTCTGCGAATATGCTGATGTTATGCTTCTTCAGTTTTCCTTGGTTCTACATCTCTACAGATGGGTCAAATCATTTGACACTTGTCTTCCTTCACCTCTTATTTCATGAGTAAAATGCAATCCAGATCCTTCCGACTTGTTGCAAATGTTAGGACTTTTTTTTTCTTCTTATGACTGATTAATATGCAACTGTCGAAATGTACCACAACATGTTTACACATTAATCTACTGATGGACACTTACCTGGGCTTCGATGAATAGTGCTGATAAACCCTTGGATGTATATGCATTTTAAATTCGGCTTCTGAAATGGATTTTTTGAGAGTTTATTATTGATTTGTTGATTTACCATTAATCTACAATTACATGTGTAACGTATTTACTAGACGCCCTTTACTACGTTCCACCCAATCCACCCCTGCAGTTAATTCCATCACCAGAGCAATGTACCGAAGAATCGCTAATTGTCTTCTCTGCTGGTAAGCACACCACGTGCACCCATTCCCACCTTATACATGCTAACGGAAATGCACACTTTCTTCCCCACCTCCTTTCCCCTCCATTCCCAACCATCCATCTCTGTCCCTTTCCCTTTGGTTACTGTGAAACTGTTCTTGTCTTCTGTGACACTGCTGTTTTTCTCCTTCAGTTTTTTCTTTGTTCTTATACTCCAATGATGAGTGACGTCATTTTACCTATACATGTAGGCCAGAAATAGTTATGTTTGCTATGATGGTGCAGCTGTGCAAGGCTGAGCTCTGCCCACCATCTGCTAGTGGCGTTTGCAGGAACAGCACTGTTGCCTGGAGATTCCATGATGTCACAGTGGGCTTCTTTCATGTAGACAGATTATGTCTGCTCAGAGAATTTGTTTCCCATTTCAGTGCCTGCTATCCTACACGGGGTGTATTTATGGTAAGGTTTGTGCTGAGCACCTTGACAGCATCAGAAGAAATGGAAATGAGTTCCAAGACACTGCGTGTTTCTTTTTATTTTGGCATCAATACCAGTTGCCTAAGCAACATTATTTTAATTACACTACCCACATTATGAAATCCACACCATATACAGCATTAGGGTCACTGTCCATGAGCCCCGTATTGCACTGTAGAAGCACGGCTCTTCTTTGCAGTTCCACCACCTTCCTTGTGCCCACACCCTGCCCACACATGTGTGCTACACGTAATGCCCCATTTTACCTCACTTTCCTCCCTTCCAAGCCTTTCCCCTGTGTCACTTTCCCTTTGGTAACCGTTAGTCCTCTCTTCAGTTCATGGAAGCTGCTACTGTCTTGTTCCTTCACTATTTTTCTTTTTTTTAAATTCTCTACAGTTGAGTGACATCAATTTCCACTTGACTTTCTCTTCGTGGCTTATTTCACTCTGAACAATACCCACAAGTTCCATGCATGTTGCTGTAAATGGTAAGATTTGTTTTCCTCATTTGGCTGAATAATATTCTACATCTCATATACTGATGGACGTTAAGCTTGGCTTTTGTCAATACTTCAGTGAGAAACATAGCGGTGCAATTTTCGTTTTTAAAATGGGCTGCTGCATTCTGCTTATATATTTATAGATTTGTTTCTTCATGTTTATTCATATATGCCTTTACTGATTCATTAATTATTAATCTAAAATTACATGACAAACATTAATTTTACAAGACCACACTATAACCAAGATCAACCCAGTTACTTCCCTGAAGTCACTGTCCATGAGCATAGTAAGATACTGTATATACCATCTCCCCCAATCCACATTAATAATGCTAATCGTTATGCCTACCTTCTCCTTGCTTTCATATCTAACAACGCCACTATCTTCCCCTTGGTAACTGTTACTCCAAACTCGTATTCTGTGAATCTGCTGATGTTTTGCTCCTTCAGTTTTATCTTGGCGCTTCGTCTCCACGCATGTGTTAAATCATTTGATACTTATTATCTCTTCCTCACTTATTTCACTGAGCATAATATGCTCTAGCGCCATCCATGTTGCAGCAAATGCTAGGATTTGTTTTCTTGTGATGGCTGAGTAATATTCCTTTCTGTATATGTACCACATCTTCTCTACCCATTAATCTATTGATGTCCATTAAGCTCGGTTTCTTTGAATAGTTCTCTGATTAACATAGGGATATATATATCTTTATTAGCTGGGCAGATTCATTGGTTTTATTGCATTCTTTAATTAATTTATTCTTTATTTACTTATTATTAATCTATACGTAAAAGTATAACATGAGATTTTCAAGACTCCAACTGTCTCGAAATTCTTCCCAATGCCCCACTGCAGTCACTTCCATCAACAGAGCAATGTACTGTCGATTCACTGCCTGTGTTCACTGTTTGGTTCAGCCCTCACCGTGCACCCACAAAAACATTATATGTGCTAATCATAATGCAACCTTTCTCTCCCCACTGTTATCCCTCCATTCTCCCATGTCCACATTAGTCTTTTCCCCTCTGGTAACTGTTAGTTCATTCTTGGGCTCTGTGTGTCTGCCACTATTTTGCACCTTCAGTTCTTTCCAGCTTCTCTATCTGCACAGATTTGTCATATCATATGATACTTGTCCTCCTGTCTTATTTCATTGAAAATAAAACCAAATTCTTTCATCCATGTTGTCACAAATGGGAGGAATTGTTCTCTTCTTATTGGTGAAAGGCAATGAATTGTTTATATATACCACTTCTTCTTTATCCATTCATCTTCTGATGGAGATGGATCGGGTACTGTGAATTGTGCTGCGATAAACAAGGGTGTGCACATACCTTTTTAAAATTGGGCTACTGCATTCTATCTACTTATCTATACAACTTTGTTTTCCACTATATATCTATCACCTGACAATCTATCTTCTTGCTCTCTCACATCTATCATAGTCATCATCTATCTCTATCATCTATCATCTATCTGCAAATGTAATCTCTGAACCCATCTATGAGTATTTCTTATTTCTCATTAAAACACAATTACATGAGTAACATTGTTTACTACAACTTCCATCACCAAAATATCCCCACATATCCCATTGCATTCACTATCCTCCAGTGCAGTAAAATAAGGTAGAATCAATAGTCTTCTCTGTGACGCACCGGTCTCCACGTAACTCAACGAACACTATGTACACTTATTCAATTGCACCGTTCTTAACCCCCTGTCCTACTTATCCCTCCACTATAACACAAACGGCCCAGTCTCTTTCCTTTGGTAACCACTAGTCCATTCTTCTCTTCAGCGTGGCTTCTTTAGTTTGGTTATTTCACTTTTCTTCTATTTTTTATTACTCTCCTAGTGAGTGAAATCAGTTACCATGTTTCTGACACTCCATCGCTTATTTCACTGACCATAATTCTTTGCTATCTACATACATGTTGTTGTAAATGGTAGGATTTGTTGTCCTCATATGGCTGAATAATATCCCCCTCCTCATCTTCTCGTGGTTACTGAACTTTGCTACTATTAGTGCTGTGGTTATAAACATAGGTGAGCACATGTCTTGTTTAAACTGTGCTGCTGTATTCTGTTACTCTGTATTTATTTTATTGCATTTGTTCATTTAATAATATCTCATTAATGTACAATTACATTAATAAAATTATTTGTGCTAGAACCTGCCAGTCACAAAGAAACCCAGGATTTGCAATTACAATCACACACCGTGAGCACAGTAAGATACTGTAGAATCACTACCTGTGTTCCCCGTTTTGTACAGCAATCCCCGTAATGCCCACCCACGCTATTCTTGGAAATCATATAGCACACTTTGTTTACTCCGCCCTCCGCCTCCAATCCCTCCTATCCAAAGCATACCCTTTCCCTATGTAAACTCCTAGTCCAACATTCAGTTCTGCGAATATGCTGATGTTATGCTTTTTCAGGTTTTCTTGGTTCTACATCTCTACAGATGGGTCAAATCATTTGACACTTGTCTTCCTTCACCTCTTATTTCATGAGTAAAATGCAATCCAGATCCTTCCGACTTGTTGCAAATGTTAGGACTTTTTTTTCTTCTTATGACTGATTAATATGCAACTGTCGAAATGTACCACAACATGTTTACACATTAATCTACTGATGGACACTCACCTGGGCTTCGATGAATAGTGCTGATAAACCCTTGGATGTATATGCATTTTAAATTCGGCTTCTGAAATGGATTTTTTGAGTGTTTATTATTGATTTGTTCATTTACCATTAATCTACAATTACATGTGTAACGTATTTACTAGACGCCCTTTACTACGTTCCACCCAATCCACCCCTGCAGTTAATTCCATCACCAGAGCAATGTACCGTACAATCGCTAATTGTCTTCTCTGATGGTCAGCACACCACGTGCACCCATTCCCACCTTATACATGCTAACGGAAATGCACACTTTCTTCCCCACCTCCTTTCCCCTCCATTCCCAACCATCCATCTCTGTCTCTTTCCCTTTGGTAACTGTGAATCTGTTCTTGTCTTCTGTGACACCTCTGATTTTCTCCTTCAGTTTTTTCTTGTTCTTATACTCCAATGATGAGTGACGTCATTTTACCTATACATGTAGGCCAGAAATAGTTATGTTTGCTATGATGGTGCAGCTGTGCAAGGCTGAGCTCTGCCCACCATCTGCTAGTGGCGTTTGCAGGAACAGCACTGTTGCCTGGAGATTCCATGATGTCACAGTATGCTTCTTTCATGTAGACAGATTATGTCTGCTCAGAGAATTTGTTTCCCACTTCAGTGCCTGCTCTCCTACACGGGGTGTATTTATGGTAAGGTTTGTGCTGAGCACCTTGACAGCATCAGAGGAAATGGAAATGAGTTCCAAGACACAGCGTGTTTCTTTTTATTTTGGCATCAATACCAGTTACCTAAGCAACATTATTTTAATTACACTACCCACATTATGAAATCCACACCATATACAGCATAAGGGTCACTGTCCATGAGCCCCGTATTGCACTGTAGAAGCACGGCTCTTCTTTGCTGTTCCACCACCTTCCTAGTGCCCACACCCTGCCCACACATGTGTGCTACACGTAATGCCCCATTTTACCTCACTTTCCTCCCTTCCAAGCCATTCCCCTGTGTCACTTTCCCTTTGGTAACCGTTAGTCCTCTCTTCAGTTCATGGAAGCTGCTACTGTCTTGTTCCTTCACTATTTTTCTTTTTTTTAAATTCTCCACAGTTGAGTGACATCAATTTCCACTTGACTTTCTCTTCGTGGCTTATTTCACTCTGAACAATACCCACAAGTTCCATGCATGTTGCTGTAAATGTTAAGATTTGTTTTCCTCATTTGGCTGAATAATATTCTACATCTCATATACTGATGGACGTTAAGCTTGGCTTTTGTCAATACTTCAGTTAGAAACATAGGGGTGCAATTTTCGTTTTTAAAATGGGCTGCTGCATTCTGCTTATATATTTATAGATTTGTTTCTTTATGTTTATTCATATATGCCTTTACTGATTCATTAATTATTAATCTAAAATTACATGACAAACATTAATTTTAAAAGACCCACACTATAACCAAGATCAACCCAGTTACTTCCCTGAAGTCACTGTCCATGAGCATAGTAAGATACTGTATATACCATCTCCCCCAATCCACTTTAATAATGCTAATCGTTATGCCTACCTTCTCCTTGCTTTCATATCTAACAACGCCACTATCTTCCCCTTGGTAACTGTTACTCCAAACTCGTATTCTGTGAAACTGCTGATGTTTTGCTCCTTCAGTTTTATCTTGGCGCTTCGTCTCCACGGATGTGTTAAATCATTTGATACTTATTATCTCTTCCTCACTTATTTCACTGAGCATAATATGCTCTAGCGCCATCCATGTTGCAGCAAATGCTAGGATTTGTTTTCTTGTGATGGCTGAGTAATATTCCTTTCTGTATATGTACCACATCTTCTCTACCATTAATCTATTGATGTCCATTAAGCTCGGTTTCTTTGAATAGTTCTCTGATTAACATAGGGATATATATATCTTTATTAGCTGGGCAGATTCATTGGTTTTATTGCATTCTTTAATTAATTTATTCTTCATTTAATTATTATTAATCTATACGTAAAAGTATAACATGAGATTTTCTAGACTCCAACTGTCTCGAAATTCTCCCCAATGCCCCACTGCAGTCACTTCCATCAACAGAGCAATGTACTGTCGATTCAGTGCCTGTCTTCACTGTTTGGTTCAGCCCTCACCGTGCACCCACAAAAACATTATATGTGCTAATCATAATGCAACCTTTCTTTCCCCACTGTTATCCCTCCATTCTCATATGTCCACATTAGTCGTTTCCCCTCTGGTAACTGTTAGTTCATTCTTGGGCTCTGTGTGTCTGCCACTATTTTGCACCTTCAGTTCTTTCCAGCTTCTCTATCTGCACAGATTGGTCATATCATATGATACTTGTCCTCCTGTCTTATTTCATTGAAAATAAAACCAAATTCTTTCATCCATGTTGTCACAAATGTGAGGAATTGTTCTCTTCTTATTGGTGAAAGGCAATGAATTGTTTATATATACCACTTCTTCTTTATCCATTCATCTTCTGATGGAGATGGATCGGGTACTGTGAATTGTGCTGCGATAAACAAGGGGGTGCACATACCTTTTTTAAATTGGGCTACTGCATTCTATCTACTTATCTATACAACTTTGTTTTCCACTATATATCTATCACCTGACAATCTATCTTCTTGCTATCTCACATCTATCATAGTCATCATCTATCTCTATCATCTATCATCTATCTGAAACTGTAATCTCTGAACCCATCTATGAGTATTTCTTATTTCTCATTAAAACACAATTACATGAGTAACATTGTTTACTACAACTTCCATCACCAAAATATCCCCACATATCGCATTGCATTCACTATCCTCCAGTGCAGTAAAATAAGGTAGAATCACTAGTCTTCTCTGTGACGTACCGGTCTCCACGTAACTCAACGAACACTATGTACACTTATTCAATTGCACCGTTTTTAACCCCCTGTCCTACTTATCCCTCCACTATAACACAAACGGCCCAGTCTCTTTCCTTTGGTAACCACTAGTCCATTCTTCTCTTCAGCGTGGCTTCTTCAGTTTGGTTATTTCACTTTTCTTCTATTTTTTATTACTCTGCTAGTGAGTGAAATCAGTTACCATGTTTCTGACACTCCATCGCTTATTTCACTGACCATAATTCTCTGCTATCTACATACATGTTGTTGTAAATGGTAGGATTTGTTGTCCTCATATGGCTGAATAATATCCCCCTCCTCATCTTCTCGTGGTTACTGAACTTTGCTACTATTAGTGCTGTGGTTATAAACATAGGTGAGCACATGTCTTGTTTAAACTGTGCTGCTGTATTCTGTTACTCTGTATTTATTATATTGCATTTGATCGTTTACTAATATCTCATTAATGTACAATTACATTAATAAAATTATTTGTGCTAGAACCTGCCAATCACAAAGAAACCCAGGATTCGCAATTACAATCACACACCGTGAGCACAGTAAGATACTGTAGAATCACTACCTGTGTTCCCCGTTTTGTACAGCAATCCCCGTAATGCCCACCCACGCTATTCTTGGAAATCATATAGCACACTTTGTTTACTCCGCCCTCCGCCTCCAATCCCTCCTATCCAAAGCATACCCTTTAAATATGTAAACTCCTAGTCCAACATTCAGTTCTGCGAATATGCTGATGTTATGCTTCTTCAGTTTTTCTTGGTTCTACATCTCTACAGATGGGTCAAATCATTTGACACTTGTCTTCCTTCACCTCTTATTTCATGAGTAAAATGCAATCCAGATCCTTCCGACTTGTTGCAAATGTTAGGACTTTTTTTTCTTCTTATGACTGATTAATATGCAACTGTCGAAATGTACCACATCATGTTTACACATTAATCTACTGATGGACACTTACCTGGGCTTCGATGAATAGTGCTGATAAACCCTTGGATGTATATGCATTTTAAATTCGGCTTCTGAAGTGGATTTTTTGAGAGTTTATTATTGATTTGTTGATTTACCATTAATCTACAATTACATGTGTAACGTATTTACTAGACGCCCTTTACTACGTTCCACCCAATCCACCCCTGCAGTTAATTCCATCACCAGAGCAATGTACCGTAGAATCGCTAATTGTCTTCTCTGCTGGTAAGCACACCACGTGCACCCATTCCCACCTTATACTTGCTAACGGAAATGCAAACTTTCTTCCCCACCTCCTTTCCCCTCCATTCCCAACCATCCATCTCTGTCCCTTTCCCTTTGGTAACTGTGAATCTGTTCTTGTCTTCTGTGACACTGCTGTTTTTCTCCTTCAGTTTTTTCTTTGTTCTTATACTCCAATGATGAGTGACGTCATTTTACCTATACATGTAGGCCAGAAATAGTTATGTTTGCTATGATGGTGCAGCTGTGCAAGGCTGAGCTCTGCCCACCATCTGCTAGTGGCGTTTGCAGGAACAGCACTGTTGCCTGGAGATTCCATGATGTCACAGTGGGCTTCTTTCATGTAGACAGATTATGTCTGCTCACAGAATTTGTTTCCCACTTCAGTGCCTGCTATCCTACACGGGGTGTATTTATGGTAAGGTTTGTGCTGAGCACCTTGTCAGCATCAGAAGAAATGGAAATGAGTTCCAAGACACTGCGTGTTTCTTTTTATTTTGGCATCAATACCAGTTGCCTAAGCAACATTATTTTAATTACACTACCCACATTATGAAATCCACACCATATACAGCATAAGGGTCACTGTCCATGAGCCCCGTATTGCACTGTAGAAGCACGGCTCTTCTTTGCTGTTCCACCACCTTCCTAGTGCCCACACCCTGCCCACACATGTGTGCTACACGTAATGCCCCATTTTACCTCACTTTCCTCCCTTCCAAGCCATTCCCCTGTGTCACTTTCCCTTTGGTAACCGTTAGTCCTCTCTTCAGTTCATGGAAGCTGCTACTGTCTTGTTCCTTCACTATTTTTCTTTTTTTTAAATTCTCCACAGTTGAGTGACATCAATTTCCACTTGACTTTCTCTTCGTGGCTTATTTCACTCTGAACAATACCCACAAGTTCCATGCATGTTGCTGTAAATGGTAAGATTTGTTTTCCTCATTTGGCTGAAAAATATTCTACATCTCATATACTGATGGACGTTAAGCTTGGCTTTTGTCAATACTTCAGTGAGAAACATAGGGGTGCAATTTTCGTTTTTAAAATGGGCTGCTGCATTCTGCTTATATATTTATAGATTTGTTTCTTTATGTTTATTCATATATGCCTTTACTGATTCATTAATTATTAATCTAAAATTACATGACAAACATTAATTTTACAAGACCCACACTATAACCAAGATCAACCCAGTTACTTCCCTGAAGTCACTGTCCATGAGCATAGTAAGATACTGTATATACCATCTCCCCCAATCCACTTTAATAATGCTAATCGTTATGCCTACCTTCTCCTTGCTTTCATATCTAACAACGCCACTATCTTCCCTTTGGTAACTGTTACTCCAAACTCGTATTCTGTGAATCTGCTGATGTTTTGCTCCTTCAGTTTTATCTTGGCGCTTCGTCTCCACGCATGTGTTAAATTATTTGATACTTATTATCTCTTCCTCACTTATTTCACTCAGCATAATATGCTCTAGCGCCATCCATGTTGCAGCAAATGCTAGGATTTGTTTTCTTGTGATGGCTGAGTAATATTCCTTTCTGTATATGTACCACATCTTCTCTACCCATTAATCTATTGATGTCCATTAAGCTCGGTTTCTTTGAATAGTACTCTGATTAACATAGGGATGTATATATCTTTATAAGCTGGGCAGATTCATTGGGTTTATTGGATTCTTTAATTAATTTATTCTTTATTTAATTATTATTAATCTATACGTAAAAGTATAACATGAGATTTTCTAGACTCCAACTGTCTCGAAATTCTTCCCAATGCCCCACTGCAGTCACTTCCATCAACAGAGCAATGTACTGTCGATTCACTGCCTGTGTTCACTGTTTGGTTCAGCCCTCACCGTGCACCCACATAAACAATATATGTGCTAATCATAATGCATCCTTTCTCTCCCCACTGTTATCCCTCCATTCTCCCATGTCCACATTAGTCGTTTCCCCTCTGGTAACTGTTAGTTCATTCTTGGGCTCTGTGTGTCTGCCACTATTTTGCACCTTCAGTTCTTTCCTGCTTCTCTATCTGCACAGATTGGTCATATCATATGATACTTGTCCTCCTGTCTTATTTCATTGAAAATAAAACCAAATTCTTACATCCATGTTGTCACAAATGGGAGGAATTGTTCTCTTCTTATGGGTGAAAGGCAATGAATTGTTTATATATACCAGTTCTTCTTTATCCATTCATTTTCTGATGGAGATGGATCGGGTACTGTGAATTGTGCTGCGATAAGGGTGTGCACATACCTTTTTTAAATTGGGCTACTGCATTCTATCTACTTATCTATACAACTTTGTTTTCCACTATATATCTATCATCTGACAATCTATCTTCTTGCTATCTCACATCTATCATAGTCATCATCTATCTCTATCATCTATCATCTATCTGCAACTGTAATCTCTGAACCCATCTATGAGTATTTCTTATTTCTCATTAAAACACAATTACATGAGTAACATTGTTTACTACAACTTCCATCACCAAAATATCCCCACATATCCCATTGCATTCACTATCCTCCAGTGCAGTAAAATAAGGTAGAATCACTAGTCTTCTCTGTGACGCACCGGTCTCCACGTAACTCAACGAACACTATGTACACTTATTCAATTGCACCGTTCTTAACCCCCTGTCCTACTTATCCCTCCACTATAACACAAACGGCCCAGTCTCTTTCCTTTGGTAACCACTAGTCCATTCTTCTCTTCAGCGTGGCTTCTTCAGTTTGGTTATTTCACTTTTCTTCTATTTTTTATTACTCTGCTAGTGAGTGAAATCAGTTACCATGTTTCTGACACTCCATCGCTTATTTCACTGACCATAATTCTCTGCTATCTACATGCATGTTGTTGTAAATGGTAGGATTTGTTGTCCTCATATGGCTGAATAATATCACTCTCCTCATCTTCTCGTGGTTACTGAACTTTGCTACTATTAGTGCTGTGGTTATAAACATAGGTGAGCACATGTCTTGTTTAAACTGTGCTGCTGTATTCTGTTACTCTGTATTCATTTTATTGCATTTGTTCGTTTACTAATAACTCATTAATGTACAATTACATTAATAAAATTATTTGTGGTAGAACCTGCCAATCACAAAGAAACCCAGGATTCGCAATTAAAATCACACACCGTGAGCACAGTAAGATACTGTAGAATCACTACCTGTGTTCCCCGTTTTGTACAGCAATCCCCGTAATGCCCACCCATGCTATTCTTGGAAATCATATAGCACACTTTGTTTACTCTGCCCTCCGCCTCCAATCCCTCCTATCCAAAGCATAACCTTTCCCTATGTAAACTCCTAGTTCAACATTCAGTTCTGTGAATATGCTGATGTTATGCTTCTTCAGTATTTCTTGGTTCTACATCTCTACAGATGGGTCAAATCATTTGACACTTGTCTTCCTTCGCCTCTTTTTTCATGAGTAAAATGCAATCCAGATCCTTCCGACTTGTTGCAAATGTTAGGACTTTCTTTTCTTCTTATGACTGATTAATATGCAACTGTCGAAATGTACCACAACATGTTTACACATTAATCTACTGATGGACACTTACCTGGGCTTCGATGAATAGTGCTGATAAACCCTTGGATGTATATGCATTTTTAATTCGGCTTCTGAAATGGATTTTTTAAGAGTTTATTATTGGTTTGTTGATTTACCATTAATCTACAATTACATGTGTAACGTATTTACTAGACGCCCTTTACTACGTTCCACCCAATCCACCCCTGCAGTTAATTCCATCACCAGAGCAATGTACCGAAGAATCGCTTATTGTCTTCTCTGCTGGTAAGCACAACACGTGCACCCATTCCCACCTTATACATGCTAACGGAAATGCACACTTTCTTCCCCACCTCCTTTCCCCTCCATTCCCAACCATCCATCTCTGTCCCTTTCCCTTTGGTTACTGTGAATCTGTTCTTGTCTTCTGTGACACTGCTGTTTTCTCCTTCAGTTTTTTCTTTGTTCTTATACTCCAATGATGAGTGACGTCATTTTACCTATACATGTAGGCCAGAAATAGTTATGTTTGCTATGATGGTGCAGCTGTGCAAGGCTGAGCTCTGCCCACCATCTGCTAGTGACGTTTGCAGGAACAGCACTGTTGCCTGGAGATTCCATGATGTCACAGTGGGCTTCTTTCATGTAGACAGATTATGTCTGCTCAGAGAATTTGTTTCCCACTTCAGTGCCTGCTATCCTACACGGGGTGTATTTATGGTAAGGTTTGTGCTGAGCACCTTGACAGCATCAGAAGAAATGGAAATGAGTTCCAAGACACTGCGTGTTTCTTTTTATTTTGGCATCAATACCAGTTGCCTAGGCAACATTATTTTAATTACACTACCCACATTATGAAATCCACACCATATACAGCATAAGGGTCACTGTCCATGAGCCCCGTATTGCACTGTAGAAGCACGGCTCTTCTTTGCTGTTCCACCACCTTCCTAGTGCCCACACCCTGCCCACACATGTGTGCTACACGTAATGCCCCATTTTACCTCACTTTCCTCTCTTCCAAGCCATTCCCCTGTGTCACTTTCCCTTTGGTAACCGTTAGTCCTCTCTTCAGTTCATGGAAGCTGCTACTGTCTTGTTCCTTCACTATTTTTCTTTTTTTTAAATTCTCCACATTTGAGTGACATCAATTTCCACTTGACTTTCTCTTCGTGGCTTATTTCACTCTGAACAATACCCACAAGTTCCATGCATGTTGCTGTAAATGGTAAGATTTGTTTTCCTCATTTGGCTGAATAATATTCTACATCTCATATACTGATGGACGTTAAGCTTGGCTTTTGTCAATACTTCAGTGAGAAACATAGGGGTGCAATTTTCGTTTTTAAAATGGGCTGCTGCATTCTGCTTATATATTTATAGATTTGTTTCTTTATGTTTATTCATATATGCCTTTACTGATTCATTAATTATTAATCTAAAATTACATGACAAACATTAATTTTAAAAGACCCACACTATAACCAAGATCAACCCAGTTACTTCCCTGAAGTCACTGTCCATGAGCATAGTAAGATACTGTATATACCATCTCCCCCAATCCACTTTAATAATGCTAATCGTTATGCCTACCTTCTCCTTGCTTTCATATCTAACAACGCCACTATCTTCCCCTTGGTAACTGTTACTCCAAACTCGTATTCTGTGAATCTGCTGATGTTTTGCTCCTTCAGTTTTATCTTGGCGCTTCGTCTCCACGCATGTGTTAAATTATTTGATACTTATTATCTCTTCCTCACTTATTTCACTGAGCATAATATGCTCTAGCGCCATCCATGTTGCAGCAAATGCTAGGATTTGTTTTCTTGTGATGGCTGAGTAATATTCCTTTCTGTATATATACCACATCTTCTCTACCCATTAATCTATTGATGTCCATTAAGCTCGGTTTCTTTGAATAGTACTCTGATTAACATAGGGATATATATATCTTTATTAGCTGGGCAGATTCATTGGGTTTATTGGATTCTTTAATTAATTTATTCTTTATTTACTTATTATTAATCTATACGTAAAAGTATAACATGAGATTTTCAAGACTCCAACAGTCTCGAAATTCTTCCCAATGCCCCACTGGAGTCACTTCCATCAAAAGAGCAATGTACTGTCGATTCAGTGC
This sequence comes from Manis pentadactyla, assembly GCF_030020395.1. Lineage (NCBI taxonomy): Eukaryota > Metazoa > Chordata > Mammalia > Pholidota > Manidae > Manis > Manis pentadactyla. The sequence continues at coordinate 14,955,328 of NC_080039.1, forward strand.
CTGTCTTCACTGTTTGGTTCAGCCCTCACAGTGCACCCACAAAAACATTATATGTGCTAATCATAATGCAACCTTTCTCTCCCCACTGTTATCCCTCCATTCTCCCATGTCCACATTAGTCGTTTCCCCTCTGGTAACTGTTAGTTCATTCTTGGGCTCTGTGTGTCTGCCACTATTTTGCACCTTCAGTTCTTTCCAGCTTCTCTATCTGCACAGATTTGTCATATCATATGATAATTGTCCTCCTGTCTTATTTCATTGAAAATAAAACCAAATTCTTTCATCCATGTTGTCACAAATGGGAGGAATTGTTCTCTTCTTATGGGTGAAAGGCAATGAATTGTTTATATATACCACTTCTTCTTTATCCATTCATCTTCTGATGGAGATTGATCAGGTACTGTGAATTGTGCTGCGATAAACAAGGGGGTGCACATACCTTTTTTAAATTGGGCTACTGCATTCGATCTACTTATCTATACAACTTTGTTTTCCACTATATATCTATCACCTGACAATCTATCTTCTTGCTATCTCACATCTATCATAGTCATCATCTATCTCTATCATCTATCATCTATCTGCAACTGTAATCTCTGAACCCATCTATGAGTATTTCTTATTTCTCATTAATACACAATTACATGAGTAACATTGTTTACTACAACTTCCATCACCAAAATATCCCCACATATCCCATTTCATTCACTATCCTCCAGTGCAGTAAAATAAGGTAGAATCACTAGTCTTCTCTGTGACGTACCGGTCTCCACGTAACTCAACGAACACTATGTACACTTATTCAATTGCACCGTTTTTAACCCCCTGTCCTACTTATCCCTCCACTATAACACAAACGGCCCAGTCTCTTTCCTTTGGTAACCACTAGTCCATTCTTCTCTTCAGCGTGGCTTCTTCAGTTTGGTTATTTCACTTTTCTTCTATTTTTTATTACTCTGCTAGTGAGTGAAATCAGTTACCATGTTTCTGACACTCCATAGCTTATTTCACTGACCATAATTCTCTGCTATCTACATACATGTTGTTGTAAATGGTAGGATTTGTTGTCCTCATATGGCTGAATAATATCCCTCTCCTCATCTTCTCGTGGTTACTGAACTTTGCTACTATTAGTGCTGTGGTTATAAACATAGGTGAGCACATGTCTTGTTTAAACTGTGCTGCTGTATTCTGTTACTCTGTATTTATTTTATTGCATTTGTTCATTTAATAATATCTCATTAATGTACAATTACATTAATAAAATTATTTGTGCTAGAACCTGCCAATCACAAAGAAACCCAGGATTCGCAATTACAATCACACACCGTGAGCACAGTAAGATACTGTAGAATCACTACCTGTGTTCCCCGTTTTGTACAGCAATCCCCGTAATGCCCACCCACGCTATTCTTGGAAATCATATAGCACACTTTGTTTACTCCGCCCTCCGCCTCCAATCCCTCCTATCCAAAGCATACCCTTTCCCTATGTAAACTCCTAGTCCAACATTCAGTTCTGCGAATATGCTGATGTTATGCTTTTTCAGTTTTTCTTGGTTCTACATCTCTACAGATGGGTCAAATCATTTGACACTTGTCTTCCTTCACCTCTTATTTCATGAGTAAAATGCAATCCAGATCCTTCCGACTTGTTGCAAATGTTAGGACTTTTTTTTCTTCTTATGACTGATTAATATGCAACTGTCGAAATGTACCACAATATGTTTACACATTAATCTACTGATGGACACTCACCTGGGCTTCGATGAATAGTGCTGATAAAAACTTCGATGTATATGCATTTTAAATTCGGCTTCTGAAATGGATTTTTTGAGAGTTTATTATTGATTTGTTGATTTACCATTAATCTACAATTACATGTGTAACGTATTTACTAAACGCCCTTTACTACGTTCCACCCAATCCACCCATGCAGTTAATTCCATCACCAGAGCAATGTTCCGTAGAATCGCTAATTGTCTTCTCTGCTGGTAAGCACACCACGTGCACCCATTCCCACCTTATACATGCTAACGGAAATGCACACTTTCTTCCCCACCTCCTTTCCCCTCCATTCCCAACCATCCATCTCTGTCCCTTTCCCTTTGGTAACTGTGAATCTGTTCTTGTCTTCTGTGACACTGCTGTTTTTCTCCTTCAGTTTTTTCTTTGTTCTTATACTCCAATGATGAGTGACGTCATTTTACCTATACATGTAGGCCAGAAATAGTTATGTTTGCTATGATGGTGCAGCTGTGCAAGGCTGAGCTCTGCCCACCATCTGCTAGTGGCGTTTGCAGGAACAGCACTGTTGCCTGGAGATTCCATGATGTCACAGTGGGCTTCTTTCATGTAGACAGATTATGTCTGCTCAGAGAATTTGTTTCCCACTTCAGTGCCTGCTGTCCTACACGGGGTGTATTTATGGTAAGGTTTGTGCTGAGCACCTTGACAGCATCAGAAGAAATGGAAATGAGTTCCAAGACACTGTGTGTTTCTTTTTATTTTGGCATCAATACCAGTTGCCTAGGCAACATTATTTTAATTACACTACCCACATTATGAAATCCACACCATATACAGCATAAGGGTCACTGTCCATGAGCCCCGTATTGCACTGTAGAAGCACGGCTCTTCTTTGCTGTTCCACCACCTTCCTAGTGCCCACACCCTGCCCACACATGTGTGCTACACGTAATGCCCCATTTTACCTCACTTTCCTCTCTTCCAAGCCATTCCCCTGTGTCACTTTCCCTTTGGTAACCGTTAGTCCTCTCTTCAGTTCATGGAAGCTGCTACTGTCTTGTTCCTTCACTATTTTTCTTTTTTTTAAATTCTCCACATTTGAGTGACATCAATTTCCACTTGACTTTCTCTTCGTGGCTTATTTCACTCTGAACAATACCCACAAGTTCCATGCATGTTGCTGTAAATGGTAAGATTTGTTTTCCTCATTTGGCTGAATAATATTCTACATCTCATATACTGATGGACGTTAAGCTTGGCTTTTGTCAATACTTCAGTGAGAAACATAGGGGTGCAATTTTCGTTTTTAAAATGGGCTGCTGCATTTTGCTTATATATTTATAGATTTGTTTCTTTATGTTTATTCATATATGCCTTTACTGATTCATTAATTATTAATCTAAAATTACATGACAAACATTAATTTTACAAGACACACACTATAACCAAGATCAACCCAGTTACTTCCCTGAAGTCACTGTCCATGAGCATAGTAAGATACTGTATATACCATCTCCCCCAATCCACTTTAATAATGCTAATCGTTATGCGTACCTTCTCCTTGCTTTCATATCTAACAACGCCACTATCTTCCCCTTGGTAACTGTTACTCCAAACTCGTATTCTGTGAATCTGCTGATGTTTTGCTCCTTCAGTTTTATCTTGGCGCTTCGTCTCCACGCATGTGTTAAATTATTTGATACTTATTATCTCTTCCTCACTTATTTCACTGAGCATAATATGCTCTAGCGCCATCCATGTTGCAGCAAATGCTAGGATTTGTTTTCTTGTGATGGCTGAGTAATATTCCTTTCTGTATATATACCACATCTTCTCTACCCATTAATCTATTGATGTCCATTAAGCTCGGTTTCTTTGAATAGTACTCTGATTAACATAGGGATATATATATCTTTATTAGCTGGGCAGATTCATTGGGTTTATTGGATTCTTTAATTAATTTATTCTTTATTTACTTATTATTAATCTATACGTAAAAGTATAACATGAGATTTTCAAGACTCCAACAGTCTCGAAATTCTTCCCAATGCCCCACTGGAGTCACTTCCATCAAAAGAGCAATGTACTGTCGATTCAGTGCCTGTCTTCACTGTTTGGTTCAGCCCTCACAGTGCACCCACAAAAACATTATATGTGCTAATCATAATGCAACCTTTCTCTCCCCACTGTTATCCCTCCATTCTCCCATGTCCACATTAGTCGTTTCCCCTCCGGTAACTGTTAGTTCATTCTTGGGCTCTGTGTGTCTGCCACTATTTTGCACCTTCAGTTCTTTCCAGCTTCTCTATCTGCACAGATTTGTCATATCATATGATACTTGTCCTCCTGTCTTATTTCATTGAAAATAAAACCAAATTCTTTCATCCATGTTGTCACAAATGGGAGGAATTGTTCTCTTCTTATGGGTGAAAGGCAATGAATTGTTTATATATACCACTTCTTCTTTATCCATTCATCTTCTGATGGAGATGGATCAGGTACTGTGAATTGTGCTGCGATAAACAAGGGGGTGCACATACCTTTTTTAAATTGGGCTACTGCATTCTATCTACTTATCTATACAACTTTGTTTTCCACTATATATCTATCACCTGACAATCTATCTTCTTGCTATCTCACATCTATCATAGTCATCATCTATCTCTATCATCTATCATCTATCTGCAACTGTAATCTCTGAACCCATCTATGAGTATTTCTTATTTCTCATTAATACACAATTACATGAGTAACATTGTTTACTACAACTTCCATCACCAAATTATCCCCACATATCCCATTGCATTCACTATCCTCCAGTGCAGTAAAATAAGGTAGAATCACTAGTCTTCTCTGTGACGTACCGGTCTCCACGTAACTCAACGAACACTATGTACACTTATTCAATTGCACCGTTTTTAACCCCCTGTCCTACTTATCCCTCCACTATAACACAAACGGCCCAGTCTCTTTCCTTTGGTAACCACTAGTCCATTCTTCTCTTCAGCGTGGCTTCTTCAGTTTGGTTATTTCACTTTTCTTCTATTTTTTATTACTCTGCTAGTGAGTGAAATCAGTTACCATGTTTCTGACACTCCATAGCTTATTTCACTGACCATAATTCTCTGCTATCTACATACATGTTGTTGTAAATGGTAGGATTTGTTGTCCTCATATGGCTGAATAATATCCCTCTCCTCATCTTCTCGTGGTTACTGAACTTTGCTACTATTAGTGCTGTGGTTATAAACATAGGTGAGCACATGTCTTGTTTAAACTGTGCTGCTGTATTCTGTTACTCTGTATTTATTTTATTGCATTTGTTCATTTAATAATATCTCATTAATGTACAATTACATTAATAAAATTATTTGTGCTAGAACCTGCCAATCACAAAGAAACCCAGGATTCGCAATTACAATCACACACCGTGAGCACAGTAAGATACTGTAGAATCACTACCTGTGTTCCCCGTTTTGTACAGCAATCCCCGTAATGCCCACCCACGCTATTCTTGGAAATCATATAGCACACTTTGTTTACTCCGCCCTCCGCCTCCAATCCCTCCTATCCAAAGCATACCCTTTCCCTATGTAAACTCCTAGTCCAACATTCAGTTCTGCGAATATGCTGATGTTATGCTTTTTCAGTTTTTCTTGGTTCTACATCTCTACAGATGGGTCAAATCATTTGACACTTGTCTTCCTTCACCTCTTATTTCATGAGTAAAATGCAATCCAGATCCTTCCGACTTGTTGCAAATGTTAGGACTTTTTTTTCTTCTTATGACTGATTAATATGCAACTGTCGAAATGTACCACAATATGTTTACACATTAATCTACTGATGGACACTCACCTGGGCTTCGATGAATAGTGCTGATAAAAACTTCGATGTATATGCATTTTAAATTCGGCTTCTGAAATGGATTTTTTGAGAGTTTATTATTGATTTGTTGATTTACCATTAATCTACAATTACATGTGTAACGTATTTACTAAACGCCCTTTACTACGTTCCACCCAATCCACCCATGCAGTTAATTCCATCACCAGAGCAATGTTCCGTAGAATCGCTAATTGTCTTCTCTGCTGGTAAGCACACCACGTGCACCCATTCCCACCTTATACATGCTAACGGAAATGCACACTTTCTTCCCCACCTCCTTTCCCCTCCATTCCCAACCATCCATCTCTGTCCCTTTCCCTTTGGTAACTGTGAATCTGTTCTTGTCTTCTGTGACACTGCTGTTTTTCTCCTTCAGTTTTTTCTTTGTTCTTATACTCCAATGATGAGTGACGTCATTTTACCTATACATGTAGGCCAGAAATAGTTATGTTTGCTATGATGGTGCAGCTGTGCAAGGCTGAGCTCTGCCCACCATCTGCTAGTGGCGTTTGCAGGAACAGCACTGTTGCCTGGAGATTCCATGATGTCACAGTGGGCTTCTTTCATGTAGACAGATTATGTCTGCTCAGAGAATTTGTTTCCCACTTCAGTGCCTGCTGTCCTACACGGGGTGTATTTATGGTAAGGTTTGTGCTGAGCACCTTGACAGCATCAGAAGAAATGGAAATGAGTTCCAAGACACTGTGTGTTTCTTTTTATTTTGGCATCAATACCAGTTGCCTAGGCAACATTATTTTAATTACACTACCCACATTATGAAATCCACACCATATACAGCATAAGGGTCACTGTCCATGAGCCCCGTATTGCACTGTAGAAGCACGGCTCTTCTTTGCTGTTCCACCACCTTCCTAGTGCCCACACCCTGCCCACACATGTGTGCTACACGTAATGCCCCATTTTACCTCACTTTCCTCTCTTCCAAGCCATTCCCCTGTGTCACTTTCCCTTTGGTAACCGTTAGTCCTCTCTTCAGTTCATGGAAGCTGCTACTGTCTTGTTCCTTCACTATTTTTCTTTTTTTTAAATTCTCCACATTTGAGTGACATCAATTTCCACTTGACTTTCTCTTCGTGGCTTATTTCACTCTGAACAATACCCACAAGTTCCATGCATGTTGCTGTAAATGGTAAGATTTGTTTTCCTCATTTGGCTGAATAATATTCTACATCTCATATACTGATGGACGTTAAGCTTGGCTTTTGTCAATACTTCAGTGAGAAACATAGGGGTGCAATTTTCGTTTTTAAAATGGGCTGCTGCATTTTGCTTATATATTTATAGATTTGTTTCTTTATGTTTATTCATATATGCCTTTACTGATTCATTAATTATTAATCTAAAATTACATGACAAACATTAATTTTACAAGACACACACTATAACCAAGATCAACCCAGTTACTTCCCTGAAGTCACTGTCCATGAGCATAGTAAGATACTGTATATACCATCTCCCCCAATCCACTTTAATAATGCTAATCGTTATGTGTACCTTCTCCTTGCTTTCATATCTAACAACGCCACTATCTTCCCCTTGGTAACTGTTACTCCAAACTCGTATTCTGTGAATCTGCTGATGTTTTGCTCCTTCAGTTTTATCTTGGCGCTTCGTCTCCACGCATGTGTTAAATTATTTGATACTTATTATCTCTTCCTCACTTATTTCACTGAGCATAATATGCTCTAGCGCCATCCATGTTGCAGCAAATGCTAGGATTTGTTTTCTTGTGATGGCTGAGTAATATTCCTTTCTGTATATATACCACATCTTCTCTACCCATTAATCTATTGATGTCCATTAAGCTCGGTTTCTTTGAATAGTACTCTGATTAACATAGGGATATATATATCTTTATTAGCTGGGCAGATTCATTGGGTTTATTGGATTCTTTAATTAATTTATTCTTTATTTACTTATTATTAATCTATACGTAAAAGTATAACATGAGATTTTCAAGACTCCAACAGTCTCGAAATTCTTCCCAATGCCCCACTGGAGTCACTTCCATCAAAAGAGCAATGTACTGTCGATTCAGTGCCTGTCTTCACTGTTTGGTTCAGCCCTCACAGTGCACCCACAAAAACATTATATGTGCTAATCATAATGCAACCTTTCTCTCCCCACTGTTATCCCTCCATTCTCCCATGTCCACATTAGTCGTTTCCCCTCCGGTAACTGTTAGTTCATTCTTGGGCTCTGTGTGTCTGCCACTATTTTGCACCTTCAGTTCTTTCCAGCTTCTCTATCTGCACAGATTTGTCATATCATATGATACTTGTCCTCCTGTCTTATTTCATTGAAAATAAAACCAAATTCTTTCATCCATGTTGTCACAAATGGGAGGAATTGTTCTCTTCTTATGGGTGAAAGGCAATGAATTGTTTATATATACCACTTCTTCTTTATCCATTCATCTTCTGATGGAGATGGATCAGGTACTGTGAATTGTGCTGCGATAAACAAGGGGGTGCACATACCTTTTTTAAATTGGGCTACTGCATTCTATCTACTTATCTATACAACTTTGTTTTCCACTATATATCTATCACCTGACAATCTATCTTCTTGCTATCTCACATCTATCATAGTCATCATCTATCTCTATCATCTATCATCTATCTGCAACTGTAATCTCTGAACCCATCTATGAGTATTTCTTATTTCTCATTAATACACAATTACATGAGTAACATTGTTTACTACAACTTCCATCACCAAATTATCCCCACATATCCCATTGCATTCACTATCCTCCAGTGCAGTAAAATAAGGTAGAATCACTAGTCTTCTCTGTGACGTACCGGTCTCCACGTAACTCAACGAACACTATGTACACTTATTCAATTGCACCGTTTTTAACCCCCTGTCCTACTTATCCCTCCACTATAACACAAACGGCCCAGTCTCTTTCCTTTGGTAACCACTAGTCCATTCTTCTCTTCAGCGTGGCTTCTTCAGTTTGGTTATTTCACTTTTCTTCTATTTTTTATTACTCTGCTAGTGAGTGAAATCAGTTACCATGTTTCTGACACTCCATAGCTTATTTCACTGAACATAATTCTCTGCTATCTACATACATGTTGTTGTAAATGGTAGGATTTGTTGTCCTCATATGGCTGAATAATATCCCTCTCCTCATCTTCTCGTGGTTACTGAACTTTGCTACTATTAGTGCTGTGGTTATAAACATAGGTGAGCACATGTCTTGTTTAAACTGTGCTGCTGTATTCTGTTACTCTGTATTTATTTTATTGCATTTGTTCATTTAATAATATCTCATTAATGTACAATTACATTAATAAAATTATTTGTGCTAGAACCTGCCAATCACAAAGAAACCCAGGATTCGCAATTACAATCACACACCGTGAGCACAGTAAGATACTGTAGAATCACTACCTGTGTTCCCCGTTTTGTACAGCAATCCCCGTAATGCCCACCCACGCTATTCTTGGAAATCATATAGCACACTTTGTTTACTCCGCCCTCCGCCTCCAATCCCTCCTATCCAAAGCATACCCTTTCCCTATGTAAACTCCTAGTCCAACATTCAGTTCTGCGAATATGCTGATGTTATGCTTCTTCAGTTTTTCTTGGTTCTACATCTCTACAGATGGGTCAAATCATTTGACACTTGTCTTCCTTCACCTCTTATTTCATGAGTAAAATGCAATCCAGATCCTTCCGACTTGTTGCAAATGTTAGGACTTTTTTTTCTTCTTATGACTGATTAATATGCAACTGTCGAAATGTACCACAACATGTTTACACATTAATCTACTGATGGACACTTACCTGGGCTTCGATGAATAGTGCTGATAAACCCTTGGATGTATATGCATTTTAAATTCGGCTTCTGAAATGGATTTTTTGAGAGTTTATTATTGATTTGTTGATTTACCATTAATCTACAATTACATGTGTAACGTATTTACTAGACGCCCTTTACTACGTTCCACCCAATCCACCCCTGCAGTTAATTCCATCACCAGAGCAATGTACCGAAGAATCGCTAATTGTCTTCTCTGATGGTAAGCACACCACGTGCACCCATTCCCACCTTATACATGCTAACGGAAATGCACACTTTCTTCCCCACCTCCTTTCCCCTCTATTCCCAACCATCCATCTCTGTCCCTTTCCCTTTGGTAACTGTGAATCTATTCTTGTCTTCTGTGACACTGCTGTTTTTCTCCTTCAGTTTTTTCTTTGTTCTTATACTCCAATGATGAGTGACGTCATTTTACCTATACATGTAGGCCAGAAATAGTTATGTTTGCTATGATGGTGCAGCTGTGCAAGGCTGAGCTCTGCCCACCATCTGCTAGTGGCGTTGGCAGGAACAGCACTGTTGCCTGGAGATTCCATGATGTCACAGTGGGCTTCTTTCATGTAGACAGATTATGTCTGCTCAGAGAATTTTTTTCCCACTTCAGTGCGTGCTCTCCTACACGGGGTGTATTTATGGTAAGGTTTGTGCTGAGCACCTTGACAGCATCAGAGGAAATGGAAATGAGTTCCAAGACACTGCGTGTTTCTTTTTATTTTGGCATCAATACCAGTTGCCTAAGCAACATTATTTTAATTACACTACCCACATTATGAAATCCACACCATATACAGCATAAGGGTCACTGTCCATGAGCCCCGTATTGCACTGTAGAAGCACGGCTCTTCTTTGCTGTCCAACCACCTTCCTAGTGCCCACACCCTGCCCACACATGTGTGCTACACGTAATGCCCCATTTTACCTCACTTTCCTCCCTTCCAAGCCATTCCCCTGTGTCACTTTCCCTTTGGTAACCGTTAGTCCTCTCTTCAGTTCATGGAAGCTGCTACTGTCTTGTTCCTTCACTATTTTTCTTTTTTTTAAATTCTCCACAGTTGAGTGACATCAATTTCCACTTGACTTTCTCTTCGTGGCTTATTTCACTCTGAACAATACCCACAAGTTCCATGCATGTTGCTGTAAATGGTAAGATTTGTTTTCCTCATTTGGCTGAATAATATTCTACATCTCATATACTGATGGACGTTAAGCTTGGCTTTTGTCAATACTTCAGTGAGAAACATAGGGGTGCAATTTTCGTTTTTAAAATGGGCTGCTGCATTCTGCTTATATATTTACAGATTTGTTTCTTTATGTTTATTCATATATGCCTTTACTGATTCATTAATTATTAATCTAAAATTACATGACAAACATTAATTTTACAAGACCCACACTATAACCAAGATCAACCCAGTTACTTCCCTGAAGTCACTGTCCATGAGCATAGTAAGATACTGTATATACCATCTCCCCCAATCCACTTTAATAATGCTAATCGTTATGCCTACCTTGTCCTTGCTTTCATATCTAACAACGCCACTATCTTCCCCTTGGTAACTGTTACTCCAAACTCGTATTCTGTGAATCTGCTGATGTTTTGCTCCTTCAGTTTTATCTTGGCGCTTCGTCTCCACGCATGTGTTAAATTATTTGATACTTATTATCTCTTCCTCACTTATTTCACTGAGCATAATATGCTCTAGCGCCATCCATGTTGCAGCAAATGCTAGGATTTGTTTTCTTGTGATGGCTGAGTAATATTCCTTTCTGTATATATACCACATCTTCTCTACCCATTAATCTATTGATGTCCATTAAGCTCGGTTTCTTTGAATAGTACTCTGATTAACATAGGGATATATATATCTTTATTAGCTGGGCAGATTCATTGGGTTTATTGGATTCTTTAATTAATTTATTCTTTATTTACTTATTATTAATCTATACGTAAAAGTATAACATGAGATTTTCAAGACTCCAACAGTCTCGAAATTCTTCCCAATGCCCCACTGGAGTCACTTCCATCAAAAGAGCAATGTACTGTCGATTCAGTGCCTGTCTTCACTGTTTGGTTCAGCCCTCACCGTGCACCCACAAAAACATTATATGTGCTAATCATAATGCAACCTTTCTCTCACCACTGTTATCCCTCCATTCTCCCATGTCCACATTAGTCGTTTCCCCTCTGGTAACTATTAGTTCATTCTTGGGCTCTGTGTGTCTACCACTATTTTGCACCTACAGTTCTTTCCTGCTTCTCTATCTGCACAGATTGGTCATATCATATGATACTTGTATTCCTGTCTTATTTCATTGAAAATAAAACCAAATTCTTTCATCCATGTTGTCACAAATGGGAGGAATTGTTCTCTTCTTATGGGTGAAAGGCAATGAATTGTTTATATATACCACTTCTTCTTTATCCATTCATCTTCTGATGGAGATGGATCAGGTACTGTGAATTGTGCTGCGATAAACAAGGGGGTGCACATACCTTTTTTAAATTGGGCTACTGCATTCTATCTACTTATCTATACAACTTTGTTTTCCACTATATATCTATCACCTGACAATCTATCTTCTTGCTATCTCACATCTATCATAGTCATCATCTATCTCTATCATCTATCATCTATCTGCAACTGTAATCTCTGAACCCATCTATGAGTATTTCTTATTTCTCATTAATACACAATTACATGAGTAACATTGTTTACTACAACTTCCATCACCAAATTATCCCCACATATCCCATTGCATTCACTATCCTCCAGTGCAGTAAAATAAGGTAGAATCACTAGTCTTCTCTGTGACGTACCGGTCTCCACGTAACTCAACGAACACTATGTACACTTATTCAATTGCACCGTTTTTAACCCCCTGTCCTACTTATCCCTCCACTATAACACAAACCGCCCAGTCTCTTTCCTTTGGTAACCACTAGTCCATTCTTCTCTTCAGCGTGGCTTCTTCAGTTTGGTTATTTCACTTTTCTTCTATTTTTTATTACTCTGCTAGTGAGTGAAATCAGTTACCATGTTTCTGACACTCCATAGCTTATTTCACTGACCATAATTCTCTGCTATCTACATACATGTTGTTGTAAATGGTAGGATTTGTTGTCCTCATATGGCTGAATAATATCCCTCTCCTCATCTTCTCGTGGTTACTGAACTTTGCTACTATTAGTGCTGTGGTTATAAACATAGGCGAGCACATGTCTTGTTTAAACTGTGCTGCTGTATTCTGTTACTCTGTATTTATTTTATTGCATTTGTTCATTTAATAATATCTCATTAATGTACAATTACATTAATAAAATTATTTGTGCTAGAACCTGCCAATCACAAAGAAACCCAGGATTCGCAATTACAATCACACACCGTGAGCACAGTAAGATACTGTAGAATCACTACCTGTGTTCCCCGTTTTGTACAGCAATCCCCGTAATGCCCACCCACGCTATTCTTGGAAATCATATAGCACACTTTGTTTACTCCGCCCTCCGCCTCCAATCCCTCCTATCCAAAGCATACCCTTTCCCTATGTAAACTCCTAGTCCAACATTCAGTTCTGCGAATATGCTGATGTTATGCTTCTTCAGTTTTTCTTGGTTCTACATCTCTACAGATGGGTCAAATCATTTGACACTTGTCTTCCTTCACCTCTTATTTCATGAGTAAAATGCAATCCAGATCCTTCCGACTTGTTGCAAATGTTAGGACTTTTTTTTCTTCTTATGACTGATTAATATGCAACTGTCGAAATGTACCACAACATGTTTACACATTAATCTACTGATGGACACTTACCTGGGCTTCGATGAATAGTGCTGATAAACCCTTGGATGTATATGCATTTTAAATTCGGCTTCTGAAATGGATTTTTTGAGAGTTTATTATTGATTTGTTGATTTACCATTAATCTACAATTACATGTGTAACGTATTTACTAGACGCCCTTTACTACGTTCCACCCAATCCACCCCTGCAGTTAATTCCATCACCAGAGCAATGTACCGAAGAATCGCTAATTGTCTTCTCTGCTGATAAGCACACCACGTGCACCCATTCCCACCTTATACATGCTAACGGAAATGCACACTTTCTTCCCCACCTCCTTTCCCCTCTATTCAAAACCATCCATCTCTGTCCCTTTCCCTTTGGTAACTGTGAATCTGTTCTTGTCTTCTGTGACACTGCTGTTTTTCTCCTTCAGTTTTTTCTTTGTTCTTATACTCCAATGATGAGTGACGTCATTTTACCTATACATGTAGGCCAGAAATAGTTATGTTTGCTATGATGGTGCAGCTGTGCAAGGCTGAGCTCTGCCCACCATCTGCTAGTGGCGTTGGCAGGAACAGCACTGTTGCCTGGAGATTCCATGATGTCACAGTGGGCTTCTTTCATGTAGACAGATTATGTCTGCTCAGAGAATTTTTTTCCCACTTCAGTGCCTGCTCTCCTACACGGGGTGTATTTATGGTAAGGTTTGTGCTGAGCACCTTGACAGCATCAGAGGAAATGGAAATGAGTTCCAAGACACTGCGTTTTTCTTTTTATTTTGGCATCAATACCAGTTGCCTAAGCAACATTATTTTAATTACACTACCCACATTATGAAATCCACACCATATACAGCATAAGGGTCACTGTCCATGAGCCCCGTATTGCACTGTAGAAGCACGGCTCTTCTTTGCTGTCCAACCACCTTCCTAGTGCCCACACCCTGCCCACACATGTGTGCTACACGTAATGCCCCATTTTACCTCACTTTCCTCCCTTCCAAGCCATTCCCCTGTGTCACTTTCCCTTTGGTAACCGTTAGTCCTCTCTTCAGTTCATGGAAGCTGCTACTGTCTTGTTCCTTCACTATTTTTCTTTTTTTTAAATTCTCCACAGTTGAGTGACATCAATTTCCACTTGACTTTCTCTTCGTGGCTTATTTCACTCTGAACAATACCCACAAGTTCCATGCATGTTGCTGTAAATGGTAAGATTTGTTTTCCTCATTTGGCTGAATAATATTCTACATCTCATATACTGATGGACGTTAAGCTTGGCTTTTGTCAATACTTCAGTGAGAAACATAGGGGTGCAATTTTCGTTTTTAAAATGGGCTGCTGCATTCTGCTTATATATTTACAGATTTGTTTCTTTATGTTTATTCATATATGCCTTTACTGATTCATTAATTATTAATCTAAAATTACATGACAAACATTAATTTTACAAGACCCACACTATAACCAAGATCAACCCAGTTACTTCCCTGAAGTCACTGTCCATGAGCATAGTAAGATACTGTATATACCATCTCCCCCAATCCACTTTAATAATGCTAATCGTTATGCCTACCTTCTCCTTGCTTTCATATCTAACAACGCCACTATCTTCCCCTTGGTAACTGTTACTCCAAACTCGTATTCTGTGAATCTGCTGATGTTTTGCTCCTTCAGTTTTATCTTGGCGCTTCGTCTCCACGCATGTGTTAAATCATTTGATACTTATTATCTCTTCCTCACTTATTTCACTGAGCATAATATGCTCTAGCGCCATCCATGTTGCAGCAAATGCTAGGATTTGTTTTCTTGTGATGGCTGAGTAATATTCCTTTCTGTATATGTACCACATCTTCTCTACCCATTAATCTATTGATGTCCATTAAGCTCGGTTTCTTTGAATAGTACTCTGATTAACATAGGGATATATATATCTTTATTAGCTGGGCAGATTCATTGGGTTTACTGGATTCTTTAATTAATTTATTCTTCATTTACTTATTATTAATCTATACGTAAAAGTATAACATGAGATTTTCAAGACTCCAACTGTCTCGAAATTCTTCCCAATGCCCCACTACAGTCACTTCCATCAACAGAGCAATGTACTGTCGATTCAGTGCCTGTCTTCACTGTTTGGTTCAGCCCTCACCGTGCACCCACAAAAACATTATATGTGCTAATCATAATGCAACCTTTCTCTCCCCACTGTTATCCCTCCATTCTCCCATGTCCACATTAGTCGTTTCCCCTCTGGTAACTATTAGTTCATTCTTGGGCTCTGTGTGTCTACCACTATTTTGCACCTACAGTTCTTTCCTGCTTCTCTATCTGCACAGATTGGTCATATCATATGATACTTGTATTCCTGTCTTATTTCATTGAAAATAAAACCAAATTCTTTCATCCATGTTGTCACAAATGGGAGGAATTGTTCTCTTCTTATGGGTGAAAGGCAATGAATTGTTTATATATACCACTTCTTCTTTATCCATTCATCTTCTGATGGAGATGGATCGGGTACTGTGAATTGTGCTGCGATAAACAAGGGGGTGCACATACCTTTTTTAAATTGGGCTACTGCATTCTATCTACTTATCTATACAACTTTGTTTTCCACTATATATCTATCATCTGACAATCTATCTTCTCGATATCTCACATCTATCATAGTCATCATCTATCTCTATCATCTATCATCTATCTGCAACTGTAATCTCTGAACCCATCTATGAGTATTTCTTATTTCTCATTAATACACAATTACATGAGTAACATTGTTTACTACAACTTCCATCACCAAAATATCCCCACATATCCCATTGCATTCACTATTCTCCAGTGCAGTAAAATAAGGTAGAATCACTAGTCTTCTCTGTGACGCACCGGTCTCCACGTAACTCAACGAACACTATGTACACTTATTCAATTGCACCGTTTTTAACCCCCTGTCCTACTTATCCCTCCACTATAACACAAACGCCCCAGTCTCTTTCCTTTGGTAACCACTAGTCCATTCTTCTCTTCAGCGTGGCTTCTTCAGTTTGGTTATTTCACTTTTCTTCTATTTTTTATTACTCTGCTAGTGAGTGAAATCAGTTACCATGTTTCTGACACTCCATCGCTTATTTCACTGACCATAATTCTCTGCTATCTACATACATGTGGTTGTAAATGGTAGGATTTGTTGTCCTCATATGGCTGAATAATATCCCTCTCCTCATCTTCTCGTGGTTACTGAACTTTGCTACTATTAGTGCTGTGGTTATAAACATAGGTGAGCACATGTCTTGTTTAAACTGTGCTGCTGTATTCTGTTACTCTGTATTTATTTTATTGCATTTGTTCGTTTAATAATATCTCATTAATGTACAATTACATTAATAAAATTATTTGTGCTAGAACCTGCCAATCACAAAGAAACCCAGGATTCGCAATTACAATCACACACCGTGAGCACAGTAAGATACTGTAGAATCACTACCTGTGTTCCCCGTTTTGTACAGCAATCCCCGTAATGCCCACCCACGCTATTCTTGGAAATCATATAGCACACTTTGTTTACTCCGCCCTCCGCCTCCAATCCCTCCTATCCAAAGCATACCCTTTCCCTATGTAAACTCCTAGTCCAACATTCAGTTCTGTTTATATGCTGATGTTATGCTTCTTCAGTTTTTCTTGGTTCTACATCTCTACAGATGGGTCAAATCATTTGACACTTGTCTTCCTTCACCTCTTATTTCATGAGTAAAATGCAATCCAGATCCTTCCGACTTGTTGCAAATGTTAGGACATTTTTTTTCTTCTTATGACTGATTAATATGCAACTGTCGAAATGTACCACAACATGTTTACACATTAATCTACTGATGGACACTTACCTGGGCTTCGATGAATAGTGCTGATAAACCCTTGGATGTATATGCATTTTAAATTCGGCTTCTGAAATGGATTTTTTGAGAGTTTATTATTGATTTGTTGATTTACCATTAATCTACAATTACATGTGTAACGTATTTACTAGACGCCCTTTACTACGTTCCACCCAATCCACCCCTGCAGTTAATTCCATCACCAGAGCAATGTACCGAAGAATCGCTAATTGTCTTCTCTGCTGGTAAGCACACCACGTGCACCCATTAACACCTTATACATGCTAACGGAAATGCACACTTTCTTCCCCACCTCCTTTCCCCTCCATTCCCAACCATCCATCTCTGTCCCTTTCCCTTTGGTTACTGTGAATCTGTTCTTGTCTTCTGTGACACTGCTGTTTTTCTCCTTCAGTTTTTTCTTTGTTCTTATACTCCAATGATGAGTGACGTCATTTTACCTATACATGTAGGCCAGAAATAGTTATGTTTGCTATGATGGTGCAGCTGTGCAAGGCTGAGCTCTGCCCACCATCTGCTAGTGGCGTTTGCAGGAACAGCACTGTTGCCTGGAGATTCCATGATGTCACAGTGGGCTTCTTTCATGTAGACAGATTATGTCTGCTCAGAGAATTTGTTTCCCACTTCAGTGCCTGCTATCCTACACGGGGTGTATTTATGGTAAGGTTTGTGCTGAGCACCTTGACAGCATCAGAAGAAATGGAAATGAGTTTCAAGACACTGCGTGTTTCTTTTTATTTTGGCATCAATACCAGTTACCTAAGCAACATTATTTTAATTAGACTACCCACATATGATATCCACACCATATACAGCATAAGGGTCACTGTCCATGAGCCCCGTATTGCACTGTAGAAGCACGGCTCTTCTTTGCTGTTCTACCACCTTCCTAGTGCCCACACCCTGCCCACACATGTGTGCTGCACGTAATGCCCCATTTTACCTCACTTTCCTCCCTTCCAAGCCATTCCCCTGTGTCACTTTCCCTTTGGTAACCGTTAGTCCTCTCTTCAGTTCATGGAAGCTGCTACTGTCTTGTTCCTTCACTATTTTTCTTTTTCTTTAATTCTCCACAGTTGAGTGACATCAATTGCCACTTGACTTTCTCTTCGTGGCTAATTTCACTCAGAACAATACCCACAATTTCCATGCATGTTGCTGTAAATGGTAAGATTTGTTTTCTTCATATGGCTGAATAATATTCTACATCTCATATACTGATGGACGTTTAGCTTGGCTTTTGTCAATACTTCAGTGAGAAACATAGGGGTGCAATTTTCGTTTTTAAAATGGGCTGCTGCATTCTGCTTATATATTTATAGATTTGTTTCTTTATGTTTATTCATATATGCCTTTACTGATTCATTAATTATTAATCTAAAATTACATGACAAACATTAATTTTACAAGACCCACACTATAACCAAGATCAACCCAGTTACTTCCCTGAAGTCACTGTCCATGAGCATAGTAAGATACTGTATATACCATCTCGCCCAATCCACATTAATAATGCTAATCGTGATGCCTACCTTCTCCTTGCTTTCATATCTACCAACGCCACTATCTTCCCCTTGGTAACTGTTACTCCAAACTCGTATTCTGTGAATCTGCTGATGTTTTGCTCCTTCAGTTTTATCTTGGCGCTTCGTCTCCACGCATGTGTTAAATTATTTGATACTTATTATCTCTTCCTCACTTATTTCACTGAGCATAATATGCTCTAGCGCCATCCATGTTGCAGCAAATGCTAGGATTTGTTTTCTTGTGATGGCTGAGTAATATTCCTTTCTGTATATGTACCACATCTTCTCTACCCATTAATCTATTGATGTCCATTAAGCTCGGTTTCTTTGAATAGTACTCTGATTAACATAGGGATATATATATCTTTATTAGCTGTGAAGATTCATTGGGTTTATTGGATTCTTTAATTAATTTATTCTTCATTTACTTATTATTAATCTATACGTAAAAGTATAACATGAGATTTTCAAGACTCCAACTGTCTCGAAATTCTTCCCAATGCCCCACTGCAGTCACTTCCATCAACAGAGAAATGTACTGTCGATTCAGTGCCTGTCTTCACTGTTTGGTTCAGCCCTCACCGTGCACCCACAAAAACATTATATGTGCTAATCATAATGCAACCTTTCTTTCCCCACTGTTATCCTCCATTCTCCCATGTCCACATTAGTCGTTTCCCCTCTGGTAACTGTTAGTTCATTCTTGGGCTCTGTGTGTCTGCCACTATTTTGCACCTTCAGTTCTTTCCTGCTTCTCTATCTGCACAGATTGGTCATATCATATGATACTTGTATTCCTGTCTTATTTCATTGAAAATAAAACCAAATTCTTTCATCCATGTTGTCACAAATGGGAGGAATTGTTCTCTTCTTATGGGTGAAAGGCAATGAATTGTTTATATATACCACTTCTTCTTTATCCATTCATCTTCTGATGGAGATGGATCGGGTACTGTGAATTGTGCTGCGATAAACAAGGGGGTGCACATACCTTTTTTAAATTGGGCTACTGCATTCTATCTACTTATCTATACAACTTTGTTTTCCACTATATATCTATCACCTGACAATCTATCTTCTTGCTATCTCACATCTATCATAGTCATCATCTATCTCTATCATCTATCATCTATCTGAAACTGTAATCTCTGAACCCATCTATGAGTATTTCTTATTTCTCATTAAAACACAATTACATGAGTAACATTGTTTACTACAACTTCCATCACCAAAATATCCCCACATATCCCATTGCATTCACTATCCTCCAGTGCAGTAAAATAAGGTAGAATCACTAGTCTTCTCTGTGACGTACCGGTCTCCACGTAACTCAACGAACACTATGTACACTTATTCAATTGCACCGTTTTTAACCCCCTGTCCTTCTTATCCCTCCACTATAACACAAACGGCCCAGTCTCTTTCCTTTGGTAACCACTAGTCCATTCTTCTCTTCAGCGTGGCTTCTTCAGTTTGGTTATTTCACTTTTCTTCTATTTTTTATTACTCTGCTAGTGAGTGAAATCAGTTACCATGTTTCTGACACTCCATCGCTTATTTCACTGACCATAATTCTCTGCTATCTACATACATGTTGTTGTAAATGGTAGGATTTGTTGTCCTCATATGGCTGAATAATATCCCTCTCCTCATCTTCTCGTGGTTACTGAACTTTGCTACTATTAATGCTGTGGTTATAAACATAGATGAGCACATGTCTTGTTTAAACTGTGCTTCTGTATTCTGATACTCTGTATTTATTATATTGCATTTGTTCATTTAATAATATCTCATTAATGTACAATTACATTAATTAAATTATTTGTGCTAGAACCTGCCAATCACAAAGAAACCCAGGATTCGCAATTACAATCACACACCGTGAGCACAGTAAGATACTGTAGAATCACTACCTGTGTTCCCCGTTTTGTACAGCAATCCCCGTAATGCCCACCCACGCTATTCTTGGAAATCATATAGCACACTTTGTTTACTCCGCCCTCCACCTCCAATCCCTCCTATCCAAAGCATACCCTTTCCCTATGTAAACTCCTAGTCCAACATTCAGTTCTGTGAATATGCTGATGTTATGCTTCTTCAGTTTTTCTTGGTTCTACATCTCTACAGATGGGTCAAATCATTTGACACTTGTCTTCCTTCACCTCTTATTTCATGAGTAAAATGCAATCCAGATCCTTCCGACTTGTTGCAAATGTTAGGACTTTTTTTTCTTCTTATGACTGATTAATATGCAACTGTCGAAATGTACCACAACATGTTTACACATTAATCTACTGATGGACACTTACCTGGGCTTCGATGAATAGTGCTGATAAACCCTTGGATGTATATGCATTTTAAATTCGGCTTCTGAAATGGATTTTTTGAGAGTTTATTATTGATTTGTTGATTTACCATTAATCTACAATTACATGTGTAACGTATTTACAAGACGCCCTTTACTACGTTCCACCCAATCCACCCCTGCAGTTAATTCCATCACCAGAGCAATGTACCGTAGAATCGCTAATTGTCTTCTCTGCTGGTAAGCACACCACGTGCACCCATTCCCACCTTATACATGCTAACGGAAATGTACACTTTCTTCCCCACCTCCTTTCCCCTCTATTCCCAACCATCCATCTCTGTCCCTTTCCCTTTGGTAACTGTGAATCTGTTCTTGTCTTCTGTGACACTGCTGTTTTTCTCCAGTTTTTTCTTTGTTCTTATACTCCAATGATGAGTGACGTCATTTTACCTATACATGTAGGCCAGAAATAGTTATGTTTGCTATGATGGTGCAGCTGTGCAAGGCTGAGCTCTGCCCACCATCTGCTAGTGGCGTTGGCAGGAACAGCACTGTTGCCTGGAGATTCCATGATGTCACAGTGGGCTTCTTTCATGTAGACAGATTATGTCTGCTCAGAGAATTTGTTTCCCACTTCAGTGCCTGCTATCCTACACGGGGTGTATTTATGGTAAGGTTTGTGCTGAGCACCTTGACAGCATCAGAAGAAATGGAAATGAGTTCCAAGACACTGCGTGTTTCTTTTTATTTTGGCATCAATACCAGTTGCCTAAGCAACATTATTTTAATTACACTACCCACATTATGAAATCCACACCATATACAGCATAAGGGTCACTGTCCATGAGCCCCGTATTGCACTGTAGAAGCACGGCTCTTCTTTGCTGTTCCACCACCTTCCTAGTGCCCACACCCTGCCCACACATGTGTGCTGCACGTAATGCCCCATTTTACCTCACTTTCCTCCCTTCCAAGCCATTCCCCTGTGTCACTTTCCCTTTGGTAACCGTTAGTCCTCTCTTCAGTTCATGGAAGCTGCTACTGTCTTGTTCCTTCACTATTTTTCTTTTTTTTAAATTCTCCACAGTTGAGTGACATCAATTTCCACTTGACTTTCTCTTCGTGGCTTATTTCACTCTGAACAATACCCACAAGTTCCATGCATGTTGCTGTAAATGGTAAGATTTGTTTTCCTCATTTGGCTGAATAATATTCTACATCTCATATACTGATGGACGTTAAGCTTGGCTTTTGTCAATACTTCAGTGAGAAACATAGGGGTGCAATTTTCGTTTTTAAAATGGGCTGCTGCATTCTGCTTATATATTTATAGATTTGTTTTTTTATGTTTATTCATATATGCCTTTACTGATTCATTAATTATTAATCTAAAATTACATGACAAACATTAATTTTACAAGACCCACACTATAACCAAGATCAACCCAGTTACTTCCCTGAAGTCACTGTCCATGAGCATAGTAAGATACTGTATATACCATCTCCCCCAATCCACTTTAATAATGCTAATCGTTATGCCTACCTTCTCCATGCTTTCATATCTAACAACGCCACTATCTTCCCCTTGGTAACTGTTACTCCAAACTCGTATTCTGTGAATCTGCTGATGTTTTGCCCCTTCAGTTTTATCTTGGCGCTTCGTCTCCACGCATGTGTTAAATTATTTGATACTTATTATCTCTTCCTCACTTATTTCACTGAGCATAATATGCTCTAGCGCCATCCATGTTGCAGCAAATGCTAGGATTTGTTTTCTTGTGATGGCTGAGTAATATTCCTTTCTGTATATGTACCACATCTTCTATACCCATTAATCTATTGATGTCCATTAAGCTCGGTTTCTTTGAATAGTACTCTGATTAACATAGGGATATATATATCTTTATTAGCTGGGCAGATTCATTGGTTTTATTGGATTCTTTAATTAATTTATTCTTTATTTAATTATTATTAATCTATACGTAAAAGTATAACATGAGATTTTCTAGACTCCAACTGTCTCGAAATTCTTCCCAATGCCCCACTGCAGTCACTTCCATCAACAGAGCAATGTACTGTCGATTCACTGCCTGTGTTTACTGTTTGGTTCAGCCCTCACTGTGCACCCACATAAACAATATATGTGCTAATCATAATGCATCCTTTCTCTCCCCACTGTTATCCCTCCATTCTCCCATGTCCACATTAGTCGTTTCCCCTCTGGTAACTGTTAGTTCATTCTTGGGCTCTGTGTGTCTGCCACTATTTTGCACCTTCAGTTCTTTCCTGCTTCTCTATCTGCACAGATTGGTCATATCATATGATACTTGTCCTCCTGTCTTATTTCATTGAAAATAAAACCAAATTCTTTCATCCATGTTGTCACAAATGGGAGGAATTGTTCTCTTCTTATGGGTGAAAGGCAATGAATTGTTTATATATACCAGTTCTTCTTTATCCATTCATTTTCTGATGGAGATGGATCGGGTACTGTGAATTGTGCTGCGATAAACAAGGGTGTGCACATACCTTTTTTAAATTGGGCTACTGCATTCTATCTACTTATGTATACAACTTTGTTTTCCACTATATATCTATCATCTGACAATCTATCTTCTTGCTATCTCACATCTATCATAGTCATCATCTATCTCTATCATCTATCATCTATCTGCAACTGTAATCTCTGAACCCATCTATGAGTATTTCTTATTTCTCATTAAAACACAATTACATGAGTAACATTGTTTACTACAACTTCCATCACCAAAATATCCCCACATATCCCATTGCATTCACTATCCTCCAGTGCAGTAAAATAAGGTAGAATCACTAGTCTTCTCTGTGACGCACCGGTCTCCACGTAACTCAACGAACACTATGTACACTTATTCAATTGCACCGTTTTTAACCCCCTGTCCTACTTATCCCTCCACTATAACACAAACGGCCCAGTCTCTTTCCTTTGGTAACCACTAGTCCATTCTTCTCTTCAGCGTGGCTTCTTCAGTTTGGTTATTTCACTTTTCTTCTATTTTTTATTACTCTGCTAGTGAGTGAAATCAGTTACCATGTTTCTGACACTCCATCGCTTATTTCACTGACCATAATTCTCTGCTATCTACATACATGTGGTTGTAAATGGTAGGATTTGTTGTCCTCATATGGCTGAATAATATCCCTCTCCTCATCTTCTCGTGGTTACTGAACTTTGCTACTATTAGTGCTGTGGTTATAAACATAGGTGAGCACATGTCTTGTTTAAACTGTGCTGCTGTATTCTGTTACTCTGTGTTTATTTTATTGCATTTGTTCGTTTAATAATATCTCATTAATGTACAATTACATTAATAAAATTATTTGTGCTAGAACCTGCCAATCAAAAAGAAACCCAGGATTCGCAATTACAATCACACACCGTGAGCACAGTAAGATACTGTAGAATCACTACCTGTGTTCCCCGTTTTGTACAGCAATCCCCGTAATGCCCACCCACGCTATTCTTGGAAATCATATAGCACACTTTGTTTACTCCGCCCTCCGCCTCCAATCCCTCCTATCCAAAGCATACCCTTTCCCTATGTAAACTCCTAGTCCAACATTCAGTTCTGTGAATATGCTGATGTTATGCTTCTTCAGTTTTTCTTGGTTCTACATCTCTACAGATGGGTCAAATCATTTGACACTTGTCTTCCTTCACCTCTTATTTCATGAGTAAAATGCAATCCAGATCATTCCGATTTGTTGCAAATGTTAGGACTTTTTTTTCTTTTTATGACTGATTAATATGCAACTGTCGAAATGTACCACAACATGTTTACACATTAATCTACTGATGGACACTTACCTGGGCTTCGATGAATAGTGCTGATAAACCCTTGGATGTATATGCATTTTAAATACGGCTTCTGAAATGGATTTTTTGAGAGTTTATTATTGATTTGTTGATTTACCATTAATCTACAATTACATGTGTAACGTATTTACTAGACGCCCTTTACTACGTTCCACCCAATCCACCCCTGCAGTTAATTCCATCACCAGAGCAATGTACCGAAGAATCGCTAATTGTCTTCTCTGCTGGTAAACACACCACGTGCACCCATTCCCACCTTATACATGCTAACGGAAATGCACACTTTCTTCCCCACCTCCTTTCCCCTCCATTCCCAACCATCCATCTCTGTCCCTTTCCCTTTGGTTACTGTGAATCTGTTCTTGTCTTCTGTGACACTGCTGTTTTTCTCCTTCAGTTTTTTCTTTGTTCTTATACTCCAATGATGAGTGACGTCATTTTACCTATACATGTAGGCCAGAAATAGTTATGTTTGCTATGATGGTGCAGCTGTGCAAGGCTGAGCTCTGCCCACCATCTGCTAGTGGCGTTCGCAGGAACAGCACTGTTGCCTGGAGATTCCATGATGTCACAGTGGGCTTCTTTCATGTAGACAGATTATGTCTGCTCAGAGAATTTGTTTCCCACTTCAGTGCCTGCTATCCTACACGGGGTGTATTTATGGTAAGGTTTGTGCTGAGCACCTTGACAGCATCAGAAGAAATGGAAATGAGTTCCAAGACACTGCGTGTTTCTTTTTATTTTGGCATCAATAACAGTTACCTAAGCAACATTATTTTAATTACACTACCCACATTATGAAATCCACACCATATACAGCATAAGGGTCACTGTCCATGAGCCCCGTATTGCACTGTAGAAGCACGGCTCTTCTTTGCTGTTCTACCACCTTCCTAGTGCCCACACCCTGCCCACACATGTGTGCTGCACGTAATGCCCCATTTTACCTCACTTTCCTCCCTTCCAAGCCATTCCCCTGTGTCACTTTCCCTTTGGTAACCGTTAGTCCTCTCTTCAGTTCATGGAAGCTGCTACTGTCTTGTTCCTTCACTAATTTTCTTTTTTTTAAATTCTCCACAGTTGAGTGACATCAATTTCCACTTGACTTTCTCTTCGTGGCTTATTTCACTCTGAACAATACCCACAAGTTCCATGCATGTTGCTGTAAATGGTAAGATTTGTTTTCCTCATTTGGCTGAATAATATTCTACATCTCATATACTGATGGACGTTAAGCTTGGCTTTTGTCAATACTTCAGTGAGAAACATAGGGGTGCAATTTTCGTTTTTAAAATGGGCTGCTGCATTCTGCTTATATATTTATAGATTTGTTTCTTTATGTTTATTCATATATGCCTTTACTGATTCATTAATTATTAATCTAAAATTACATGACAAACATTAATTTTACAAGACCCACACTATAACCAAGATCAACCCAGTTACTTCCCTGAAGTCACTGTCCATGAGCATAGTAAGATACTGTATATACCATCTCCCCCAATCCACATTAATAATGCTAATCGTTATGCCTACCTTCTCCTTGCTTTCATATCTAACAACGCCACTATCTTCCCCTTGGTAACTGTTACTCCAAACTCGTATTCTGTGAATCTGCTGATGTTTTGCTCCTTCAGTTTTATCTTGGCGCTTCGTCTCCACGCATGTGTTAAATTATTTGATACTTATTATCTCTTCCTCACTTATTTCACTGAGCATAATATGCTCTAGCGCCATCCATGTTGCAGCAAATGCTAGGATTTGTTTTCTTGTGATGGCTGAGTAATATTCCTTTCTGTATATGTACCACATCTTCTCTACCCATTAATCTATTGATGTCCATTAAGCTCGGTTTCTTTGAATAGTACTCTGATTAACATAGGGATATATATATCTTTATTAGCTGGGAAGATTCATTGGGTTTATTGGATTCTTTAATTAATTTATTCTTCATTTACTTATTATTAATCTATACGTAAAAGTATAACATGAGATTTTCAAGACTCCAACTGTCTCGAAATTCTTCCCAATGCCCCACTGCAGTCACTTCCATCAACAGAGAAATGTACTGTCGATTCAGTGCCTGTCTTCACTGTTTGGTTCAGCCCTCACCGTGCACCCACAAAAACATTATATGTGCTAATCATAATGCAACCTTTCTTTCCCCACTGTTATCCCTCCATTCTCCCATGTCCACATTAGTCGTTTCCCCTCTGGTAACTGTTAGTTCATTCTTGGGCTCTGTGTGTCTGCCACTATTTTGCACCTTCAGTTCTTTCCTGCTTCTCTATCTGCACAGATTGGTCATATCATATGATACTTGTATTCCTGTCTTATTTCATTGAAAATAAAACCAAATTCTTTCATCCATGTTGTCACAAATGGGAGGAATTGTTCTCTTCTTATGGGTGAAAGGCAATGAATTGTTTATATATACCACTTCTTCTTTATCCATTCATCTTCTGATGGAGATGGATCGGGTACTGTGAATTGTGCTGCGATAAACAAGGGGGTGCACATACCTTTTTTAAATTGGGCTACTGCATTCTATCTACTTATCTATACAACTTTGTTTTCCACTATATATCTATCACCTGACAATCTATCTTCTTGCTATCTCACATCTATCATAGTCATCATCTATCTCTATCATCTATCATCTATCTGAAACTGTAATCTCTGAACCCATCTATGAGTATTTCTTATTTCTCATTAAAACACAATTACATGAGTAACATTGTTTACTACAACTTCCATCACCAAAATATCCCCACATATCCCATTGCATTCACTATCCTCCAGTGCAGTAAAATAAGGTAGAATCACTAGTCTTCTCTGTGACGTACCGGTCTCCACGTAACTCAACGAACACTATGTACACTTATTCAATTGCACCGTTTTTAACCCCCTGTCCTTCTTATCCCTCCACTATAACACAAACGGCCCAGTCTCTTTCCTTTGGTAACCACTAGTCCATTCTTCTCTTCAGCGTGGCTTCTTCAGTTTGGTTATTTCACTTTTCTTCTATTTTTTATTACTCTGCTAGTGAGTGAAATCAGTTACCATGTTTCTGACACTCCATCGCTTATTTCACTGACCATAATTCTCTGCTATCTACATACATGTTGTTGTAAATGGTAGGATTTGTTGTCCTCATATGGCTGAATAATATCCCTCTCCTCATCTTCTCGTGGTTACTGAACTTTGCTACTATTAATGCTGTGGTTATAAACATAGATGAGCACATGTCTTGTTTAAACTGTGCTTCTGTATTCTGTTACTCTGTATTTATTATATTGCATTTGTTCATTTAATAATATCTCATTAATGTACAATTACATTAATAAAATTATTTGTGCTAGAACCTGCCAATCACAAAGAAACCCAGGATTCGCAATTACAATCACACACCGTGAGCACAGTAAGATACTGTAGAATCACTACCTGTGTTCCCCGTTTTTTACAGCAATCCCCGTAATGCCCACCCACGCTATTCTTGGAAATCATATAGCACACTTTGTTTACTCCGCCCTCCACCTCCAATCCCTCCTATCCAAAGCATACCCTTTCCCTATGTAAACTCCTAGTCCAACATTCAGTTCTGTGAATATGCTGATGTTATGCTTCTTCAGTTTTTCTTGGTTCTACATCTCTACAGATGGGTCAAATCATTTGACACTTGTCTTCCTTCACCTCTTATTTCATGAGTAAAATGCAATCCAGATCCTTCCGACTTGTTGCAAATGTTAGGACTTTTTTTTCTTCTTATGACTGATTAATATGCAACTGTCGAAATGTACCACAACATGTTTACACATTAATCTACTGATGGACACTTACCTGGGCTTCGATGAATAGTGCTGATAAACCCTTGGATGTATATGCATTTTAAATTCGGCTTCTGAAGTGGATTTTTTGAGAGTTTATTATTGATTTGTTGATTTACCATTAATCTACAATTACATGTGTAACGTATTTACTAGACGCCCTTTACTACGTTCCACCCAATCCACCCCTGCAGTTAATTCCATCACCAGAGCAATGTACCGTAGAATCGCTAATTGTCTTCTCTGCTGGTAAGCACACCACGTGCACCCATTCCCACCTTATACATGCTAACGGAAATGTACACTTTCTTCCCCACCTCCTTTCCCCTCTATACCCAACCATCCATCTCTGTCCCTTTCCCTTTGGAAACTGTGAATCTGTTCTTGTCTTCTGTGACACTGCTGTTTTTCTCCAGTTTTTTCTTTGTTCTTATACTCCAATGATGAGTGACGTCATTTTACCTATACATGTAGGCCAGAAATAGTTATGTTTGCTATGATGGTGCAGCTGTGCAAGGCTGAGCTCTGCCCACCATCTGCTAGTGGCGTTTGCAGGAACAGCACTGTTGCCTGGAGATTCCATGATGTCACAGTGGGCTTCTTTCATGTAGACAGATTATGTCTGCTCAGAGAATTTGTTTCCCACTTCAGTGCCTGCTATCCTACACGGGGTGTATTTATGGTAAGGTTTGTGCTGAGCACCTTGACAGCATCAGAAGAAATGGAAATGAGTTCCAAGACACTGCGTGTTTCTTTTTATTTTGGCATCAATACCAGTTACCTAAGCAACATTATTTTAATTAGACTACCCACATATGATATTTACACCATATACAGCATAAGGGTCACTGTCCATGAGCCCCGTATTGCACTGTAGAAGCACGGCTCTTCTTTGCTGTTCTACCACCTTCCTAGTGCCCACACCCTGCCCACACATGTGTGCTGCACGTAATGCCCCATTTTACCTCACTTTCCTCCCTTCCAAGCCATTCCCCTGTGTCACTTTCCCTTTGGTAACCGTTAGTCCTCTCTTCAGTTCATGGAAGCTGCTACTGTCTTGTTCCTTCACTATTTTTCTTTTTTTTAAATTCTCCACAGTTGAGTGACATCAATTTCCACTTGACTTTCTCTTCGTGGCTTATTTCACTCTGAACAATACCCACAAGTTCCATGCATGTTGCTGTAAATGGTAAGATTTGTTTTCCTCATTTGGCTGAATAATATTCTACATCTCATATACTGATGGACGTTAAGCTTGGCTTTTGTCAATACTTCAGTGAGAAACATAGGGGTGCAATTTTCGTTTTTAAAATGGGCAGCTGCATTCTGCTTATATATTTATAGATTTGTTTCTTTATGTTTATTCATATATGCCTTTACTGATTCATTAATTATTAATCTAAAATTACATGACAAACATTAATTTTACAAGACCCACACTATAACCAAGATCAACCCAGTTACTTCCCTGAAGTCACTGTCCATGAGCATAGTAAGATACTGTATATACCATCTCCCCCAATCCACATTAATAATGCTAATCGTTATGCCTACCTTCTCCTTGCTTTCATATCTAACAACGCCACTATCTTCCCCTTGGTAACTGTTACTCCAAACTCGTATTCTGTGAATCTGCTGATGTTTTGCTCCTTCAGTTTTATCTTGGCGCTTCGTCTCCACACATGTGTTAAATTATTTGATACTTATTATCTCTTCCTCACTTATTTCACTGAGCATAATATGCTCTAGCGCCATCCATGTTGCAGCAAATGCTAGGATTTGTTTTCTTGTGATGGCTGAGTAATATTCCTTTCTGTATATGTACCACATCTTCTCTACCCATTAATCTATTGATGTCCATTAAGCTCGGTTTCTTTGAATAGTACTCTGATTAACATAGGGATATATATATCTTTATTAGCTGGGAAGTTTCATTGGGTTTATTGGATTCTTTAATTAATTTATTCTTCATTTACTTATTATTAATCTATACGTAAAAGTATAACATGAGATTTTCAAGACTCCAACTGTCTCGAAATTCTTCCCAATGCCCCACTGCAGTCACTTCCATCAACAGAGAAATGTACTGTCGATTCAGTGCCTGTCTTCACTGTTTGGTTCAGCCCTCACCGTGCACCCACAAAAACATTATATGTGCTAATCATAATGCAACCTTTCTCTCCCCACTGTTATCCCTCCATTCTCCCATGTCCACATTAGTCGTTTCCCCTCTGGTAACTGTTAGTTCATTCTTGGGCTCTGTGTGTCTGCCACTATTTTGCACCTTCAGTTCTTTCCTGCTTCTCTATCTGCACAGATTGGTCATATCATATGATACTTGTATTCCTGTCTTATTTCATTGAAAATAAAACCAAATTCTTTCATCCATGTTGTCACAAATGGGAGGAATTGTTCTCTTCTTATGGGTGAAAGGCAATGAATTGTTTATATATACCACTTCTTCTTTATCCATTCATCTTCTGATGGAGATGGATCGGGTACTGTGAATTGTGCTGCGATAAACAAGGGGGTGCACATACCTTTTTTAAATTGGGCTACTGCATTCTATCTACTTATCTATACAACTTTGTTTTCCACTATATATCTATCACCTGACAATCTATCTTCTTGCTATCTCACATCTATCATAGTCATCATCTATCTCTATCATCTATCATCTATCTGAAACTGTAATCTCTGAACCCATCTATGAGTATTTCTTATTTCTCATTAAAACACAATTACATGAGTAACATTGTTTACTACAACTTCCATCACCAAAATATCCCCACATATCCCATTGCATTCACTATCCTCCAGTGCAGTAAAATAAGGTAGAATCACTAGTCTTCTCTGTGACGTACCGGTCTCCACGTAACTCAACGAACACTATGTACACTTATTCAATTGCACCGTTTTTAACCCCCTGTCCTTCTTATCCCTCCACTATAACACAAACGGCCCAGTCTCTTTCCTTTGGTAACCACTAGTCCATTCTTCTCTTCAGCGTGGCTTCTTCAGTTTGGTTATTTCACTTTTCTTCTATTTTTTATTACTCTGCTAGTGAGTGAAATCAGTTACCATGTTTCTGACACTCCATCGCTTATTTCACTGACCATAATTCTCTGCTATCTACATACATGTTGTTGTAAATGGTAGGATTTGTTGTCCTCATATGGCTGAATAATATCCCTCTCCTCATCTTCTCGTGGTTACTGAACTTTGCTACTATTAATGCTGTGGTTATAAACATAGATGAGCACATGTCTTGTTTAAACTGTGCTTCTGTATTCTGTTACTCTGTATTTATTATATTGCATTTGTTCATTTAATAATATCTCATTAATGTACAATTACATTAATTAAATTATTTGTGCTAGAACCTGCCAATCACAAAGAAACCCAGGATTCGCAATTACAATCACACACCGTGAGCACAGTAAGATACTGTAGAATCACTACCTGTGTTCCCCGTTTTTTACAGCAATCCCCGTAATGCCCACCCACGCTATTCTTGGAAATCATATAGCACACTTTGTTTACTCCGCCCTCGACCTCCAATCCCTCCTATCCAAAGCATACCCTTTCCCTATGTAAACTCCTAGTCCAACATTCAGTTCTGTGAATATGCTGATGTTATGCTTCTTCAGTTTTTCTTGGTTCTACATCTCTACAGATGGGTCAAATCATTTGACACTTGTCTTCCTTCACCTCTTATTTCATGAGTAAAATGCAATCCAGATCCTTCCGACTTGTTGCAAATGTTAGGACTTTTTTTTCTTCTTATGACTGATTAATATGCAACTGTCGAAATGTACCACAACATGTTTACACATTAATCTACTGATGGACACTTACCTGGGCTTCGATGAATAGTGCTGATAAACCCTTGGATGTATATGCATTTTAAATTCGGCTTCTGAAGTGGATTTTTTGAGAGTTTATTATTGATTTGTTGATTTACCATTAATCTACAATTACATGTGTAACGTATTTACTAGACGCCCTTTACTACGTTCCACCCAATCCACCCCTGCAGTTAATTCCATCACCAGAGCAATGTACCGTAGAATCGCTAATTGTCTTCTCTGCTGGTAAGCACACCACGTGCACCCATTCCCACCTTATACATGCTAACGGAAATGTACACTTTCTTCCCCACCTCCTTTCCCCTCTATACCCAACCATCCATCTCTGTCCCTTTCCCTTTGGAAACTGTGAATCTGTTCTTGTCTTCTGTGACACTGCTGTTTTTCTCCAGTTTTTTCTTTGTTCTTATACTCCAATGATGAGTGACGTCATTTTACCTATACATGTAGGCCAGAAATAGTTATGTTTGCTATGATGGTGCAGCTGTGCAAGGCTGAGCTCTGCCCACCATCTGCTAGTGGCGTTTGCAGGAACAGCACTGTTGCCTGGAGATTCCATGATGTCACAGTGGGCTTCTTTCATGTAGACAGATTATGTCTGCTCAGAGAATTTGTTTCCCACTTCAGTGCCTGCTATCCTACACGGGGTGTATTTATGGTAAGGTTTGTGCTGAGCACCTTGACAGCATCAGAAGAAATGGAAATGAGTTCCAAGACACTGCGTGTTTCTTTTTATTTTGGCATCAATACCAGTTACCTAAGCAACATTATTTTAATTAGACTACCCACATATGATATTTACACCATATACAGCATAAGGGTCACTGTCCATGAGCCCCGTATTGCACTGTAGAAGCACGGCTCTTCTTTGCTGTTCTACCACCTTCCTAGTGCCCACACCCTGCCCACACATGTGTGCTGCACGTAATGCCCCATTTTACCTCACTTTCCTCCCTTCCAAGCCATTCCCCTGTGTCACTTTCCCTTTGGTAACCGTTAGTCCTCTCTTCAGTTCATGGAAGCTGCTACTGTCTTGTTCCTTCACTATTTTTCTTTTTTTTAAATTCTCCACAGTTGAGTGACATCAATTTCCACTTGACTTTCTCTTCGTGGCTTATTTCACTCTGAACAATACCCACAAGTTCCATGCATGTTGCTGTAAATGGTAAGATTTGTTTTCCTCATTTGGCTGAATAATATTCTACATCTCATATACTGATGGACGTTAAGCTTGGCTTTTGTCAATACTTCAGTGAGAAACATAGGGGTGCAATTTTCGTTTTTAAAATGGGCAGCTGCATTCTGCTTATATATTTATAGATTTGTTTCTTTATGTTTATTCATATATGCCTTTACTGATTCATTAATTATTAATCTAAAATTACATGACAAACATTAATTTTACAAGACCCACACTATAACCAAGATCAACCCAGTTACTTCCCTGAAGTCACTGTCCATGAGCATAGTAAGATACTGTATATACCATCTCCCCCAATCCACATTAATAATGCTAATCGTTATGCCTACCTTCTCCTTGCTTTCATATCTAACAACGCCACTATCTTCCCCTTGGTAACTGTTACTCCAAACTCGTATTCTGTGAATCTGCTGATGTTTTGCTCCTTCAGTTTTATCTTGGCGCTTCGTCTCCACGCATGTGTTAAATTATTTGATACTTATTATCTCTTCCTCACTTATTTCACTGAGCATAATATGCTCTAGCGCCATCCATGTTGCAGCAAATGCTAGGATTTGTTTTCTTGTGATGGCTGAGTAATATTCCTTTCTGTATATGTACCACATCTTCTCTACCCATTAATCTATTGATGTCCATTAAGCTCGGTTTCTTTGAATAGTACTCTGATTAACATAGGGATATATATATCTTTATTAGCTGGGAAGTTTCATTGGGTTTATTGGATTCTTTAATTAATTTATTCTTCATTTACTTATTATTAATCTATACGTAAAAGTATAACATGAGATTTTCAAGACTCCAACTGTCTCGAAATTCTTCCCAATGCCCCACTGCAGTCACTTCCATCAACAGAGAAATGTACTGTCGATTCAGTGCCTGTCTTCACTGTTTGGTTCAGCCCTCACCGTGCACCCACAAAAACATTATATGTGCTAATCATAATGCAACCTTTCTCTCCCCACTGTTATCCCTCCATTCTCCCATGTCCACATTAGTCGTTTCCCCTCTGGTAACTGTTAGTTCATTCTTGGGCTCTGTGTGTCTGCCACTATTTTGCACCTTCAGTTCTTTCCTGCTTCTCTATCTGCACAGATTGGTCATATCATATGATACTTGTATTCCTGTCTTATTTCATTGAAAATAAAACCAAATTCTTTCATCCATGTTGTCACAAATGGGAGGAATTGTTCTCTTCTTATGGGTGAAAGGCAATGAATTGTTTATATATACCACTTCTTCTTTATCCATTCATCTTCTGATGGAGATGGATCGGGTACTGTGAATTGTGCTGCGATAAACAAGGGGGTGCACATACCTTTTTTAAATTGGGCTACTGCATTCTATCTACTTATCTATACAACTTTGTTTTCCACTATATATCTATCACCTGACAATCTATCTTCTTGCTATCTCACATCTATCATAGTCATCATCTATCTCTATCATCTATCATCTATCTGAAACTGTAATCTCTGAACCCATCTATGAGTATTTCTTATTTCTCATTAAAACACAATTACATGAGTAACATTGTTTACTACAACTTCCATCACCAAAATATCCCCACATATCCCATTGCATTCACTATCCTCCAGTGCAGTAAAATAAGGTAGAATCACTAGTCTTCTCTGTGACGTACCGGTCTCCACGTAACTCAACGAACACTATGTACACTTATTCAATTGCACCGTTTTTAACCCCCTGTCCTTCTTATCCCTCCACTATAACACAAACGGCCCAGTCTCTTTCCTTTGGTAACCACTAGTCCATTCTTCTCTTCAGCGTGGCTTCTTCAGTTTGGTTATTTCACTTTTCTTCTATTTTTTATTACTCTGCTAGTGAGTGAAATCAGTTACCATGTTTCTGACACTCCATCGCTTATTTCACTGACCATAATTCTCTGCTATCTACATACATGTTGTTGTAAATGGTAGGATTTGTTGTCCTCATATGGCTGAATAATATCCCTCTCCTCATCTTCTCGTGGTTACTGAACTTTGCTACTATTAGTGCTGTGGTTATAAACATAGGTGAGCACATGTCTTGTTTAAACTGTGCTGCTGTATTCTGTTACTCTGTATTTATTTTATTGCATTTGTTCGTTTAATAATATCTCATTAATGTACAATTACATTAATAAAATTATTTGTGCTAGAACCTGCCAATCACAAAGAAACCCAGGATTCGCAATTATAATCACACACCGTGAGCACAGTAAGATACTGTAGAATCACTACCTGTGTTCCCCGTTTTGTACAGCAATCCCCGTAATGCCCACCCACGCTATTCTTGGAAATCATATAGCACACTTTGTTTACTCCGCCCTCCGCCTCCAATCACTCCTATCCAAAGCATACCCTTTCCCTATGTAAACTCCTAGTCCAATATTCAGTTCTGTGAATATGCTGATGTTATGCTTCTTCAGTTTTTCTTGGTTCTACATCTCTACAGATGGGTCAAATCATTTGACACTTGTCTTCCTTCACCTCTTATTTCATGAGTAAAATGCAATCCAGATCATTCCGATTTGTTGCAAATGTTAGGACTTTTTTTTCTTTTTATGACTGATTAATATGCAACTGTCGAAATGAACCACAACATGTTTACACATTAATCTACTGATGGACACTTACCTGGGCTTCGATGAATAGTGCTGATAAACCCTTGGATGTATATGCATTTTAAATACGGCTTCTGAAATGGATTTTTTGAGAGTTTATTATTGATTTGTTGATTTACCATTAATCTACAATTACATGTGTAACGTATTTACTAGACGCCCTTTACTACGTTCCACCCAATCCACCTCTGCAGTTAATTCCATCACCAGAGCAATGTACCGAAGAATCGCTAATTGTCTTCTCTGCTGGTAAGCACACCACGTGCACCCATTCCCACCTTATACATGCTAACGGAAATGCACACTTTCTTCCCCACCTCCTTTCCCCTCCATTCCCAACCATCCATCTCTGTCCCTTTCCCTTTGGTTACTGTGAATCTGTTCTTGTCTTCTGTGACACTGCTGTTTTTCTCCTTCAGTTTTTTCTTTGTTCTTATACTCCAATGATGAGTGACGTCATTTTACCTATACATGTAGGCCAGAAATAGTTATGTTTGCTATGATGGTGCAGCTGTGCAAGGCTGAGCTCTGCCCACCATCTGCTAGTGGCGTTTGCAGGAACAGCACTGTTGCCTGGAGATTCCATGATGTCACAGTGGGCTTCTTTCATGTAGACAGATTATGTCTGTTCAGAGAATTTGTTTCCCACTTCAGTGCCTGCTATCCTACACGGGGTGTATTTATGGTAAGGTTTGTGCTGAGCACCTTGACAGCATCAGAAGAAATGGAAATGAGTTCCAAGACACTGCGTGTTTCTTTTTATTTTGGCATCAATACCAGTTACCTAAGCAACATTATTTTAATTAGACTACCCACATATGATATCCACACCATATACAGCATAAGGGTCACTGTCCATGAGCCCCGTATTGCACTGTAGAAGCACGGCTCTTCTTTGCTGTTCTACCACCTTCCTAGTGCCCACACCCTGCCCACACATGTGTGCTGCACGTAATGCCCCATTTTACCTCACTTTCCTCCCTTCCAAGCCATTCCCCTGTGTCACTTTCCCTTTGGTAACCGTTAGTCCTCTCTTCAGTTCATGGAAGCTGCTACTGTCTTGTTCCTTCACTATTTTTCTTTTTTTTAAATTCTCCACAGTTG
Source organism: Manis pentadactyla (assembly GCF_030020395.1). Lineage (NCBI taxonomy): Eukaryota > Metazoa > Chordata > Mammalia > Pholidota > Manidae > Manis > Manis pentadactyla. The sequence continues at coordinate 14,992,805 of NC_080039.1, forward strand.
AGTGACATCAATTTCCACTTGACTTTCTCTTCGTGGCTTATTTCACTCTGAACAATACCCACAAGTTCCATGCATGTTGCTGTAAATGGTAAGATTTGTTTTCCTCATTTGGCTGAATAATATTCTACATCTCATATACTGATGGACGTTAAGCTTGGCTTTTGTCAATACTTCAGTGAGAAACATAGGGGTGCAATTTTCGTTTTTAAAATGGGCTGCTGCATTCTGCTTATATATTTATAGATTTGTTTCTTTATGTTTATTCATATATGCCTTTACTGATTCATTAATTATTAATCTAAAATTACATGACAAACATTAATTTTACAAGACCCACACTATAACCAAGATCAACCCAGTTACTTCCCTGAAGTCACTGTCCATGAGCATAGTAAGATACTGTATATACCATCTCCCCCAATCCACATTAATAATGCTAATCGTTATGCCTACCTTCTCCTTGCTTTCATATCTAACAACGCCACTATCTTCCTCTTGGTAACTGTTACTCCAAACTCGTATTCTGTGAATCTGCTGATGTTTTACTCCTTCAGTTTTATCTTGGCGCTTCGTCTCCACGCATGTGTTAAATTATTTGATACTTATTATCTCTTCCTCACTTATTTCACTGAGCATAATATGCTCTAGCGCCATCCATGTTGCAGCAAATGCTAGGATTTGTTTTCTTGTGATGGCTGAGTAATATTCCTTTCTGTATATGTACCACATCTTCTCTACCCATTAATCTATTGATGTCCATTAAGCTCGGTTTCTTTGAATAGTACTCTGATTAACATAGGGATATATATATCTTTATTAGCTGGGAAGATTCATTGGGTTTATTGGATTCTTTAATTAATTTATTCTTCATTTACTTATTATTAATCTATACGTAAAAGTATAACATGAGATTTTCAAGACTCCAACTGTCTCGAAATTCTTCCCAATGCCCCACTGCAGTCACTTCCATCAACAGCGCAATGTACTGTCGATTCAGTGCCTGTCTTCACTGTTTGGTTCAGCCCTCACCGTGCACCCACAAAAACATTATATGTGCTAATCATAATGCAACCTTTCTTTCCCCACTGTTATCCCTCCATTCTCCCATGTCCACATTAGTCGTTTCCCCTCTGGTAACTGTTAGTTCATTCTTGGGCTCTGTGTGTCTGCCACTATTTTGCACCTTCAGTTCTTTCCTGCTTCTCTATCTGCACAGATTGGTCATATCATATGATACTTGTATTCCTGTCTTATTTCATTGAAAATAAAACCAAATTCTTTCATCCATGTTGTAACAAATGGGAGGAATTGTTCTCTTCTTATGGGTGAAAGGCAATGAATTGTTTATATATACCACTTCTTCTTTATCCATTCATCTTCTGATGGAGATGGATCGGGTACTGTGAATTGTGCTGCGATAAACAAGGGGGTGCACATACCTTTTTTAAATTGGGCTACTGCATTCTATCTACTTATCTATACAACTTTGTTTTCCACTATATATCTATCACCTGACAATCTATCTTCTTGCTATCTCACATCTATCATAGTCATCATCTATCTCTATCATCTATCATCTATCTGAAACTGTAATCTCTGAACCCATCTATGAGTATTTCTTATTTCTCATTAAAACACAATTACATGAGTAACATTGTTTACTACGACTTCCATCACCAAAATATCCCCACATATCCCATTGCATTCACTATCCTCCAGTGCAGTAAAATAAGGTAGAATCACTAGTCTTCTCTGTGACGTACCGGTCTCCACGTAACTCAACGAACACTATGTACACTTATTCAATTGCACCGTTTTTAACCCCCTGTCCTTCTTATCCCTCCACTATAACACAAACGGCCCAGTCTCTTTCCTTTGGTAACCACTAGTCCATTCTTCTCTTCAGCGTGGCTTCTTCAGTTTGGTTATTTCACTTTTCTTCTATTTTTTATTACTCTGCTAGTGAGTGAAATCAGTTACCATGTTTCTGACACTCCATCGCTTATTTCACTGACCATAATTCTCTGCTATCTACATACATGTTGTTGTAAATGGTAGGATTTGTTGTCCTCATATGGCTGAATAATATCCCTCTCCTCATCTTCTCGTGGTTACTGAACTTTGCTACTATTAATGCTGTGGTTATAAACATAGATGAGCACATGTCTTGTTTAAACTGTGCTTCTGTATTCTGTTACTCTGTATTTATTATATTGCATTTGTTCATTTAATAATATCTCATTAATGTACAATTACATTAATAAAATTATTTGTGCTAGAACCTGCCAGTCACAAAGAAACCCAGGATTCGCAATTACAATCACACACCGTGAGCACAGTAAGATACTGTAGAATCACTACCTGTGTTCCCCGTTTTGTACAGCAATCCCCGTAATGCCCACCCACGCTATTCTTGGAAATCATATAGCACACTTTGTTTACTCCGCCCTCCACCTCCAATCCCTCCTATCCAAAGCATACCCTTTCCCTATGTAAACTCCTAGTCCAACATTCAGTTCTGTGAATATGCTGATGTTATGCTTCTTCAGTTTTTCTTGGTTCTACATCTCTACAGATGGGTCAAATCATTTGACACTTGTCTTCCTTCACCTCTTATTTCATGAGTAAAATGCAATCCAGATCCTTCCGACTTGTTGCAAATGTTAGGACTTTTTTTTCTTCTTATGACTGATTAATATGCAACTGTCGAAATGTACCACAACATGTTTACACATTAATCTACTGATGGACACTTACCTGGGCTTCGATGAATAGTGCTGATAAACCCTTGGATGTATATGCATTTTAAATTCGGCTTCTGAAATGGATTTTTTGAGAGTTTATTATTGATTTGTTGATTTACCATTAATCTACAATTACATGTGTAACGTATTTACTAGACGCCCTTTACTACGTTCCACCCAATCCACCCCTGCAGTTAATTCCATCACCAGAGCAATGTACCGTTGAATCGCTAATTGTCTTCTCTGCTGGTAAGCACACCACGTGCACCCATTCCCACCTTATACATGCTAACGGAAATGTACACTTTCTTCCCCACCTCCTTTCCCCTCTATTCCCAACCATCCATCTCTGTCCCTTTCCCTTTTATTAACTGTGAATCTGTTCTTGTCTTCTGTGACACTGCTGTTTTTCTCCAGTTTTTTCTTTGTTCTTATACTCCAATGATGAGTGACGTCATTTTACCTATACATGTAGGCCAGAAATAGTTATGTTTGCTATGATGGTGCAGCTGTGCAAGGCTGAGCTCTGCCCACCATCTGCTAGTGGCGTTTGCAGGAACAGCACTGTTGCCTGGAGATTCCATGATGTCACAGTGGGCTTCTTTCATGTAGACAGATTATGTCTGCTCAGAGAATTTGTTTCCCACTTCAGTGCCTGCTATCCTACACGGGGTGTATTTATGGTAAGGTTTGTGCTGAGCACCTTGACAGCATCAGAAGAAATGGAAATGAGTTCCAAAACACTGCGTGTTTCTTTTTATTTTGGCATCAATACCAGTTGCCTAAGCAACATTATTTTAATTACACTACCCACATTATGAAATCCACACCATATACAGCATAAGGGTCACTGTCCATGAGCCCCGTATTGCACTGTAGAAGCACGGCTCTTCTTTGCTGTTCCACCACCTTCCTAGTGCCCACACCCTGCCCACACATGTGTGCTACACGTAATGCCCCATTTTACCTCACTTTCCTCCCTTCCAAGCCATTCCCCTGTGTCACTTTCCCTTTGGTAACCGTTAGTCCTCTCTTCAGTTCATGGAAGCTGCTACTGTCTTGTTCCTTCACTATTTTTCTTTTTTTTAAATTCTCCACAGTTGAGTGACATCAATTTCCACTTGACTTTCTCTTCGTGGCTTATTTCACTCTGAACAATACCCACAAGTTCCATGCATGTTGCTGTAAATGGTAAGATTTGTTTTCCTCATTTGGCTGAATAATATTCTACATCTCATATACTGATGGACGTTAAGCTTGGCTTTTGTCAATACTTCAGTGAGAAACATAGGGGTGCAATTTTCGTTTTTAAAATGGGCTGCTGCATTCTGCTTATATATTTATAGATTTGTTTCTTTATGTTTATTCATATATGCCTTTACTGATTCATTAATTATTAATCTAAAATTACATGACAAACATTAATTTTACAAGACCCACACTATAACCAAGATCAACCCAGTTACTTCCCTGAAGTCACTGTCCATGAGCATAGTAAGATACTGTATATACCATCTACCCCAATCCACTTTAATAATGCTAATCGTTATGCCTACCTTCTCCTTGCTTTCATATCTAACAACGCCACTATCTTCCCCTTGGTAACTGTTACTCCAAACTCGTATTCTGTGAATCTGCTGATGTTTTGCTCCTTCAGTTTTATCTTGGCGCTTCGTCTCCACGCATGTGTTAAATTATTTGATACTTATTATCTCTTCCTCACTTATTTCACTGAGCATAATATGCTCTAGCGCCATCCATGTTGCAGCAAATGCTAGGATTTGTTTTCTTGTGATGGCTGAGTAATATTCCTTTCTGTATATGTACCACATCTTCTATACCCATTAATCTATTGATGTCCATTAAGCTCGGTTTCTTTGAATAGTACTCTGATTAACATAGGGATATATATATCTTTATTAGCTGGGCAGATTCATTGGTTTTATTGGATTCTTTCATTAATTTATTCTTTATTTAATTATTATTAATCTATACGTAAAAGTATAACATGAGATTTTCTAGACTCCAACTGTCTCGAAATTCTTCCCAATGCCCCACTGCAGTCACTTCCATCAACAGAGCAATGTACTGTCGATTCACTGCCTGTGTTCACTGTTTGGTTCAGCCCTCACCGTGCACCCACATAAACAATATATGTGCTAATCATAATGCATCCTTTCTCTCCCCACTGTTATCCCTCCATTCTCCCATGTCCACATTAGTCGTTTCCCCTCTGGTAACTGTTAGTTCATTCTTGGGCTCTGTGTGTCTGCCACTATTTTGCACCTTCAGTTCTTTCCTGCTTCTCTATCTGCACAGATTGGTCATATCATATGATACTTGTCCTAATGTCTTATTTCATTGAAAATAAAACCAAATTCTTTCATCCATGTTGTCACAAATGGGAGGAATTGTTCTCTTCTTATGGGTGAAAGGCAATGAATTGTTTATATATACCAGTTCTTCTTTATCCATTCATTTTCTGATGGAGATGGATCGGGTACTGTGAATTGTGCTGCGATAAACAAGGGTGTGCACATACCTTTTTTAAATTGGGCTACTGCATTCTATCTACTTATCTATACAACTTTGTTTTCCACTATATATCTATCATCTGACAATCTATCTTCTTGCTATCTCACATCTATCATAGTCATCATCTATCTCTATCATCTATCATCTATCTGCAACTGTAATCTCTGAACCCATCTATGAGTATTTCTTATTTCTCATTAAAACACAATTACATGAGTAACATTGTTTACTACAACTTCCATCACCAAAATATCCCCACATATCCCATTGCATTCACTATCCTCCAGTGCAGTAAAATAAGGTAGAATCACTAGTCTTCTCTGTGACGCACCGGTCTCCACGTAACTCAACGAACACTATGTACACTTATTCAATTGCACCGTTTTTAACCCCCTGTCCTACTTATCCCTCCACTATAACACAAACGGCCCAGTCTCTTTCCTTTGGTAACCACTAGTCCATTCTTCTCTTCAGCGTGGCTTCTTCAGTTTGGTTATTTCACTTTTCTTCTATTTTTTATTACTCTGCTAGTGAGTGAAATCAGTTACCATGTTTCTGACACTCCATCGCTTATTTCACTGACCATAATTCTCTGCTATCTACATACATGTTGTTGTAAATGGTAGGATTTGTTGTCCTCATATGGCTGAATAATATCCCTCTCCTCATCTTCTCGTGGTTACTGAACTTTGCTACTATTAGTGCTGTGGTTATAAACATAGGTGAGCACATGTCTTGTTTAAACTGTGCTGCTGTATTCTGTTACTCTGTATTTATTTTATTGCATTTGTTCGTTTAATAATATCTCATTAATGTACAATTACATTAATAAAATTATTTGTGCTAGAACCTGCCAATCACAAAGAAACCCAGGATTCGCAATTACAATCACACACCGTGAGCACAGTAAGATACTGTAGAATCACTACCTGTGTTCCCCGTTTTGTACAGCAATCCCCGTAATGCCCACCCACGCTATTCTTGGAAATCATATAGCACACTTTGTTTACTCCGCCCTCCGCCTCCAATCCCTCCTATCCAAAGCATACCCTTTCCCTATGTAAACTCCTAGTCCAACATTCAGTTCTGTGAATATGCTGATGTTATGCTTCTTCAGTTTTTCTTGGTTCTACATCTCTACAGATGGGTCAAATCATTTGACACTTGTCTTCCTTCACCTCTTATTTCATGAGTAAAATGCAATCCAGATCATTCCGATTTGTTGCAAATGTTAGGACTTTATTTTCTTTTTATGACTGATTAATATGCAACTGTCGAAATGTACCACAACATGTTTACACATTAATCTACTGATGGACACTTACCTGGGCTTCGATGAATAGTGCTGATAAACCCTTGGATGTATATGCATTTTAAATACGGCTTCTGAAATGGATTTTTTGAGAGTTTATTATTGATTTGTTGATTTACCATTAATCTACAATTACATGTGTAACGTATTTACTAGACGCCCTTTACTACGTTCGACCCAATCCACCCCTGCAGTTAATTCCATCACCAGAGCAATGTACCGAAGAATCGCTAATTGTCTTCTCTGCTGGTAAGCACACCACGTGCACCCATTCCCACCTTATACATGCTAACGGAAATGCACACTTTCTTCCCCACCTCCTTTCCCCTCCATTCCCAACCATCCATCTCTGTCCCTTTCCCTTTGGTTACTGTGAATCTGTTCTTGTCTTCTGTGACACTGCTGTTTTTCTCCTTCAGTTTTTTCTTTGTTCTTATACTCCAATGATGAGTGACGTCATTTTACCTATACATGTAGGCCTGAAATAGTTATGTTTGCTATGATGGTGCAGCTGTGCAAGGCTGAGCTCTGCCCACCATCTGCTAGTGGCGTTTGCAGGAACAGCACTGTTGCCTGGAGATTCCATGATGTCACAGTGGTCTTCTTTCATGTAGACAGATTATGTCTGCTCAGAGAATTTGTTTCCCACTTCAGTGCCTGCTATCCTACACGGGGTGTATTTATGGTAAGGTTTGTGCTGAGCACCTTGACAGCATCAGAAGAAATGGAAATGAGTTCCAAGACACTGCGTGTTTCTTTTTATTTTGGCATCAATACCAGTTACCTAAGCAACATTATTTTAATTAGACTACCCACATATGATATCCACACCATATACAGCATAAGGGTCACTGTCCATGAGCCCCGTATTGCACTGTAGAAGCACGGCTCTTCTTTGCTGTTCTACCACCTTCCTAGTGCCCACACCCTGCCCACACATGTGTGCTGCACGTAATGCCCCATTTTACCTCACTTTCCTCCCTTCCAAGCCATTCCCCTGTGTCACTTTCCCTTTGGTAACCGTTAGTTCTCTCTTCAGTTCATGGAAGCTGCTACTGTCTTGTTCCTTCACTATTTTTCTTTTTTTTAAATTCTCCACAGTTGAGTGACATCAATTTCCACTTGACTTTCTCTTCGTGGCTTATTTCACTCTGAACAATACCCACAAGTTCCATGCATGTTGCTGTAAATGGTAAGATTTGTTTTCCTCATTTGGCTGAATAATATTCTACATCTCATATACTGATGGACGTTAAGCTTGGCTTTTGTCAATACTTCAGTGAGAAACATAGGGGTGCAATTTTCGTTTTTAAAATGGGCTGCTGCATTCTGCTTATATATTTATAGATTTGTTTCTTTATGTTTATTCATATATGCCGTTACTGATTCATTAATTATTAATCTAAAATTACATGACAAACATTAATTTTACAAGACCCACACTATAACCAAGATCAACCCAGTTACTTCCCTGAAGTCACTGTCCATGAGCATAGTAAGATACTGTATATACCATCTCCCACAATCCACATTAATAATGCTAATCGTTATGCCTACCTTCTCCTTGCTTTCATATCTAACAACGCCACTATCTTCCCCTTGGTAACTGTTACTCCAAACTCGTATTCTGTGAATCTGCTGATGTTTTGCTCCTTCAGTTTTATCTTGGCGCTTCGTCTCCACGCATGTGTTAAATTATTTGATACTTATTATCTCTTCCTCACTTATTTCACTGAGCATAATATGCTCTAGCGCCATCCATGTTGCAGCAAATGCTAGGATTTGTTTTCTTGTGATGGCTGAGTAATATTCCTTACTGTATATGTACCACATCTTCTCTACCCATTAATCTATTGATGTCCATTAAGCTCGGTTTCTTTGAATAGTACTCTGATTAACATAGGGATATATATATCTTTATTAGCTGGGCAGATTCATTGGGTTTATTGGATTCTTTAATTAATTTATTCTTCATTTACTTATTATTAATCTATACGTAAAAGTATAACATGAGATTTTCAAGACTCCAACTGTCTCGAAATTCTTCCCAATGCCCCACTGCAGTCACTTCCATCAACAGCGCAATGTACTGTCGATTCAGTGCCTGTCTTCACTGTTTGGTTCAGCCCTCACCGTGCACCCACAAAAACATTATATGTGCTAATCATAATGCAACCTTTCTTTCCCCACTGTTATCCCTCCATTCTCCCATGTCCACATTAGTCGTTTCCCCTCTGGTAACTGTTAGTTCATTCTTTGGCTCTGTGTGTCTGCCACTATTTTGCACCTTCAGTTCTTTCCTGCTTCTCTATCTGCACAGATTGGTCATATCATATGATACTTGTATTCCTGTCTTATTTCATTGAAAATAAAACCAAATTCTTTCATTCATGTTGTCACAAATGGGAGGAATTGTTCTCTTCTTATGGGTGAAAGGCAATGAATTGTTTATATATACCACTTCTTCTTTATCCATTCATCTTCTGATGGAGATGGATCGGGTACTGTGAATTGTGCTGCGATAAACAAGGGGGTGCACATACCTTTTTTAAATTGGGCTACTGCATTCTATCTACTTATCTATACAACTTTGTTTTCCACTATATATCTATCACCTGACAATCTATCTTCTTGCTATCTCACATCTATCATAGTCATCATCTATCTCTATCATCTATCATCTATCGGCAACTGTAATCTCTGAACCCATCTATGAGTATTTCTTATTTCTCATTAAAACACAATTACATGAGTAACATTGTTTACTACAACTTCCATCACCAAAATATCCCCACATATCCCATTGCATTCACTATCCTCCAGTGCAGTAAAATAAGGTAGAATCACTAGTCTTCTCTGTGACGTACCGGTCTCCACGTAACTCAACGAACACTATGTACACTTATTCAATTGCACCGTTTTTAACCCCCTGTCCTTCTTATCCCTCCACTATAACACAAACGGCCCAGTCTCTTTCCTTTGGTAACCACTAGTCCATTCTTCTCTTCAGCGTGGCTTCTTCAGTTTGGTTATTTCACTTTTCTTCTATTTTTTATTACTCTGCTAGTGAGTGAAATCAGTTACCATGTTTCTGACACTCCATCGCTTATTTCACTGACCATAATTCTCTGCTATCTACATACATGTTGTTGTAAATGGTAGGATTTGTTGTCCTCATATGGCTGAATAATATCCCTCTCCTCATCTTCTCGTGGTTACTGAATTTTGCTACTATTAATGCTGTGGTTATAAACATAGATGAGCACATGTCTTGTTTAAACTGTGCTTCTGTATTCTGTTACTCTGTATTTATTATATTGCATTTGTTCATTTAATAATATCTCATTAATGTACAATTACATTAATAAAATTATTTGTGCTAGAACCTGCCAATCACAAAGAAACCCAGGATTCGCAATTACAATCACACACCGTGAGCACAGTAAGATACTGTAGAATCACTACCTTTGTTCCCCGTTTTGTACAGCAATCCCCGTAATGCCCACCCACGCTATTCTTGGAAATCATATAGCACACTTTGTTTACTCCGCCCTCCACCTCCAATCCCTCCTATCCAAAGCATACCCTTTCCCTATGTAAACTCCTAGTCCAACATTCAGTTCTGTGAATATGCTGATGTTATGCTTCTTCAGTTTTTCTTGGTTCTACATCTCTACAGATGGGTCAAATCATTTGACACTTGTCTTCCTTCACCTCTTATTTCATGAGTAAAATGCAATCCAGATCCTTCCGACTTGTTGCAAATGTTAGGACTTTTTTTTCTTCTTATGACTGATTAATATGCAACTGTCGAAATGTACCACAACATGTTTACACATTAATCTACTGATGGACACTTACCTGGGCTTCGATGAATAGTGCTGATAAACCCTTGGATGTATATGCATTTTAAATTCGGCTTCTGAAATGGATTTTTTGAGAGTTTATTATTGATTTGTTGATTTACCATTAATCTACAATTACATGTGTAACGTATTTACTAGACGCCCTTTACTACGTTCCACCCAATCCACCCCTGCAGTTAATTCCATCACCAGAGCAATGTACCGTAGAATCGCTAATTGTCTTCTCTGCTGGTAAGCACACCACGTGCACCCATTCCCACCTTATACATGCTAACGGAAATGTACACTTTCTTCCCCACCTCCTTTCCCCTCTATTCCCAACCATCCATCTCTGTCCCTTTCCCTTTGGTAACTGTGAATCTGTTCTTGTCTTCTGTGACACTGCTGTTTTTCTCCAGTTTTTTCTTTGTTCTTATACTCCAATGATGAGTGACGTCATTTTACCTATACATGTAGGCCAGAAATAGTTATGTTTGCTATGATGGTGCAGCTGTGCAAGGCTGAGCTCTGCCCACCATCTGCTAGTGGCGTTTGCAGGAACAGCACTGTTGCCTGGAGATTCCATGATGTCACAGTGGGCTTCTTTCATGTAGACAGATTATGTCTGCTCAGAGAATTTGTTTCCCACTTCAGTGCCTGCTATCCTACACGGGGTGTATTTATGGTAAGGTTTGTGCTGAGCACCTTGACAGCATCAGAAGAAATGGAAATGAGTTCCAAAACACTGCGTGTTTCTTTTTATTTTGGCATCAATACCAGTTGCCTAAGCAACATTATTTTAATTACACTACCCACATTATGAAATCCACACCATATACAGCATAAGGGTCACTGTCCATGAGCCCCGTATTGCACTGTAGAAGCACGGCTCTTCTTTGCTGTTCCACCACCTTCCTAGTGCCCACACCCTGCCCACACATGTGTGCTACACGTAATGCCCCATTTTACCTCACTTTCCTCCCTTCCAAGCCATTCCCCTGTGTCACTTTCCCTTTGGTAACCGTTAGTCCTCTCTTCAGTTCATGGAAGCTGCTACTGTCTTGTTCCTTCACTATTTTTCTTTTTTTTAAATTCTCCACAGTTGAGTGACATCAATTTCCACTTGACTTTCTCTTCGTGGCTTATTTCACTCTGAACAATACCCACAAGTTCCATGCATGTTGCTGTAAATGGTAAGATTTGTTTTCCTCATTTGGCTGAATAATATTCTACATCTCATATACTGATGGACGTTAAGCTTGGCTTTTGTCAATACTTCAGTGAGAAACATAGGGGTGCAATTTTCGTTTTTAAAATGGGCTGCTGCATTCTGCTTATATATTTATAGATTTGTTTCTTTATGTTTATTCATATATGCCTTTACTGATTCATTAATTATTAATCTAAAATTACATGACAAACATTAATTTTACAAGACCCACACTATAACCAAGATCAACCCAGTTACTTCCCTGAAGTCACTGTTCATGAGCATAGTAAGATACTGTATATACCATCTACCCCAATCCACTTTAATAATGCTAATCTTTATGCCTACCTTCTCCTTGCTTTCATATCTAACAACGCCACTATCTTCCCCTTGGTAACTGTTACTCCAAACTCGTATTCTGTGAATCTGCTGATGTTTTGCTCCTTCAGTTTTATCTTGGCGCTTCGTCTCCACGCATGTGTTAAATTATTTGATACTTATTATCTCTTCCTCACTTATTTCACTGAGCATAATATGCTCTAGCGCCATCCATGTTGCAGCAAATGCTAGGATTTGTTTTCTTGTGATGGCTGAGTAATATTCCTTTCTGTATATGTACCACATCTTCTATACCCATTAATCTATTGATGTCCATTAAGCTCGGTTTCTTTGAATAGTACTCTGATTAACATAGGGATATATATATCTTTATTAGCTGGGCAGATTCATTGGTTTTATTGGATTCTTTAATTAATTTATTCTTTATTTAATTATTATTAATCTATACGTAAAAGTATAACATGAGATTTTCTAGACTCCAACTGTCTCGAAATTCTTCCCAATGCCCCACTGCAGTCACTTCCATCAACAGAGCAATGTACTGTCGATTCACTGCCTGTGTTCACTGTTTGGTTCAGCCCTCACCGTGCACCCACATAAACAATATATGTGCTAATCATAATGCATCCTTTCTCTCCCCACTGTTATCCCTCCATTCTCCCATGTCCACATTAGTCGTTTCCCCTCTGGTAACTGTTAGTTCATTCTTGGGCTCTGTGTGTCTGCCACTATTTTGCACCTTCAGTTCTTTCCTGCTTCTCTATCTGCACAGATTGGTCATATCATATGATACTTGTCCTCCTGTCTTATTTCATTGAAAATAAAACCAAATTCTTTCATCCATGTTGTCACAAATGGGAGGAATTGTTCTCTTCTTATGGGTGAAAGGCAATGAATTGTTTATATATACCAGTTCTTCTTTATCCATTCATTTTCTGATGGAGATGGATCGGGTACTGTGAATTGTGCTGCGATAAACAAGGTGGTGCACATACCTTTTTTATATTGGGCTACTGCATTCTATCTACTTATCTATACAACTTTGTTTTCCACTATATATCTATCACCTGACAATCTATCTTCTTGCTCTCTCACATCTATCATAGTCATCATCTATCTCTATCATCTATCATCTATCTGCAACTGTAATCTCTGAACCCATCTATGAGTATTTCTTATTTCTCATTAGAACACAATTACATGAGTAACATTGTTTACTACAACTTCCATCACCAAAATATCCCCACATATCCCATTGCATTCACTATCCTCCAGTGCAGTAAAATAAGGTAGAATCACTAGTCTTCTCTGTGACGCACCGGTCTCCACGTAACTCAACGAACACTATGTACACTTATTCAATTGCACCGTTTTTAACCCCCTGTCCTACTTATCCCTCCACTATAACACAAACGGCCCAGTCTCTTTCCTTTGGTAACCACTAGTCCATTCTTCTCTTCAGCGTGGCTTCTTCAGTTTGGTTATTTCACTTTTCTTCTATTTTTTATTACTCTGCTAGTGAGTGAAATCAGTTACCATGTTTCTGACACTCCATCGCTTATTTCACTGACCATAATTCTCTGCTATCTACATACATGTTGTTGTAAATGGTAGGATTTGTTGTCCTCATATGGCTGAATAATATCCCTCTCCTCATCTTCTCGTGGTTACTGAACTTTGCTACTATTAGTGCTGTGGTTATAAACATAGGTGAGCACATGTCTTGTTTAAACTGTGCTGCTGTATTCTGTTACTCTGTATTTATTTTATTGCATTTGTTCGTTTAATAATATCTCATTAATGTACAATTACATTAATAAAATTATTTGTGCTAGAACCTGCCAATCACAAAGAAACCCAGGATTCTCAATTACAATCACACACCGTGAACACAGTAAGATACTGTAGAATCACTACCTGTGTTCCCCGTTTTGTACAGCAATCCCCGTAATGCCCACCCACGCTATTCTTGGAAATCATATAGCACACTTTGTTTACTCCGCCCTCCGCCTCCAATACCTCCTATCCAAAGCATACCATTTCCCTATGTAAACTCCTAGTCCAACATTCAGTTCTGTGAATATGCTGATGTTATGCTTCTTCAGTTTTTCTTGGTTCTACATCTCTACAGATGGGTCAAATCATTTGACACTTGTCTTCCTTCACCTCTTATTTCATGAGTAAAATGCAATCCAGATCCTTCCGACTTGTTGCAAATGTTAGGACTTTTTTTTCTTCTTATGACTGATTAATATGCAACTGTCGAAATGTACCACAACATGTTTACACATTAATCTACTGATGGACACTTACCTGGGCTTCGATGAATAGTGCTGATAAACCCTTGGATGTATATGCATTTTTAATTTGGCTTCTGAAATGGATTTTTTGAGAGTTTATTATTGATTTGTTGATTTACCATTAATCTACAATTACATGTGTAACGTATTTACTTGACGCCCTTTACTACGTTCCACCCAATCCACCCTTCAGTTAATTCCATCACCAGAGCAATGTACCGAAGAATCGCTAATTGTCTTCTCTACTGGTAAGCACACCACGTGCACCCATTCCCACCTTATACATGCTAACGGAAATGCACACTTTCTTCCCCACCTCCTTTCCCTTCTATTCCCAACCATCCATCTCTGTCCCTTTCCCTTTGGTTACTGTGAATCTGTTCTTGTCTTCTGTGACACTGCTGTTTTTCTCCTTCAGTTTTTTCTTTGTTCTTATACTCCAATGATGAGTGACGTCATTTTACCTATACATGTAGGCCAGAAATAGTTATGTTTGCTATGATGTTGCAGCTGTGCAAGGCTGAGCTCTGCCCACCATCTGCTAGTGGCGTTTGCAGGAACAGCACTGTTGCCTGGAGATTCCATGATGTCACAGTGGGCTTCTTTCATGTAGACAGATTATGTCTGCTCAGAGAATTTGTTTCCCACTTCAGTGCCTGCTATCCTACACGGGGTGTATTTATGGTAAGGTTTGTGCTGAGCACCTTGACAGCATCAGAAGAAATGGAAATGAGTTCCAAGACACTGCGTGTTTCTTTTTATTTTGGCATCAATACCAGTTGCCTAAGCAACATTATTTTAATTACACTACCCACATTATGAAATCCACACCATATACAGCATAAGGGTCACTGTCCATGAGCCCCGTATTGCACTGTAGAAGCACGGCTCTTCTTTGCTGTTCCACCACCTTCCTAGTGCCCACACCCTGCCCACACATGTGTGCTACACGTAATGCCCCATTTTACCTCACTTTCCTCCCTTCCAAGCCATTCCCCTGTGTCACTTTCCCTTTGGTAACCGTTAGTCCTCTCTTCAGTTCATGGAAGCTGCTACTGTCTTGTTCCTTCACTATTTTTCTTTTTTTTAAATTCTCCACAGTTGAGTGACATCAATTTCCACTTGACTTTCTCTTCGTGGCTTATTTCACTCTGAACAATACCCACAAGTTCCATGCATGTTGCTGTAAATGGTAAGATTTGTTTTCCTCATTTGGCTGAATAATATTCTACATCTCATATACTGATGGACGTTAAGCTTGGCTTTTGTCAATACTTCAGTGAGAAACATAGGGGTGCAATTTTCGTTTTTAAAATGGGCTGCTGCATTCTGCTTATATATTTATAGATTTGTTTCTTTATGTTTATTCATATATGCCTTTACTGATTCATTAATTATTAATCTAAAATTACATGACAAACATTAATTTTACAAGACCCACACTATAACCAAGATCAACCCAGTTACTTCCCTGAAGTCACTGTTCATGAGCATAGTAAGATACTGTATATACCATCTACCCCAATCCACTTTAATAATGCTAATCTTTATGCCTACCTTCTCCTTGCTTTCATATCTAACAACGCCACTATCTTCCCCTTGGTAACTGTTACTCCAAACTCGTATTCTGTGAATCTGCTGATGTTTTGCTCCTTCAGTTTTATCTTGGCGCTTCGTCTCCACGCATGTGTTAAATTATTTGATACTTATTATCTCTTCCTCACTTATTTCACTGAGCATAATATGCTCTAGCGCCATCCATGTTGCAGCAAATGCTAGGATTTGTTTTCTTGTGATGGCTGAGTAATATTCCTTTCTGTATATGTACCACATCTTCTATACCCATTAATCTATTGATGTCCATTAAGCTCGGTTTCTTTGAATAGTACTCTGATTAACATAGGGATATATATATCTTTATTAGCTGGGCAGATTCATTGGTTTTATTGGATTCTTTAATTAATTTATTCTTTATTTAATTATTATTAATCTATACGTAAAAGTATAACATGAGATTTTCTAGACTCCAACTGTCTCGAAATTCTTCCCAATGCCCCACTGCAGTCACTTCCATCAACAGAGCAATGTACTGTCGATTCACTGCCTGTGTTCACTGTTTGGTTCAGCCCTCACCGTGCACCCACATAAACAATATATGTGCTAATCATAATGCATCCTTTCTCTCCCCACTGTTATCCCTCCATTCTCCCATGTCCACATTAGTCGTTTCCCCTCTGGTAACTGTTAGTTCATTCTTGGGCTCTGTGTGTCTGCCACTATTTTGCACCTTCAGTTCTTTCCTGCTTCTCTATCTGCACAGATTGGTCATATCATATGATACTTGTCCTCCTGTCTTATTTCATTGAAAATAAAACCAAATTCTTTCATCCATGTTGTCACAAATGGGAGGAATTGTTCTCTTCTTATGGGTGAAAGGCAATGAATTGTTTATATATACCAGTTCTTCTTTATCCATTCATTTTCTGATGGAGATGGATCGGGTACTGTGAATTGTGCTGCGATAAACAAGGTGGTGCACATACCTTTTTTATATTGGGCTACTGCATTCTATCTACTTATCTATACAACTTTGTTTTCCACTATATATCTATCACCTGACAATCTATCTTCTTGCTCTCTCACATCTATCATAGTCATCATCTATCTCTATCATCTATCATCTATCTGCAACTGTAATCTCTGAACCCATCTATGAGTATTTCTTATTTCTCATTAGAACACAATTACATGAGTAACATTGTTTACTACAACTTCCATCACCAAAATATCCCCACATATCCCATTGCATTCACTATCCTCCAGTGCAGTAAAATAAGGTAGAATCACTAGTCTTCTCTGTGACGCACCGGTCTCCACGTAACTCAACGAACACTATGTACACTTATTCAATTGCACCGTTTTTAACCCCCTGTCCTACTTATCCCTCCACTATAACACAAACGGCCCAGTCTCTTTCCTTTGGTAACCACTAGTCCATTCTTCTCTTCAGCGTGGCTTCTTCAGTTTGGTTATTTCACTTTTCTTCTATTTTTTATTACTCTGCTAGTGAGTGAAATCAGTTACCATGTTTCTGACACTCCATCGCTTATTTCACTGACCATAATTCTCTGCTATCCTCATACATGTTGTTGTAAATGGTAGGATTTGTTGTCCTCATATGGCTGAATAATATCCCTCTCCTCATCTTCTCGTGGTTACTGAACTTTGCTACTATTAGTGCTGTGGTTATAAACATAGGTGAGCACATGTCTTGTTTAAACTGTGCTGCTGTATTCTGTTACTCTGTATTTATTTTATTGCATTTGTTCGTTTAATAATATCTCATTAATGTACAATTACATTAATAAAATTATTTGTGCTAGAACCTGCCAATCACAAAGAAACCCAGGATTCTCAATTACAATCACACACCGTGAACACAGTAAGATACTGTAGAATCACTACCTGTGTTCCCCGTTTTGTACAGCAATCCCCGTAATGCCCACCCACGCTATTCTTGGAAATCATATAGCACACTTTGTTTACTCCGCCCTCCACCTCCAATACCTCCTATCCAAAGCATACCATTTCCCTATGTAAACTCCTAGTCCAACATTCAGTTCTGTGAATATGCTGATGTTATGCTTCTTCAGTTTTTCTTGGTTCTACATCTCTACAGATGGGTCAAATCATTTGACACTTGTCTTCCTTCACCTCTTATTTCATGAGTAAAATGCAATCCAGATCCTTCCGACTTGTTGCAAATGTTAGGACTTTTTTTTCTTCTTATGACTGATTAATATGCAACTGTCGAAATGTACCACAACATGTTTACACATTAATCTACTGATGGACACTTACCTGGGCTTCGATGAATAGTGCTGATAAACCCTTGGATGTATATGCATTTTTAATTTGGCTTCTGAAATGGATTTTTTGAGAGTTTATTATTGATTTGTTGATTTACCATTAATCTACAATTACATGTGTAACGTATTTACTTGACGCCCTTTACTACGTTCCACCCAATCCACCCTTCAGTTAATTCCATCACCAGAGCAATGTACCGAAGAATCGCTAATTGTCTTCTCTACTGGTAAGCACACCACGTGCACCCATTCCCACCTTATACATGCTAACGGAAATGCACACTTTCTTCCCCACCTCCTTTCCCTTCCATTCCCAACCATCCATCTCTGTCCCTTTCCCTTTGGTTACTGTGAATCTGTTCTTGTCTTCTGTGACACTGCTGTTTTTCTCCTTCAGTTTTTTCTTTGTTCTTATACTCCAATGATGAGTGACGTCATTTTACCTATACATGTAGGCCAGAAATAGTTATGTTTGCTATGATGTTGCAGCTGTGCAAGGCTGAGCTCTGCCCACCATCTGCTAGTGGCGTTTGCAGGAACAGCACTGTTGCCTGGAGATTCCATGATGTCACAGTGGGCTTCTTTCATGTAGACAGATTATGTCTGCTCAGAGAATTTGTTTCCCACTTCAGTGCCTGCTATCCTACACGGGGTGTATTTATGGTAAGGTTTGTGCTGAGCACCTTGACAGCATCAGAAGAAATGGAAATGAGTTCCAAGACACTGCGTGTTTCTTTTTATTTTGGCATCAATACCAGTTGCCTAAGCAACATTATTTTAATTACACTACCCACATTATGAAATCCACACCATATACAGCATAAGGGTCACTGTCCATGAGCCCCGTATTGCACTGTAGAAGCACGGCTCTTCTTTGCTGTTCCACCACCTTCCTAGTGCCCACACCCTGCCCACACATGTGTGCTACACGTAATGCCCCATTTTACCTCACTTTCCTCCCTTCCAAGCCATTCCCCTGTGTCACTTTCCCTTTGGTAACCGTTAGTCCTCTCTTCAGTTCATGGAAGCTGCTACTGTCTTGTTCCTTCACTATTTTTCTTTTTTTTAAATTCTCCACAGTTGAGTGACATCAATTTCCACTTGACTTTCTCTTCGTGGCTTATTTCACTCTGAACAATACCCACAAGTTCCATGCATGTTGCTGTAAATGGTAAGATTTGTTTTCCTCATTTGGCTGAATAATATTCTACATCTCATATACTGATGGACGTTAAGCTTGGCTTTTGTCAATACTTCAGTGAGAAACATAGGGGTGCAATTTTCGTTTTTAAAATGGGCTGCTGCATTCTGCTTATATATTTATAGATTTGTTTCTTTATGTTTATTCATATATGCCTTTACTGATTCATTAATTATTAATCTAAAATTACATGACAAACATTAATTTTACAAGACCCACACTATAACCAAGATCAACCCAGTTACTTCCCTGAAGTCACTGTCCATGAGCATAGTAAGATACTGTATATACCATCTCCCCCAATCCACTTTAATAATGCTAATCGTTATGCCTACCTTCTCCTTGCTTTCATATCTAACAACGCCACTATCTTCCCCTTGGTAACTGTTACTCCAAACTCGTATTCTGTGAATCTGCTGATGTTTTGCTCCTTCAGTTTTATCTTGGCGCTTCGTCTCCACGCATGTGTTAAATTATTTGATACTTATTATCTCTTCCTCACTTATTTCACTGAGCATAATATGCTCTAGCGCCATCCATGTTGCAGCAAATGCTAGGATTTGTTTTCTTGTGATGGCTGAGTAATATTCCTTTCTGTATATGTACCACATCTTCTATACCCATTAATCTATTGATGTCCATTAAGCTCGGTTTCTTTGAATAGTACTCTGATTAACATAGGGATATATATATCTTTATTAGCTGGGCAGATTCATTGGTTTTATTGGATTCTTTAATTAATTTATTCTTTATTTAATTATTATTAATCTATACGTAAAAGTATAACATGAGATTTTCTAGACTCCAACTGTCTCGAAATTCTTCCCAATGCCCCACTGCAGTCACTTCCATCAACAGAGCAATGTACTGTCGATTCACTGCCTGTGTTCACTGTTTGGTTCAGCCCTCACCGTGCACCCACATAAACAATATATGTGCTAATCATAATGCATCCTTTCTCTCCCCACTGTTATCCCTCCATTCTCCCATGTCCACATTAGTCGTTTCCCCTCTGGTAACTGTTTGTTCATTCTTGGGCTCTGTGTGTCTGCCACTATTTTGCACCTTCAGTTCTTTCCTGCTTCTCTATCTGCACAGATTGGTCATATCATATGATACTTGTCCTCCTGTCTTATTTCATTGAAAATAAAACCAAATTCTTTCATCCATGTTGTCACAAATGGGAGGAATTGTTCTCTTCTTATGGGTGAAAGGCAATGAATTGTTTATATATACCAGTTCTTCTTTATCCATTCATTTTCTGATGGAGATGGATCGGGTACTGTGAATTGTGCTGCGATAAACAAGGGTGTGCACATACCTTTTTTAAATTGGGCTACTGCATTCTATCTACTTATGTATACAACTTTGTTTTCCACTATATATCTATCATCTGACAATCTATCTTCTTGCTATCTCACATCTATCATAGTCATCATCTATCTCTATCATCTATCATCTATCTGCAACTGTAATCTCTGAACCCATCTATGAGTATTTCTTATTTCTCATTAGAACACAATTACATGAGTAACATTGTTTACTACAACTTCCATCACCAAAATATCCCCACATATCCCATTGCATTCACTATCCTCCAGTGCAGTAAAATAAGGTAGAATCACTAGTCTTCTCTGTGACGCACCGGTCTCCACGTAACTCAACGAACACTATGTACACTTATTCAATTGCACCGTTTTTAACCCCCTGTCCTACTTATCCCTCCACTATAACACAAACGGCCCAGTCTCTTTCCTTTGGTAACCACTAGTCCATTCTTCTCTTCAGCGTGGCTTCTTCAGTTTGGTTATTTCACTTTTCTTCTATTTTTTATTACTCTGCTAGTGAGTGAAATCAGTTACCATGTTTCTGACACTCCATCGCTTATTTCACTGACCATAATTCTCTGCTATCCTCATACATGTTGTTGTAAATGGTAGGATTTGTTGTCCTCATATGGCTGAATAATATCCCTCTCCTCATCTTCTCGTGGTTACTGAACTTTGCTACTATTAGTGCTGTGGTTATAAACATAGGTGAGCACATGTCTTGTTTAAACTGTGCTGCTGTATTCTGTTACTCTGTATTTATTTTATTGCATTTGTTCGTTTAATAATATCTCATTAATGTACAATTACATTAATAAAATTATTTGTGCTAGAACCTGCCAATCACAAAGAAACCCAGGATTCTCAATTACAATCACACACCGTGAACACAGTAAGATACTGTAGAATCACTACCTGTGTTCCCCGTTTTGTACAGCAATCCCCGTAATGCCCACCCACGCTATTCTTGGAAATCATATAGCACACTTTGTTTACTCCGCCCTCCGCCTCCAATACCTCCTATCCAAAGCATACCATTTCCCTATGTAAACTCCTAGTCCAACATTCAGTTCTGTGAATATGCTGATGTTATGCTTCTTCAGTTTTTCTTGGTTCTACATCTCTACAGATGGGTCAAATCATTTGACACTTGTCTTCCTTCACCTCTTATTTCATGAGTAAAATGCAATCCAGATCCTTCCGACTTGTTGCAAATGTTAGGACTTTTTTTTCTTCTTATGACTGATTAATATGCAACTGTCGAAATGTACCACAACATGTTTACACATTAATCTACTGATGGACACTTACCTGGGCTTCGATGAATAGTGCTGATAAACCCTTGGATGTATATGCATTTTTAATTTGGCTTCTGAAATGGATTTTTTGAGAGTTTATTATTGATTTGTTGATTTACCATTAATCTACAATTACATGTGTAACGTATTTACTTGACGCCCTTTACTACGTTCCACCCAATCCACCCTTCAGTTAATTCCATCACCAGAGCAATGTACCGAAGAATCGCTAATTGTCTTCTCTACTGGTAAGCACACCACGTGCACCCATTCCCACCTTATACATGCTAACGGAAATGCACACTTTCTTCCCCACCTCCTTTCCCTTCCATTCCCAACCATCCATCTCTGTCCCTTTCCCTTTGGTTACTGTGAATCTGTTCTTGTCTTCTGTGACACTGCTGTTTTTCTCCTTCAGTTTTTTCTTTGTTCTTATACTCCAATGATGAGTGACGTCATTTTACCTATACATGTAGGCCAGAAATAGTTATGTTTGCTATGATGTTGCAGCTGTGCAAGGCTGAGCTCTGCCCACCATCTGCTAGTGGCGTTTGCAGGAACAGCACTGTTGCCTGGAGATTCCATGATGTCACAGTGGGCTTCTTTCATGTAGACAGATTATGTCTGCTCAGAGAATTTGTTTCCCACTTCAGTGCCTGCTATCCTACACGGGGTGTATTTATGGTAAGGTTTGTGCTGAGCACCTTGACAGCATCAGAAGAAATGGAAATGAGTTCCAAGACACTGCGTGTTTCTTTTTATTTTGGCATCAATACCAGTTGCCTAAGCAACATTATTTTAATTACACTACCCACATTATGAAATCCACACCATATACAGCATAAGGGTCACTGTCCATGAGCCCCGTATTGCACTGTAGAAGCACGGCTCTTCTTTGCTGTTCCACCACCTTCCTAGTGCCCACACCCTGCCCACACATGTGTGCTACACGTAATGCCCCATTTTACCTCACTTTCCTCCCTTCCAAGCCATTCCCCTGTGTCACTTTCCCTTTGGTAACCGTTAGTCCTCTCTTCAGTTCATGGAAGCTGCTACTGTCTTGTTCCTTCACTATTTTTCTTTTTTTTAAATTCTCCACAGTTGAGTGACATCAATTTCCACTTGACTTTCTCTTCGTGGCTTATTTCACTCTGAACAATACCCACAAGTTCCATGCATGTTGCTGTAAATGGTAAGATTTGTTTTCCTCATTTGGCTGAATAATATTCTACATCTCATATACTGATGGACGTTAAGCTTGGCTTTTGTCAATACTTCAGTGAGAAACATAGGGGTGCAATTTTCGTTTTTAAAATGGGCTGCTGCATTCTGCTTATATATTTATAGATTTGTTTCTTTATGTTTATTCATATATGCCTTTACTGATTCATTAATTATTAATCTAAAATTACATGACAAACATTAATTTTACAAGACCCACACTATAACCAAGATCAACCCAGTTACTTCCCTGAAGTCACTGTCCATGAGCATAGTAAGATACTGTATATACCATCTCCCCCAATCCACTTTAATAATGCTAATCGTTATGCCTACCTTCTCCTTGCTTTCATATCTAACAACGCCACTATCTTCCCCTTGGTAACTGTTACTCCAAACTCGTATTCTGTGAATCTGCTGATGTTTTGCTCCTTCAGTTTTATCTTGGCGCTTCGTCTCCACGCATGTGTTAAATTATTTGATACTTATTATCTCTTCCTCACTTATTTCACTGAGCATAATATGCTCTAGCGCCATCCATGTTGCAGCAAATGCTAGGATTTGTTTTCTTGTGATGGCTGAGTAATATTCCTTTCTGTATATGTACCACATCTTCTATACCCATTAATCTATTGATGTCCATTAAGCTCGGTTTCTTTGAATAGTACTCTGATTAACATAGGGATATATATATCTTTATTAGCTGGGCAGATTCATTGGTTTTATTGGATTCTTTAATTAATTTATTCTTTATTTAATTATTATTAATCTATACGTAAAAGTATAACATGAGATTTTCTAGACTCCAACTGTCTCGAAATTCTTCCCAATGCCCCACTGCAGTCACTTCCATCAACAGAGCAATGTACTGTCGATTCACTGCCTGTGTTCACTGTTTGGTTCAGCCCTCACCGTGCACCCACATAAACAATATATGTGCTAATCATAATGCATCCTTTCTCTCCCCACTGTTATCCCTCCATTCTCCCATGTCCACATTAGTCGTTTCCCCTCTGGTAACTGTTTGTTCATTCTTGGGCTCTGTGTGTCTGCCACTATTTTGCACCTTCAGTTCTTTCCTGCTTCTCTATCTGCACAGATTGGTCATATCATATGATACTTGTCCTCCTGTCTTATTTCATTGAAAATAAAACCAAATTCTTTCATCCATGTTGTCACAAATGGGAGGAATTGTTCTCTTCTTATGGGTGAAAGGCAATGAATTGTTTATATATACCAGTTCTTCTTTATCCATTCATTTTCTGATGGAGATGGATCGGGTACTGTGAATTGTGCTGCGATAAACAAGGGTGTGCACATACCTTTTTTAAATTGGGCTACTGCATTCTATCTACTTATGTATACAACTTTGTTTTCCACTATATATCTATCATCTGACAATCTATCTTCTTGCTATCTCACATCTATCATAGTCATCATCTATCTCTATCATCTATCATCTATCTGCAACTGTAATCTCTGAACCCATCTATGAGTATTTCTTATTTCTCATTAGAACACAATTACATGAGTAACATTGTTTACTACAACTTCCATCACCAAAATATCCCCACATATCCCATTGCATTCACTATCCTCCAGTGCAGTAAAATAAGGTAGAATCACTAGTCTTCTCTGTGACGCACCGGTCTCCACGTAACTCAACGAACACTATGTACACTTATTCAATTGCACCGTTTTTAACCCCCTGTCCTACTTATCCCTCCACTATAACACAAACGGCCCAGTCTCTTTCCTTTGGTAACCACTAGTCCATTCTTCTCTTCAGCGTGGCTTCTTCAGTTTGGTTATTTCACTTTTCTTCTATTTTTTATTACTCTGCTAGTGAGTGAAATCAGTTACCATGTTTCTGACACTCCATCGCTTATTTCACTGACCATAATTCTCTGCTATCCTCATACATGTTGTTGTAAATGGTAGGATTTGTTGTCCTCATATGGCTGAATAATATCCCTCTCCTCATCTTCTCGTGGTTACTGAACTTTGCTACTATTAGTGCTGTGGTTATAAACATAGGTGAGCACATGTCTTGTTTAAACTGTGCTGCTGTATTCTGTTACTCTGTATTTATTTTATTGCATTTGTTCGTTTAATAATATCTCATTAATGTACAATTACATTAATAAAATTATTTGTGCTAGAACCTGCCAATCACAAAGAAACCCAGGATTCTCAATTACAATCACACACCGTGAACACAGTAAGATACTGTAGAATCACTACCTGTGTTCCCCGTTTTGTACAGCAATCCCCGTAATGCCCACCCACGCTATTCTTGGAAATCATATAGCACACTTTGTTTACTCCGCCCTCCGCCTCCAATACCTCCTATCCAAAGCATACCATTTCCCTATGTAAACTCCTAGTCCAACATTCAGTTCTGTGAATATGCTGATGTTATGCTTCTTCAGTTTTTCTTGGTTCTACATCTCTACAGATGGGTCAAATCATTTGACACTTGTCTTCCTTCACCTCTTATTTCATGAGTAAAATGCAATCCAGATCCTTCCGACTTGTTGCAAATGTTAGGACTTTTTTTTCTTCTTATGACTGATTAATATGCAACTGTCGAAATGTACCACAACATGTTTACACATTAATCTACTGATGGACACTTACCTGGGCTTCGATGAATAGTGCTGATAAACCCTTGGATGTATATGCATTTTTAATTTGGCTTCTGAAATGGATTTTTTGAGAGTTTATTATTGATTTGTTGATTTACCATTAATCTACAATTACATGTGTAACGTATTTACTTGACGCCCTTTACTACGTTCCACCCAATCCACCCTTCAGTTAATTCCATCACCAGAGCAATGTACCGAAGAATCGCTAATTGTCTTCTCTACTGGTAAGCACACCACGTGCACCCATTCCCACCTTATACATGCTAACGGAAATGCACACTTTCTTCCCCACCTCCTTTCCCTTCCATTCCCAACCATCCATCTCTGTCCCTTTCCCTTTGGTTACTGTGAATCTGTTCTTGTCTTCTGTGACACTGCTGTTTTTCTCCTTCAGTTTTTTCTTTGTTCTTATACTCCAATGATGAGTGACGTCATTTTACCTATACATGTAGGCCAGAAATAGTTATGTTTGCTATGATGTTGCAGCTGTGCAAGGCTGAGCTCTGCCCACCATCTGCTAGTGGCGTTTGCAGGAACAGCACTGTTGCCTGGAGATTCCATGATGTCACAGTGGGCTTCTTTCATGTAGACAGATTATGTCTGCTCAGAGAATTTGTTTCCCACTTCAGTGCCTGCTATCCTACACGGGGTGTATTTATGGTAAGGTTTGTGCTGAGCACCTTGACAGCATCAGAAGAAATGGAAATGAGTTCCAAGACACTGCGTGTTTCTTTTTATTTTGGCATCAATACCAGTTGCCTAAGCAACATTATTTTAATTACACTACCCACATTATGAAATCCACACCATATACAGCATAAGGGTCACTGTCCATGAGCCCCGTATTGCACTGTAGAAGCACGGCTCTTCTTTGCTGTTCCACCACCTTCCTAGTGCCCACACCCTGCCCACACATGTGTGCTACACGTAATGCCCCATTTTACCTCACTTTCCTCCCTTCCAAGCCATTCCCCTGTGTCACTTTCCCTTTGGTAACCGTTAGTCCTCTCTTCAGTTCATGGAAGCTGCTACTGTCTTGTTCCTTCACTATTTTTCTTTTTTTTAAATTCTCCACAGTTGAGTGACATCAATTTCCACTTGACTTTCTCTTCGTGGCTTATTTCACTCTGAACAATACCCACAAGTTCCATGCATGTTGCTGTAAATGGTAAGATTTGTTTTCCTCATTTGGCTGAATAATATTCTACATCTCATATACTGATGGACGTTAAGCTTGGCTTTTGTCAATACTTCAGTGAGAAACATAGGGGTGCAATTTTCGTTTTTAAAATGGGCTGCTGCATTCTGCTTATATATTTATAGATTTGTTTCTTTATGTTTATTCATATATGCCTTTACTGATTCATTAATTATTAATCTAAAATTACATGACAAACATTAATTTTACAAGACCCACACTATAACCAAGATCAACCCAGTTACTTCCCTGAAGTCACTGTCCATGAGCATAGTAAGATACTGTATATACCATCTCCCCCAATCCACTTTAATAATGCTAATCGTTATGCCTACCTTCTCCTTGCTTTCATATCTAACAACGCCACTATCTTCCCCTTGGTAACTGTTACTCCAAACTCGTATTCTGTGAATCTGCTGATGTTTTGCTCCTTCAGTTTTATCTTGGCGCTTCGTCTCCACGCATGTGTTAAATTATTTGATACTTATTATCTCTTCCTCACTTATTTCACTGAGCATAATATGCTCTAGCGCCATCCATGTTGCAGCAAATGCTAGGATTTGTTTTCTTGTGATGGCTGAGTAATATTCCTTTCTGTATATGTACCACATCTTCTATACCCATTAATCTATTGATGTCCATTAAGCTCGGTTTCTTTGAATAGTACTCTGATTAACATAGGGATATATATATCTTTATTAGCTGGGCAGATTCATTGGTTTTATTGGATTCTTTAATTAATTTATTCTTTATTTAATTATTATTAATCTATACGTAAAAGTATAACATGAGATTTTCTAGACTCCAACTGTCTCGAAATTCTTCCCAATGCCCCACTGCAGTCACTTCCATCAACAGAGCAATGTACTGTCGATTCACTGCCTGTGTTCACTGTTTGGTTCAGCCCTCACCGTGCACCCACATAAACAATATATGTGCTAATCATAATGCATCCTTTCTCTCCCCACTGTTATCCCTCCATTCTCCCATGTCCACATTAGTCGTTTCCCCTCTGGTAACTGTTTGTTCATTCTTGGGCTCTGTGTGTCTGCCACTATTTTGCACCTTCAGTTCTTTCCTGCTTCTCTATCTGCACAGATTGGTCATATCATATGATACTTGTCCTCCTGTCTTATTTCATTGAAAATAAAACCAAATTCTTTCATCCATGTTGTCACAAATGGGAGGAATTGTTCTCTTCTTATGGGTGAAAGGCAATGAATTGTTTATATATACCAGTTCTTCTTTATCCATTCATTTTCTGATGGAGATGGATCGGGTACTGTGAATTGTGCTGCGATAAACAAGGGTGTGCACATACCTTTTTTAAATTGGGCTACTGCATTCTATCTACTTATGTATACAACTTTGTTTTCCACTATATATCTATCATCTGACAATCTATCTTCTTGCTATCTCACATCTATCATAGTCATCATCTATCTCTATCATCTATCATCTATCTGCAACTGTAATCTCTGAACCCATCTATGAGTATTTCTTATTTCTCATTAGAACACGATTACATGAGTAACATTGTTTACTACAACTTCCATCACCAAAATATCCCCACATATCCCATTGCTTTCACTATCCTCCAGTGCAGTAAAATAAGGTAGAATCACTAGTCTTCTCTGTGACGCACCGGTCTCCACGTAACTCAACGAACACTATGTACACTTATTCAATTGCACCGTTTTTAACCCCCTGTCCTACTTATCCCTCCACTATAACACAAACGGCCCAGTCTCTTTCCTTTGGTAACCACTAGTCCATTCTTCTCTTCAGCGTGGCTTCTTCAGTTTGGTTATTTCACTTTTCTTCTATTTTTTATTACTCTGCTAGTGAGTGAAATCAGTTACCATGTTTCTGACACTCCATCGCTTATTTCACTGACCATAATTCTCTGCTATCTACATACATGTTGTTGTAAATGGTAGGATTTGTTGTCCTCATATGGCTGAATAATATCCCTCTCCTCATCTTCTCGTGGTTACTGAACTTTGCTACTATTAGTGCTGTGGTTATAAACATAGGTGAGCACATGTCTTGTTTAAACTGTGCTGCTGTATTCTGTTACTCTGTATTTATTTTATTGCATTTGTTCGTTTAATAATATCTCATTAATGTACAATTACATTAATAAAATTATTTGTGCTAGAACCTGCCAATCACAAAGAAACCCAGGATTCTCAATTACAATCACACACCGTGAACACAGTAAGATACTGTAGAATCACTACCTGTGTTCCCCGTTTTGTACAGCAATCCCCGTAATGCCCACCCACGCTATTCTTGGAAATCATATAGCACACTTTGTTTACTCCGCCCTCCGCCTCCAATACCTCCTATCCAAAGCATACCATTTCCCTATGTAAACTCCTAGTCCAACATTCAGTTCTGTGAATATGCTGATGTTATGCTTCTTCAGTTTTTCTTGGTTCTACATCTCTACAGATGGGTCAAATCATTTGACACTTGTCTTCCTTCACCTCTTATTTCATGAGTAAAATGCAATCCAGATCCTTCCGACTTGTTGCAAATGTTAGGACTTTTTTTTCTTCTTATGACTGATTAATATGCAACTGTCGAAATGTACCACAACATGTTTACACATTAATCTACTGATGGACACTTACCTGGGCTTCGATGAATAGTGCTGATAAACCCTTGGATGTATATGCATTTTTAATTTGGCTTCTGAAATGGATTTTTTGAGAGTTTATTATTGATTTGTTGATTTACCATTAATCTACAATTACATGTGTAACGTATTTACTTGACGCCCTTTACTACGTTCCACCCAATCCACCCTTCAGTTAATTCCATCACCAGAGCAATGTACCGAAGAATCGCTAATTGTCTTCTCTACTGGTAAGCACACCACGTGCACCCATTCCCACCTTATACATGCTAACGGAAATGCACACTTTCTTCCCCACCTCCTTTCCCTTCCATTCCCAACCATCCATCTCTGTCCCTTTCCCTTTGGTTACTGTGAATCTGTTCTTGTCTTCTGTGACACTGCTGTTTTTCTCCTTCAGTTTTTTCTTTGTTCTTATACTCCAATGATGAGTGACGTCATTTTACCTATACATGTAGGCCAGAAATAGTTATGTTTGCTATGATGTTGCAGCTGTGCAAGGCTGAGCTCTGCCCACCATCTGCTAGTGGCGTTTGCAGGAACAGCACTGTTGCCTGGAGATTCCATGATGTCACAGTGGGCTTCTTTCATGTAGACAGATTATGTCTGCTCAGAGAATTTGTTTCCCACTTCAGTGCCTGCTATCCTACACGGGGTGTATTTATGGTAAGGTTTGTGCTGAGCACCTTGACAGCATCAGAAGAAATGGAAATGAGTTCCAAGACACTGCGTGTTTCTTTTTATTTTGGCATCAATACCAGTTGCCTAAGCAACATTATTTTAATTACACTACCCACATTATGAAATCCACACCATATACAGCATAAGGGTCACTGTCCATGAGCCCCGTATTGCACTGTAGAAGCACGGCTCTTCTTTGCTGTTCCACCACCTTCCTAGTGCCCACACCCTGCCCACACATGTGTGCTACACGTAATGCCCCATTTTACCTCACTTTCCTCCCTTCCAAGCCATTCCCCTGTGTCACTTTCCCTTTGGTAACCGTTAGTCCTCTCTTCAGTTCATGGAAGCTGCTACTGTCTTGTTCCTTCACTATTTTTCTTTTTTTTAAATTCTCCACAGTTGAGTGACATCAATTTCCACTTGACTTTCTCTTCGTGGCTTATTTCACTCTGAACAATACCCACAAGTTCCATGCATGTTGCTGTAAATGGTAAGATTTGTTTTCCTCATTTGGCTGAATAATATTCTACATCTCATATACTGATGGACGTTAAGCTTGGCTTTTGTCAATACTTCAGTGAGAAACATAGGGGTGCAATTTTCGTTTTTAAAATGGGCTGCTGCATTCTGCTTATATATTTATAGATTTGTTTCTTTATGTTTATTCATATATGCCTTTACTGATTCATTAATTATTAATCTAAAATTACATGACAAACATTAATTTTACAAGACCCACACTATAACCAAGATCAACCCAGTTACTTCCCTGAAGTCACTGTCCATGAGCATAGTAAGATACTGTATATACCATCTCCCCCAATCCACTTTAATAATGCTAATCGTTATGCCTACCTTCTCCTTGCTTTCATATCTAACAACGCCACTATCTTCCCCTTGGTAACTGTTACTCCAAACTCGTATTCTGTGAATCTGCTGATGTTTTGCTCCTTCAGTTTTATCTTGGCGCTTCGTCTCCACGCATGTGTTAAATTATTTGATACTTATTATCTCTTCCTCACTTATTTCACTGAGCATAATATGCTCTAGCGCCATCCATGTTGCAGCAAATGCTAGGATTTGTTTTCTTGTGATGGCTGAGTAATATTCCTTTCTGTATATGTACCACATCTTCTATACCCATTAATCTATTGATGTCCATTAAGCTCGGTTTCTTTGAATAGTACTCTGATTAACATAGGGATATATATATCTTTATTAGCTGGGCAGATTCATTGGTTTTATTGGATTCTTTAATTAATTTATTCTTTATTTAATTATTATTAATCTATACGTAAAAGTATAACATGAGATTTTCTAGACTCCAACTGTCTCGAAATTCTTCCCAATGCCCCACTGCAGTCACTTCCATCAACAGAGCAATGTACTGTCGATTCACTGCCTGTGTTCACTGTTTGGTTCAGCCCTCACCGTGCACCCACATAAACAATATATGTGCTAATCATAATGCATCCTTTCTCTCCCCACTGTTATCCCTCCATTCTCCCATGTCCACATTAGTCGTTTCCCCTCTGGTAACTGTTTGTTCATTCTTGGGCTCTGTGTGTCTGCCACTATTTTGCACCTTCAGTTCTTTCCTGCTTCTCTATCTGCACAGATTGGTCATATCATATGATACTTGTCCTCCTGTCTTATTTCATTGAAAATAAAACCAAATTCTTTCATCCATGTTGTCACAAATGGGAGGAATTGTTCTCTTCTTATGGGTGAAAGGCAATGAATTGTTTATATATACCAGTTCTTCTTTATCCATTCATTTTCTGATGGAGATGGATCGGGTACTGTGAATTGTGCTGCGATAAACAAGGGTGTGCACATACCTTTTTTAAATTGGGCTACTGCATTCTATCTACTTATGTATACAACTTTGTTTTCCACTATATATCTATCATCTGACAATCTATCTTCTTGATATCTCACATCTATCATAGTCATCATCTATCTCTATCATCTATCATCTATCTGCAACTGTAATCTCTGAACCCATCTATGAGTATTTATTTCTCATTAAAACACAATTACATGAGTAACATTGTTTACTACAACTTCCATCACCAAAATATCCCCACATATCCCATTGCATTCACTATCCTCCAGTGCAGTAAAATAAGGTAGAATCACTAGTCTTCTCTGTGACGCACCGGTCTCCACGTAACTCAACGAACACTATGTACACTTATTCAATTGCACCGTTTTTAACCCCCTGTCCTACTTATCCCTCCACTATAACACAAACGGCCCAGTCTCTTTCCTTTGGTAACCACTAGTCCATTCTTCTCTTCAGCGTGGCTTCTTCAGTTTGGTTATTTCACTTTTCTTCTATTTTTTATTACTCTGCTAGTGAGTGAAATCAGTTACCATGTTTCTGACACTCCATCGCTTATTTCACTGACCATAATTCTCTGCTATCTACATACATGTTGTTGTAAATGGTAGGATTTGTTGTCCTCATATGGCTGAATAATATCCCTCTCCTCATCTTCTCGTGGTTACTGAACTTTGCTACTATTAGTGCTGTGGTTATAAACATAGGTGAGCACATGTCTTGTTTAAACTGTGCTGCTGTATTCTGTTACTCTGTATTTATTTTATTGCATTTGTTCGTTTAATAATATCTCATTAATGTACAATTACATTAATAAAATTATTTGTGCTAGAACCTGCCAATCACAAAGAAACCCAGGATTCTCAATTACAATCACACACCGTGAACACAGTAAGATACTGTAGAATCACTACCTGTGTTCCCCGTTTTGTACAGCAATCCCCGTAATGCCCACCCACGCTATTCTTGGAAATCATATAGCACACTTTGTTTACTCCGCCCTCCGCCTCCAATACCTCCTATCCAAAGCATACCATTTCCCTATGTAAACTCCTAGTCCAACATTCAGTTCTGTGAATATGCTGATGTTATGCTTCTTCAGTTTTTCTTGGTTCTACATCTCTACAGATGGGTCAAATCATTTGACACTTGTCTTCCTTCACCTCTTATTTCATGAGTAAAATGCAATCCAGATCCTTCCGACTTGTTGCAAATGTTAGGACTTTTTTTTCTTCTTATGACTGATTAATATGCAACTGTCGAAATGTACCACAACATGTTTACACATTAATCTACTGATGGACACTTACCTGGGCTTCGATGAATAGTGCTGATAAACCCTTGGATGTATATGCATTTTTAATTTGGCTTCTGAAATGGATTTTTTGAGAGTTTATTATTGATTTGTTGATTTACCATTAATCTACAATTACATGTGTAACGTATTTACTTGACGCCCTTTACTACGTTCCACCCAATCCACCCTTCAGTTAATTCCATCACCAGAGCAATGTACCGAAGAATCGCTAATTGTCTTCTCTACTGGTAAGCACACCACGTGCACCCATTCCCACCTTATACATGCTAACGGAAATGCACACTTTCTTCCCCACCTCCTTTCCCTTCCATTCCCAACCATCCATCTCTGTCCCTTTCCCTTTGGTTACTGTGAATCTGTTCTTGTCTTCTGTGACACTGCTGTTTTTCTCCTTCAGTTTTTTCTTTGTTCTTATACTCCAATGATGAGTGACGTCATTTTACCTATACATGTAGGCCAGAAATAGTTATGTTTGCTATGATGTTGCAGCTGTGCAAGGCTGAGCTCTGCCCACCATCTGCTAGTGGCGTTTGCAGGAACAGCACTGTTGCCTGGAGATTCCATGATGTCACAGTGGGCTTCTTTCATGTAGACAGATTATGTCTGCTCAGAGAATTTGTTTCCCACTTCAGTGCCTGCTATCCTACACGGGGTGTATTTATGGTAAGGTTTGTGCTGAGCACCTTGACAGCATCAGAAGAAATGGAAATGAGTTCCAAGACACTGCGTGTTTCTTTTTATTTTGGCATCAATACCAGTTGCCTAAGCAACATTATTTTAATTACACTACCCACATTATGAAATCCACACCATATACAGCATAAGGGTCACTGTCCATGAGCCCCGTATTGCACTGTAGAAGCACGGCTCTTCTTTGCTGTTCCACCACCTTCCTAGTGCCCACACCCTGCCCACACATGTGTGCTACACGTAATGCCCCATTTTACCTCACTTTCCTCCCTTCCAAGCCATTCCCCTGTGTCACTTTCCCTTTGGTAACCGTTAGTCCTCTCTTCAGTTCATGGAAGCTGCTACTGTCTTGTTCCTTCACTATTTTTCTTTTTTTTAAATTCTCCACAGTTGAGTGACATCAATTTCCACTTGACTTTCTCTTCGTGGCTTATTTCACTCTGAACAATACCCACAAGTTCCATGCATGTTGCTGTAAATGGTAAGATTTGTTTTCCTCATTTGGCTGAATAATATTCTACATCTCATATACTGATGGACGTTAAGCTTGGCTTTTGTCAATACTTCAGTGAGAAACATAGGGGTGCAATTTTCGTTTTTAAAATGGGCTGCTGCATTCTGCTTATATATTTATAGATTTGTTTCTTTATGTTTATTCATATATGCCTTTACTGATTCATTAATTATTAATCTAAAATTACATGACAAACATTAATTTTACAAGACCCACACTATAACCAAGATCAACCCAGTTACTTCCCTGAAGTCACTGTCCATGAGCATAGTAAGATACTGTATATACCATCTCCCCCAATCCACTTTAATAATGCTAATCGTTATGCCTACCTTCTCCTTGCTTTCATATCTAACAACGCCACTATCTTCCCCTTGGTAACTGTTACTCCAAACTCGTATTCTGTGAATCTGCTGATGTTTTGCTCCTTCAGTTTTATCTTGGCGCTTCGTCTCCACGCATGTGTTA
Organism: Manis pentadactyla; assembly: GCF_030020395.1. Taxonomy (NCBI): domain Eukaryota; kingdom Metazoa; phylum Chordata; class Mammalia; order Pholidota; family Manidae; genus Manis; species Manis pentadactyla. The sequence continues at coordinate 15,028,020 of NC_080039.1, forward strand.
AATTATTTGATACTTATTATCTCTTCCTCACTTATTTCACTGAGCATAATATGCTCTAGCGCCATCCATGTTGCAGCAAATGCTAGGATTTGTTTTCTTGTGATGGCTGAGTAATATTCCTTTCTGTATATGTACCACATCTTCTATACCCATTAATCTATTGATGTCCATTAAGCTCGGTTTCTTTGAATAGTACTCTGATTAACATAGGGATATATATATCTTTATTAGCTGGGCAGATTCATTGGTTTTATTGGATTCTTTAATTAATTTATTCTTTATTTAATTATTATTAATCTATACGTAAAAGTATAACATGAGATTTTCTAGACTCCAACTGTCTCGAAATTCTTCCCAATGCCCCACTGCAGTCACTTCCATCAACAGAGCAATGTACTGTCGATTCACTGCCTGTGTTCACTGTTTGGTTCAGCCCTCACCGTGCACCCACATAAACAATATATGTGCTAATCATAATGCATCCTTTCTCTCCCCACTGTTATCCCTCCATTCTCCCATGTCCACATTAGTCGTTTCCCCTCTGGTAACTGTTTGTTCATTCTTGGGCTCTGTGTGTCTGCCACTATTTTGCACCTTCAGTTCTTTCCTGCTTCTCTATCTGCACAGATTGGTCATATCATATGATACTTGTCCTCCTGTCTTATTTCATTGAAAATAAAACCAAATTCTTTCATCCATGTTGTCACAAATGGGAGGAATTGTTCTCTTCTTATGGGTGAAAGGCAATGAATTGTTTATATATACCAGTTCTTCTTTATCCATTCATTTTCTGATGGAGATGGATCGGGTACTGTGAATTGTGCTGCGATAAACAAGGGTGTGCACATACCTTTTTTAAATTGGGCTACTGCATTCTATCTACTTATGTATACAACTTTGTTTTCCACTATATATCTATCATCTGACAATCTATCTTCTTGCTATCTCACATCTATCATAGTCATCATCTATCTCTATCATCTATCATCTATCTGCAACTGTAATCTCTGAACCCATCTATGAGTATTTCTTATTTCTCATTAGAACACAATTACATGAGTAACATTGTTTACTACAACTTCCATCACCAAAATATCCCCACATATCCCATTGCATTCACTATCCTCCAGTGCAGTAAAATAAGGTAGAATCACTAGTCTTCTCTGTGACGCACCGGTCTCCACGTAACTCAACGAACACTATGTACACTTATTCAATTGCACCGTTTTTAACCCCCTGTCCTACTTATCCCTCCACTATAACACAAACGGCCCAGTCTCTTTCCTTTGGTAACCACTAGTCCATTCTTCTCTTCAGCGTGGCTTCTTCAGTTTGGTTATTTCACTTTTCTTCTATTTTTTATTACTCTGCTAGTGAGTGAAATCAGTTACCATGTTTCTGACACTCCATCGCTTATTTCACTGACCATAATTCTCTGCTATCTACATACATGTTGTTGTAAATGGTAGGATTTGTTGTCCTCATATGGCTGAATAATATCCCTCTCCTCATCTTCTCGTGGTTACTGAACTTTGCTACTATTAGTGCTGTGGTTATAAACATAGGTGAGCACATGTCTTGTTTAAACTGTGCTGCTGTATTCTGTTACTCTGTATTTATTTTATTGCATTTGTTCGTTTAATAATATCTCATTAATGTACAATTACATTAATAAAATTATTTGTGCTAGAACCTGCCAATCACAAAGAAACCCAGGATTCTCAATTACAATCACACACCGTGAACACAGTAAGATACTGTAGAATCACTACCTGTGTTCCCCGTTTTGTACAGCAATCCCCGTAATGCCCACCCACGCTATTCTTGGAAATCATATAGCACACTTTGTTTACTCCGCCCTCCGCCTCCAATACCTCCTATCCAAAGCATACCATTTCCCTATGTAAACTCCTAGTCCAACATTCAGTTCTGTGAATATGCTGATGTTATGCTTCTTCAGTTTTTCTTGGTTCTACATCTCTACAGATGGGTCAAATCATTTGACACTTGTCTTCCTTCACCTCTTATTTCATGAGTAAAATGCAATCCAGATCCTTCCGACTTGTTGCAAATGTTAGGACTTTTTTTTCTTCTTATGACTGATTAATATGCAACTGTCGAAATGTACCACAACATGTTTACACATTAATCTACTGATGGACACTTACCTGGGCTTCGATGAATAGTGCTGATAAACCCTTGGATGTATATGCATTTTTAATTTGGCTTCTGAAATGGATTTTTTGAGAGTTTATTATTGATTTGTTGATTTACCATTAATCTACAATTACATGTGTAACGTATTTACTTGACGCCCTTTACTACGTTCCACCCAATCCACCCTTCAGTTAATTCCATCACCAGAGCAATGTACCGAAGAATCGCTAATTGTCTTCTCTACTGGTAAGCACACCACGTGCACCCATTCCCACCTTATACATGCTAACGGAAATGCACACTTTCTTCCCCACCTCCTTTCCCTTCCATTCCCAACCATCCATCTCTGTCCCTTTCCCTTTGGTTACTGTGAATCTGTTCTTGTCTTCTGTGACACTGCTGTTTTTCTCCTTCAGTTTTTTCTTTGTTCTTATACTCCAATGATGAGTGACGTCATTTTACCTATACATGTAGGCCAGAAATAGTTATGTTTGCTATGATGTTGCAGCTGTGCAAGGCTGAGCTCTGCCCACCATCTGCTAGTGGCGTTTGCAGGAACAGCACTGTTGCCTGGAGATTCCATGATGTCACAGTGGGCTTCTTTCATGTAGACAGATTATGTCTGCTCAGAGAATTTGTTTCCCACTTCAGTGCCTGCTATCCTACACGGGGTGTATTTATGGTAAGGTTTGTGCTGAGCACCTTGACAGCATCAGAAGAAATGGAAATGAGTTCCAAGACACTGCGTGTTTCTTTTTATTTTGGCATCAATACCAGTTGCCTAAGCAACATTATTTTAATTACACTACCCACATTATGAAATCCACACCATATACAGCATAAGGGTCACTGTCCATGAGCCCCGTATTGCACTGTAGAAGCACGGCTCTTCTTTGCTGTTCCACCACCTTCCTAGTGCCCACACCCTGCCCACACATGTGTGCTACACGTAATGCCCCATTTTACCTCACTTTCCTCCCTTCCAAGCCATTCCCCTGTGTCACTTTCCCTTTGGTAACCGTTAGTCCTCTCTTCAGTTCATGGAAGCTGCTACTGTCTTGTTCCTTCACTATTTTTCTTTTTTTTAAATTCTCCACAGTTGAGTGACATCAATTTCCACTTGACTTTCTCTTCGTGGCTTATTTCACTCTGAACAATACCCACAAGTTCCATGCATGTTGCTGTAAATGGTAAGATTTGTTTTCCTCATTTGGCTGAATAATATTCTACATCTCATATACTGATGGACGTTAAGCTTGGCTTTTGTCAATACTTCAGTGAGAAACATAGGGGTGCAATTTTCGTTTTTAAAATGGGCTGCTGCATTCTGCTTATATATTTATAGATTTGTTTCTTTATGTTTATTCATATATGCCTTTACTGATTCATTAATTATTAATCTAAAATTACATGACAAACATTAATTTTACAAGACCCACACTATAACCAAGATCAACCCAGTTACTTCCCTGAAGTCACTGTCCATGAGCATAGTAAGATACTGTATATACCATCTCCCCCAATCCACTTTAATAATGCTAATCGTTATGCCTACCTTCTCCTTGCTTTCATATCTAACAACGCCACTATCTTCCCCTTGGTAACTGTTACTCCAAACTCGTATTCTGTGAATCTGCTGATGTTTTGCTCCTTCAGTTTTATCTTGGCGCTTCGTCTCCACGCATGTGTTAAATTATTTGATACTTATTATCTCTTCCTCACTTATTTCACTGAGCATAATATGCTCTAGCGCCATCCATGTTGCAGCAAATGCTAGGATTTGTTTTCTTGTGATGGCTGAGTAATATTCCTTTCTGTATATGTACCACATCTTCTATACCCATTAATCTATTGATGTCCATTAAGCTCGGTTTCTTTGAATAGTACTCTGATTAACATAGGGATATATATATCTTTATTAGCTGGGCAGATTCATTGGTTTTATTGGATTCTTTAATTAATTTATTCTTTATTTAATTATTATTAATCTATACGTAAAAGTATAACATGAGATTTTCTAGACTCCAACTGTCTCGAAATTCTTCCCAATGCCCCACTGCAGTCACTTCCATCAACAGAGCAATGTACTGTCGATTCACTGCCTGTGTTCACTGTTTGGTTCAGCCCTCACCGTGCACCCACATAAACAATATATGTGCTAATCATAATGCATCCTTTCTCTCCCCACTATTATCCCTCCATTCTCCCATGTCCACATTAGTCGTTTCCCCTCTGGTAACTGTTAGTTCATTCTTGGGCTCTGTGTGTCTGCCACTATTTTGCACCTTCAGTTCTTTCCTGCTTCTCTATCTGCACAGATTGGTCATATCATATGATACTTGTCCTCCTGTCTTATTTCATTGAAAATAAAACCAAATTCTTTCATCCATGTTGTCACAAGTGGGAGGAATTGTTCTCTTCTTATGGGTGAAAGGCAATGAATTGTTTATATATACCACTTCTTCTTTATCCATTCATCTTCTGATGGAGATGGATCGGGTACTGTGAATTGTGCTGCGATAAACAAGGGTGTGCACATACCTTTTTTAAATTGGGCTACTGCATTCTATCTAATTATCTATACAACTTTGTTTTCCACTATATATCTATCATCTGACAATCTATCTTCTTGCTATCTCACATCTATCATAGTCATCATCTATCTCTATCATCTATCATCTATCTGCAACTGTAATCTCTGAACCCATCTATGAGTATTTCTTATTTCTCATTAAAACACAATTACATGAGTAACATTGTTTACTACAACTTCCATCACCAAAATATCCCCACATATCCCATTGCATTCACTATCCTCCAGTGCAGTAAAATAAGGTAGAATCACTAGTCTTCTCTGTGACGCACCGGTCTCCACGTAACTCAACGAACACTATGTACACTTATTCAATTGCACCGTTTTTAACCCCCTGTCCTACTTATCCCTCCACTATAACACAAACGGCCCAGTCTCTTTCCTTTGGTAACCACTAGTCCGTTCTTCTCTTCAGCGTGGCTTCTTCAGTTTGGTTATTTCACTTTTCTTCTATTTTTTATTACTCTGCTAGTGAGTGAAATCAGTTACCATGTTTCTGACACTCCATCGCTTATTTCACTGACCATAATTCTCTGCTATCTACATACATGTTGTTGTAAATGGTAGGATTTGTTGTCCTCATATGGCTGAATAATATCCCTCTCCTCATCTTCTCGTGGTTACTGAACTTTGCTACTATTAGTGCTGTGGTTATAAACATAGGTGAGCACATGTCTTGTTTAAACTGTGCTGCTGTATTCTGTTACTCTGTATTTATTTTATTGCATTTGTTCGTTTAATAATATCTCATTAATGTACAATTACATTAATTAAATTATTTGTGCTAGAACCTGCCAATCACAAAGAAACCCAGGATTCGCAATTACAATCACACACCGTGAGCACAGTAAGATACTGTAGAATCACTACCTGTGTTCCCCGTTTTGTACAGCAATCCCCGTAATGCCCACCCACGCTATTCTTGGAAATCATATAGCACACTTTGTTTACTCCGCCCTCCGCCTCCAATCCCTCCTATCCAAAGCATACCCTTTCCCTATGTAAACTCCTAGTCCAACATTCAGTTCTGTGAATATGCTGATGTTACGCTTCTTCAGTTTTTCTTGGTTCTACATCTCTACAGATGGGTCAAATCATTTGACACTTGTCTTCCTTCACCTCTTATTTCATGAGTAAAATGCAATCCAGATCCTTCCGACTTGTTGCAAATGTTAGGACTTTTTTTTCTTCTTATGACTGATTAATATGCAACTGTCGAAATGTACCACAACATGTTTACACATTAATCTACTGATGGACACTTACCTGGGCTTCGATGAATAGTGCTGATAAACCCTTGGATGTATATGCATTTTAAATTCGGCTTCTGAAATGGATTTTTTGAGAGTTTATTATTGATTTGTTGATTTACCATTAATCTACAATTACATGTGTAACGTATTTACTTGACGCCCTTTACTACGTTCCACCCAATCCACCCTTCAGTTAATTCCATCACCAGAGCAATGTACCGAAGAATCGCTGATTGTCTTCTCTACTGGTAAGCACACCACGTGCACCCATTCCCACCTTATACATGCTAACGGAAATGCACACTTTCTTCCCCACCTCCTTTCCCCTCCATTCCCAACCATCCATCTCTGTCCCTTTCCCTTTGGTAACTGTGAATCTGTTCTTGTCTTCTGTGACACTGCTGTTTTTCTCCTTCAGTTTTTTCTTTGTTCTTATACTCCAATGATGAGTGACGTCATTTTACCTATACATGTAGGCCAGAAATAGTTATGTTTGCTATGATGGTGCAGCTGTGCAAGGCTGAGCTCTGCCCACCATCTGCTAGTGGCGTTTGCAGGAACAGCACTGTTGCATGGAGATTCCATGATGTCACAGTGGGCTTCTTTCATGTAGACAGATTATGTCTGCTCAGAGAATTTGTTTCCCACTTCAGTGCCTGCTATCCTACACGGGGTGTATTTATGGTAAGGTTTGTGCTGAGCACCTTGACAGCATCAGAAGAAATGGAAATGAGTTCCAAGACACTGCGTGTTTCTTTTTATTTTGGCATCAATACCAGTTGCCTAAGCAACATTATTTTAATTACACTACCCACATTATGAAATCCACACCATATACAGCATAAGGTTCACTGTCCATGAGCCCCGTATTGCACTGTAGAAGCACGGCTCTTCTTTGCTGTTCCACCACCTTCCTAGTGCCCACACCCTGCCCACACATGTGTGCTACACGTAATGCCCCATTTTACCTCACTTTCCTCCCTTCCAAGCCATTCCCCTGTGTCACTTTCCCTTTGGTAACCGTTAGTCCTCTCTTCAGTTCATGGAAGCTGCTACTGTCTTGTTCCTTCACTATTTTTCTTTTTTTTAAATTCTCCACAGTTGAGTGACATCAATTTCCACTTGACTTTCTCTTCGTGGCTTATTTCACTCTGAACAATACCCACAAGTTCCATGCATGTTGCTGTAAATGGTAAGATTTGTTTTCCTCATTTGGCTGAATAATATTCTACATCTCATATACTGATGGACGTTAAGCTTGGCTTTTGTCAATACTTCAGTGAGAAACATAGGGGTGCAATTTTCGTTTTTAAAATGGGCTGCTGCATTCTGCTTATATATTTATAGATTTGTTTCTTTATGTTTATTCATATATGCCTTTACTGATTCATTAATTATTAATCTAAAATTACATGACAAACATTAATTTTACAAGACCCACACTATAACCAAGATCAACCCAGTTACTTCCCTGAAGTCACTGTCCATGAGCATAGTAAGATACTGTATATACCATCTCCCCCAATCCACTTTAATAATGCTAATCGTTATGCCTACCTTCTCCTTGCTTTCATATCTAACAACGCCACTATCTTCCCCTTGGTAACTGTTACTCCAAACTCGTATTCTGTGAATCTGCTGATGTTTTGCTCCTTCAGTTTTATCTTGGCGCTTCGTCTCCACGCATGTGTTAAATTATTTGATACTTATTATCTCTTCCTCACTTATTTCACTGAGCATAATATGCTCTAGCGCCATCCATGTTGCAGCAAATGCTAGGATTTGTTTTCTTGTGATGGCTGAGTAATATTCCTTTCTGTATATGTACCACATCTTCTATACCCATTAATCTATTGATGTCCATTAAGCTCGGTTTCTTTGAATAGTACTCTGATTAACATAGGGATATATATATCTTTATTAGCTGGGCAGATTCATTGGTTTTATTGGATTCTTTAATTAATTTATTCTTTATTTAATTATTATTAATCTATACGTAAAAGTATAACATGAGATTTTCTAGACTCCAACTGTCTCGAAATTCTTCCCAATGCCCCACTGCAGTCACTTCCATCAACAGAGCAATGTACTGTCGATTCACTGCCTGTGTTCACTGTTTGGTTCAGCCCTCACCGTGCACCCACATAAACAATATATGTGCTAATCATAATGCATCCTTTCTCTCCCCACTGTTATCCCTCCATTCTCCCATGTCCACATTAGTCGTTTCCCCTCTGGTAACTGTTTGTTCATTCTTGGGCTCTGTGTGTCTGCCACTATTTTGCACCTTCAGTTCTTTCCTGCTTCTCTATCTGCACAGATTGGTCATATCATATGATACTTGTCCTCCTGTCTTATTTCATTGAAAATAAAACCAAATTCTTTCATCCATGTTGTCACAAATGGGAGGAATTGTTCTCTTCTTATGGGTGAAAGGCAATGAATTGTTTATATATACCAGTTCTTCTTTATCCATTCATTTTCTGATGGAGATGGATCGGGTACTGTGAATTGTGCTGCGATAAACAAGGGTGTGCACATACCTTTTTTAAATTGGGCTACTGCATTCTATCTACTTATGTATACAACTTTGTTTTCCACTATATATCTATCATCTGACAATCTATCTTCTTGCTATCTCACATCTATCATAGTCATCATCTATCTCTATCATCTATCATCTATCTGCAACTGTAATCTCTGAACCCATCTATGAGTATTTCTTATTTCTCATTAGAACACAATTACATGAGTAACATTGTTTACTACAACTTCCATCACCAAAATATCCCCACATATCCCATTGCATTCACTATCCTCCAGTGCAGTAAAATAAGGTAGAATCACTAGTCTTCTCTGTGACGCACCGGTCTCCACGTAACTCAACGAACACTATGTACACTTATTCAATTGCACCGTTTTTAACCCCCTGTCCTACTTATCCCTCCACTATAACACAAACGGCCCAGTCTCTTTCCTTTGGTAACCACTAGTCCATTCTTCTCTTCAGCGTGGCTTCTTCAGTTTGGTTATTTCACTTTTCTTCTATTTTTTATTACTCTGCTAGTGAGTGAAATCAGTTACCATGTTTCTGACACTCCATCGCTTATTTCACTGACCATAATTCTCTGCTATCTACATACATGTTGTTGTAAATGGTAGGATTTGTTGTCCTCATATGGCTGAATAATATCCCTCTCCTCATCTTCTCGTGGTTACTGAACTTTGCTACTATTAGTGCTGTGGTTATAAACATAGGTGAGCACATGTCTTGTTTAAACTGTGCTGCTGTATTCTGTTACTCTGTATTTATTTTATTGCATTTGTTCGTTTAATAATATCTCATTAATGTACAATTACATTAATAAAATTATTTGTGCTAGAACCTGCCAATCACAAAGAAACCCAGGATTCTCAATTACAATCACACACCGTGAACACAGTAAGATACTGTAGAATCACTACCTGTGTTCCCCGTTTTGTACAGCAATCCCCGTAATGCCCACCCACGCTATTCTTGGAAATCATATAGCACACTTTGTTTACTCCGCCCTCCGCCTCCAATACCTCCTATCCAAAGCATACCATTTCCCTATGTAAACTCCTAGTCCAACATTCAGTTCTGTGAATATGCTGATGTTACGCTTCTTCAGTTTTTCTTGGTTCTACATCTCTACAGATGGGTCAAATCATTTGACACTTGTCTTCCTTCACCTCTTATTTCATGAGTAAAATGCAATCCAGATCCTTCCGACTTGTTGCAAATGTTAGGACTTTTTTTTCTTCTTATGACTGATTAATATGCAACTGTCGAAATGTACCACAACATGTTTACACATTAATCTACTGATGGACACTCACCTGGGCTTCGATGAATAGTGCTGATAAACCCTTGGATGTATATGCATTTTTAATTTGGCTTCTGAAATGGATTTTTTGAGAGTTTATTATTGATTTGTTGATTTACCATTAATCTACAATTACATGTGTAACGTATTTACTTGACGCCCTTTACTACGTTCCACCCAATCCACCCTTCAGTTAATTCCATCACCAGAGCAATGTACCGAAGAATCGCTAATTGTCTTCTCTACTGGTAAGCACACCACGTGCACCCATTCCCACCTTATACATGCTAACGGAAATGCACACTTTCTTCCCCACCTCCTTTCCCCTCCATTCCCAACCATCCATCTCTGTCCCTTTCCCTTTGGTTACTGTGAATCTGTTCTTGTCTTCTGTGACACTGCTGTTTTTCTCCTTCAGTTTTTTCTTTGTTCTTATACTCCAATGATGAGTGACGTCATTTTACCTATACATGTAGGCCAGAAATAGTTATGTTTGCTATGATGTTGCAGCTGTGCAAGGCTGAGCTCTGCCCACCATCTGCTAGTGGCGTTTGCAGGAACAGCACTGTTGCCTGGAGATTCCATGATGTCACAGTGGGCTTCTTTCATGTAGACAGATTATGTCTGCTCAGAGAATTTGTTTCCCACTTCAGTGCCTGCTATCCTACACGGGGTGTATTTATGGTAAGGTTTGTGCTGAGCACCTTGACAGCATCAGAAGAAATGGAAATGAGTTCCAAGACACTGCGTGTTTCTTTTTATTTTGGCATCAATACCAGTTGCCTAAGCAACATTATTTTAATTACACTACCCACATTATGAAATCCACACCATATACAGCATAAGGGTCACTGTCCATGAGCCCCGTATTGCACTGTAGAAGCACGGCTCTTCTTTGCTGTTCCACCACCTTCCTAGTGCCCACACCCTGCCCACACATGTGTGCTACACGTAATGCCCCATTTTACCTCACTTTCCTCCCTTCCAAGCCATTCCCCTGTGTCACTTTCCCTTTGGTAACCGTTAGTCCTCTCTTCAGTTCATGGAAGCTGCTACTGTCTTGTTCCTTCACTATTTTTCTTTTTTTTAAATTCTCCACAGTTGAGTGACATCAATTTCCACTTGACTTTCTCTTCGTGGCTTATTTCACTCTGAACAATACCCACAAGTTCCATGCATGTTGCTGTAAATGGTAAGATTTGTTTTCCTCATTTGGCTGAATAATATTCTACATCTCATATACTGATGGACGTTAAGCTTGGCTTTTGTCAATACTTCAGTGAGAAACATAGGGGTGCAATTTTCGTTTTTAAAATGGGCTGCTGCATTCTGCTTATATATTTATAGATTTGTTTCTTTATGTTTATTCATATATGCCTTTACTGATTCATTAATTATTAATCTAAAATTACATGACAAACATTAATTTTACAAGACCCACACTATAACCAAGATCAACCCAGTTACTTCCCTGAAGTCACTGTCCATGAGCATAGTAAGATACTGTATATACCATCTCCCCCAATCCACTTTAATAATGCTAATCGTTATGCCTACCTTCTCCTTGCTTTCATATCTAACAACGCCACTATCTTCCCCTTGGTAACTGTTACTCCAAACTCGTATTCTGTGAATCTGCTGATGTTTTGCTCCTTCAGTTTTATCTTGGCGCTTCGTCTCCACGCATGTGTTAAATTATTTGATACTTATTATCTCTTCCTCACTTATTTCACTGAGCATAATATGCTCTAGCGCCATCCATGTTGCAGCAAATGCTAGGATTTGTTTTCTTGTGATGGCTGAGTAATATTCCTTTCTGTATATGTACCACATCTTCTATACCCATTAATCTATTGATGTCCATTAAGCTCGGTTTCTTTGAATAGTACTCTGATTAACATAGGGATATATATATCTTTATTAGCTGGGCAGATTCATTGGTTTTATTGGATTCTTTAATTAATTTATTCTTTATTTAATTATTATTAATCTATACGTAAAAGTATAACATGAGATTTTCTAGACTCCAACTGTCTCGAAATTCTTCCCAATGCCCCACTGCAGTCACTTCCATCAACAGAGCAATGTACTGTCGATTCACTGCCTGTGTTCACTGTTTGGTTCAGCCCTCACCGTGCACCCACATAAACAATATATGTGCTAATCATAATGCATCCTTTCTCTCCCCACTGTTATCCCTCCATTCTCCCATGTCCACATTAGTCGTTTCCCCTCTGGTAACTGTTTGTTCATTCTTGGGCTCTGTGTGTCTGCCACTATTTTGCACCTTCAGTTCTTTCCTGCTTCTCTATCTGCACAGATTGGTCATATCATATGATACTTGTCCTCCTGTCTTATTTCATTGAAAATAAAACCAAATTCTTTCATCCATGTTGTCACAAATGGGAGGAATTGTTCTCTTCTTATGGGTGAAAGGCAATGAATTGTTTATATATACCAGTTCTTCTTTATCCATTCATCTTCTGATGGAGATGGATCGGGTACTGTGAATTGTGCTGCGATAAACAAGGGTGTGCACATACCTTTTTTAAATTGGGCTACTGCATTCTATCTACTTATGTATACAACTTTGTTTTCCACTATATATCTATCATCTGACAATCTATCTTCTTGCTATCTCACATCTATCATAGTCATCATCTATCTCTATCATCTATCATCTATCTGCAACTGTAATCTCTGAACCCATCTATGAGTATTTCTTATTTCTCATTAGAACACAATTACATGAGTAACATTGTTTACTACAACTTCCATCACCAAAATATCCCCACATATCCCATTGCATTCACTATCCTCCAGTGCAGTAAAATAAGGTAGAATCACTAGTCTTCTCTGTGACGCACCGGTCTCCACGTAACTCAACGAACACTATGTACACTTATTCAATTGCACCGTTTTTAACCCCCTGTCCTACTTATCCCTCCACTATAACACAAACGGCCCAGTCTCTTTCCTTTGGTAACCACTAGTCCATTCTTCTCTTCAGCGTGGCTTCTTCAGTTTGGTTATTTCACTTTTCTTCTATTTTTTATTACTCTGCTAGTGAGTGAAATCAGTTACCATGTTTCTGACACTCCATCGCTTATTTCACTGACCATAATTCTCTGCTATCTACATACATGTTGTTGTAAATGGTAGGATTTGTTGTCCTCATATGGCTGAATAATATCCCTCTCCTCATCTTCTCGTGGTTACTGAACTTTGCTACTATTAGTGCTGTGGTTATAAACATAGGTGAGCACATGTCTTGTTTAAACTGTGCTGCTGTATTCTGTTACTCTGTATTTATTTTATTGCATTTGTTCGTTTAATAATATCTCATTAATGTACAATTACATTAATAAAATTATTTGTGCTAGAACCTGCCAATCACAAAGAAACCCAGGATTCTCAATTACAATCACACACCGTGAACACAGTAAGATACTGTAGAATCACTACCTGTGTTCCCCGTTTTGTACAGCAATCCCCGTAATGCCCACCCACGCTATTCTTGGAAATCATATAGCACACTTTGTTTACTCCGCCCTCCGCCTCCAATACCTCCTATCCAAAGCATACCATTTCCCTATGTAAACTCCTAGTCCAACATTCAGTTCTGTGAATATGCTGATGTTATGCTTCTTCAGTTTTTCTTGGTTCTACATCTCTACAGATGGGTCAAATCATTTGACACTTGTCTTCCTTCACCTCTTATTTCATGAGTAAAATGCAATCCAGATCCTTCCGACTTGTTGCAAATGTTAGGACTTTTTTTTCTTCTTATGACTGATTAATATGCAACTGTCGAAATGTACCACAACATGTTTACACATTAATCTACTGATGGACACTTACCTGGGCTTCGATGAATAGTGCTGATAAACCCTTGGATGTATATGCATTTTTAATTTGGCTTCTGAAATGGATTTTTTGAGAGTTTATTATTGATTTGTTGATTTACCATTAATCTACAATTACATGTGTAACGTATTTACTTGACGCCCTTTACTACGTTCCACCCAATCCACCCTTCAGTTAATTCCATCACCAGAGCAATGTACCGAAGAATCGCTAATTGTCTTCTCTACTGGTAAGCACACCACGTGCACCCATTCCCACCTTATACATGCTAACGGAAATGCACACTTTCTTCCCCACCTCCTTTCCCCTCCATTCCCAACCATCCATCTCTGTCCCTTTCCCTTTGGTTACTGTGAATCTGTTCTTGTCTTCTGTGACACTGCTGTTTTTCTCCTTCAGTTTTTTCTTTGTTCTTATACTCCAATGATGAGTGACGTCATTTTACCTATACATGTAGGCCAGAAATAGTTATGTTTGCTATGATGTTGCAGCTGTGCAAGGCTGAGCTCTGCCCACCATCTGCTAGTGGCGTTTGCAGGAACAGCACTGTTGCCTGGAGATTCCATGATGTCACAGTGGGCTTCTTTCATGTAGACAGATTATGTCTGCTCAGAGAATTTGTTTCCCACTTCAGTGCCTGCTCTCCTACACGGGGTGTATTTATGGTAAGGTTTGTGCTGAGCACCTTGACAGCATCAGAAGAAATGGAAATGAGTTCCAAGACACTGCGTGTTTCTTTTTATTTTGGCATCAATACCAGTTGCCTAAGCAACATTATTTTAATTACACTACCCACATTATGAAATCCACACCATATACAGCATAAGGGTCACTGTCCATGAGCCCCGTATTGCACTGTAGAAGCACGGCTCTTCTTTGCTGTTCCACCACCTTCCTAGTGCCCACACCCTGCCCACACATGTGTGCTACACGTAATGCCCCATTTTACCTCACTTTCCTCCCTTCCAAGCCATTCCCCTGTGTCACTTTCCCTTTGGTAACCGTTAGTCCTCTCTTCAGTTCATGGAAGCTGCTACTGTCTTGTTCCTTCACTATTTTTCTTTTTTTTAAATTCTCCACAGTTGAGTGACATCAATTTCCACTTGACTTTCTCTTCGTGGCTTATTTCACTCTGAACAATACCCACAAGTTCCATGCATGTTGCTGTAAATGGTAAGATTTGTTTTCCTCATTTGGCTGAATAATATTCTACATCTCATATACTGATGGACGTTAAGCTTGGCTTTTGTCAATACTTCAGTGAGAAACATAGGGGTGCAATTTTCGTTTTTAAAATGGGCTGCTGCATTCTGCTTATATATTTATAGATTTGTTTCTTTATGTTTATTCATATATGCCTTTACTGATTCATTAATTATTAATCTAAAATTACATGACAAACATTAATTTTACAAGACCCACACTATAACCAAGATCAACCCAGTTAATTCCCTGAAGTCACTGTCCATGAGCATAGAAAGTTACTGTATATACCATCTCCCCCAATCCACTTTAATAATGCTAATCGTTATGCCTACCTTCTCCTTGCTTTCATATCTAACAACGCCACTATCTTCCCCTTGGTAACTGTTACTCCAAACTCGTATTCTGTGAATCTGCTGATGTTTTGCTCCTTCAGTTTTATCTTGGCGCTTCGTCTCCACGCATGTGTTAAATTATTTGATACTTATTATCTCTTCCTCACTTATTTCACTGAGCATAATATGCTCTAGCGCCATCCATGTTGCAGCAAATGCTAGGATTTGTTTTCTTGTGATGGCTGAGTAATATTCCTTTCTGTATATGTACCACATCTTCTCTACCCATTAATCTATTGATGTCCATTAAGCTCGGTTTCTTTGAATAGTACTCTGATTAACATAGGGATATATATATCTTTATTAGCTGGGCAGATTCATTGGGTTTATTGGATTCTTTAATTAATTTATTCTTCATTTACCTATTATTAATCTATACGTAAAAGTATAACATGAGATTTTCAAGACTCCAACTGTCTCGAAATTCTTCCCAATGCCCCACTGCAGTCACTTCCATCAACAGAGCAATGTACTGTCGATTCAGTGCCTGTCTTCACTGTTTGGTTCAGCCCTCACCGTGCACCCACAAAAACATTATATGTGCTAATCATAATGCAACCTTTCTCTCCCCACTGTTATCCCTCCATTCTCCCATGTCCACATTAGTCGTTTCCCCTCTGGTAACTGTTAGTTCATTCTTGGGCTCTGTGTGTCTACCACTATTTTGCACCTTCAGTTCTTTCCTGCTTCTCTATCTGCACAGATTGGTCATATCATATGATACTTGTATTCCTGTCTTATTTCATTGAAAATAAAACCGAATTCTTTCATCCATGTTGTCACAAATGGGAGGAATTGTTCTCTTCTTATGGGTGAAAGGCAATGAATTGTTTATATATACCACTTCTTCTTTATCCATTCATCTTCTGATGGAGATGGATCGGGTACTGTGAATTGTGCTGCGATAAACAAGGGGGTGCACATACCTTTTTTATATTGGGCTACTGCATTCTATCTACTTATCTATACAACTTTGTTTTCCACTATATATCTATCACCTGACAATCTATCTTCTTGCTCTCTCACATCTATCATAGTCATCATCTATCTCTATCATCTATCATCTATCTGCAACTGTAATCTCTGAACCCATCTATGAGTATTTCTTATTTCTCATTAATACACAATTACATGAGTAACATTGTTTACTACAACTTCCATCACCAAATTATCCCCACATATCCCATTGCATTCACTATCCTCCAGTGCAGTAAAATAAGGTAGAATCACTAGTCTTCTCTGTGACGCACCGGTCTCCACGTAACTCAACGAACACTATGTACACTTATTCAATTGCACCGTTTTTAACCCCCTGTCCTACTTATCCCTCCACTATAACACAAACGGCCCAGTCTCTTTCCTTTGGTAACCACTAGTCCATTCTTCTTTTCAGCGTGGCTTCTTCAGTTTGGTTATTTCACTTTTCTTCTATTTTTTATTACTCTGCTAGTGAGTGAAATCAGTTACCATGTTTCTGACACTCCATCGCTTATTTCACTGACCATAATTCTCTGCTATCTACATACATATTGTTGTAAATTTTAGGATTTGTTGTCCTCATATGGCTGAATAATATCCCTCTCCTCATCTTCTCGTGGTTACTGAACTTTGCTACTATTAGTGCTGTGGTTATAAACATAGGTGAGCACATGTCTTGTTTAAACTGTGCTGCTGTATTCTGTTACTCTGTATTTATTTTATTGCATTTGTTCGTTTAATAATATCTCATTAATGTACAATTACATTAATAAAATTATTTGTGCTAGAACCTGCCAATCACAAAGAAACCCAGGATTCGCAATTACAATCACACACCGTGAGCACAGTAAGATACTGTAGAATCACTACCTGTGTTCCCCGTTTTGTACAGCAATCCCCGTAATGCCCACCCACGCTATTCTTGGAAATCATATAGCACACTTTGTTTACTCCGCCCTCCGCCTCCAATCCCTCCTCTCCAAAGCATACCCTTTCCCTATGTAAACTCCTAGTCCAACATTCAGTTCTGCGAATATGCTGATGTTACGCTTTTTCAGTTTCTCTTGGTTCTACATCTCTACAGATGGGTCAAATCATTTGACACTTGTCTTCCTTCACCTCTTATTTCATGAGTAAAATGCAATCCAGATACTTCCGACTTGTTGCAAATGTTAGGACTTTTTTTTCTTCTTATGACTGATTAATATGCAACTGTCGAAATGTACCACAACATGTTTACACATTAATCTACTGATGGACACTCACCTGGGCTTCGATGAATAGTGCTGATAAACCCTTGGATGTATATGCATTTTAAATTCGGCTTCTGAAATGGATTTTTTGAGAGTTTATTATTGATTTGTTGATTTATCATTAATCTACAATTACATGTGTAACGTATTTACTAGACGCCCTTTACTTCGTTCCACCCAATCCACCCCTGCAGTTAATTCCATCACCAGAGCAATGTACCGTAGAATCGCTAATTGTCTTCTCTGCTGGTAAGCACACCACGTGCACCCATTCCCACCTTATACATGCTAACGGAAATGCACACTTTCTTCCCCACCTCCTTTCCCCTCCATTCCCAACCATCCATCTCTGTCCCTTTCCCTTTGGTAACTGTGAATCTGTTCTTGTCTTCTGTGACACTGCTGTTTTTCTCCTTCAGTTTTTTCTTTGTTCTTATACTCCAATGATGAGTGACGTCATTTTACCTATACATGTTGGCCAGAAATAGTTATGTTTGCTATGATGTTGCAGCTGTGCAAGGCTGAGCTCTGCCCACCATCTGCTAGTGGCGTTTGCAGGAACAGCACTGTTGCCTGGAGATTCCATGATGTCACAGTGGGCTTCTTTCATGTAGACAGATTATGTCTGCTCAGAGAATTTGTTTCCCACTTCAGTGCCTGCTATCCTACACGGGGTGTATTTATGGTAAGGTTTGTGCTGAGCACCTTGACAGCATCAGAAGAAATGGAAATGAGTTCCAAGACACTGCGTGTTTCTTTTTATTTTGGCATCAATACCAGTTGCCTAAGCAACATTATTTTAATTACACTACCCACATTATGAAATCCACACCATATACAGCATAAGGGTCACTGTCCATGAGCCCCGTATTGCACTGTAGAAGCACGGCTCTTCTTTGCTGTTCCACCACCTTCTTAGTGCCCACACCCTGCCCACACATGTGTGCTACACGTAATGCCCCATTTTACCTCACTTTCCTCCCTTCCAAGCCATTCCCCTGTGTCACTTTCCCTTTGGTAACCGTTAGTCCTCTCTTCAGTTCATGGAAGCTGCTACTGTCTTGTTCCTTCACTATTTTTCTTTTTTTTAAATTCTCCACAGTTGAGTGACATCAATTTCCACTTGACTTTCTCTTCGTGGCTTATTTCACTCTGAACAATACCCACAAGTTCCATGCATGTTGCTGTAAATGGTAAGATTTGTTTTCCTCATTTGGCTGAATAATATTCTACATCTCATATACTGATGGACGTTAAGCTTGGCTTTTGTCAATACTTCAGTGAGAAACATAGGGGTGCAATTTTCGTTTTTAAAATGGGCTGCTGCATTCTGCTTATATATTTATAGATTTGTTTCTTTATGTTTATTCATATATGCCTTTACTGATTCATTAATTATTAATCTAAAATTACATGACAAACATTAATTTTACAAGACCCACACTATAACCAAGTTCAACCCAGTTACTTCCCTGAAGTCACTGTCCATGAGCATAGTAAGATACTGTATATACCATCTCCCCCAATCCACTTTAATAATGCTAATCGTTATGCCTACCTTCTCCTTGCTTTCATATCTAACAACGCCACTATCTTCCCCTTGGTAACTGTTACTCCAAACTCGTATTCTGTGAATCTGCTGATGTTTTGCTCCTTCAGTTTTATCTTGGCGCTTCGTCTCCACGCATGTGTTAAATTATTTGATACTTATTATCTCTTCCTCAATTATTTCACTGAGCATAATATGCTCTAGCGCCATCCATGTTGCAGCAAATGCTAGGATTTGTTTTCTTGTGATGGCTGAGTAATATTCCTTTCTGTATATGTACCACATCTTCTATACCCATTAATCTATTGATGTCCATTAAGCTCGGTTTCTTTGAATAGTACTCTGATTAACATAGGGATATATATATCTTTATTAGCTGGGCAGATTCATTGGTTTTATTGGATTCTTTAATTAATTTATTCTTTATTTAATTATTATTAATCTATACGTAAAAGTATAACATGAGATTTTCTAGACTCCAACTGTCTCGAAATTCTTCCCAATGCCCCACTGCAGTCACTTCCATCAACAGAGCAATGTACTGTCGATTCACTGCCTGTGTTCACTGTTTGGTTCAGCCCTCACCGTGCACCCACATAAACAATATATGTGCTAATCATAATGCATCCTTTCTCTCCCCACTATTATCCCTCCATTCTCCCATGTCCACATTAGTCGTTTCCCCTCTGGTAACTGTTAGTTCATTCTTGGGCTCTGTGTGTCTGCCACTATTTTGCACCTTCAGTTCTTTCCTGCTTCTCTATCTGCACAGATTGGTCATATCATATGATACTTGTCCTCCTGTCTTATTTCATTGAAAATAAAACCAAATTCTTTCATCCATGTTGTCACAAGTGGGAGGAATTGTTCTCTTCTTATGTTTGAAAGGCAATGAATTGTTTATATATACCACTTCTTCTTTATCCATTCATCTTCTGATGGAGATGGATCGGGTACTGTGAATTGTGCTGCGATAAACAAGGGTGTGCACATACCTTTTTTAAATTGGGCTACTGCATTCTATCTACTTATCTATACAACTTTGTTTTCCACTATATATCTATCATCTGACAATCTATCTTCTTGCTATCTCACATCTATCATAGTCATCATCTATCTCTATCATCTATCATCTATCTGCAACTGTAATCTCTGAACCCATCTATGAGTATTTCTTATTTCTCATTAAAACACAATTACATGAGTAACATTGTTTACTACAACTTCCATCACCAAAATATCCCCACATATCCCATTGCATTCACTATCCTCCAGTGCAGTAAAATAAGGTAGAATCACTAGTCTTCTCTGTGACGCACCGGTCTCCACGTAACTCAACGAACACTATGTACACTTATTCAATTGCACCGTTTTTAACCCCCTGTCCTACTTATCCCTCCACTATAACACAAACGGCCCAGTCTCTTTCCTTTGGTAACCACTAGTCCATTCTTCTTTTCAGCGTGGCTTCTTCAGTTTGGTTATTTCACTTTTCTTCTATTTTTTATTACTCTGCTAGTGAGTGAAATCAGTTACCATGTTTCTGACACTCCATCGCTTATTTCACTGACCATAATTCTCTGCTATCTACATACATGTTGTTGTAAATGGTAGGATTTGTTGTCCTCATATGGCTGAATAATATCCCTCTCCTCATCTTCTCGTGGTTACTGAACTTTGCTACTATTAGTGCTGTGGTTATAAACATAGGTGAGCACATGTCTTGTTTAAACTGTGCTGCTGTATTCTGTTACTCTGTATTTATTTTATTGCATTTGTTCGTTTAATAATATCTCATTAATGTACAATTACATTAATAAAATTATTTGTGCTAGAACCTGCCAATCACAAAGAAACCCAGGATTCGCAATTACAATCACACACCGTGAGCACAGTAAGATACTGTAGAATCACTACCTGTGTTCCCCGTTTTGTACAGCAATCCCCGTAATGCCCACCCACGCTATTCTTGGAAATCATATAGCACACTTTGTTTACTCCGCCCTCCGCCTCCAATCCCTCCTCTCCAAAGCATACCCTTTCCCTATGTAAACTCCTAGTCCAACATTCAGTTCTGCGAATATGCTGATGTTACGCTTTTTCAGTTTTTCTTGGTTCTACATCTCTACAGATGGGTCAAATCATTTGACACTTGTCTTCCTTCACCTCTTATTTCATGAGTAAAATGCAATCCAGATACTTCCGACTTGTTGCAAATGTTAGGACTTTTTTTTCTTCTTATGACTGATTAATATGCAACTGTCGAAATGTACCACAACATGTTTACACATTAATCTACTGATGGACACTCACCTGGGCTTCGATGAATAGTGCTGATAAACCCTTGGATGTATATGCATTTTAAATTCGGCTTCTGAAATGGATTTTTTGAGAGTTTATTATTGATTTGTTGATTTATCATTAATCTACAATTACATGTGTAACGTATTTACTAGACGCCCTTTACTACGTTCCACCCAATCCACCCCTGCAGTTAATTCCATCACCAGAGCAATGTACCGTAGAATCGCTAATTGTCTTCTCTGCTGGTAAGCACACCACGTGCACCCATTCCCACCTTATACATGCTAACGGAAATGCACACTTTCTTCCCCACCTCCTTTCCCCTCCATTCCCAACCATCCATCTCTGTCCCTTTCCCTTTGGTAACTGTGAATCTGTTCTTGTCTTCTGTGACACTGCTGTTTTTCTCCTTCAGTTTTTTCTTTGTTCTTATACTCCAATGATGAGTGACGTCATTTTACCTATACATGTTGGCCAGAAATAGTTATGTTTGCTATGATGTTGCAGCTGTGCAAGGCTGAGCTCTGCCCACCATCTGCTAGTGGCGTTTGCAGGAACAGCACTGTTGCCTGGAGATTCCATGATGTCACAGTGGGCTTCTTTCATGTAGACAGATTATGTCTGCTCAGAGAATTTGTTTCCCACTTCAGTGCCTGCTATCCTACACGGGGTGTATTTATGGTAAGGTTTGTGCTGAGCACCTTGACAGCATCAGAAGAAATGGAAATGAGTTCCAAGACACTGCGTGTTTCTTTTTATTTTGGCATCAATACCAGTTGCCTAAGCAACATTATTTTAATTA
The DNA here is from genome assembly GCF_030020395.1 of Manis pentadactyla. Taxonomy (NCBI): domain Eukaryota; kingdom Metazoa; phylum Chordata; class Mammalia; order Pholidota; family Manidae; genus Manis; species Manis pentadactyla. Next base: position 15,050,222 of record NC_080039.1, read on the forward strand.
CACTACCCACATTATGAAATCCACACCATATACAGCATAAGGGTCACTGTCCATGAGCCCCGTATTGCACTGTAGAAGCACGGCTCTTCTTTGCTGTTCCACCACCTTCCTAGTGCCCACACCCTGCCCACACATGTGTGCTACACGTAATGCCCCATTTTACCTCACTTTCCTCCCTTCCAAGCCATTCCCCTGTGTCACTTTCCCTTTGGTAACCGTTAGTCCTCTCTTCAGTTCATGGAAGCTGCTACTGTCTTGTTCCTTCACTATTTTTCTTTTTTTTAAATTCTCCACAGTTGAGTGACATCAATTTCCACTTGACTTTCTCTTCGTGGCTTATTTCACTCTGAACAATACCCACAAGTTCCATGCATGTTGCTGTAAATGGTAAGATTTGTTTTCCTCATTTGGCTGAATAATATTCTACATCTCATATACTGATGGACGTTAAGCTTGGCTTTTGTCAATACTTCAGTGAGAAACATAGGGGTGCAATTTTCGTTTTTAAAATGGGCTGCTGCATTCTGCTTATATATTTATAGATTTGTTTCTTTATGTTTATTCATATATGCCTTTACTGATTCATTAATTATTAATCTAAAATTACATGACAAACATTAATTTTACAAGACCCACACTATAACCAAGTTCAACCCAGTTACTTCCCTGAAGTCACTGTCCATGAGCATAGTAAGATACTGTATATACCATCTCCCCCAATCCACTTTAATAATGCTAATCGTTATGCCTACCTTCTCCTTGCTTTCATATCTAACAACGCCACTATCTTCCCCTTGGTAACTGTTACTCCAAACTCGTATTCTGTGAATCTGCTGATGTTTTGCTCCTTCAGTTTTATCTTGGCGCTTCGTCTCCACGCATGTGTTAAATTATTTGATACTTATTATCTCTTCCTCAATTATTTCACTGAGCATAATATGCTCTAGCGCCATCCATGTTGCAGCAAATGCTAGGATTTGTTTTCTTGTGATGGCTGAGTAATATTCCTTTCTGTATATGTACCACATCTTCTATACCCATTAATCTATTGATGTCCATTAAGCTCGGTTTCTTTGAATAGTACTCTGATTAACATAGGGATATATATATCTTTATTAGCTGGGCAGATTCATTGGTTTTATTGGATTCTTTAATTAATTTATTCTTTATTTAATTATTATTAATCTATACGTAAAAGTATAACATGAGATTTTCTAGACTCCAACTGTCTCGAAATTCTTCCCAATGCCCCACTGCAGTCACTTCCATCAACAGAGCAATGTACTGTCGATTCACTGCCTGTGTTCACTGTTTGGTTCAGCCCTCACCGTGCACCCACATAAACAATATATGTGCTAATCATAATGCATCCTTTCTCTCCCCACTATTATCCCTCCATTCTCCCATGTCCACATTAGTCGTTTCCCCTCTGGTAACTGTTAGTTCATTCTTGGGCTCTGTGTGTCTGCCACTATTTTGCACCTTCAGTTCTTTCCTGCTTCTCTATCTGCACAGATTGGTCATATCATATGATACTTGTCCTCCTGTCTTATTTCATTGAAAATAAAACCAAATTCTTTCATCCATGTTGTCACAAGTGGGAGGAATTGTTCTCTTCTTATGTTTGAAAGGCAATGAATTGTTTATATATACCACTTCTTCTTTATCCATTCATCTTCTGATGGAGATGGATCGGGTACTGTGAATTGTGCTGCGATAAACAAGGGTGTGCACATACCTTTTTTAAATTGGGCTACTGCATTCTATCTACTTATCTATACAACTTTGTTTTCCACTATATATCTATCATCTGACAATCTATCTTCTTGCTATCTCACATCTATCATAGTCATCATCTATCTCTATCATCTATCATCTATCTGCAACTGTAATCTCTGAACCCATCTATGAGTATTTCTTATTTCTCATTAAAACACAATTACATGAGTAACATTGTTTACTACAACTTCCATCACCAAAATATCCCCACATATCCCATTGCATTCACTATCCTCCAGTGCAGTAAAATAAGGTAGAATCACTAGTCTTCTCTGTGACGCACCGGTCTCCACGTAACTCAACGAACACTATGTACACTTATTCAATTGCACCGTTTTTAACCCCCTGTCCTACTTATCCCTCCACTATAACACAAACGGCCCAGTCTCTTTCCTTTGGTAACCACTAGTCCATTCTTCTTTTCAGCGTGGCTTCTTCAGTTTGGTTATTTCACTTTTCTTCTATTTTTTATTACTCTGCTAGTGAGTGAAATCAGTTACCATGTTTCTGACACTCCATCGCTTATTTCACTGACCATAATTCTCTGCTATCTACATACATGTTGTTGTAAATGGTAGGATTTGTTGTCCTCATATGGCTGAATAATATCCCTCTCCTCATCTTCTCGTGGTTACTGAACTTTGCTACTATTAGTGCTGTGGTTATAAACATAGGTGAGCACATGTCTTGTTTAAACTGTGCTGCTGTATTCTGTTACTCTGTATTTATTTTATTGCATTTGTTCGTTTAATAATATCTCATTAATGTACAATTACATTAATAAAATTATTTGTGCTAGAACCTGCCAATCACAAAGAAACCCAGGATTCGCAATTACAATCACACACCGTGAGCACAGTAAGATACTGTAGAATCACTACCTGTGTTCCCCGTTTTGTACAGCAATCCCCGTAATGCCCACCCACGCTATTCTTGGAAATCATATAGCACACTTTGTTTACTCCGCCCTCCGCCTCCAATCCCTCCTCTCCAAAGCATACCCTTTCCCTATGTAAACTCCTAGTCCAACATTCAGTTCTGCGAATATGCTGATGTTACGCTTTTTCAGTTTTTCTTGGTTCTACATCTCTACAGATGGGTCAAATCATTTGACACTTGTCTTCCTTCACCTCTTATTTCATGAGTAAAATGCAATCCAGATACTTCCGACTTGTTGCAAATGTTAGGACTTTTTTTTCTTCTTATGACTGATTAATATGCAACTGTCGAAATGTACCACAACATGTTTACACATTAATCTACTGATGGACACTCACCTGGGCTTCGATGAATAGTGCTGATAAACCCTTGGATGTATATGCATTTTAAATTCGGCTTCTGAAATGGATTTTTTGAGAGTTTATTATTGATTTGTTGATTTATCATTAATCTACAATTACATGTGTAACGTATTTACTAGACGCCCTTTACTACGTTCCACCCAATCCACCCCTGCAGTTAATTCCATCACCAGAGCAATGTACCGTAGAATCGCTAATTGTCTTCTCTGCTGGTAAGCACACCACGTGCACCCATTCCCACCTTATACATGCTAACGGAAATGCACACTTTCTTCCCCACCTCCTTTCCCCTCCATTCCCAACCATCCATCTCTGTCCCTTTCCCTTTGGTAACTGTGAATCTGTTCTTGTCTTCTGTGACACTGCTGTTTTTCTCCTTCAGTTTTTTCTTTGTTCTTATACTCCAATGATGAGTGACGTCATTTTACCTATACATGTTGGCCAGAAATAGTTATGTTTGCTATGATGTTGCAGCTGTGCAAGGCTGAGCTCTGCCCACCATCTGCTAGTGGCGTTTGCAGGAACAGCACTGTTGCCTGGAGATTCCATGATGTCACAGTGGGCTTCTTTCATGTAGACAGATTATGTCTGCTCAGAGAATTTGTTTCCCACTTCAGTGCCTGCTATCCTACACGGGGTGTATTTATGGTAAGGTTTGTGCTGAGCACCTTGACAGCATCAGAAGAAATGGAAATGAGTTCCAAGACACTGCGTGTTTCTTTTTATTTTGGCATCAATACCAGTTGCCTAAGCAACATTATTTTAATTACACTACCCACATTATGAAATCCACACCATATACAGCATAAGGGTCACTGTCCATGAGCCCCGTATTGCACTGTAGAAGCACGGCTCTTCTTTGCTGTTCCACCACCTTCCTAGTGCCCACACCCTGCCCACACATGTGTGCTACACGTAATGCCCCATTTTACCTCACTTTCCTCCCTTCCAAGCCATTCCCCTGTGTCACTTTCCCTTTGGTAACCGTTAGTCCTCTCTTCAGTTCATGGAAGCTGCTACTGTCTTGTTCCTTCACTATTTTTCTTTTTTTTAAATTCTCCACAGTTGAGTGACATCAATTTCCACTTGACTTTCTCTTCGTGGCTTATTTCACTCTGAACAATACCCACAAGTTCCATGCATGTTGCTGTAAATGGTAAGATTTGTTTTCCTCATTTGGCTGAATAATATTCTACATCTCATATACTGATGGACGTTAAGCTTGGCTTTTGTCAATACTTCAGTGAGAAACATAGGGGTGCAATTTTCGTTTTTAAAATGGGCTGCTGCATTCTGCTTATATATTTATAGATTTGTTTCTTTATGTTTATTCATATATGCCTTTACTGATTCATTAATTATTAATCTAAAATTACATGACAAACATTAATTTTACAAGACCCACACTATAACCAAGTTCAACCCAGTTACTTCCCTGAAGTCACTGTCCATGAGCATAGTAAGATACTGTATATACCATCTCCCCCAATCCACTTTAATAATGCTAATCGTTATGCCTACCTTCTCCTTGCTTTCATATCTAACAACGCCACTATCTTCCCCTTGGTAACTGTTACTCCAAACTCGTATTCTGTGAATCTGCTGATGTTTTGCTCCTTCAGTTTTATCTTGGCGCTTCGTCTCCACGCATGTGTTAAATTATTTGATACTTATTATCTCTTCCTCAATTATTTCACTGAGCATAATATGCTCTAGCGCCATCCATGTTGCAGCAAATGCTAGGATTTGTTTTCTTGTGATGGCTGAGTAATATTCCTTTCTGTATATGTACCACATCTTCTATACCCATTAATCTATTGATGTCCATTAAGCTCGGTTTCTTTGAATAGTACTCTGATTAACATAGGGATATATATATCTTTATTAGCTGGGCAGATTCATTGGTTTTATTGGATTCTTTAATTAATTTATTCTTTATTTAATTATTATTAATCTATACGTAAAAGTATAACATGAGATTTTCTAGACTCCAACTGTCTCGAAATTCTTCCCAATGCCCCACTGCAGTCACTTCCATCAACAGAGCAATGTACTGTCGATTCACTGCCTGTGTTCACTGTTTGGTTCAGCCCTCACCGTGCACCCACATAAACAATATATGTGCTAATCATAATGCATCCTTTCTCTCCCCACTATTATCCCTCCATTCTCCCATGTCCACATTAGTCGTTTCCCCTCTGGTAACTGTTAGTTCATTCTTGGGCTCTGTGTGTCTGCCACTATTTTGCACCTTCAGTTCTTTCCTGCTTCTCTATCTGCACAGATTGGTCATATCATATGATACTTGTCCTCCTGTCTTATTTCATTGAAAATAAAACCAAATTCTTTCATCCATGTTGTCACAAGTGGGAGGAATTGTTCTCTTCTTATGTTTGAAAGGCAATGAATTGTTTATATATACCACTTCTTCTTTATCCATTCATCTTCTGATGGAGATGGATCGGGTACTGTGAATTGTGCTGCGATAAACAAGGGTGTGCACATACCTTTTTTAAATTGGGCTACTGCATTCTATCTACTTATCTATACAACTTTGTTTTCCACTATATATCTATCATCTGACAATCTATCTTCTTGCTATCTCACATCTATCATAGTCATCATCTATCTCTATCATCTATCATCTATCTGCAACTGTAATCTCTGAACCCATCTATGAGTATTTCTTATTTCTCATTAAAACACAATTACATGAGTAACATTGTTTACTACAACTTCCATCACCAAAATATCCCCACATATCCCATTGCATTCACTATCCTCCAGTGCAGTAAAATAAGGTAGAATCACTAGTCTTCTCTGTGACGCACCGGTCTCCACGTAACTCAACGAACACTATGTACACTTATTCAATTGCACCGTTTTTAACCCCCTGTCCTACTTATCCCTCCACTATAACACAAACGGCCCAGTCTCTTTCCTTTGGTAACCACTAGTCCATTCTTCTTTTCAGCGTGGCTTCTTCAGTTTGGTTATTTCACTTTTCTTCTATTTTTTATTACTCTGCTAGTGAGTGAAATCAGTTACCATGTTTCTGACACTCCATCGCTTATTTCACTGACCATAATTCTCTGCTATCTACATACATATTGTTGTAAATTTTAGGATTTGTTGTCCTCATATGGCTGAATAATATCCCTCTCCTCATCTTCTCGTGGTTACTGAACTTTGCTACTATTAGTGCTGTGGTTATAAACATAGGTGAGCACATGTCTTGTTTAAACTGTGCTGCTGTATTCTGTTACTCTGTATTTATTTTATTGCATTTGTTCGTTTAATAATATCTCATTAATGTACAATTACATTAATAAAATTATTTGTGCTAGAACCTGCCAATCACAAAGAAACCCAGGATTCGCAATTACAATCACACACCGTGAGCACAGTAAGATACTGTAGAATCACTACCTGTGTTCCCCGTTTTGTACAGCAATCCCCGTAATGCCCACCCACGCTATTCTTGGAAATCATATAGCACACATTGTTTACTCCGCCCTCCGCCTCCAATCCCTCCTCTCCAAAGCATACCCTTTCCCTATGTAAACTCCTAGTCCAACATTCAGTTCTGCGAATATGCTGATGTTACGCTTTTTCAGTTTTTCTTGGTTCTACATCTCTACAGATGGGTCAAATCATTTGACACTTGTCTTCCTTCACCTCTTATTTCATGAGTAAAATGCAATCCAGATACTTCCGACTTGTTGCAAATGTTAGGACTTTTTTTTCTTCTTATGACTGATTAATATGCAACTGTCGAAATGTACCACAACATGTTTACACATTAATCTACTGATGGACACTCACCTGGGCTTCGATGAATAGTGCTGATAAACCCTTGGATGTATATGCATTTTAAATTCGGCTTCTGAAATGGATTTTTTGAGAGTTTATTATTGATTTGTTGATTTATCATTAATCTACAATTACATGTGTAACGTATTTACTAGACGCCCTTTACTACGTTCCACCCAATCCACCCCTGCAGTTAATTCCATCACCAGAGCAATGTACCGTAGAATCGCTAATTGTCTTCTCTGCTGGTAAGCACACCACGTGCACCCATTCCCACCTTATACATGCTAACGGAAATGCACACTTTCTTCCCCACCTCCTTTCCCCTCCATTCCCAACCATCCATCTCTGTCCCTTTCCCTTTGGTAACTGTGAATCTGTTCTTGTCTTCTGTGACACTGCTGTTTTTCTCCTTCAGTTTTTTCTTTGTTCTTATACTCCAATGATGAGTGACGTCATTTTACCTATACATGTTGGCCAGAAATAGTTATGTTTGCTATGATGTTGCAGCTGTGCAAGGCTGAGCTCTGCCCACCATCTGCTAGTGGCGTTTGCAGGAACAGCACTGTTGCCTGGAGATTCCATGATGTCACAGTGGGCTTCTTTCATGTAGACAGATTATGTCTGCTCAGAGAATTTGTTTCCCACTTCAGTGCCTGCTATCCTACACGGGGTGTATTTATGGTAAGGTTTGTGCTGAGCACCTTGACAGCATCAGAAGAAATGGAAATGAGTTCCAAGACACTGCGTGTTTCTTTTTATTTTGGCATCAATACCAGTTGCCTAAGCAACATTATTTTAATTACACTACCCACATTATGAAATCCACACCATATACAGCATAAGGGTCACTGTCCATGAGCCCCGTATTGCACTGTAGAAGCACGGCTCTTCTTTGCTGTTCCACCACCTTCCTAGTGCCCACACCCTGCCCACACATGTGTGCTACACGTAATGCCCCATTTTACCTCACTTTCCTCCCTTCCAAGCCATTCCCCTGTGTCACTTTCCCTTTGGTAACCGTTAGTCCTCTCTTCAGTTCATGGAAGCTGCTACTGTCTTGTTCCTTCACTATTTTTCTTTTTTTTAAATTCTCCACAGTTGAGTGACATCAATTTCCACTTGACTTTCTCTTCGTGGCTTATTTCACTCTGAACAATACCCACAAGTTCCATGCATGTTGCTGTAAATGGTAAGATTTGTTTTCCTCATTTGGCTGAATAATATTCTACATCTCATATACTGATGGACGTTAAGCTTGGCTTTTGTCAATACTTCAGTGAGAAACATAGGGGTGCAATTTTCGTTTTTAAAATGGGCTGCTGCATTCTGCTTATATATTTATAGATTTGTTTCTTTATGTTTATTCATATATGCCTTTACTGATTCATTAATTATTAATCTAAAATTACATGACAAACATTAATTTTACAAGACCCACACTATAACCAAGATCAACCCAGTTACTTCCCTGAAGTCACTGTCCATGAGCATAGTAAGATACTGTATATACCATCTCCCCCAATCCACTTTAATAATGCTAATCGTTATGCCTACCTTCTCCTTGCTTTCATATCTAACAACGCCACTATCTTCCCCTTGGTAACTGTTACTCCAAACTCGTATTCTGTGAATCTGCTGATGTTTTGCTCCTTCAGTTTTATCTTGGCGCTTCGTCTCCACGCATGTGTTAAATTATTTGATACTTATTATCTCTTCCTCACTTATTTCACTGAGCATAATATGCTCTAGCGCCATCCATGTTGCAGCAAATGCTAGGATTTGTTTTCTTGTGATGGCTGAGTAATATTCCTTTCTGTATATGTACCACATCTTCTATACCCATTAATCTATTGATGTCCATTAAGCTCGGTTTCTTTGAATAGTACTCTGATTAACATAGGGATATATATATCTTTATTAGCTGGGCAGATTCATTGGTTTTATTGGATTCTTTAATTAATTTATTCTTTATTTAATTATTATTAATCTATACGTAAAAGTATAACATGAGATTTTCTAGACTCCAACTGTCTCGAAATTCTTCCCAATGCCCCACTGCAGTCACTTCCATCAACAGAGCAATGTACTGTCGATTCACTGCCTGTGTTCACTGTTTGGTTCAGCCCTCACCGTGCACCCACATAAACAATATATGTGCTAATCATAATGCATCCTTTCTCTCCCCACTATTATCCCTCCATTCTCCCATGTCCACATTAGTCGTTTCCCCTCTGGTAACTGTTAGTTCATTCTTGGGCTCTGTGTGTCTGCCACTATTTTGCACCTTCAGTTCTTTCCTGCTTCTCTATCTGCACAGATTGGTCATATCATATGATACTTGTCCTCCTGTCTTATTTCATTGAAAATAAAACCAAATTCTTTCATCCATGTTGTCACAAGTGGGAGGAATTGTTCTCTTCTTATGGGTGAAAGGCAATGAATTGTTTATATATACCACTTCTTCTTTATCCATTCATCTTCTGATGGAGATGGATCGGGTACTGTGAATTGTTCTGCGATAAACAAGGGTGTGCACATACCTTTTTTAAATTGGGCTACTGCATTCTATCTACTTATCTATACAACTTTGTTTTCCACTATATATCTATCATCTGACAATCTATCTTCTTGCTATCTCACATCTATCATAGTCATCATCTATCTCTATCATCTATCATCTATCTGCAACTGTAATCTCTGAACCCATCTATGAGTATTTCTTATTTCTCATTAAAACACAATTACATGAGTAACATTGTTTACTACAACTTCCATCACCAAAATATCCCCACATATCCCATTGCATTCACTATCCTCCAGTGCAGTAAAATAAGGTAGAATCACTAGTCTTCTCTGTGACGCACCGGTCTCCACGTAACTCAACGAACACTATGTACACTTATTCAATTGCACCGTTTTTAACCCCCTGTCCTACTTATCCCTCCACTATAACACAAACGGCCCAGTCTCTTTCCTTTGGTAACCACTAGTCCATTCTTCTCTTCAGCGTGGCTTCTTCAGTTTGGTTATTTCACTTTTCTTCTATTTTTTATTACTCTGCTAGTGAGTGAAATCAGTTACCATGTTTCTGACACTCCATCGCTTATTTCACTGACCATAATTCTCTGCTATCTACATACATGTTGTTGTAAATGGTAGGATTTGTTGTCCTCATATGGCTGAATAATATCCCTCTCCTCATCTTCTCGTGGTTACTGAACTTTGCTACTATTAGTGCTGTGGTTATAAACATAGGTGAGCACATGTCTTGTTTAAACTGTGCTGCTGTATTCTGTTACTCTGTATTTATTTTATTGCATTTGTTCGTTTAATAATATCTCATTAATGTACAATTACATTAATAAAATTATTTGTGCTAGAACCTGCCAATCACAAAGAAACCCAGGATTCTCAATTACAATCACACACCGTGAGCACAGTAAGATACTGTAGAATCACTACCTGTGTTCCCCGTTTTGTACAGCAATCCCCATAATGCCCACCCACGCTATTCTTGGAAATCATATAGCACACTTTGTTTACTCCGCCCTCCGCCTCCAATACCTCCTATCCAAAGCATACCATTTCCCTATGTAAACTCCTAGTCCAACATTCAGTTCTGTGAATATGCTGATGTTATGCTTCTTCAGTTTTTCTTGGTTCTACATCTCTACAGATGGGTCAAATCATTTGACACTTGTCTTCCTTCACCTCTTATTTCATGAGTAAAATGCAATCCAGATCCTTCCGACTTGTTGCAAATGTTAGGACTTTTTTTTCTTCTTATGACTGATTAATATGCAACTGTCGAAATGTACCACAACATGTTTACACATTAATCTACTGATGGACACTTACCTGGGCTTCGATGAATAGTGCTGATAAACCCTTGGATGTATATGCATTTTAAATTCGGCTTCTGAAATGGATTTTTTGAGAGTTTATTATTGATTTGTTGATTTACCATTAATCTACAATTACATGTGTAACGTATTTACTTGACGCCCTTTACTACGTTCCACCCAATCCACCCTTCAGTTAATTCCATCACCAGAGCAATGTACCGAAGAATCGCTAATTGTCTTCTCTACTGGTAAGCACACCACGTGCACCCATTCCCACCTTATACATGCTAACGGAAATGCACACTTTCTTCCCCACCTCCTTTCCCCTCCATTCCCAACCATCCATCTCTGTCCCTTTCCCTTTGGTTACTGTGAATCTGTTCTTGTCTTCTGTGACACTGCTGTTTTTCTCCTTCAGTTTTTTCTTTGTTCTTATACTCCAATGATGAGTGACGTCATTTTACCTATACATGTAGGCCAGAAATAGTTATGTTTGCTATGATGTTGCAGCTGTGCAAGGCTGAGCTCTGCCCACCATCTGCTAGTGGCGTTTGCAGGAACAGCACTGTTGCCTGGAGATTCCATGATGTCACAGTGGGCTTCTTTCATGTAGACAGATTATGTCTGCTCAGAGAATTTGTTTCCCACTTCAGTGCCTGCTCTCCTACACGGGGTGTATTTATGGTAAGGTTTGTGCTGAGCACCTTGACAGCATTAGAAGAAATGGAAATGAGTTCCAAGACACTGCGTGTTTCTTTTTATTTTGGCATCAATACCAGTTGCCTAAGCAACATTATTTTAATTACACTACCCACATTATGAAATCCACACCATATACAGCATAAGGGTCACTGTCCATGAGCCCCGTATTGCACTGTAGAAGCACGGCTCTTCTTTGCTGTTCCACCACCTTCCTAGTGCCCACACCCTGCCCACACATGTGTGCTACACGTAATGCCCCATTTTACCTCACTTTCCTCCCTTCCAAGCCATTCCCCTGTGTCACTTTCCCTTTGGTAACCGTTAGTCCTCTCTTCAGTTCATGGAAGCTGCTACTGTCTTGTTCCTTCACTATTTTTCTTTTTTTTAAATTCTCCACAGTTGAGTGACATCAATTTCCACTTGACTTTCTCTTCGTGGCTTATTTCACTCTGAACAATACCCACAAGTTCCATGCATGTTGCTGTAAATGGTAAGATTTGTTTTCCTCATTTGGCTGAATAATATTCTACATCTCATATACTGATGGACGTTAAGCTTGGCTTTTGTCAATACTTCAGTGAGAAACATAGGGGTGCAATTTTCGTTTTTAAAATGGGCTGCTGCATTCTGCTTATATATTTATAGATTTGTTTCTTTATGTTTATTCATATATGCCTTTACTGATTCATTAATTATTAATCTAAAATTACATGACAAACATTAATTTTACAAGACCCACACTATAACCAAGATCAACCCAGTTAATTCCCTGAAGTCACTGTCCATGAGCATAGAAAGTTACTGTATATACCATCTCCCCCAATCCACATTAATAATGCTAATCGTTATGCCTACCTTCTCCTTGCTTTCATATCTAACAATGCCACTATCTTCCCCTTGGTAACTGTTACTCCAAACTCGTATTCTGTGAATCTGCTGATGTTTTGCTCCTTCAGTTTTATCTTGGCGCTTCGTCTCCACGCATGTGTTAAATTATTTGATACTTATTATCTCTTCCTCACTTATTTCACTGAGCATAATATGCTCTAGCGCCATCCATGTTGCAGCAAATGCTAGGATTTGTTTTCTTGTGATGGCTGAGTAATATTCCTTTCTGTATATGTACCACATCTTCTCTACCCATTAATCTATTGATGTCCATTAAGCTCGGTTTCTTTGAATAGTACTCTGATTAACATAGGGATATATATATCTTTATTAGCTGGGCAGATTCATTGGGTTTATTGGATTCTTTAATTAATTTATTCTTCATTTACCTATTATTAATCTATACGTAAAAGTATAACATGAGATTTTCAAGACTCCAACTGTCTTGAAATTCTTCCCAATGCCCCACTGCAGTCACTTCCATCAACAGAGCAATGTACTGTCGATTCAGTGCCTGTCTTCACTGTTTGGTTCAGCCCTCACCGTGCACCCACAAAAACATTATATGTGCTAATCATAATGCAACCTTTCTCTCCCCACTGTTATCCCTCCATTCTCCCATGTACACATTAGTCGTTTCCACTCTGGTAACTGTTAGTTCATTCTTGGGCTCTGTGTGTCTACCACTATTTTGCACCTTCAGTTCTTTCCTGCTTCTCTATCTGCACAGATTGGTCATATCATATGATACTTGTATTCCTGTCTTATTTCATTGAAAATAAAACCAAATTCTTTCATCCATGTTGTCACAAATGGGAGGAATTGTTCTCTTCTTATGGGTGAAAGGCAATGAATTGTTTATATATACCACTTCTTCTTTATCCATTCATCTTCTGATGGAGATGGATCGGGTACTGTGAATTGTGCTGCGATAAACAAGGGGGTGCACATACCTTTTTTAAATTGGGCTACTGCATTCTATCTACTTATCTATACAACTTTGTTTTCCACTATATATCTATCACCTGACAATCTATCTTCTTGCTCTCTCACATCTATCATAGTCATCATCTATCTCTATCATCTATCATCTATCTGCAACTGTAATCTCTGAACCCATTTATGAGTATTTCTTATTTCTCATTAATACACAATTACATGAGTAACATTGTTTACTACAACTTCCATCACCAAATTATCCCCACATATCCCATTGCATTCACTATCCTCCAGTGCAGTAAAATAAGGTAGAATCACTAGTCTTCTCTGTGACGCACCGGTCTCCACGTAACTCAACGAACACTATGTACACTTATTCAATTGCACCGTTTTTAACCCCCTGTCCTACTTATCCCTCCACTATAACACAAACGGTCCAGTCTCTTTCCTTTGGTAACCACTAGTCCATTCTTCTCTTCAGCGTGGCTTCTTCAGTTTGGTTATTTCACTTTTCTTCTATTTTTTATTACTCTGCTAGTGAGTGAAATCAGTTACCATGTTTCTGACACTCCATCGCTTATTTCACTGACCATAATTCTCTGCTATCTACATACATGTTGTTGTAAATGGTAGGATTTGTTGTCCTCATATGGCTGAATAATATCCCTCTCCTCATCTTCTCGTGGTTACTGAACTTTGCTACTATTAGTGCTGTGGTTATAAACATAGGTGAGCACATGTCTTGTTTAAACTGTGCTGCTGTATTCTGTTACTCTGTATTTATTTTATTGCATTTGTTCGTTTAATAATATCTCATTAATGTACAATTACATTAATAAAATTATTTGTGCTAGAACCTGCCAATCACAAAGAAACCCAGGATTCGCAATTACAATCACACACCGTGAGCACAGTAAGATACTGTAGAATCACTACCTGTGTTCCCCGTTTTGTACAGCAATCCCCGTAATGCCCACCCACGCTTTTCTTGGAAATCATATAGCACACTTTGTTTACTCCGCCCTCCGCCTCCAATCACTCCTATCCAAAGCATACCCTTTCCCTATGTAAACTCCTTGTCCAACATTCAGTTCTGCGAATATGCTGATGTTATGCTTCTTCAGTTTTTCTTGGTTCTACATCTCTACAGATGGGTCAAATCATTTGACACTTGTCTTCCTTCACCTCTTATTTCATGAGTAAAATGCAATCCAGATCCTTCCGACTTGTTGCAAATGTTAGGACTTTTTTTTCTTCTTATGACTGATTAATATGCAACTGTCGAAATGTACCACAACATGTTTACACATTAAACTACTGATGGACACTCACCTGGGCTTCGATGAATAGTGCTGATAAACCCTTGGATGTATATGCATTTTTAATTCGGCTTCTGAAATGGATTTTTTGAGAGTTTATTATTGATTTGTTGATTTACGATTAATCTACAATTACATGTGTAACGTATTTACTAGACGCCCTTTACTACGTTCCTCCCAATCCACCCCTGCAGTTAATTCCATCACCAGAGCAATGTACCGTAGAATCGCTAATTGTCTTCTCTGCTGGTAAGCACACCACGTGCACCCATTCCCACCTTATACATGCTAACGGAAATGCACACTTTCTTCCCCACATCCTTTCCCCTCCATTCCCAACCATCCATCTCTGTCCCTTTCCCTTTGGTAACTGTGAATCTGTTCTTGTCTTCCGTGACACTGCTGTTTTTCTCCTTCAGTTTTTTCTTTGTTCTTATACTCCAATGATGAGTGACGTCATTTTACCTATACATGTAGGCCAGAAATAGTTATGTTTGCTATGATGGTGCAGCTGTGCAAGGCTGAGCTCTGCCCACCATCTGCTAGTGGCGTTTGCAGGAACAGCACTGTTGCCTGGAGATTCCATGATGTCACAGTGGGCTTCTTTCATGTAGACAGATTATGTCTGCTCAGAGAATTTGTTTCCCACTTCAGTGCCTGCTATCCTACACGGGGTGTATTTATGGTAAGGTTTGTGCTGAGCACCTTGACAGCATCAGAAGAAATGGAAATGAGTTCCAAGACACTGCGTGTTTCTTTTTATTTTGGCATCAATACCAGTTGCCTAAGCAACATTATTTTAATTACACTACCCACATTATGAAATCCACACCATATACAGCATAAGGGTCACTGTCCATGAGCCCCGTATTGCACTGTAGAAGCACGGCTCTTCTTTGCTGTTCCACCACCTTCCTAGTGCCCACACCCTGCCCACACATGTGTGCTACACGTAATGCCCCATTTTACCTCACTTTCCTCCCTTCCAAGCCATTCCCCTGTGTCACTTTCCCTTTGGTAACCGTTAGTCCTCTCTTCAGTTCATGGAAGCTGCTACTGTCTTGTTCCTTCACTATTTTTCTTTTTTTTAAATTCTCCACAGTTGAGTGACATCAATTTCCACTTGACTTTCTCTTCGTGGCTTATTTCACTCTGAACAATACCCACAAGTTCCATGCATGTTGCTGTAAATGGTAAGATTTGTTTTCCTCATTTGGCTGAATAATATTCTACATCTCATATACTGATGGACGTTAAGCTTGGCTTTTGTCAATACTTCAGTGAGAAACATAGGGGTGCAATTTTCGTTTTTAAAATGGGCTGCTGCATTCTGCTTATATACTTATAGATTTGTTTATTTATGTTTATTCATATATGCCTTTACTGATTCATTAATTATTAATCTAAAATTACATGACAAACATTAATTTTACAAGACCCACACTATAACCAAGATCAACCCAGTTACTTCCCTGAAGTAACTGTCCATGAGCATAGTAAGATACTGTATATACCATCTCCCCCAATCCACTTTAATAATGCTAATCGTTATGCCTACCTTTACCTTGCTTTCATATCTAACAACGCCACTATCTTCCCCTTGGTAACTGTTACTCCAAAACTCGTATTCTGTGAATCTGCTGATGTTTTGCTCCTTCAGTTTTATCTTGGCGCTTCGTCTCCACGCATGTGTTAAATTATTTGATACTTATTATCTCTTCCTCACTTATTTCACTGAGCATAATATGCTCTAGCGCCATCCATGTTGCAGCAAATGCTAGGACTTGTTTTCTTGTGATGGCTGAGTAATATTCCTTTCTGTATATGTACCACATCTTCTATACCCATTAATCTATTGATGTCCATTAAGCTCGGTTTCTTTGAATAGTACTCTGATTAACATAGGGATATATATATCTTTATTAGCTGGGCAGATTCATTGGTTTTATTGGATTCTTTAATTAATTTATTCTTTATTTAATTATTATTAATCTATACGTAAAAGTATAACATGAGATTTTCTAGACTCCAACTGTCTCGAAATTCTTCCCAATGCCCCACTGCAGTCACTTCCATCAACAGAGCAATGTACTGTCGATTCACTGCCTGTGTTCACTGTTTGGTTCAGCCCTCACCGTGCACCCACATAAACAATATATGTGCTAATCATAATGCATCCTTTCTCTCCCCACTGTTATCCCTCCATTCTCCCATGTCCACATTAGTCGTTTCCCCTCTGGTAACTGTTAGTTCATTCTTGGGCTCTGTGTGTCTGCCACTATTTTGCACCTTCAGTTCGTTCCTGCTTCTCTATCTGCACAGATTGGTCATATCATATGATACTTGTCCTCCTGTCTTATTTCATTGAAAATAAAACCAAATTCTTTCATCCATGTTGTCACAAATGGGAGGAATTGTTCTCTTCTTATGGGTGAAAGGCAATGAATTGTTTATATATACCACTTCTTCTTTATCCATTCATCTTCTGATGGAGATGGATCGGGTACTGTGAATTGTGCTGCGATAAACAAGGGGGTGCACATACCTTTTTTAAATTGGGCTACTGCATTCTATCTACTTATCTATACAACTTTGTTTTCCACTATATATCTATCATCTGACAATCTATCTTCTTGCAATCTCACATCTATCATAGTCATCATCTATCTCTATCATCTATCATCTATCTGCAACTGTAATCTCTGAACCCATCTATGAGTATTTCTTATTTCTCATTAAAACACAATTACATGAGTAACATTGTTTACTACAACTTCCATCACCAAAATATCCCCACATATCCCATTGCATTCACTATCCTCCAGTGCAGTAAAATAAGGTAGAATCACTAGTCTTCTCTGTGACGCACCGGTCTCCACGTAACTCAACGAACACTATGTACACTTATTCAATTTCACCGTTTTTAACCCCCTCTCCTACTTATCAATCCACTATAACACAAACTGTCCAGTCTCTTTCCTTTGGTAACCACTAGTCCATTCTTCTCTTCAGCGTGGCTTCTTCAGTTTGGTTATTTCACTTTTCTTCTATTTTTTATTACTCTGCTAGTGAGTGAAATCAGTTACCATGTTTCTGACACTCCATCGCTTATTTCACTGACCATAATTCTCTGCTATCTACATACATGTTGTTGTAAATGGTAGGATTTGTTGTCCTCATATGGCTGAATAATATCCCTCTCCTCATCTTCTCGTGGTTAGTGAACTTTGCTACTATTAGTGCTGTGGTTATAAACATAGGTGAGCACATGTCTTGTTTAAACTGTGCTGCTGTATTCTGTTACTCTGTATTTATTTTATTGCATTTGTTCGTTTAATAATATCTCATTAATGTACAATTACATTAATAAAATTATTTGTGCTAGAACCTGCCAATCACAAAGAAACCCAGGATTCTCAATTACAATCACACACCGTGAGCACAGTAAGATACTGTAGAATCACTACCTGTGTTCCCCGTTTTGTACAGCAATCCCCGTAATGCCCACCCACGCTTTTCTTGGAAATCATATAGCACACTTTGTTTACTCCGCCCTCCGCCTCCAATCCCTCCTATCCAAAGCATACCCTTTCCCTATGTAAACTCCTTGTCCAACATTCAGTTCTGTGAATATGCTGATGTTATGCTTCTTCAGTTTTTCTTGGTTCTACATCTCTACAGATGGGTCAAATCATTTGACACTTGTCTTCCTTCACCTCTTATTTCATGAGTAAAATGCAATCCATATCCTTCCGACTTGTTGCAAATGTTAGGACTTTTTTTTCTTCTTATGACTGATTAATATGCAACTGTCGAAATGTACCACAACATGTTTACACATTAATCTACTGATGGACACTTACCTGGGCTTCGATGAATAGTGCTGATAAACCCTTGGATGTATATGCATTTTTAATTCGGCTTCTGAAATGGATTTTTTGAGAGTTTATTATTGATTTGTTGATTTACCATTAATCTGCAATTACATGTGTAACGTATTTACTAGACGCCCTTTACTACGTTCCACCGAATCCACCCCTGCAGTTAATTCCATCACCAGAGCAATGTACCGAAGAATCGCTAATTGTCTTCTCTGCTGGTAAGCACACCACGTGCACCCATTCCCACCTTATACATGCTAACGGAAATGCACACTTTCTTCCCCACCTCCTTTCCCCTCCATTCCCAACCATCCATCTCTGTCCCTTTCCCTAGCACGGCTCTTCTTTGCTGTTCCACCACCTTCCTAGTGCCCACACCCTGCCCACACATGTGTGCTACACGTAATGCCCCATTTTACCTCACTTTCCTCCCTTCCAAGCCATTCCCCTGTGTCACTTTCCCTTTGGTAACCGTTAGTCCTCTCTTCAGTTCATGGAAGCTGCTACTGTCTTGTTCCTTCACTATTTTTCTTTTTTTTAAATTCTCCACAGTTGAGTGACATCAATTTCCACTTGACTTTCTCTTCGTGGCTTATTTCACTCTGAACAATACCCACAAGTTCCATGCATGTTGCTGTAAATGGTAAGATTTGTTTTCCTCATTTGGCTGAATAATATTCTACATCTCATATACTGATGGACGTTAAGCTTGGCTTTTGTCAATACTTCAGTGAGAAACATTGGGGTGCAATTTTCGTTTTTAAAATGGGCTGCTGCATTCTGCTTATATATTTATAGATTTGTTTCTTTATGTTTATTCATATATGCCTTTACTGATTCATTAATTATTAATCTAAAATTACATGACAAACATTAATTTTACAAGACCCACACTATAACCAAGATCAACCCAGTTACTTCCCTGAAGTCACTGTAAATGAGCATAGTAAGATACTGTATATACCATCTCCCCCAATCCACATTAATAATGCTAATCGTTATGCCTACCTTCTCCTTGCTTTCATATCTAACAACGCCACTATCTTCCCCTTGGTAACTGTTACTCCAAACTCGTATTCTGTGAATCTGCTGATGTTTTGCTCCTTCAGTTTTATCTTGGCGCTTCGTCTCCACGCATGTGTTAAATCATTTGATACTTATTATCTCATCCTCAGTTATTTCACTGAGCATAATATGCTCTAGCGCCATCCATGTTGCAGCAAATGCTAGGATTTGTTTTCTTGTGATGGCTGAGTAATATTCCTTTCTGTATATGTACCACATCTTCTATACCCATTAATCTATTGATGTCCATTAAGCTCGGTTTCTTTGAATAGTACTCTGATTAACATAGGGATATATATATCTTTATTAGCTGGGCAGATTCATTGGGTTTATTGGATTCTTTAATTAATTTATTCTTCATTTACTTATTATTAATCTATACGTAAAAGTATAACATGCGATTTTCAAGACGCCAACTGTCTCGAAATTCTTCCCAATGCCCCACTGCAGTCACTTCCATCAACAGCGCAATGTACTGTCGATTCAGTGCCTGTCTTCACTGTTTGGTTCAGCCCTCACCGTGCACCCACAAAAACATTATATGTGCTAATCATAATGCAACCTTTCTCTCCCCACTGTTATCCCTCCATTCTCCCATGTCCACATTAGTCGTTTCCCCTCTGGTAACTGTTAGTTCATTCTTGGGCTCTGTGTGTCTACCACTATTTTGCACCTTCAGTTCTTTCCTGCTTCTCTATCTGCACAGATTGGTCATATCATATGATACTTGTATTCCTGTCTTATTTCATTAAAAATAAAACCAAATTCTTTCATCCATGTTGTCACAAATGGGAGGAATTGTTCTCTTCTTATGGGTGAAAGGCAATGAATTGTTTATATATACCACTTCTTCTTTATCCATTCATCTTCTGATGGAGATGTATCGGGTACTGTGAATTGTGCTGCGATAAACAAGGGTGTGCACATACATTTCTTAAATTGGGCTACTGCATTCTATCTACTTATCTATACAACTTTGTTTTCCACTATATATCTATCACCTGACAATCTATCTTCTTGCTCTCTCACATCTATCATAGTCATCATCTATCTCTATCATCTATCATCTATCTGCAACTGTAATCTCTGAACCCATCTTTGAGTATTTCTTATTTCTCGTTAATACACAATTACATGAGTAACATTGTTTACTACAACTTCCATCACCAAATTATCCCATTGCATTCACTATCCTCCAGTGCAGTAAAATAAGGTAGAATCACTAGTCTTCTCTGTGACGTACCGGTCTCCACGTAACTCAACGAACACTATGTACACTTATTCAATTGCACCGTTTTTAACCCCCTGTCCTACTTATCCCTCCACTATAACACAAACGGCCCAGTCTCTTTCCTTTGGTAACCACTAGTCCATTCTTCTCTTCAGCGTGGCTTCTTCAGTTTGGTTATTTCACTTTTCTTCTATTTTTTATTACTCTGCTAGTGAGTGAAATCAGTTACCATGTTTCTGACACTCCATCGCTTATTTCACTGACCATAATTCTCTGCTATCTACATACATGTTGTTGTAAATGGTAGGATTTGTTGTCCTCATATGGCTGAATAATATCCCTCCCCTCATCTTCTCGTGGTTACTGAACTTTGCTACTATTAATGCTGTGGTTATAAACATAGATGAGCACATGTCTTGATTAAACTGTGCTTCTGTATTCTGTTACTCTGTATTTATTATATTGCATTTGTTCATTTAATAATATCTCATTAATGTACAATTACATTAATAAAATTATTTGTGCTAGAACCTGCCAATCACAAAGAAACCCAAGATTCGCAATTACAATCACACACCGTGAGCACAGTAAGATACTGTAGAATCACTACCTGTGTTCCCCGTTTTGTACAGCAATCCCCGTAATGCCCACCCACGCTATTCTTGGAAATCATATAGCACACTTTGTTTACTCCGCCCTCCGCCTCCAATCCCTCCTATCCAAAGCATACCCTTTCCCTATGTAAACTCCTAGTCCAACATTCAGTTCTGTGAATATGCTGATGTTATGCTTCTTCAGTTTTTCTTGGTTCTACATCTCTACAGATGGGTCAAATCATTTGACACTTGTCTTCCTTCACCTCTTATTTCATGAGTAAAATGCAATCCAGATCCTTCCGACTTGTTGCAAATGTTAGGACTTTTTTTTCTTCTTATGACTGATTAATATGCAACTGTCGAAATGTACCACAACATGTTTACACATTAATATACTGATGGACACTTACCTGGGCTTCGATGAATAGAGCTGATAAACCCTTGGATGTATATGCATTTTTAATTCGGCTTCTGAAATGGATTTTTTGAGAGTTTATTATTGATTTGTTGATTTACCATTAATCTACAATTACATGTGTAACGTATTTACTAGACGCCCTTTACTACGTTCCACCCAATTCACCCCTGCAGTTAATTCCATCACCAGAGCAATGTACCGTAGAATCGCTAATTGTCTTCTCTGCTGGTAAGCACACCACGTGCACCCATTCCCACCTTATACATGCTAACGGAAATGCACACTTTCTTCCCCACCTCCTTTCCCCTCCATTCCCAACCATCCATCTCTGTCCCTTTCCCTTTGGTTACTGTGAATCTGTTCTTGTCTTCTGTGACACTGCTGTTTTTCTCCTTCAGTTTTTTCTTTGTTCTTATACTCCAATGATGAGTGACGTCATTTTACCTATACATGTAGGCCAGAAATAGTTATGTTTGCTATGATGGTGCAGCTGTGCAAGGCTGAGCTCTGCCCACCATCTGCTAGTGGCGTTTGCAGGAACAGCACTGTTGCCTGGAGATTCCATGATGTCACAGTGGGCTTCTTTCATGTAGACAGATTATGTCTGCTCAGAGAATTTGTTTCCCACTTCAGTGCCTGCTATCCTACACGGGGTGTATTTATGGTAAGGTTTGTGCTGAGCACCTTGACAGCATCAGAAGAAATGGAAATGAGTTCCAAGACACTGCGTGTTTCTTTTTATTTTGGCATCAATACCAGTTACCTAAGCAACATTATTTTAATTACACTACCCACATTATGAAATCCACACCATATACAGCATAAGGGTCACTGTCCATGAGCCCCGTATTGCACTGTAGAAGCACGGCTCTTCTTTGCTGTTCCACCACCTTCCTAGTGCCCACACCCTGCCCACACATGTGTGCTACACGTAATGCCCCATTTTACCTCACTTTCCTCCCTTCCAAGCCATTCCCCTGTGTCACTTTCCCTTTGGTAACCGTTAGTCCTCTCTTCAGTTCATGGAAGCTGCTACTGTCTTGTTCCTTCACTATTTTTCTTTTTTTTAAATTCTCCACAGTTGAGTGACATCAATTTCCACTTGACTTTCTCTTCGTGGCTTATTTCACTCTGAACAATACCCACAAGTTCCATGCATGTTGCTGTAAATTTTAAGATTTGTTTTCCTCATTTGGCTGAATAATATTCTACATCTCATGTACTGATGGACGTTAAGCTTGGCTTTTGTCAATACTTCAGTGAGAAACATAGGGGTGCAATTTTCGTTTTTAAAATGGGCTGCTGAATTCTGCTTATATATTTATAGATTTCTTTCTTTATGTTTATTCATATATGCCTTTACTGATTCATTAATTATTAAACTAAAATTACATGACAAACATTAATTTTACAAGACCCACACTATAACCAAGATCAACCCAGTTACTTCCCTGAAGTCACTGTCCATGAGCATAGAAAGTTACTGTATATACCATCTCCCCCAATCCACTTTAATAATGCTAATCGTTATGCCTACCTTCTTCTTGCTTTCATATCTAACAACGCCACTATCTTCCCCTTGGTAACTGTTACTCCAAACTCGTATTCTGTGAATCTGCTGATGTTTTGCTCCTTCAGTTTTATCTTGGCGCTTCGTCTCCACGCATGTGTTAAATTATTTGATACTTATTATCTCTTCCTCACTTATTTCACTGAGCATAATATGCTCTAGCGCCATCCATGTTGCAGCAAATGCTAGGATTTGTTTTCTTGTGATGGCTGAGTAATATTCCTTTCTGTATATGTAACACATCTTCTATACCCATTAATCTATTGATGTCCATTAAGCTCGGTTTCTTTGAATAGTACTCTGATTAACATAGGGATACATATATATCTTTATTAGCTGGGCAGATTCATTGGTTTTATTGGATTCTTTAATTAATTTATTCTTTATTTAATTATTATTTATCTATACGTAAAAGTATAACATGAGATTTTCTAGACTCCAACTGTCTCGAAATTCTTCCCAATGCCCCACTGCAGTCACTTCCATCAACAGAGCAATGTACTGTCGATTCACTGCCTGTGTTCACTGTTTGGTTTGGCCCTCACCGTGCACCCACATAAACAATATATGTGCTAATCATAATGCATCCTTTCTCTCCCCACTGTTATCCCTCCATTCTCCCATGTCCACATTAGTCGTTTCCCCTCAGGTAACTGTTAGTTCATTCTTGGGCTCTGTGTGTCTGCCACTATTTTGCACCTTCAGTTCTTTCCTGCTTCTCTATCTGCACAGATTGGTTATATCATATGATACTTGTCCTCCTGTCTTATTTCATTGAAAATAAAACCAAATTCTTTCATCCATGTTGTCACAAATGGGAGGAATTGTTCTCTTCTTATGGGTGAAAGGCAATGAATTGTTTATATATACCAGTTCTTCTTTATCCATTCATTTTCTGATGGAGATGGATCGGGTACTGTGAATTGTGCTGCGATAAACAAGGTGGTGCACATACTTTTTTAAATTGGGCTACTGCATTCTATCTACTTATCTATACAACTTTGTTTTCCACTATATATCTATCATCTATCTTCTTGCTATCTCACATCTATCATAGTCTTCATCTATCTCTATCATCTATCATCTATCTGCAACTGTAATCTCTGAAAACATCTATGAGTATTTCTTATTTCTCATTACAACACAATTACATGAGTAACATTGTTTACTACAACTTCCATCACCAAAATATCCCCACATATCCCATTGCATTCACTATCCTCCAGTGCAGTAAAATAAGGTAGAATCACTAGTCTTCTCTGTGACGTACCGGTCTCCACGTAACTCAACGAACACTATGTACACTTATTCAATTGCACCGTTTTTAACCTCCTGTCCTACTTATCCCTCCACTATAACACAAACGGCCCAGTCTCTTTCCTTTGGTAACCACTAGTCCATTCTTCTCTTCAGCGTGGCTTCTTCAGTTTGGTTATTTCACTTTTCTTCTATTTTTTATTACTCTTCTAGTGAGTGAAATCAGTTACCATGTTTCTGACACTCCATCGCTTATTTCACTGACCATAATTCTCTGCTATCTACATACATGTTGTTGTAAATGGTAGGATTTGTTGTCCTCATATGGCTGAATAATATCCCTCTCCTCATCTTCTCGTGGTTACTGAACTTTGCTACTATTAGTGCTGTGGTTATAAACATAGGTGATCACATGTCTTGTTTAAACTGTGCTGCTGTATTCTGTTACTCTGTATTTATTTTATTGCATTTGTTCGTTTAAAAATATCTCATTAATGTACAAATACATTAATAAAATTTTTTGCGCTAGAACCTGCCAATCACAAAGAAACCGAGGATTCGCAATTACAATCACACACCGTGAGCACAGTAAGATACTGTAGAATCACTACCTCTGTTCCCCGTTTTGTACAGCAATCCCCGTAATGCCCACCCACGCTATTCTTGGAAATCATATAGCACACTTTGTTTACTCCGCCCTCCGCCTCCAATCCCTCCTATCCAAAGCATACCCTTTCCCTATGTAAACTCCTAGTCCAACATTCAGTTCTGTGAATATGATGATGTTATGCTTCTTCAGTTTTTCTTGGTTCTACATCTCTACAGATGGGTCAAATCATTTCACACTTGTCTTCCTTCACCTCTTATTTCATGAGTAAAATGCAATCCAGATCCTTCCGACTTGTTGCAAATGTTAGGACTTTTTTTTCTTCTTATGACTGATTAATATGCAACTGTCGAAATGTACCACAACATGTTTACACATTAATCTACTGATGGACACTTACCTGGGCTTCGATGAATAGTGCTGATAAACCCTTGGATGTATATGCATTTTTAATTCGGCTTCTGAAATGGATTTTTTGAGAGTTTATTATTTGATTTGTTGATTTACCATTAATCTACAATTACATGTGTAACGTATTTACTAGACGCCCTTTACTACGTTCCACCCAATCCACCCCTGCAGTTAATTCCATCACCAGAGCAATGTACCGTAGAATCGCTAATTGTCTTCTCTGCTGGTAAGCACACCACGTGCACCCATTCCCACCTTATACATGCTAACGGAAATGCACACTTTCTTCCCCACCTCCTTTCCCCTCCATTCCCAACCATCCATCTCTGCCCTTTCCCTTTGGTTACTGTGAATCTGTTCTTGTCTTCTGTGACACTGCTGTTTTTCTCCTTCAGTTTTTTCTTTGTTCTTATACTCCAATGATGAGTGACGTCATTTTACCTATACATGTAGGCCAGAAATAGTTATGTTTGCTATGATGGTGCAGCTGTGCAAGGCTGGGCTCTGCCCACCATCTGCTAGTGGCGTCTGCAGGAACAGCACTGTTGCCTGGAGATTCCATGATGTCACAGTGGGCTTCTTTCATGTAGACAGATTATGTCTGCTCAGAGAATTTGTTTCCCACTTCAGTGCCTGCTATCCTACAAGGGGTGTACTTATGGTAAGGTTTGTGCTGAGCACCTTGACAGCATCAGAGGAAATGGAAATGAGTTCCAAGACACTGCGTGTTTCTTTTTATTTTGGCATCAATACCAGTTACCTAAGCAACATTATTTTAATTACACTACCCACATTATGAAATCCACACCATATACAGCATAAGGGTCACTGTCCATGAGCCCCGTATTGCACTGTAGAAGCACGGCTCTTCTTTGCTGTTCCACCACCTTCCTAGTGCCCACACCCTGCCCACACATGTGTGCTACACCTAATGCCCCATTTTACCTCATTTTCCTCCCTTCCAAGCCGTTCCCCTGTGTCACTTTCCCTTTGGTAACCGTTAGTCCTCTCTTCAGTTCATGGAAGCTGCTACTGTCTTGTTCCTTCACTATTTTTCTTTTTTTTAAATTCTCCACAGTTGAGTGACATCAATTTCCACTTGACATTCTCTTCGTGGCTAATTTCACTCAGAACAATACCCACAAGTTCCATGCATGTTGCTGTAAATGGTAAGATTTGTTTTCCTCATTTGGCTGAATAATATTCTACATCTCATATACTGATGGACGTTAAGCTTGGCTTTTGTCAATACTTCAGTGAGAAACATAGGGGTGCAATTTTCGTTTTTAAAATGGGCTGCTGCATTCTGCTTATATATTTATAGATTTGTTTTTTTATGTTTATTCATATATGCCTTTACTGATTCATTAATTATTAATCTAAAATTACATGACAAACATTAATTTTACAAGACCCACACTATAACCAAGATCAACCCAGTTACTTCCCTGAAGTCACTGTCCATGAGCATAGTAAGATACTGTATATACCATCTCCCCCAATCCACATTAATAATGCTAATCGTTATGCCTACCTTCTCCTTGCTTTCATATCTAACAACGCCACTATCTTCCCCTTGGTAACTGTTACTCCAAACTCGTATTCTGTGAATCTGCTGATGTTTTGCTCCTTCAGTTTTATCTTGGCGCTTCGTCTCCACGCATGTGTTAAATCATTTGATACTTATTTTCTCTTCCTCACTTATTTCACTGAGCATAATATGCTCTAGCGCCATCCATGTTGCAGCAAATGCTAGGATTTGTTTTCTTGTGATGGCTGAGTAATATTCCTTTCTGTATATGTACCACATCTTCTATACCCATTAATCTATTGATGTAAATTAAGCTCGGTTTCTTTGAAAAGTACTCTGATTAACATAGGGATATATATATCTTTATTAGCTGGGCAGATTCATTGGTTTTATTGCATTCTTTAATTAATTTATTCTTTATTTACTTAATATTAATCTATACGTTAAAGTATAACATGAGATTTTCTAGACTCCAACTGTCTCGAAATTATTCCCAATGACCCACTGCAGTCACTTCCATCAACAGAGCTATGTACTGTCGATTCACTGCCTGTCTTCACTGTTTGGTTCAGCCCTCACCGTGCACCCACAAAAACATTATATGTGCTAATCATAATGCAACCTTTCTCTCCCCACTGTTATCCCTCCATTCTCCCATGTCCACATTAGTCGTTTCCCCTTTGGTAACTGGTAGTTCATTCTTGGGCTCTGTGTGTCTGCCACTATTTTGGACCTTCAGTTCTTTCCTGCTTCTCTATCTGCACAGATTGGTCATATCATATGATACTTGTCCTCCTGTCTTATTTCATTGAAAATAAAACCAAATTCTTTCATCCATGTTGTCACAAATGGGAGGAATTGTTCTCTTCTTATGGGTGAAAGGCAATGAATTGTTTATATATACCACTTCTTCTTTATCCATTCACCTTCTGATGGAGATGGATCAGGTACTGTGAATTGTGCTGCGATAAACAAGGGGGTGCACATACCTTTTTTAAAATGGGCTACTGCATTCTATCTACTTATCTATACAACTTTGTTTTCCACTATATATCTATCATCTGACAATCTATCTTCTTGCTATCTCACATCTATCATAGTCATCATCTATCTCTATCATCTATCATCTATCTGCAACTGTAATCTCTGAACCCATCTATGAGTATTTCTTATTTCTCATTAAAACACAATTACATGAGTAACATTGTTTACTACAACTTCCATCACCAAAATATCCCCACATATCCCATTGCATTCACTATCCTCCAGTGCAGTAAAATAAGGTAGAATCACTAGTCTTCTCTGTGACGCACCGGTCTCCACGTAACTCAACGAACACTATGTACACTTATTCAATTGCACCGTTTTTAACCCCCTGTCCTACTTATCCCTCCACTATAACACAAACGGCCCAGTCTCTTTCCTTTGGTAACCACTAGTCCATTCTTCTCTTCAGCGTGGCTTCTTCAGTTTGGTTATTTCACTTTTCTTCTATTTTTTATTACTCTGCTAGTGAGTGAAATCAGTTACCATGTTTCTGACACTCCATCGCTTATTTCACTGACCATAATTCTCTGCTATCTACATACATGTTGTTGTAAATGGTAGGATTTGTTGTCCTCATATGGCTGAATAATATCCCTCTCCTCATCTTCTCGTGGTTACTGAACTTTGCTACTATTAGTGCTGTGGTTATAAACATAGGTGAGCACATGTCTTGTTTAAACTGTGCTGCTGTATTCTGTTACTCTGTATTTATTTTATTGCATTTGTTCGTTTAATAATATCTCATTAATGTACAATTACATTAATAAAATTATTTGTGCTAGAACCTGCCAATCACAAAGAAACCCAGGATTCTCAATTACAATCACACACCGTGAGCACAGTAAGATACTGTAGAATCACTACCTGTGTTCCCCGTTTTGTACAGCAATCCCCGTAATGCCCACCCACGCTATTCTTGGAAATCATATAGCACACTTTGTTTACTCCGCCCTCCGCCTCCAATACCTCCTATCCAAAGCATACCATTTCCCTATGTAAACTCCTAGTCCAACATTCAGTTCTGTGAATATGCTGATGTTATGCTTCTTCAGTTTTTCTTGGTTCTACATCTCTACAGATGGGTCAAATCATTTGACACTTGTCTTCCTTCACCTCTTATTTCATGAGTAAAATGCAATCCAGATCCTTCCGACTTGTTGCAAATGTTAGGACTTTTTTTTCTTCTTATGACTGATTAATATGCAACTGTCGAAATGTACCACAACATGTTTACACATTAATCTACTGATGGACACTTACCTGGGCTTCGATGAATAGTGCTGATAAACCCTTGGATGTATATGCATTTTAAATTCGGCTTCTGAAATGGATTTTTTGAGAGTTTATTATTGATTTGTTGATTTACCATTAATCTACAATTACATGTGTAACGTATTTACTTGACGCCCTTTACTACGTTCCACCCAATCCACCCTTCAGTTAATTCCATCACCAGAGCAATGTACCGAAGAATCGCTAATTGTCTTCTCTACTGGTAAGCACACCACGTGCACCCATTCCCACCTTATACATGCTAACGGAAATGCACACTTTCTTCCCCACCTCCTTTCCCCTCCATTCCCAACCATCCATCTCTGTCCCTTTCCCTTTGGTTACTGTGAATCTGTTCTTGTCTTCTGTGACACTGCTGTTTTTCTCCTTCAGTTTTTTCTTTGTTCTTATACTCCAATGATGAGTGACGTCATTTTACCTATACATGTTGGCCAGAAATAGTTATGTTTGCTATGATGTTGCAGCTGTGCAAGGCTGAGCTCTGCCTACCATCTGCTAGTGGCGTTTGCAGGAACAGCACTGTTGCCTGGAGATTCCATGATGTCACAGTGGGCTTCTTTCATGTAGACAGATTATGTCTGCTCAGAGAATTTGTTTCCCACTTCAGTGCCTGCTATCCTACACGGGGTGTATTTATGGTAAGGTTTGTGCTGAGCACCTTGACAGCATCAGAAGAAATGGAAATGAGTTCCAAGACACTGCGTGTTTCTTTTTATTTTGGCATCAATACCAGTTGCCTAAGCAACATTATTTTAATTACACTACCCACATTATGAAATCCACACCATATACAGCATAAGGGTCACTGTCCATGAGCCCCGTATTGCACTGTAGAAGCACGGCTCTTCTTTGCTGTTCCACCACCTTCCTAGTGC
Organism: Manis pentadactyla; assembly: GCF_030020395.1. Taxonomy (NCBI): domain Eukaryota; kingdom Metazoa; phylum Chordata; class Mammalia; order Pholidota; family Manidae; genus Manis; species Manis pentadactyla. The sequence goes on from NC_080039.1 coordinate 15,080,593, forward strand.
CCACACCCTGCCCACACATGTGTGCTACACGTAATGCCCCATTTTACCTCACTTTCCTCCCTTCCAAGCCATTCCCCTGTGTCACTTTCCCTTTGGTAACCGTTAGTCCTCTCTTCAGTTCATGGAAGCTGCTACTGTCTTGTTCCTTCACTATTTTTCTTTTTTTTAAATTCTCCACAGTTGAGTGACATCAATTTCCACTTGACTTTCTCTTCGTGGCTTATTTCACTCTGAACAATACCCACAAGTTCCATGCATGTTGCTGTAAATGGTAAGATTTGTTTTCCTCATTTGGCTGAATAATATTCTACATCTCATATACTGATGGACGTTAAGCTTGGCTTTTGTCAATACTTCAGTGAGAAACATAGGGGTGCAATTTTCGTTTTTAAAATGGGCTGCTGCATTCTGCTTATATATTTATAGATTTGTTTCTTTATGTTTATTCATATATGCCTTTACTGATTCATTAATTATTAATCTAAAATTACATGACAAACATTAATTTTACAAGACCCACACTATAACCAAGATCAACCCAGTTACTTCCCTGAAGTCACTGTCCATGAGCATAGTAAGATACTGTATATACCATCACCCCCAATCCACTTTAATAATGCTAATCGTTATGCCTACCTTCTCCTTGCTTTCATATCTAACAACGCCACTATCTTCCCCTTGGTAACTGTTACTCCAAACTCGTATTCTGTGAATCTGCTGATGTTTTGCTCCTTCAGTTTTATCTTGGCGCTTCGTCTCCACGCATGTGTTAAATTATTTGATACTTATTATCTCTTCCTCACTTATTTCACTGAGCATAATATGCTCTAGCGCCATCCATGTTGCAGCAAATGCTAGGATTTGTTTTCTTGTGATGGCTGAGTAATATTCCTTTCTGTATATGTACCACATCTTCTATACCCATTAATCTATTGATGTCCATTAAGCTCGGTTTCTTTGAATAGTACTCTGATTAACATAGGGATATATATATCTTTATTAGCTGGGCAGATTCATTGGTTTTATTGGATTCTTTAATTAATTTATTCTTTATTTAATTATTATTAATCTATACGTAAAAGTATAACATGAGATTTTCTAGACTCCAACTGTCTCGAAATTCTTCCCAATGCCCCACTGCAGTCACTTCCATCAACAGAGCAATGTACTGTCGATTCACTGCCTGTGTTCACTGTTTGGTTCAGCCCTCACCGTGCACCCACATAAACAATATATGTGCTAATCATAATGCATCCTTTCTCTCCCCACTATTATCCCTCCATTCTCCCATGTCCACATTAGTCGTTTCCCCTCTGGTAACTGTTAGTTCATTCTTGGGCTCTGTGTGTCTGCCACTATTTTGCACCTTCAGTTCTTTCCTGCTTCTCTATCTGCACAGATTGGTCATATCATATGATACTTGTCCTCCTGTCTTATTTCATTGAAAATAAAACCAAATTCTTTCATCCATGTTGTCACAAGTGGGAGGAATTGTTCTCTTCTTATGGGTGAAAGGCAATGAATTGTTTATATATACCACTTCTTCTTTATCCATTCATCTTCTGATGGAGATGGATCGGGTACTGTGAATTGTGCTGCGATAAACAAGGGGGTGCACATACCTTTTTTAAAATGGGCTACTGCATTCTATCTACTTATCTATACAACTTTGTTTTCCACTATATATCTATCATCTGACAATCTATCTTCTTGCTATCTCACATCTATCATAGTCATCATCTATCTCTATCATCTATCATCTATCTGCAACTGTAATCTCTGAACCCATCTATGAGTATTTCTTATTTCTCATTAAAACACAATTACATGAGTAACATTGTTTACTACAACTTCCATCACCAAAATATCCCCACATATCCCATTGCATTCACTATCCTCCAGTGCAGTAAAATAAGGTAGAATCACTAGTCTTCTCTGTGACGCACCGGTCTCCACGTAACTCAACGAACACTATGTACACTTATTCAATTGCACCGTTTTTAACCCCCTGTCCTACTTATCCCTCCACTATAACACAAACGGCCCAGTCTCTTTCCTTTGGTAACCACTAGTCCATTCTTCTCTTCAGCGTGGCTTCTTCAGTTTGGTTATTTCACTTTTCTTCTATTTTTTATTACTCTGCTAGTGAGTGAAATCAGTTACCATGTTTCTGACACTCCATCGCTTATTTCACTGACCATAATTCTCTGCTATCTACATACATGTTGTTGTAAATGGTAGGATTTGTTGTCCTCATATGGCTGAATAATATCCCTCTCCTCATCTTCTCGTGGTTACTGAACTTTGCTACTATTAGTGCTGTGGTTATAAACATAGGTGAGCACATGTCTTGTTTAAACTGTGCTGCTGTATTCTGTTACTCTGTATTTATTTTATTGCATTTGTTCGTTTAATAATATCTCATTAATGTACAATTACATTAATAAAATTATTTGTGCTAGAACCTGCCAATCACAAAGAAACCCAGGATTCTCAATTACAATCACACACCGTGAGCACAGTAAGATACTGTAGAATCACTACCTGTGTTCCCCGTTTTGTACAGCAATCCCCGTAATGCCCACCCACGCTATTCTTGGAAATCATATAGCACACTTTGTTTACTCCGCCCTCCGCCTCCAATACCTCCTATCCAAAGCATACCATTTCCCTATGTAAACTCCTAGTCCAACATTCAGTTCTGTGAATATGCTGATGTTATGCTTCTTCAGTTTTTCTTGGTTCTACATCTCTACAGATGGGTCAAATCATTTGACACTTGTCTTCCTTCACCTCTTATTTCATGAGTAAAATGCAATCCAGATCCTTCCGACTTGTTGCAAATGTTAGGACTTTTTTTTCTTCTTATGACTGATTAATATGCAACTGTCGAAATGTACCACAACATGTTTACACATTAATCTACTGATGGACACTTACCTGGGCTTCGATGAATAGTGCTGATAAACCCTTGGATGTATATGCATTTTAAATTCGGCTTCTGAAATGGATTTTTTGAGAGTTTATTATTGATTTGTTGATTTACCATTAATCTACAATTACATGTGTAACGTATTTACTTGACGCCCTTTACTACGTTCCACCCAATCCACCCTTCAGTTAATTCCATCACCAGAGCAATGTACCGAAGAATCGCTAATTGTCTTCTCTACTGGTAAGCACACCACGTGCACCCATTCCCACCTTATACATGCTAACGGAAATGCACACTTTCTTCCCCACCTCCTTTCCCCTCCATTCCCAACCATCCATCTCTGTCCCTTTCCCTTTGGTTACTGTGAATCTGTTCTTGTCTTCTGTGACACTGCTGTTTTTCTCCTTCAGTTTTTTCTTTGTTCTTATACTCCAATGATGAGTGACGTCATTTTACCTATACATGTTGGCCAGAAATAGTTATGTTTGCTATGATGTTGCAGCTGTGCAAGGCTGAGCTCTGCCCACCATCTGCTAGTGGCGTTTGCAGGAACAGCACTGTTGCCTGGAGATTCCATGATGTCACAGTGGGCTTCTTTCATGTAGACAGATTATGTCTGCTCAGAGAATTTGTTTCCCACTTCAGTGCCTGCTATCCTACACGGGGTGTATTTATCGTAAGGTTTGTGCTGAGCACCTTGACAGCATCAGAAGAAATGGAAATGAGTTCCAAGACACTGCGTGTTTCTTTTTATTTTGGCATCAATACCAGTTGCCTAAGCAACATTATTTTAATTACACTACCCACATTATGAAATCCACACCATATACAGCATAAGGGTCACTGTCCATGAGCCCCGTATTGCACTGTAGAAGCACGGCTCTTCTTTGCTGTTCCACCACCTTCCTAGTGCCCACACCCTGCCCACACATGTGTGCTACACGTAATGCCCCATTTTACCTCACTTTCCTCCCTTCCAAGCCATTCCCCTGTGTCACTTTCCCTTTGGTAACCGTTAGTCCTCTCTTCAGTTCATGGAAGCTGCTACTGTCTTGTTCCTTCACTATTTTTCTTTTTTTTAAATTCTCCACAGTTGAGTGACATCAATTTCCACTTGACTTTCTCTTCGTGGCTTATTTCACTCTGAACAATACCCACAAGTTCCATGCATGTTGCTGTAAATGGTAAGATTTGTTTTCCTCATTTGGCTGAATAATATTCTACATCTCATATACTGATGGACGTTAAGCTTGGCTTTTGTCAATACTTCAGTGAGAAACATAGGGGTGCAATTTTCGTTTTTAAAATGGGCTGCTGCATTCTGCTTATATATTTATAGATTTGTTTCTTTATGTTTATTCATATATGCCTTTACTGATTCATTAATTATTAATCTAAAATTACATGACAAACATTAATTTTACAAGACCCACACTATAACCAAGATCAACCCAGTTACTTCCCTGAAGTCACTGTCCATGAGCATAGTAAGATACTGTATATACCATCTCCCCCAATCCACTTTAATAATGCTAATCGTTATGCCTACCTTCTCCTTGCTTTCATATCTAACAACGCCACTATCTTCCCCTTGGTAACTGTTACTCCAAACTCGTATTCTGTGAATCTGCTGATGTTTTGCTCCTTCAGTTTTATCTTGGCGCTTCGTCTCCACGCATGTGTTAAATTATTTGATACTTATTATCTCTTCCTCACTTATTTCACTGAGCATAATATGCTCTAGCGCCATCCATGTTGCAGTAAATGCTAGGATTTGTTTTCTTGTGATGGCTGAGTAATATTCCTTTCTGTATATGTACCACATCTTCTATACCCATTAATCTATTGATGTCCATTAAGCTCGGTTTCTTTGAATAGTACTCTGATTAACATAGGGATATATATATCTTTATTAGCTGGGCAGATTCATTGGTTTTATTGGATTCTTTAATTAATTTATTCTTTATTTAATTATTATTAATCTATACGTAAAAGTATAACATGAGATTTTCTAGACTCCAACTGTCTCGAAATTCTTCCCAATGCCCCACTGCAGTCACTTCCATCAACAGAGCAATGTACTGTCGATTCACTGCCTGTGTTCACTGTTTGGTTCAGCCCTCACCGTGCACCCACATAAACAATATATGTGCTAATCATAATGCATCCTTTCTCTCCCCACTATTATCCCTCCATTCTCCCATGTCCACATTAGTCGTTTCCCCTCTGGTAACTGTTAGTTCATTCTTGGGCTCTGTGTGTCTGCCACTATTTTGCACCTTCAGTTCTTTCCTGCTTCTCTATCTGCACAGATTGGTCATATCATATGATACTTGTCCTCCTGTCTTATTTCATTGAAAATAAAACCAAATTCTTTCATCCATGTTGTCACAAGTGGGAGGAATTGTTCTCTTCTTATGGGTGAAAGGCAATGAATTGTTTATATATACCACTTCTTCTTTATCCATTCATCTTCTGATGGAGATGGATCGGGTACTGTGAATTGTGCTGCGATAAACAAGGGGGTGCACATACCTTTTTTAAAATGGGCTACTGCATTCTATCTACTTATCTATACAACTTTGTTTTCCACTATATATCTATCATCTGACAATCTATCTTCTTGCAATCTCACATCTATCATAGTCATCATCTATCTCTATCATCTATCATCTATCTGCAACTGTAATCTCTGAACCCATCTATGAGTATTTCTTATTTCTCATTAAAACACAATTACATGAGTAACATTGTTTACTACAACTTCCATCACCAAAATATCCCCACATATCCCATTGCATTCACTATCCTCCAGTGCAGTAAAATAAGGTAGAATCACTAGTCTTCTCTGTGACGCACCGGTCTCCACGTAACTCAACGAACACTATGTACACTTATTCAATTGCACCGTTTTTAACCCCCTGTCCTACTTATCCCTCCACTATAACACAAACGGCCCAGTCTCTTTCCTTTGGTAACCACTAGTCCATTCTTCTCTTCAGCGTGGCTTCTTCAGTTTGGTTATTTCACTTTTCTTCTATTTTTTATTACTCTGCTAGTGAGTGAAATCAGTTACCATGTTTCTGACACTCCATCGCTTATTTCACTGACCATAATTCTCTGCTATCTACATACATGTTGTTGTAAATGGTAGGATTTGTTGTCCTCATATGGCTGAATAATATCCCTCTCCTCATCTTCTCGAGGTTACTGAACTTTGCTACTATTAGTGCTGTGGTTATAAACATAGGTGAGCACATGTCTTGTTTAAACTGTGCTGCTGTATTCTGTTACTCTGTATTTATTTTATTGCATTTGTTCGTTTAATAATATCTCATTAATGTACAATTACATTAATAAAATTATTTGTGCTAGAACCTGCCAATCACAAAGAAACCCAGGATTCTCAATTACAATCACACACCGTGAGCACAGTAAGATACTGTAGAATCACTACCTGTGTTCCCCGTTTTGTACAGCAATCCCCGTAATGCCCACCCACGCTATTCTTTTAAATCATATAGCACACTTTGTTTACTCCGCCCTCCGCCTCCAATCCCTCCTATCCAAAGCATACCATTTCCCTATGTAAACTCCTAGTCCAACATTCAGTTCTGTGAATATGCTGATGTTATGCTTCTTCAGTTTTTCTTGGTTCTACATCTCTACAGATGGGTCAAATCATTTGACACTTGTCTTCCTTAACCTCTTATTTCATGAGTAAAATGCAATCCAGATCCTTCCGACTTGTTGCAAATGTTAGGACTTTTTTTTCTTCTTATGACTGATTAATATGCAACTGTCGAAATGTACCACAACATGTTTACACATTAATCTACTGATGGACACTTACCTGGGCTTCGATGAATAGTGCTGATAAACCCTTGGATGTATATGCATTTTAAATTCGGCTTCTGAAATGGATTTTTTGAAAGTTTATTATTGATTTGTTGATTTACCATTAATCTACAATTACATGTGTAACGTATTTACTTGACGCCCTTTACTACGTTCCACCCAATTCACCCCTGCAGTTAATTCCATCACCAGAGCAATGTACCGTAGAATCGCTAATTGTCTTCTCTGCTGGTAAGCACACCACGTGCACCCATTCCCACCTTATACATGCTAACGGAAATGCACACTTTCTTCCCCACCTCCTTTCCCCTCCATTCCCAACCATCCATCTCTGTCCCTTTCCCTTTGGTTACTGTGAATCTGTTCTTGTCTTCTGTGACACTGCTGTTTTTCTCCTTCAGTTTTTTCTTTGTTCTTATACTCCAATGATGAGTGACGTCATTTTACCTATACATGTTGGCCAGAAATAGTTATGTTTGCTATGATGTTGCAGCTGTGCAAGGCTGAGCTCTGCCCACCATCTGCTAGTGGCGTTTGCAGGAAAAGCACTGTTGCCTGGAGATTCCATGATGTCACAGTGGGCTTCTTTCATGTAGACAGATTATGTCTGCTCAGAGAATTTGTTTCCCACTTCAGTGCCTGCTATCCTACACGGGGTGTATTTATGGTAAGGTTTGTGCTGAGCACCTTGACAGCATCAGAAGAAATGGAAATGAGTTCCAAGACACTGCGTGTTTCTTTTTATTTTGGCATCAATACCAGTTGCCTAAGCAACATTATTTTAATTACACTACCCACATTATGAAATCCACACCATATACAGCATAAGGGTCACTGTCCATGAGCCCCGTATTGCACTGTAGAAGCACGGCTCTTCTTTGCTGTTCCACCACCTTCCTAGTGCCCACACCCTGCCCACACATGTGTGCTACACGTAATGCCCCATTTTACCTCACTTTCCTCCCTTCCAAGCCTTTCCCCTGTGTCACTTTCCCTTTGGTAACCGTTAGTCCTCTCTTCAGTTCATGGAAGCTGCTACTGTCTTGTTCCTTCACTATTTTTCTTTTTTTTAAATTCTCCACAGTTGAGTGACATCAATTTCCACTTGACTTTCTCTTCGTGGCTTATTTCACTCTGAACAATACCCACAAGTTCCATGCATGTTGCTGTAAATGGTAAGATTTGTTTTCCTCATTTGGCTGAATAATATTCTACATCTCATATACTGATGGACGTTAAGCTTGGCTTTTGTCAATACTTCAGTGAGAAACATAGGGGTGCAATTTTCGTTTTTAAAATGGGCTGCTGCATTCTGCTTATATATTTATAGATTTGTTTCTTTATGTTTATTCATATATGCCTTTACTGATTCATTAATTATTAATCTAAAATTACATGACAAACATTAATTTTACAAGACCCACACTATAACCAAGATCAACCCAGTTACTTCCCTGAAGTCACTGTCCATGAGCATAGTAAGATACTGTATATACCATCTCCCCCAATCCACTTTAATAATGCTAATCGTTATGCCTACCTTCTCCTTGCTTTCATATCTAACAACGCCACTATCTTCCCCTTGGTAACTGTTACTCCAAACTCGTATTCTGTGAATCTGCTGATGTTTTGCTCCTTCAGTTTTATCTTGGCGCTTCGTCTCCACGCATGTGTTAAATTATTTGATACTTATTATCTCTTCCTCACTTATTTCACTGAGCATAATATGCTCTAGCGCCATCCATGTTGCAGCAAATGCTAGGATTTGTTTTCTTGTGATGGCTGAGTAATATTCCTTTCTGTATATGTACCACATCTTCTATACCCATTAATCTATTGATGTCCATTAAGCTCGGTTTCTTTGAATAGTACTCTGATTAACATAGGGATATATATATCTTTATTAGCTGGGCAGATTCATTGGTTTTATTGGATTCTTTAATTAATTTATTCTTTATTTAATTATTATTAATCTATACGTAAAAGTATAACATGAGATTTTCTAGACTCCAACTGTCTCGAAATTCTTCCCAATGCCCCACTGCAGTCACTTCCATCAACAGAGCAATGTACTGTCGATTCACTGCCTGTGTTCACTGTTTGGTTCAGCCCTCACCGTGCACCCACATAAACAATATATGTGCTAATCATAATGCATCCTTTCTCTCCCCACTATTATCCCTCCATTCTCCCATGTCCACATTAGTCGTTTCCCCTCTGGTAACTGTTAGTTCATTCTTGGGCTCTGTGTGTCTGCCACTATTTTGCACCTTCAGTTCTTTCCTGCTTCTCTATCTGCACAGATTGGTCATATCATATGATACTTGTCCTCCTGTCTTATTTCATTGAAAATAAAACCAAATTCTTTCATCCATGTTGTCACAAGTGGGAGGAATTGTTCTCTTCTTATGGGTGAAAGGCAATGAATTGTTTATATATACCACTTCTTCTTTATCCATTCATCTTCTGATGGAGATGGATCGGGTACTGTGAATTGTGCTGCGATAAACAAGGGGGTGCACATACCTTTTTTAAAATGGGCTACTGCATTCTATCTACTTATCTATACAACTTTGTTTTCCACTATATATCTATCATCTGACAATCTATCTTCTTGCTATCTCACATCTATCATAGTCATCATCTATCTCTATCATCTATCATCTATCTGCAACTATAATCTCTGAACCCATCTATGAGTATTTCTTATTTCTCATTAAAACACAATTACATGAGTAACATTGTTTACTACAACTTCCATCACCAAAATATCCCCACATATCCCATTGCATTCACTATCCTCCAGTGCAGTAAAATAAGGTAGAATCACTAGTCTTCTCTGTGACGCACCGGTCTCCACGTAACTCAACGAACACTATGTACACTTATTCAATTGCACCGTTTTTAACCCCCTGTCCTACTTATCCCTCCACTATAACACAAACGGCCCAGTCTCTTTCCTTTGGTAACCACTAGTCCATTCTTCTCTTCAGCGTGGCTTCTTCAGTTTGGTTATTTCACTTTTCTTCTATTTTTTATTACTCTGCTAGTGAGTGAAATCAGTTACCATGTTTCTGACACTCCATCGCTTATTTCACTGACCATAATTCTCTGCTATCTACATACATGTTGTTGTAAATGGTAGGATTTGTTGTCCTCATATGGCTGAATAATATCCCTCTCCTCATCTTCTCGTGGTTACTGAACTTTGCTACTATTAGTGCTGTGGTTATAAACATAGGTGAGCACATGTCTTGTTTAAACTGTGCTGCTGTATTCTGTTACTCTGTATTTATTTTATTGCATTTGTTCGTTTAATAATATCTCATTAATGTACAATTACATTAATAAAATTATTTGTGCTAGAACCTGCCAATCACAAAGAAACCCAGGATTCTCAATTACAATCACACACCGTGAGCACAGTAAGATACTGTAGAATCACTACCTGTGTTCCCCGTTTTGTACAGCAATCCCCATAATGCCCACCCACGCTATTCTTGGAAATCATATAGCACACTTTGTTTACTCCGCCCTCCGCCTCCAATACCTCCTATCCAAAGCATACCATTTCCCTATGTAAACTCCTAGTCCAACATTCAGTTCTGTGAATATGCTGATGTTATGCTTCTTCAGTTTTTCTTGGTTCTACATCTCTACAGATGGGTCAAATCATTTGACACTTGTCTTCCTTCACCTCTTATTTCATGAGTAAAATGCAATCCAGATCCTTCCGACTTGTTGCAAATGTTAGGACTTTTTTTTCTTCTTATGACTGATTAATATGCAACTGTCGAAATGTACCACAACATGTTTACACATTAATCTACTGATGGACACTTACCTGGGCTTCGATGAATAGTGCTGATAAACCCTTGGATGTATATGCATTTTAAATTCGGCTTCTGAAATGGATTTTTTGAGAGTTTATTATTGATTTGTTGATTTACCATTAATCTACAATTACATGTGTAACGTATTTACTTGACGCCCTTTACTACGTTCCACCCAATCCACCCTTCAGTTAATTCCATCACCAGAGCAATGTACCGAAGAATCGCTAATTGTCTTCTCTACTGGTAAGCACACCACGTGCACCCATTCCCACCTTATACATGCTAACGGAAATGCACACTTTCTTCCCCACCTCCTTTCCCCTCCATTCCCAACCATCCATCTCTGTCCCTTTCCCTTTGGTTACTGTGAATCTGTTCTTGTCTTCTGTGACACTGCTGTTTTTCTCCTTCAGTTTTTTCTTTGTTCTTATACTCCAATGATGAGTGACGTCATTTTACCTATACATGTAGGCCAGAAATAGTTATGTTTGCTATGATGTTGCAGCTGTGCAAGGCTGAGCTCTGCCCACCATCTGCTAGTGGCGTTTGCAGGAACAGCACTGTTGCCTGGAGATTCCATGATGTCACAGTGGGCTTCTTTCATGTAGACAGATTATGTCTGCTCAGAGAATTTGTTTCCCACTTCAGTGCCTGCTCTCCTACACGGGGTGTATTTATGGTAAGGTTTGTGCTGAGCACCTTGACAGCATTAGAAGAAATGGAAATGAGTTCCAAGACACTGCGTGTTTCTTTTTATTTTGGCATCAATACCAGTTGCCTAAGCAACATTATTTTAATTACACTACCCACATTATGAAATCCACACCATATACAGCATAAGGGTCACTGTCCATGAGCCCCGTATTGCACTGTAGAAGCACGGCTCTTCTTTGCTGTTCCACCACCTTCCTAGTGCCCACACCCTGCCCACACATGTGTGCTACACGTAATGCCCCATTTTACCTCACTTTCCTCCCTTCCAAGCCATTCCCCTGTGTCACTTTCCCTTTGGTAACCGTTAGTCCTCTCTTCAGTTCATGGAAGCTGCTACTGTCTTGTTCCTTCACTATTTTTCTTTTTTTTAAATTCTCCACAGTTGAGTGACATCAATTTCCACTTGACTTTCTCTTCGTGGCTTATTTCACTCTGAACAATACCCACAAGTTCCATGCATGTTGCTGTAAATGGTAAGATTTGTTTTCCTCATTTGGCTGAATAATATTCTACATCTCATATACTGATGGACGTTAAGCTTGGCTTTTGTCAATACTTCAGTGAGAAACATAGGGGTGCAATTTTCGTTTTTAAAATGGGCTGCTGCATTCTGCTTATATATTTATAGATTTGTTTCTTTATGTTTATTCATATATGCCTTTACTGATTCATTAATTATTAATCTAAAATTACATGACAAACATTAATTTTACAAGACACACACTATAACCAAGATCAACCCAGTTAATTCCCTGAAGTCACTGTCCATGAGCATAGAAAGTTACTGTATATACCATCTCCCCCAATCCACATTAATAATGCTAATCGTTATGCCAACCTTCTCCTTGCTTTCATATCTAACAATGCCACTATCTTCCCCTTGGTAACTGTTACTCCAAACTCGTATTCTGTGAATCTGCTGATGTTTTGCTCCTTCAGTTTTATATTGGCGCTTCGTCTCCACGCATGTGTTAAATTATTTGATACTTATTATCTCTTCCTCACTTATTTCACTGAGCATAATATGCTCTAGCGCCATCCATGTTGCAGCAAATGCTAGGATTTGTTTTCTTGTGATGGCTGAGTAATATTCCTTTCTGTATATGTACCACATCTTCTCTACCCATTAATCTATTGATGTCCATTAAGCTCGGTTTCTTTGAATAGTACTCTGATTAACATAGGGATATATATATCTTTATTAGCTGGGCAGATTCATTGGGTTTATTGGATTCTTTAATTAACTTATTCTTCATTTACCTATTATTAATCTATACGTAAAAGTATAACATGAGATTTTCAAGACTCCAACTGTCTTGAAATTCTTCCCAATGCCCCACTGCAGTCACTTCAATCAACAGAGCAATGTACTGTCGATTCAGTGCCTGTCTTCACTGTTTGGTTCAGCCCTCACCGTGCACCCACAAAAACATTATATGTGCTAATCATAATGCAACCTTTCTCTCCCCACTGTTATCCCTCCATTCTCCCATGTACACATTAGTCGTTTCCACTCTGGTAACTGTTAGTTCATTCTTGGGCTCTGTGTGTCTACCACTATTTTGCACCTTCAGTTCTTTCCTGCTTCTCTATCTGCACAGATTGGTCATATCATATGATACTTGTATTCCTGTCTTATTTCATTGAAAATAAAACCAAATTCTTTCATCCATGTTGTCACAAATGGGAGGAATTGTTCTCTTCTTATGGGTGAAAGGCAATGAATTGTTTATATATACCACTTCTTCTTTATCCATTCATCTTCTGATGGAGATGGATCGGGTACTGTGAATTGTGCTGCGATAAACAAGGGGGTGCACATACCTTTTTTAAATTGGGCTACTGCATTCTATCTACTTATCTATACAACTTTGTTTTCCACTATATATCTATCACCTGACAATCTATCTTCTTGCTCTCTCACATCTATCATAGTCGTCATCTATCTCTATCATCTATCATCTATCTGCAACTGTAATCTCTGAACCCATCTATGAGTATTTCTTATTTCTCATTAATACACAATTACATGAGTAACATTGTTTACTACAACTTCCATCACCAAATTATCCCCACATATCCCATTGCATTCACTATCCTCCAGTGCAGTAAAATAAGGTAGAATCACTAGTCTTCTCTGTGACGCACCGGTCTCCACGTAACTCAACGAACACTATGTACACTTATTCAATTGCACCGTTTTTAACCCCCTGTCCTACTTATCCCTCCACTATAACACAAACGGTCCAGTCTCTTTCCTTTGTTAACCACTAGTCCATTCTTCTCTTCAGCGTGGCTTCTTCAGTTTGGTTATTTCACTTTTCTTCTATTTTTTATTACTCTGCTAGTGAGTGAAATCAGTTACCATGTTTCTGACACTCCATCGCTTATTTCACTGACCATAATTCTCTGCTATCTACATACATGTTGTTGTAAATGGTAGGATTTGTTGTCCTCATATGGCTGAATAATATCCCTCTCCTCATCTTCTCGTGGTTACTGAACTTTGCTACTATTAGTGCTGTGGTTATAAACATAGGTGAGCACATGTCTTGTTTAAACTGTGCTGCTGTATTCTGTTACTCTGTATTTATTTTATTGCATTTGTTCGTTTAATAATATCTCATTAATGTACAATTACATTAATAAAATTATTTGTGCTAGAACCTGCCAATCACAAAGAAACCCAGGATTCGCAATTACAATCACACACCGTGAGCACAGTAAGATACTGTAGAATCACTACCTGTGTTCCCCGTTTTGTACAGCAATCCCCGTAATGCCCACCCACGCTTTTCTTGGAAATCATATAGCACACTTTGTTTACTCCGCCCTCCGCCTCCAATCACTCCTATCCAAAGCATACCCTTTCCCTATGTAAACTCCTTGTCCAACATTCAGTTCTGCGAATATGCTGATGTTATGCTTCTTCAGTTTTTCTTGGTTCTACATCTCTACAGATGGGTCAAATCATTTGACACTTGTCTTCCTTCACCTCTTATTTCATGAGTAAAATGCAATCCAGATCCTTCCGACTTGTTGCAAATGTTAGGACTTTTTTTTCTTCTTATGACTGATTAATATGCAACTGTCGAAATGTACCACAACATGTTTACACATTAATCTACTGATGGACACTCACCTGGGCTTCGATGAATAGTGCTGATAAACCCTTGGATGTATATGCATTTTTAATTCGGCTTCTGAAATGGATTTTTTGAGAGTTTATTATTGATTTGTTGATTTACGATTAATCTACAATTACATGTGTAACGTATTTACTAGACGCCCTTTACTACGTTCCACCCAATCCACCCCTGCAGTTAATTCCATCACCAGAGCAATGTACCGTAGAATCGCTAATTGTCTTCTCTGCTGGTAAGCACACCACGTGCACCCATTCCCACCTTATACATGCTAACGGAAATGCACACTTTCTTCCCCACATCCTTTCCCCTCCATTCCCAACCATCCATCTCTGTCCCTTTCCCTTTGGTAACTGTGAATCTGTTCTTGTCTTCTGTGACACTGCTGTTTTTCTCCTTCAGTTTTTTCTTTGTTCTTATACTCCAATGATGAGTGACGTCATTTTACCTATACATGTAGGCCAGAAATAGTTATGTTTGCTATGATGGTGCAGCTGTGCAAGGCTGAGCTCTGCCCACCATCTGCTAGTGGCGTTTGCAGGAACAGCACTGTTGCCTGGAGATTCCATGATGTCACAGTGGGCTTCTTTCATGTAGACAGATTATGTCTGCTCAGAGAATTTGTTTCCCACTTCAGTGCCTGCTATCCTACACGGGGTGTATTTATGGTAAGGTTTGTGCTGAGCACCTTGACAGCATCAGAAGAAATGGAAATGAGTTCCAAGACACTGCGTGTTTCTTTTTATTTTGGCATCAATACCAGTTGCCTAAGCAACATTATTTTAATTACACTACCCACATTATGAAATCCACACCATATACAGCATAAGGGTCACTGTCCATGAGCCCCGTATTGCACTGTAGAAGCACGGCTCTTCTTTGCTGTTCCACCACCTTCCTAGTGCCCACACCCTGCCCACACATGTGTGCTACACGTAATGCCCCATTTTACCTCACTTTCCTCCCTTCCAAGCCATTCCCCTGTGTCACTTTCCCTTTGGTAACCGTTAGTCCTCTCTTCAGTTCATGGAAGCTGCTACTGTCTTGTTCCTTCACTATTTTTCTTTTTTTAAAATTCTCCACAGTTGAGTGACATCAATTTCCACTTGACTTTCTCTTCGTGGCTTATTTCACTCTGAACAATACCCACAAGTTCCATGCATGTTGCTGTAAATGGTAAGATTTGTTTTCCTCATTTGGCTGAATAATATTCTACATCTCATATACTGATGGACGTTAAGCTTGGCTTTTGTCAATACTTCAGTGAGAAACATAGGGGTGCAATTTTCGTTTTTAAAATGGGCTGCTGCATTCTGCTTATATACTTATAGATTTGTTTATTTATGTTTATTCATATATGCCTTTACTGATTCATTAATTATTAATCTAAAATTACATGACAAACATTAATTTTACAAGACCCACACTATAACCAAGATCAACCCAGTTACTTCCCTGAAGTCACTGTCCATGAGCATAGTAAGATACTGTATATACCATCTCCCCCAATCCACTTTAATAATGCTAATCGTTATGCCTACCTTTACCTTGCTTTCATATCTAACAACGCCACTATCTTCCCCTTGGTAACTGTTACTCCAAACTCGTATTCTGTGAATCTGCTGATGTTTTGCTCCTTCAGTTTTATCTTGGCGCTTCGTCTCCACGCATGTGTTAAATTATTTGATACTTATTATCTCTTCCTCACTTATTTCACTGAGCATAATATGCTCTAGCGCCATCCATGTTGCAGCAAATGCTAGGATTTGTTTTCTTGTGATGGCTGAGTAATATTCCTTTCTGTATATGTACCACATCTTCTATACCCATTAATCTATTGATGTCCATTAAGCTCGGTTTCTTTGAATAGTACTCTGATTAACATAGGGATATATATATCTTTATTAGCTGGGCAGATTCATTGGTTTTATTGGATTCTTTATTTAATTTATTCTTTTTTTAATTATTATTAATCTATACGTAAAAGTATAACATGAGATTTTCTAGACTCCAACTGTCTCGAAATTCTTCCCAATGCCCCACTGCAGTCACTTCCATCAACAGAGCAATGTACTGTCGATTCACTGCCTGTGTTCACTGTTTGGTTCAGCCCTCACCGTGCACCCACATAAACAATATATGTGCTAATCATAATGCATCCTTTCTCTCCCCACTGTTATCCCTCCATTCTCCCATGTCCACATTAGTCGTTTCCCCTCTGGTAACTGTTAGTTCATTCTTGGGCTCTGTGTGTCTGCCACTATTTTGCACCTTCAGTTCTTTCCTGCTTCTCTATCTGCACAGATTGGTCATATCATATGATACTTGTCCTCCTGTCTTATTTCATTGAAAATAAAACCAAATTCTTTCATCCATGTTGTCACAAATGGGAGGAATTGTTCTCTTCTTATGGGTGAAAGGCAATGAATTGTTTATATATACCACTTCTTCTTTATCCATTCATCTTCTGATGGAGATGGATCGGGTACTGTGAATTGTGCTGCGATAAACAAGGGGGTGCACATACCTTTTTTAAATTGGGCTACTGCATTCTATCTACTTATCTATACAACTTTGTTTTCCACTATATATCTATCATCTGACAATCTATCTTCTTGCAATCTCACATCTATCATAGTCATCATCTATCTCTATCATCTATCATCTATCTGCAACTGTAATCTCTGAACCCATCTATGAGTATTTCTTATTTCTCATTAAAACACAATTACATGAGTAACATTGTTTACTACAACTTCCATCACCAAAATATCCCCACATATCCCATTGCATTCACTATCCTCCAGTGCAGTAAAATAAGGTAGAATCACTA
Organism: Manis pentadactyla; assembly: GCF_030020395.1. Classification (NCBI taxonomy): domain Eukaryota; kingdom Metazoa; phylum Chordata; class Mammalia; order Pholidota; family Manidae; genus Manis; species Manis pentadactyla. Next base: position 15,097,915 of record NC_080039.1, read on the forward strand.
GTCTTCTCTGTGACGCACCGGTCTCCACGTAACTCAACGAACACTATGTACACTTATTCAATTGCACCGTTTTTAACCCCCTCTCCTACTTATCAATCCACTATAACACAAACTGTCCAGTCTCTTTCCTTTGGTAACCACTAGTCCATTCTTCTCTTCAGCGTGGCTTCTTCAGTTTGGTTATTTCACTTTTCTTCTATTTTTTATTACTCTGCTAGTGAGTGAAATCAGTTACCATGTTTCTGACACTCCATCGCTTATTTCACTGACCATAATTCTCTGCTATCTACATACATGTTGTTGTAAATGGTAGGATTTGTTGTCCTCATATGGCTGAATAATATCCCTCTCCTCATCTTCTCGTGGTTAGTGAACTTTGCTACTATTAGTGCTGTGGTTATAAACATAGGTGAGCACATGTCTTGTTTAAACTGTGCTGCTGTATTCTGTTACTCTGTATTTATTTTATTGCATTTGTTCGTTTAATAATATCTCATTAATGTACAATTACATTAATAAAATTATTTGTGCTAGAACCTGCCAATCACAAAGAAACCCAGGATTCTCAATTACAATCACACACCGTGAGCACAGTAAGATACTGTAGAATCACTACCTGTGTTCCCCGTTTTGTACAGCAATCCCCGTAATGCCCACCCACGCTTTTCTTGGAAATCATATAGCACACTTTGTTTACTCCGCCCTCCGCCTCCAATCCCTCCTATCCAAAGCATACCCTTTCCCTATGTAAACTCCTTGTCCAACATTCAGTTCTGTGAATATGCTGATGTTATGCTTCTTCAGTTTTTCTTGGTTCTACATCTCTACAGATGGGTCAAATCATTTGACACTTGTCTTCCTTCACCTCTTATTTCATGAGTAAAATGCAATCCAGATCCTTCCGACTTGTTGCAAATGTTAGGACTTTTTTTTCTTCTTATGACTGATTAATATGCAACTGTCGAAATGTACCACAACATGTTTACACATTAATCTACTAATGGACACTTACCTGGGCTTCGATGAATAGTGCTGATAAACCCTTGGATGTATATGCATTTTTAATTCGGCTTCTGAAATGGATTTTTTGAGAGTTTATTATTGATTTGTTGATTTACCATTAATCTGCAATTACATGTGTAACGTATTTACTAGACGCCCTTTACTACGTTCCGCCGAATCCACCCCTGCAGTTAATTCCATCACCAGAGCAATGTACCGAAGAATCGCTAATTGTCTTCTCTGCTGGTAAGCACACCACGTGCACCCATTCCCACCTTATACATGCTAACGGAAATGCACACTTTCTTCCCCACCTCCTTTCCCCTCCATTCCCAACCATCCATCTCTGTCCCTTTCCCTTTGGTTACTGTGAATCTGTTCTTGTCTTCTGTGACACTGCTGTTTTTCTCCTTCAGTTTTTTCTTTGTTCTTATACTCCAATGATGAGTGACGTCATTTTACCTATACATGTAGGCCAGAAATAGTTATGTTTGCTATGATGGTGCAGCTGTGCAAGGCTGAGCTCTGCCCACCATCTGCTAGTGGCGTTTGCAGGAACAGCACTGTTGCCTGGAGATTCCATGATGTCACAGTGGGCTTCTTTCATGTAGACAGATTATGTCTGCTCAGAGAATTTGTTTCCCACTTCAGTGCCTGCTATCCTACACGGGGTGTATTTATGGTAAGGTTTGTGCTGAGCACCTTGACAGCATCAGAAGAAATGGAAATGAGTTCCAAGACACTGCGTGTTTCTTTTTATTTTGGCATCAATACCAGTTGCCTAAGCAACATTATTTTAATTACACTACCCACATTATGAAATCCACACCATATACAGCATAAGGGTCACTGTCCATGAGCCCCGTATTGCACTGTAGAAGCACGGCTCTTCTTTGCTGTTCCACCACCTTCCTAGTGCCCACACCCTGCCCACACATGTGTGCTACACGTAATGCCCCATTTTACCTCACTTTCCTCCCTTCCAAGCCATTCCCCTGTGTCACTTTCCCTTTGGTAACCGTTAGTCCTCTCTTCAGTTCATGGAAGCTGCTACTGTCTTGTTCCTTCACTATTTTTCTTTTTTTTAAATTCTCCACAGTTGAGTGACATCAATTTCCACTTGACTTTCTCTTCGTGGCTTATTTCACTCTTAACAATACCCACAAGTTCCATGCATGTTGCTGTAAATGGTAAGATTTGTTTTCCTCATTTGGCTGAATAATATTTTACATCTCATATACTGATGGACGTTAAGCTTGGCTTTTGTCAATACTTCAGTGAGAAACAAAGGGTTGCAATTTTCGTTTTTAAAATGGGCTGCTGCATTCTGCTTATATATTTATAGATTTGTTTCTTTATGTTTATTCATATATGCCTTTACTGATTCATTAATTATTAATCTAAAATTACATGACAAACATTAATTTTACAAGACCCACACTATAACCAAGATCAACCCAGTTACTTCCCTGAAGTCACTGTAAATGAGCATAGTAAGATACTGTATATACCATCTCCCCCAATCCACATTAATAATGCTAATCGTTATGCCTACCTTCTCCTTGCTTTCATATCTAACAACGCCACTATCTTCCCCTTGGTAACTGTTACTCCAAACTCGTATTCTGTGAATCTGCTGATGTTTTGCTCCTTCAGTTTTATCTTGGCGCTTCGTCTCCACGCATGTGTTAAATCATTTGATACTTATTATCTCTTCCTCAGTTATTTCACTGAGCATAATATGCTCTAGCGCCATCCATGTTGCAGCAAATGCTAGGATTTGTTTTCTTGTGATGGCTGAGTAATATTCCTTTCTGTATATGTACCACATCTTCTATACCCATTAATCTATTGATGTCCATTAAGCTCGGTTTCTTTGAATAGTACTCTGATTAACATAGGGATATATATATCTTTATTTGCTGGGCAGATTCATTGGGTTTATTGGATTCTTTAATTAATTTATTCTTCATTTACTTATTATTAATCTATACGTAAAAGTATAACATGAGATTTTCAAGACTCCAACTGTCTCGAAATTCTTCCCAATGCCCCACTGCAGTCACTTCCATCAACAGCGCAATGTACTGTCGATTCAGTGCCTGTCTTCACTGTTTGGTTCAGCCCTCACCGTGCACCCACAAAAACATTATATGTGCTAATCATAATGCAACCTTTCTCTCCCCACTGTTATCCCTCCATTCTCCCATGTCCACATTAGTCGTTTCCCCTCTGGTAACTGTTAGTTCATTCTTGGGCTCTGTGTGTCTACCACTATTTTGCACCTTCAGTTCTTTCCTGCTTCTCTATCTGCACAGATTGGTCATATCATATGATACTTGTATTCCTGTCTTATTTCATTGAAAATAAAACCAAATTCTTTCATCCATGTTGTCACAAATGGGAGGAATTGTTCTCTTCTTATGGGTGAAAGGCAATGAATTGTTTATATATACCACTTCTTCTTTATCCATTCATCTTCTGATGGAGATGGATCGGGTACTGTGAATTGTGCTGCGATAAACAAGGGTGTGCACATACATTTCTTAAATTGGGCTACTGCATTCTATCTACTTATCTATACAACTTTGTTTTCCACTATATATCTATCACCTGACAATCTATCTTCTTGCTCTCTCACATCTATCATAGTCATCATCTATCTCTATCATCTATCATCTATCTGCAACTGTAATCTCTGATCCCATCTTTGAGTATTTCTTATTTCTCGTTAATACACAATTACATGAGTAACATTGTTTACTACAACTTCCATCACCAAATTATCCCATTGCATTCACTATCCTCCAGTGCAGTAGAATAAGGTAGAATCACTAGTCTTCTCTGTGACGTACCGGTCTCCACGTAACTCAACGAACACTATGTACACTTATTCAATTGCACCGTTTTTAACCCCCTGTCCTACTTATCCCTCCACTATAACACAAACGGCCCAGTCTCTTTCCTTTGGTAACCACTAGTCCATTCTTCTCTTCAGCGTGGCTTCTTCAGTTTGGTTATTTCACTTTTCTTCTATTTTTTATTACTCTGCTAGTGAGTGAAATCAGTTACCATGTTTCTGACACTCCATCGCTTATTTCACTGACCATAATTCTCTGCTATCTACATACATGTTGTTGTAAATGGTAGGATTTGTTGTCCTCATATGGCTGAATAATATCCCTCTCCTCATCTTCTCGTGGTTACTGAACTTTGCTACTATTAATGCTGTGGTTATAAACATAGATGAGCACATGTCTTGATTAAACTGTGCTTCTGTATTCTGTTACTCTGTATTTATTATATTGCATTTGTTAATTTAATAATATCTCATTAATGTACAATTACATTAATAAAATTATTTGTGCTAGAACCTGCCAATCACAAAGAAACCCAAGATTCGCAATTACAATCACACACCGTGAGCACAGTAAGATACTGTAGATATCACTACCTGTGTTCCCCGTTTTGTACAGCAATCCCCGTAATGCCCACCCACGCTATTCTTGGAAATCATATAGCACACTTTGTTTACTCCGCCCTCCGCCTCCAATCCCTCCTATCCAAAGCATACCCTTTCCCTATGTAAACTCCTAGTCCAACATTCAGTTCTGTGAATATGCTGATGTTATGCTTCTTCAGTTTTTCTTGGTTCTACATCTCTACAGATGGGTCAAATCATTTGACACTTGTCTTCCTTCACCTCTTATTTCATGAGTAAAATGCAATCCAGATCCTTCCGACTTGTTGCAAATGTTAGGACTTTTTTTTCTTCTTATGACTGATTAATATGCAACTGTCGAAATGTACCACAACATGTTTACACATTAATATACTGATGGACACTTACCTGGGCTTCGATGAATAGAGCTGATAAACCCTTGGATGTATATGCATTTTTAATTCGGCTTCTGAAATGGATTTTTTGAGAGTTTATTATTGATTTGTTGATTTACCATTAATCTACAATTACATGTGTAACGTATTTACTAGACGCCCTTTACTACGTTCCACCCAATTCACCCCTGCAGTTAATTCCATCACCAGAGCAATGTACCGTAGAATCGCTAATTGTCTTCTCTGCTGGTAAGCACACCACGTGCACCCATTCCCACCTTATACATGCTAACGGAAATGCACACTTTCTTCCTCACCTCCTTTCCCCTCCATTCCCAACCATCCATCTCTGTCCCTTTCCCTTTGGTTACTGTGAATCTGTTCTTGTCTTCTGTGACACTGCTGTTTTTCTCCTTCAGTTTTTTCTTTGTTCTTATACTCCAATGATGAGTGACGTCATTTTACCTATACATGTAGGCCAGAAATAGTTATGTTTGCTATGATGGTGCAGCTGTGCAAGGCTGAGCTCTGCCCACCATCTGCTAGTGGCGTTTGCAGGAACAGCACTGTTGCCTGGAGATTCCATGATGTCACAGTGGGCTTCTTTCATGTAGACAGATTATGTCTGCTCAGAGAATTTGTTTCCCACTTCAGTGCCTGCTATCCTACACGGGGTGTATTTATGGTAAGGTTTGTGCTGAGCACCTTGACAGCATCAGAAGAAATGGAAATGAGTTCCAAGACACTGCGTGTTTCTTTTTATTTTGGCATCAATACCAGTTACCTAAGCAACATTATTTTAATTACACTACCCACATTATGAAATCCACACCATATACAGCATAAGGGTCACTGTCCATGAGCCCCGTATTGCACTGTAGAAGCACGGCTCTTCTTTGCTGTTCCACCACCTTCCTAGTGCCCACACCCTGCCCACACATGTGTGCTGCACGTAATGCCCCATTTTACCTCACTTTCCTCCCTTCCAAGCCATTCCCCTGTGTCACTTTCCCTTTGGTAACCGTTAGTCCTCTCTTCAGTTCATGGAAGCTGCTACTGTCTTGTTCCTTCACTATTTTTCTTTTTTTTTAAATTCTCCACAGTTGAGTGACATCAATTTCCACTTGACTTTCTCTTCGTGGCTTATTTCACTCTGAACAATACCCACAAGTTCCATGCATGTTGCTGTAAATTTTAAGATTTGTTTTCCTCATTTGGCTGAATAATATTCTACATCTCATGTACTGATGGACGTTAAGCTTGGCTTTTGTCAATACTTCAGTGAGAAACATAGGGGTGCAATTTTCGTTTTTAAAATGGGCTGCTGAATTCTGCTTATATATTTATAGAATTCTTTCTTTATGTTTATTCATATATGCCTTTACTGATTCATTAATTATTAAACTAAAATTACATGACAAACATTAATTTTACAAGACCCACACTATAACCAAGATCAACCCAGTTACTTCCCTGAAGTCACTGTCCATGAGCATAGAAAGTTACTGTATATACCATCTCCCCCAATCCACTTTAATAATGCTAATCGTTATGCCTACCTTCTTCTTGCTTTCATATCTAACAACGCCACTATCTTCCCCTTGGTAACTGTTACTCCAAACTCGTATTCTGTGAATCTGCTGATGTTTTGCTCCTTCGGTTTTATCTTGGCGCTTCGTCTCCACGCATGTGTTAAATTATTTGATACTTATTATCTCTTCCTCACTTATTTCACTGAGCATAATATGCTCTAGCGCCATCCATGTTGCAGCAAATGCTAGGATTTGTTTTCTTGTGATGGCTGAGTAATATTCCTTTCTGTATATGTAACACATCTTCTATACCCATTAATCTATTGATGTCCATTAAGCTCGGTTTCTTTGAATAGTACTCTGATTAACATAGGGATATATATATCTTTATTAGCTGGGCAGATTCATTGGTTTTATTGCATTCTTTAATTAATTGATTCTTTATTTACTTATTATTAATCTATACGTAAAAGTATAACATGAGATTTTCTAGACTCCAACTGTCTCGAAATTCTTCCCAATGCCCCACTGCAGTCACTTCCATCAACAGAGCAATGAACTGTCGATTCACTGCCTGTGTTCACTGTTTGGTTTGGCCCTCACCGTTAACCCACATAAACAATATATGTGCTAATCATAATGCATCCTTTCTCTCCCCACTGTTATCCCTCCATTCTCCCATGTCCACATTAGTCGTTTCCCCTCAGGTAACTGTTAGTTCATTCTTGGGCTCTGTGTGTCTGCCACTATTTTGCACCTTCAGTTCTTTCCTGCTTCTCTATCTGCACAGATTGGTTATATCATATGATACTTGTCCTCCTGTCTTATTTCATTGAAAATAAAACCAAATTCTTTCATCCATGTTGTCACAAATGGGAGGAATTGTTCTCTTCTTATGGGTGAAAGGCAATGAATTGTTTATATATACCAGTTCTTCATTATCCATTCATTTTCTGATGGAGATGGATCGGGTACTGTGAATTGTGCTGCGATAAACAAGGGGGTGCACATACCTTTTTTAAATTGGGCTACTGCATTCTATCTACTTATCTATACAACTTTGTTTTCCACTATATATCTATCATCTATCTTCTTGCTATCTCACATCTATCATAGTCTTCATCTATCTCTATCATCTATCATCTATCTGCAACTGTAATCTCTGAACCCATCTATGAGTATTTCTTATTTCTCATTACAACACAATTACATGAGTAACATTGTTTACTACAACTTCCATCACCAAAATATCCCCACATATCCCATTGCATTCACTATCCTCCAGTGCAGTAAAATAAGGTAGAATCACTAGTCTTCTCTGTGACGTACCGGTCTCCACGTAACTCAACGAACACTATGTACACTTATTCAATTGCACCGTTTTTAACCTCCTGTCCTACTTATCCCTCCACTATAACACAAACGGCCCAGTCTCTTTCCTTTGGTAACCACTAGTCCATTCTTCTCTTCAGCGTGGCTTCTTCAGTTTGGTTATTTCACTTTTCTTCTATTTTTTATTACTCTTCTAGTGAGTGAAATCAGTTACCATGTTTCTGACACTCCATCGCTTATTTCACTGACCATAATTCTCTGCTATCTACATACATGTTGTTGTAAATGGTAGGATTTGTTGTCCTCATATGGCTGAATAATATCCCTCTCCTCATCTTCTCGTGGTTACTGAACTTTGCTACTATTAGTGCTGTGGTTATAAACATAGGTGATCACATGTCTTGTTTAAACTGTGCTGCTGTATTCTGTTACTCTGTATTTATTTTATTGCATTTGTTCGTTTAAAAATATCTCATTAATGTACAAATACATTAATAAAATTTTTTGCGCTAGAACCTGCCAATCACAAAGAAACCGAGGATTCGCAATTACAATCACACACCGTGAGCACAGTAAGATACTGTAGAATCACTACCTCTGTTCCCCGTTTTGTACAGCAATCCCCGTAATGCCCACCCACGCTATTCTTGGAAATCATATAGCACACTTTGTTTACTCCGCCCTCCGCCTCCAATCCCTCCTATCCAAAGCATACCCTTTCCCTATGTAAACTCCTAGTCCAACATTCAGTTCTGTGAATATGATGATGTTATGCTTCTTCAGTTTTTCTTGGTTCTACATCTCTACAGATGGGTCAAATCATTTCACACTTGTCTTCCTTCACCTCTTATTTCATGAGTAAAATGCAATCCAGATCCTTCCGACTTGTTGCAAATGTTAGGACTTTTTTTTCTTCTTATGACTGCTTAATATGCAACTGTCGAAATGTACCACAACATGTTTACACATTAATCTACTGATGGACACTTACCTGGGCTTCGATGAATAGTGCTGATAAACCCTTGGATGTATATGCATTTTTAATTCGGCTTCTGAAATGGATTTTTTGAGAGTTTATTATTTGATTTGTTGATTTACCATTAATCTACAATTACATGTGTAACGTATTTACTAGACGCCCTTTACTACGTTCCACCCAATCCACCCCTGCAGTTAATTCCATCACCAGAGCAATGTACCGTAGAATCGCTAATTGTCTTCTCTGCTGGTAAGCACACCACGTGCACCCATTCCCACCTTATACATGCTAACGGAAATGCACACTTTCTTCCCCACCTCCTTTCCCCTCCATTCCCAACCAGCCATCTCTGCCCTTTCCCTTTGGTTACTGTGAATCTGTTCTTGTCTTCTGTGACACTGCTGTTTTTCTCCTTCAGTTTTTTCTTTGTTCTTATACTCCAATGATGAGTGACGTCATTTTACCTATACATGTAGGCCAGAAATAGTTATGTTTGCTATGATGGTGCAGCTGTGCAAGGCTGGGCTCTGCCCACCATCTGCTAGTGGCGTCTGCAGGAACAGCACTGTTGCCTGGAGATTCCATGATGTCACAGTGGGCTTCTTTCATGTAGACAGATTATGTCTGCTCAGAGAATTTGTTTCCCACTTCAGTGCCTGCTATCCTACAAGGGGTGTACTTATGGTAAGGTTTGTGCTGAGCACCTTGACAGCATCAGAGGAAATGGAAATGAGTTCCAAGACACTGCGTGTTTCTTTTTATTTTGGCATCAATACCAGTTACCTAAGCAACATTATTTTAATTACACTACCCACATTATGAAATCCACACCATATACAGCATAAGGGTCACTGTCCATGAGCCCCGTATTGCACTGTAGAAGCACGGCTCTTCTTTGCTGTTCCACCACCTTCCTAGTGCCCACACCCTGCCCACACATGTGTGCTACACCTAATGCCCCATTTTACCTCACTTTCCTCCCTTCCAAGCCGTTCCCCTGTGTCACTTTCCCTTTGGTAACCGTTAGTCCTCTCTTCAGTTCATGGAAGCTGCTACTGTCTTGTTCCTTCACTATTTTTCTTTTTTTTAAATTCTCCACAGTTGAGTGACATCAATTTCCACTTGACATTCTCTTCGTGGCTAATTTCACTCAGAACAATACCCACAAGTTCCATGCATGTTGCTGTAAATGGTAAGATTTGTTTTCTTCATATGGCTGAATAATATTCTACCTCTCATATACTGATGGACGTTAAGCTTGGCTTTTGTCAATACTTCAGTGAGAAACATAGGGGTGCAATTTTCGTTTTTAAAATGGGCTGCTGCATTCTGCTTATATATTTATAGATTTGTTTTTTTATGTTTATTCATATATGCCTTTACTGATTCATTAATTATTAATCTAAAATTACATGACAAACATTAATTTTACAAGACCCACACTATAACCAAGATCAACCCAGTTACTTCCCTGAAGTCACTGTCCATGAGCATAGTAAGATACTGTATATACCATCTCCCCCAATCCACATTAATAATGCTAATCGTTATGCCTACCTTCTCCTTGCTTTCATATCTAACAACGCCACTATCTTCCCCTTGGTAACTGTTACTCCAAACTCGTATTCTGTGAATCTGCTGATGTTTTGCTCCTTCAGTTTTATCTTGGCGCTTCGTCTCCACGCATGTGTTAAATCATTTGATACTTATTTTCTCTTCCTCACTTATTTCACTGAGCATAATATGCTCTAGCGCCATCCATGTTGCAGCAAATGCTAGGATTTGTTTTCTTGTGATGGCTGAGTAATATTCCTTTCTGTATATGTACCACATCTTCTATACCCATTAATCTATTGATGTCCATTAAGCTCGGTTTCTTTGAAAAGTACTCTGATTAACATAGGGATATATATATCTTTATTAGCTGGGCAGATTCATTGGTTTTATTGCATTCTTTAATTAATTTATTCTTTATTTACTTAATATTAATCTATACGTAAAAGTATAACATGAGATTTTCTAGACTCCAACTGTCTCGAAATTATTCCCAATGACCCACTGCAGTCACTTCCATCAACAGAGCTATGTACTGTCGATTCACTGCCTGTCTTCACTGTTTGGTTCAGCCCTCACCGTGCACCCACAAAAACATTATATGTGCTAATCATAATGCAACCTTTCTCTCCCCACTGTTATCCCTCCATTCTCCCATGTCCACATTAGTCGTTTCCCCTTTGGTAACTGGTAGTTCATTCTTGGGCTCTGTGTGTCTGCCACTATTTTGGACCTTCAGTTCTTTCCTGCTTCTCTATCTGCACAGATTGGTCATATCATATGATACTTGTCCTCCTGTCTTATTTCATTGAAAATAAAACCAAATTCTTTCATCCATGTTGTCACAAATGGGAGGAATTGTTCTCTTCTTATGGGTGAAAGGCAATGAATTGTTTATATATACCACTTCTTCTTTATCGATTCACCTTCTGATGGAGATGGATCGGGTACTGTGAGTTGTGCTGCGATAAACAAGGGGGTGCACATACCTTTTTTAAATTTGGCTACTGCATTCTATCTACTTATCTATACAACTTTGTTTTCCACTATATATCTATCATCTGACAATCTATCTTCTTGCTATCTCACATCTATCATAGTCATCATCTATCTCTATCATCTATCATCTATCTACAACTGTAATCTCTGAACCCATCTATGAGTATTTCTTATTTCTCATTAATACACAATTACATGGGTAACATTGTTTACTACAACTTCCATCACCAAAATATCCCCACATATCCCATTGCATTCACTATCCTCTAGTACAATAAAATAATGTAGAATCACTAGTCTTCACTGTGACGTACCGTCCTGCACGTAACCCAACCAAAACTATGTACACTTATTCAATTGCACCGTTTTTTACCCCCTGTCCTACTTATCCCTCCACTATAACACAACCGGCCCAGTCTCTTTCCTTTGGTAACCACTAGTCCATTCATCTCTTCAGCGTGGCTTCTTCAGTTTGGTTATTTCACTTTTCTTCTATTTTTTATTACTCTGCTAGTGAGTGAAATCAGTTACCATGTTTCTGACACTCCATCGCTTATTTCACTGACCATAATTCTCTGCTATCTACATACATGTTGTTGTAAATGGTAGGATTTGTTTTCCTCATATGGCTGAATAATATCCCTCTCCTCATCTTCTCGTGGTTACTGAACTTTGCTACTATTAATGCTGTGGTTATAAACATAGGTGAGCACATGTCTTGTTTAAACTGTGCTGCTGTATTCTGTTACTCTGTATTTATTTTATTGCATTTGTTCATTTAATAATATCTCATTAATGTACAATTACATTAATAAAATTATTTGTGCTAGAACATGCCAATCACAAAGAAACCCAGGATTCGCAATTACAATCACACACTGTGGGCACAGTAAGATACTGTAGAATCACTACCTGTGTTCCCCGTTTTGTACAGCAATCCCCGTAATGCCCACCCACGCTATTCTTGGAAATCATACAGCACACTTTGTTTACTCCGCCCTCCGCCTCCAATCCCTCCTATCCAAAGCATACCCTTTCCCTATGTAAACTCGTAGTCCAACATTCAGTTCTGTGAATATGCTGATGTTATGCTTCAGTTTTTCTTGGTTCTACATCTCTACAGATGGGTCAAATCATTTGACCCTTGACTTCCTTCACATCTTATTTCATGAGTAAAATGCAATCCAGATCCTTCCGACTTGTTGCAAATGTTAGGACTTTTTTTTTCTTCTTATGACTGATTAATATGCAACTGTCGAAATGTAACAAAAGACGTTTACACATTAATCTACTGATGGTCACTTACCTTTGCTTCGATGAATAGTGCTGATATACCCTTGGATGTATATGCATTTTAAATTCGGCTTCTGAAATGGATTTTTTGAGAGTTTATTATTGATTTGTTGATTTACCATTAATCTACAATTACATGTGTAACGTATTTACTAGACGCCCTTTACTACGTTCCACCCAATCCCCCCCTGCAGTCAATTCCATCATCAGAGCAATGTGCCGTAGAATCGCTAATTGTCTTCTCTGCTGGTCGGCACACCACGTGCACCCATTCCCACCTTATACATGCTAACGGAAATGCACACTTTCTTCCCCACCTCCTTTTCCCTCCATTCCCAACCACCAATCTCTGTCTCTTTCCCTTTGGTAACTGTGAATCTGTTCTTGTCTTCTGTGACACTGCTGTTTTTCTCCTTCAGTTTTTCTTTGTTCTTATACTCCAATGATGAGTGACGTCATTTTACCTATACATGTAGGCCAGAAATAGTTATGTTTGCTATGATGCTGCAGCTGTGCAAGGCTGAGCTCTGCCCACCGTCTGCTAGTGGCGTCTGCAGGAACAGCACTGTTGCCTGGAGATTCCATGATGTCACAGTGGGCTTCTTTCATGTAGACAGATTATGTCCTCTCAGAGAATTTGTTTCCCACTTCAGTGCCTGCTATCCTACACGGGGTGTACTTATGGTAAGGTTTGTGCTGAACACCTTGACAGCATCAGAGGAAATGGAAATGAGTTCCAAGACACTGCGTGTTTCTTTTTATTTTGGCATCAATACCAGTTACCTAAGCAACATTATTTTAATTACACTACCCACATTATGAAATCCACACCATATACAGCATAAGGGTCACTGTCCATGAGCCCCGTATTGCACTGTAGAAGCACGGCTCTTCTTTGCTGTTCCACCACCTTCCTAGTGCCCACACCCTGCCCACATATGTGTGCTGCACGTAATGCCCCATTTTACCTCACTTTCCTCCCTTCCAAGCCATTCCCCTGTGTCACTTTCCCTTTGGTAACCGTTAGTCCTCTCTTCAGTTCATGGAAGCTGCTACTGTCTTGTTCCTTCACTATTTTTCTTTTTTTTAAATTCTCCACAGTTGAGTGACGTCAATTTCCACTTGACTTTCTCTTCGTGGCTTATTTCACTCTGAACAATACCCACAAGTTCCATGCATGTTGCTGTAAATTTTAAGATTTGTTTTCCTCATTTGGCTGAATAATATTCTACATCTCATGTACTGATGGACGTTAAGCTTGGCTTTTGTCAATACTTCAGTGAGAAACATAGGGGTGCAATTTTCGTTTTTAAAATGGGCTGCTGCATTCTGCTTATATATTTATAGATTTCTTTCTTTATGTTTATTCATATATGCCTTTACTGATTCATTAATTATTAAACTAAAATTACATGACAAACATTAATTTTACAAGACCCACACTATAACCAAGATCAACCCAGTTACTTCCCTGAAGTCACTGTCCATGAGCATAGAAAGTTACTGTATATACCATCTCCCCCAATCCACTTTAATAATGCTAATCGTTATGCCTACCTTCTTCTTGCTTTCATATCTAACAACGCGACTATCTTCCCCTTGGTAACTGTTACTCCAAACTCGTATTCTGTGAATCTGCTGATGTTTTGCTCCTTCAGTTTTATCTTGGCGCTTCGTCTCCACGCATGTGTTAAATTATTTGATACTTATTATCTCTTCCTCACTTATTTCACTGAGCATAATATGCTCTAGCGCCATCCATGTTGCAGCAAATGCTAGGATTTGTTTTCTTGTGATGGCTGAGTAATATTCCTTTCTGTATATGTAACACATCTTCTATACCCATTAATCTATTGATGTCCATTAAGCTCGGTTTCTTTGAATAGTACTCTGATTAAAATAGGGATATATATATCTTTATTAGCTGGGCAGATTCATTGGTTTTATTGGATTCTTTAATTAATTTATTCTTTATTTAATTATTATTTATCTATACGTAAAAGTATAACATGAGATTTTCTAGACTCCAACTGTCTCGAAATTCTTCCCAATGCCCCACTGCAGTCACTTCCATCAACAGAGCAATGTACTGTCGATTCACTGCCTGTGTTCACTGTTTGGTTTGGCCCTCACCGTGCACCCACATAAACAATATATGTGCTAATCATAATGCATCCTTTCTCTCCCCACTGTTATCCCTCCATTCTCCCATGTCCACATTAGTCGTTTCCCCTCAGGTAACTGTTAGTTCATTCTTGGGCTCTGTGTGTCTGCCACTATTTTGCACCTTCAGTTCTTTCCTGCTTCTCTATCTGCACAGATTGGTTATATCATATGATACTTGTCCTCCTGTCTTATTTCATTGAAAATAAAACCAAATTCTTTCATCCATGTTGTCACAAATGGGAGGAATTGTTCTCTTCTTATGGGTGAAAGGCAATGAATTGTTTATATATACCAGTTCTTCTTTATCCATTCATTTTCTGATGGAGATGGATCGGGTACTGTGAATTGTGCTGCGATAAACAAGGGGGTGCACATACCTTTTTTAAATTGGGCTACTGCATTCTATCTACTTATCTATACAACTTTGTTTTCCACTATATATCTATCATCTATCTTCTTGCTATCTCACATCTATCATAGTCTTCATCTATCTCTATCATCTATCATCTATCTGCAACTGTAATCTCTGAACCCATCTATGAGTATTTCTTATTTCTCATTACAACACAATTACATGAGTAACATTGTTTACTACAACTTCCATCACCAAAATATCCCCACATATCCCATTGCATTCACTATCCTCCAGTGCAGTAAAATAAGGTAGAATCACTAGTCTTCTCTGTGACGTACCGGTCTCCACGTAACTCAACGAACACTATGTACACTTATTCAATTGCACCGTTTTTAACCTCCTGTCCTACTTATCCCTCCACTATAACACAAACGGCCCAGTCTCTTTCCTTTGGTAACCACTAGTCCATTCTTCTCTTCAGCGTGGCTTCTTCAGTTTGGTTATTTCACTTTTCTTCTATTTTTTATTACTCTTCTAGTGAGTGAAATCAGTTACCATGTTTCTGACACTCCATCGCTTATTTCACTGACCATAATTCTCTGCTATCTACATACATGTTGTTGTAAATGGTAGGATTTGTTGTCCTCATATGGCTGAATAATATCCCTCTCCTCATCTTCTCGTGGTTACTGAACTTTGCTACTATTAGTGCTGTGGTTATAAACATAGGTGATCACATGTCTTGTTTAAACTGTGCTGCTGTATTCTGTTACTCTGTATTTATTTTATTGCATTTGTTCGTTTAAAAATATCTCATTAATGTACAAATACATTAATAAAATTTTTTGCGCTAGAACCTGCCAATCACAAAGAAACCGAGGATTCGCAATTACAATCACACACCGTGAGCACAGTAAGATACTGTAGAATCACTACCTCTGTTCCCCGTTTTGTACAGCAATCCCCGTAATGCCCACCCACGCTATTCTTGGAAATCATATAGCACACTTTGTTTACTCCGCCCTCCGCCTCCAATCCCTCCTATCCAAAGCATACCCTTTCCCTATGTAAACTCCTAGTCCAACATTCAGTTCTCTGAATATGATGATGTTATGCTTCTTCAGTTTTTCTTGGTTCTACATCTCTACAGATGGGTCAAATCATTTCACACTTGTCTTCCTTCACCTCTTATTTCATGAGTAAAATGCAATCCAGATCCTTCCGACTTGTTGCAAATGTTAGGACTTTTTTTTCTTCTTATGACTGATTAATATGCAACTGTCGAAATGTACCACAACATGTTTACACATTAATCTACTGATGGACACTTACCTGGGCTTCGATGAATAGTGCTGATAAACCCTTGGATGTATATGCATTTTTAATTCGGCTTCTGAAATGGATTTTTTGAGAGTTTATTATTTGATTTGTTGATTTACCATTAATCTACAATTACATGTGTAACGTATTTACTAGACGCCCTTTACTACGTTCCACCCAATCCACCCCTGCAGTTAATTCCATCACCAGAGCAATGTACCGTAGAATCGCTAATTGTCTTCTCTGCTGGTAAGCACACCACGTGCACCCATTCCCACCTTATACATGCTAACGGAAATGCACACTTTCTTCCCCACCTCCTTTCCCCTCCATTCCCAACCATCCATCTCTGCCCTTTCCCTTTGGTTACTGTGAATCTGTTCTTGCCTTCTGTGACACTGCTGTTTTTCTCCTTCAGTTTTTTCTTTGTTCTTATACTCCAATGATGAGTGACGTCATTTTACCTATACATGTAGGCCAGAAATAGTTATGTTTGCTATGATGGTGCAGCTGTGCAAGGCTGGGCTCTGCCCACCATCTGCTAGTGGCGTCTGCAGGAACAGCACTGTTGCCTGGAGATTCCATGATGTCACAGTGGGCTTCTTTCATGTAGACAGATTATGTCTGCTCAGAGAATTTGTTTCCCACTTCAGTGCCTGCTATCCTACAAGGGGTGTACTTATGGTAAGGTTTGTGCTGAGCACCTTGACAGCATCAGAGGAAATGGAAATGAGTTCCAAGACACTGCATGTTTCTTTTTATTTTGGCATCAATACCAGTTACCTAAGCAACATTATTTTAATTACACTACCCACATTATGAAATCCACACCATATACAGCATAAGGGTCACTGTCCATGAGCCCCCTATTGCACTGTAGAAGCACGGCTCTTCTTTGCTGTTCCACCACCTTCCTAGTGCCCACACCCTGCCCACACATGTGTGCTACACCTAATGCCCCATTTTACCTCACTTTCCTCCCTTCCAAGCCGTTCCCCTGTGTCACTTTCCCTTTGGTAACCGTTAGTCCTCTCTTCAGTTCATGGAAGCTGCTACTGTCTTGTTCCTTCACTATTTTTCTTTTTTTTAAATTCTCCACAGTTGAGTGACATCAATTTCCACTTGACATTCTCTTCGTGGCTAATTTCACTCAGAACAATACCCACAAGTTCCATGCATGTTGCTGTAAATGGTAAGATTTGTTTTCTTCATATGGCTGAATAATATTCTACCTCTCATATACTGATGGACGTTAAGCTTGGCTTTTGTCAATACTTCAGTGAGAAACATAGGGGTGCAATTTTCGTTTTTAAAATGGGCTGCTGCATTCTGCTTATATATTTATAGATTTGTTTTTTTATGTTTATTCATATATGCCTTTACTGATTCATTAATTATTAATCTAAAATTACATGACAAACATTAATTTTACAAGACCCACACTATAACCAAGATCAACCCAGTTACTTCCCTGAAGTCACTGTCCATGAGCATAGTAAGATACTGTATATACCATCTCCCCCAATCCACATTAATAATGCTAATCGTTATGCCTACCTTCTCCTTGCTTTCATATCTAACAACGCCACTATCTTCCCCTTGGTAACTGTTACTCCAAACTCGTATTCTGTGAATCTGCTGATGTTTTGCTCCTTCAGTTTTATCTTGGCGCTTCGTCTCCACGCATGTGTTAAATCATTTGATACTTATTTTCTCTTCCTCACTTATTTCACTGAGCATAATATGCTCTAGCGCCATCCATGTTGCAGCAAATGCTAGGATTTGTTTTCTTGTGATGGCTGAGTAATATTCCTTTCTGTATATGTACCACATCTTCTATACCCATTAATCTATTGATGTCCATTAAGCTCGGTTTCTTTGAAAAGTACTCTGATTAACATAGGGATATATATATCTTTATTAGCTGGGCAGATTCATTGGTTTTATTGCATTCTTTAATTAATTTATTCTTTATTTACTTAATATTAATCTATACGTAAAAGTATAACATGAGATTTTCTAGACTCCAACTGTCTCGAAATTATTCCCAATGACCCACTGCAGTCACTTCCATCAACAGAGCTATGTACTGTCGATTCACTGCCTGTCTTCACTGTTTGGTTCAGCCCTCACCGTGCACCCACAAAAACATTATATGTGCTAATCATAATGCAACCTTTCTCTCCCCACTGTTATCCCTCCATTCTCCCATGTCCACATTAGTCGTTTCCCCTTTGGTAACTGGTAGTTCATTCTTGGGCTCTGTGTGTCTGCCACTATTTTGGACCTTCAGTTCTTTCCTGCTTCTCTATCTGCACAGATTGGTCATATCATATGATACTTGTCCTCCTGTCTTATTTCATTGAAAATAAAACCAAATTCTTTCATCCATGTTGTCACAAATGGGAGGAATTGTTCTCTTCTTATGGGTGAAAGGCAATGAATTGTTTATATATACCACTTCTTCTTTATCCATTCACCTTCTGATGGAGATGGATCGGGTACTGTGAGTTGTGCTGCGATAAACAAGGGGGTGCACATACCTTTTTTAAATTTGGCTACTGCATTCTATCTACTTATCTATACAACTTTGTTTTCCACTATATATCTATCATCTGACAATCTATCTTCTTGCTATCTCACATCTATCATAGTCATCATCTATCTCTATCATCTATCATCTATCTACAACTGTAATCTCTGAACCCATCTATGAGTATTTCTTATTTCTCATTAATACACAATTACATGGGTAACATTGTTTACTACAACTTCCATCACCAAAATATCCCCACATATCCCATTGCATTCACTATCCTCTAGTACAATAAAATAATGTAGAATCACTAGTCTTCACTGTGACGTACCGTCCTGCACGTAACCCAACCAAAACTATGTACACTTATTCAATTGCACCGTTTTTTACCCCCTGTCCTACTTATCCCTCCACTATAACACAACCGGCCCAGTCTCTTTCCTTTGGTAACCACTAGTCCATTCATCTCTTCAGCGTGGCTTCTTCAGTTTGGTTATTTCACTTTTCTTCTATTTTTTATTACTCTGCTAGTGAGTGAAATCAGTTACCATGTTTCTGACACTCCATCGCTTATTTCACTGACCATAATTCTCTGCTATCTACATACATGTTGTTGTAAATGGTAGGATTTGTTTTCCTCATATGGCTGAATAATATCCCTCTCCTCATCTTCTCGTGGTTACTGAACTTTGCTACTATTAATGCTGTGGTTATAAACATAGGTGAGCACATGTCTTGTTTAAACTGTGCTGCTGTATTCTGTTACTCTGTA
Organism: Manis pentadactyla; assembly: GCF_030020395.1. Lineage (NCBI taxonomy): Eukaryota > Metazoa > Chordata > Mammalia > Pholidota > Manidae > Manis > Manis pentadactyla. The sequence continues at coordinate 15,117,592 of NC_080039.1, forward strand.
TTTATTTTATTGCATTTGTTCGTTTAATAATATCTCATTAATGTACAATTACATTAATAAAATTATTTGTGCTAGAACATGCCAATCACAAAGAAACCCAGGATTCGCAATTACAATCACACACTGTGGGCACAGTAAGATACTGTAGAATCACTACCTGTGTTCCCCGTTTTGTACAGCAATCCCCGTAATGCCCACCCACGCTATTCTTGGAAATCATACAGCACACTTTGTTTACTCCGCCCTCCGCCTCCAATCCCTCCTATCCAAAGCATACCCTTTCCCTATGTTAACTCGTAGTCCAACATTCAGTTCTGTGAATATGCTGATGTTATGCTTCAGTTTTTCTTGGTTCTACATCTCTACAGATGGGTCAAATCATTTGACCCTTGACTTCCTTCACATCTTATTTCATGAGTAAAATGCAATCCAGATCCTTCCGACTTGTTGCAAATGTTAGGACTTTTTTTTTCTTCTTATGACTGATTAATATGCAACTGTCGAAATGTAACAAAAGACGTTTACACATTAATCTACTGATGGTCACTTACCTTTGCTTCGATGAATAGTGCTGATATACCCTTGGATGTATATGCATTTTAAATTCGGCTTCTGAAATGGATTTTTTGAGAGTTTATTATTGATTTGTTGATTTACCATTAATCTACAATTACATGTGTAACGTATTTACTAGACGCCCTTTACTACGTTCCACCCAATCCCCCCCTGCAGTCAATTCCATCATCAGAGCAATGTGCCGTAGAATCGCTAATTGTCTTCTCTGCTGGTCGGCACACCACGTGCACCCATTCCCACCTTATACATGCTAACGGAAATGCACACTTTCTTCCCCACCTCCTTTTCCCTCCATTCCCAACCACCAATCTCTGTCTCTTTCCCTTTGGTAACTGTGAATCTGTTCTTGTCTTCTGTGACACTGCTGTTTTTCTCCTTCAGTTTTTCTTTGTTCTTATACTCCAATGATGAGTGACGTCATTTTACCTATACATGTAGGCCAGAAATAGTTATGTTTGCTATGATGCTGCAGCTGTGCAAGGCTGAGCTCTGCCCACCGTCTGCTAGTGGCGTCTGCAGGAACAGCACTGTTGCCTGGAGATTCCATGATGTCACAGTGGGCTTCTTTCATGTAGACAGATTATGTCCTCTCAGAGAATTTGTTTCCCACTTCAGTGCCTGCTATCCTACACGGGGTGTACTTATGGTAAGGTTTGTGCTGAACACCTTGACAGCATCAGAGGAAATGGAAATGAGTTCCAAGACACTGCGTGTTTCTTTTTATTTTGGCATCAATACCAGTTACCTAAGCAACATTATTTTAATTGGACTACCCACATTATGAAATCCACACCATATACAGCATAAGGGTCACTGTCCATGAGCCCCGTATTGCACTGTAGAAGCACGGCTCTTCTTTGCTGTTCCACCACCTTCCTAGTGCCCACACCCTGACCACACATGTGTGCTATACGTAATGCCCCATTTTACCTCACTTTCCTCCCTTCCAAGCCATTCCCCTCTGTCACTTTCCCTTTGGTAACCGTTAGTCCTCTCTTCAGTTCATGGAAGCTGCTACTGTCTTGTTCCTTCACTATTTTTCTTTTTTTTTAATTCTCCACAGTTGAGTGACATCAATTGCCACTTGACTTTCTCTTCGTGGCTAATTTCACTCAGAACAATACCCACAAGTTCCATGCATGTTGCTGTAAATGGTAAGATTTGTTTTCTTCATATGGCTGAATAATATTCTACATCTCATATACTGATGGACGTTAAGCTTGGCTTTTGTCAATACTTCAGTGAGAAACATAGGGGTGCAATTTTCGTTTTTAAAATGGGCTGCTGCATTCTGCTTATATATTTATAGATTTGTTTTTTTATGTTTATTCACATATGAATTTACTGATTCATTAATTATTAATCTAAAATTACATGACAAACATTAATTTTACAAGACCCACACTATAACCAAGATCAACCCAGTTACTTCCCTGAAGTCACTGTCCATGAGCATAGTAAGATACTGTATATACCATCTCCCCCAATCCACATTAATAATGCTAATCGTTATGCCTACCTTCTCCTTGCTTTCATATCTAACAACGCCACTATCTTCCCCTTGGTAACTGTTACTCCAAACTCGTATTCTGTGAATCTGCTGATGTTTTGCTCCTTCAGTTTTATCTTGGCGCTTCGTCTCCACGCATGTGTTAAATCATTTGATACTTATTATCTCTTCCTCAGTTATTTCACTGAGCATAATATGCTCTAGCGCCATCCATGTTGCAGCAAATGCTAGGATTTGTTTTCTTGTGATGGCTGAGTAATATTCCTTTCTGTATATGTACCACATCTTCTATACCCATTAATCTATTGATGTCCATTAAGCTCGGTTTCTTTGAATAGTACTCTGATTAACATAGGGATATATATATCTTTATTAGCTGGGCAGATTCATTGGGTTTATTGGATTCTTTAATTAATTTATTCTTCATTTACTTATTATTAATCTATACGTAAAAGTATAACATGTGATTTTCAAGACTCCAACTGTCTCGAAATTCTTCCCAATGCCCCACTGCAGTCACTTCCATCAACAGCGCAATGTACTGTCGATTCAGTGCCTGTCTTCACTGTTTGGTTCAGCCCTCACCGTGCACCCACAAAAACATTATATGTGCTAATCATAATGCAACCTTTCTCTCCCCACTGTTATCCCTCCATTCTCCCATGTCCACATTAGTCGTTTCCCCTCTGGTAACTGTTAGTTCATTCTTGGGCTCTGTGTGTCTACCACTATTTTGCACCTTCAGTTCTTTCCTGCTTCTCTATCTGCACAGATTGGTCATATCATATGATACTTGTATTCCTGTCTTATTTCATTGAAAATAAAACCAAATTCTTTCATCCATGTTGTCACAAATGGGAGGAATTGTTCTCTTCTTATGGGTGAAAGGCAATGAATTGTTTATATATACCACTTCTTCTTTATCCATTCATCTTCTGATGGAGATGGATCGGGTACTGTGAATTGTGCTGCGATAAACAAGGGTGTGCACATACATTTCTTAAATTGGGCTACTGCATTCTATCTACTTATCTATACAACTTTGTTTTCCACTATATATCTATCACCTGACAATCTATCTTCTTGCTCTCTCACATCTATCATAGTCATCATCTATCTCTATCATCTATCATCTATCTGCAACTGTAATCTCTGAACCCATCTTTGAGTATTTCTTATTTCTCGTTAATACACAATTACATGAGTAACATTGTTTACTACAACTTCCATCACCAAATTATCCCATTGCATTCACTATCCTCCAGTGCAGTAAAATAAGGTAGAATCACTAGTCTTCTCTGTGACGTACCGGTCTCCACGTAACTCAACGAACACTATGTACACTTATTCAATTGCACCGTTTTTAACCCCCTGTCCTACTTATCCCTCCACTATAACACAAACGGCCCAGTCTCTTTCCTTTGGTAACCACTAGTCCATTCTTCTCTTCAGCGTGGCTTCTTCAGTTTGGTTATTTCACTTTTCTTCTATTTTTTATTACTCTGCTAGTGAGTGAAATCAGTTACCATGTTTCTGACACTCCATCGCTTATTTCACTGACCATAATTCTCTGCTATCTACATACATGTTGTTGTAAATGGTAGGATTTGTTGTCCTCATATGGCTGAATAATATCCCTCTCCTCATCTTCTCGTGGTTACTGAACTTTGCTACTATTAATGCTGTGGTTATAAACATAGATGAGCACATGTCTTGTTTAAACTGTGCTTCTGTATTCTGTTACTCTGTATTTATTATATTGCATTTGTTCATTTAATAATATCTCATTAATGTACAATTACATTAATAAAATTATTTGTGCTAGAACCTGCCAATCACAAAGAAACCCAAGATTCGCAATTACAATCACACACCGTGAGCACAGTAAGATACTGTAGAATCACTACCTGTGTTCCCCGTTTTGTACAGCAATCCCCGTAATGCCCACCCACGCTATTCTTGGAAATCATATAGCACACTTTGTTTACTCCGCCCTCCGCCTCCAATCCCTCCTATCCAAAGCATACCCTTTCCCTATGTAAACTCCTAGTCCAACATTCAGTTCTGTGAATATGCTGATGTTATGCTTCTTCAGTTTTTCTTGGTTCTACATCTCTACAGATGGGTCAAATCATTTGACATTTGTCTTCCTTCACCTCTTATTTCATGAGTAAAATGCAATCCAGATCCTTCCGACTTGTTGCAAATGTTAGGACTTTTTTTTCTTCTTATGACTGATTAATATGCAACTGTCGAAATGTACCACAACATGTTTACACATTAATATACTGATGGACACTTACCTGGGCTTCGATGAATAGAGCTGATAAACCCTTGGATGTATATGCATTTTTAATTCGGCTTCTGAAATGGATTTTTTGAGAGTTTATTATTTGATTTGTTGATTTACCATTAATCTACAATTACATGTGTAACGTATTTACTAGACGCCCTTTACTACGTTCCACCCAATTCACCCCTGCAGTTAATTCCATCACCAGAGCAATGTACCGTAGAATCGCTAATTGTCTTCTCTGCTGGTAAGCACACCACGTGCACCCATTCCCACCTTATACATGCTAACGGAAATGCACACTTTCTTCCCCACCTCCTTCCCCTCCATTCCCAACCATCCATCTCTGTCCCTTTCCCTTTGGTTACTGTGAATCTGTTCTTGTCTTCTGTGACACTGCTGTTTTTCTCCTTCAGTTTTTTCTTTGTTCTTATACTCCAATGATGAGTGACGTCATTTTACCTATACATGTAGGCCAGAAATAGTTATGTTTGCTATGATGGTGCAGCTGTGCAAGGCTGGGCTCTGCCCACCATCTGCTAGTGGCGTCTGCAGGAACAGCACTGTTGCCTGGAGATTCCATGATGTCACAGTGGGCTTCTTTCATGTAGACAGATTATGTCTGCTCAGAGAATTTGTTTCCCACTTCAGTGCCTGCTATCCTACACGGGGTGTATTTATGGTAAGGTTTGTGCTGAGCACCTTGACAGCATCAGAAGAAATGGAAATGAGTTCCAAGACACTGCGTGTTTCTTTTTATTTTGGCATCAATACCAGTTACCTAAGCAACATTATTTTAATTACACTACCCACATTATGAAATCCACACCATATACAGCATAAGGGTCACTGTCCATGAGCCCCGTATTGCACTGTAGAAGCACGGCTCTTCTTTGCTGTTCCACCACCTTCCTAGTGCCCACACCCTGCCCACACATGTGTGCTGCACGTAATGCCCCATTTTACCTCACTTTCCTCCCTTCCAAGCCATTCCCCTGTGTCACTTTCCCTTTGGTAACCGTTAGTCCTCTCTTCAGTTCATGGAAGCTGCTACTGTCTTGTTCCTTCACTATTTTTCTTTTTTTTAAATTCTCCACAGTTGAGTGACATCAATTTCCACTTGACTTTCTCTTCGTGGCTTATTTCACTCTGAACAATACCCACAAGTTCCATGCATGTTGCTGTAAATTTTAAGATTTGTTTTCCTCATTTGGCTGAATAATATTCTACATCTCATGTACTGATGGACGTTAAGCTTGGCTTTTGTCAATACTTCAGTGAGAAACATAGGGGTGCAATTTTCGTTTTTAAAATGGGCTGCTGAATTCTGCTTATATATTTATAGATTTCTTTCTTTATGTTTATTCATATATGCCTTTACTGATTCATTAATTATTAAACTAAAATTACATGACAAACATTAATTTTACAAGACCCACACTATAACCAAGATCAACCCAGTTACTTCCCTGAAGTCACTGTCCATGAGCATAGAAAGTTACTGTATATACCATCTCCCCCAATCCACTTTAATAATGCTAATCGTTATGCCTACCTTCTTCTTGCTTTCATATCTAACAACGCGACTATCTTCCCCTTGGTAACTGTTACTCCAAACTCGTATTCTGTGAATCTGCTGATGTTTTGCTCCTTCAGTTTTATCTTGGCGCTTCGTCTCCACGCATGTGTTAAATTATTTGATACTTATTATCTCTTCCTCACTTATTTCACTGAGCATAATATGCTCTAGCGCCATCCATGTTGCAGCAAATGCTAGGATTTGTTTTCTTGTGATGGCTGAGTAATATTCCTTTCTGTATATGTAACACATCTTCTATACCCATTAATCTATTGATGTCCATTAAGCTCGGTTTCTTTGAATAGTACTCTGATTAAAATAGGGATATATATATCTTTATTAGCTGGGCAGATTCATTGGTTTTATTGGATTCTTTAATTAATTTATTCTTTATTTAATTATTATTTATCTATACGTAAAAGTATAACATGAGATTTTCTAGACTAAAACTGTCTCGAAATTCTTCCCAATGCCCCACTGCAGTCACTTCCATCAACAGAGCAATGTACTGTCGATTCACTGCCTGTGTTCACTGTTTGGTTTGGCCCTCACCGTGCACCCACATAAACAATATATGTGCTAATCATAATGCATCCTTTCTCTCCCCACTGTTATCCCTCCATTCTCCCATGTCCACATTAGTCGTTTCCCCTCAGGTAACTGTTAGTTCATTCTTGGGCTCTGTGTGTCTGCCACTATTTTGCACCTTCAGTTCTTTCCTGCTTCTCTATCTGCACAGATTGGTTATATCATATGATACTTGTCCTCCTGTCTTATTTCATTGAAAATAAAACCAAATTCTTTCATCCATGTTGTCACAAATGGGAGGAATTGTTCTCTTCTTATGGGTGAAAGGCAATGAATTGTTTATATATACCAGTTCTTCTTTATCCATTCATTTTCTGATGGAGATGGATCGGGTACTGTGAATTGTGCTGCGATAAACAAGGGGGTGCACATACCTTTTTTAAATTGGGCTACTGCATTCTATCTACTTATCTATACAACTTTGTTTTCCACTATATATCTATCATCTATCTTCTTGCTATCTCACATCTATCATAGTCTTCATCTATCTCTATCATCTATCATCTATCTGCAACTGTAATCTCTGAACCCATCTATGAGTATTTCTTATTTCTCATTACAACACAATTACATGAGTAACATTGTTTACTACAACTTCCATCACCAAAATATCCCCACATATCCCATTGCATTCACTATCCTCCAGTGCAGTAAAATAAGGTAGAATCACTAGTCTTCTCTGTGACGTACCGGTCTCCACGTAACTCAACGAACACTATGTACACTTATTCAATTGCACCGTTTTTAACCTCCTGTCCTACTTATCCCTCCACTATAACACAAACGGCCCAGTCTCTTTCCTTTGGTAACCACTAGTCCATTCTTCTCTTCAGCGTGGCTTCTTCAGTTTGGTTATTTCACTTTTCTTCTATTTTTTATTACTCTTCTAGTGAGTGAAATCAGTTACCATGTTTCTGACACTCCATCGCTTATTTCACTGACCATAATTCTCTGCTATCTACATACATGTTGTTGTAAATGGTAGGATTTGTTGTCCTCATATGGCTGAATAATATCCCTCTCCTCATCTTCTCGTGGTTACTGAACTTTGCTACTATTAGTGCTGTGGTTATAAACATAGGTGATCACATGTCTTGTTTAAACTGTGCTGCTGTATTCTGTTACTCTGTATTTATTTTATTGCATTTGTTCGTTTAAAAATATCTCATTAATGTACAAATACATTAATAAAATTTTTTGCGCTAGAATCTGCCATTCACAAAGAAACCGAGGATTCGCAATTACAATCACACACCGTGAGCACAGTAAGATACTGTAGAATCACTACCTCTGTTCCCCGTTTTGTACAGCAATCCCCGTAATGCCCACCCACGCTATTCTTGGAAATCATATAGCACACTTTGTTTACTCCGCCCTCCGCCTCCAATCCCTCCTATCCAAAGCATACCCTTTCCCTATGTAAACTCCTAGTCCAACATTCAGTTCTGTGAATATGATGATGTTATGCTTCTTCAGTTTTTCTTGGTTCTACATCTCTACAGATGGGTCAAATCATTTCACACTTGTCTTCCTTCACCTCTTATTTCATGAGTAAAATGCAATCCAGATCCTTCCGACTTGTTGCAAATGTTAGGACTTTTTTTTCTTCTTATGACTGCTTAATATGCAACTGTCGAAATGTACCACAACATGTTTACACATTAATCTACTGATGGACACTTACCTGGGCTTCGATGAATAGTGCTGATAAACCCTTGGATGTATATGCATTTTTAATTCGGCTTCTGAAATGGATTTTTTGAGAGTTTATTATTTGATTTGTTGATTTACCATTAATCTACAATTACATGTGTAACGTATTTACTAGACGCCCTTTACTACGTTCCACCCAATCCACCCCTGCAGTTAATTCCATCACCAGAGCAATGTACCGTAGAATCGCTAATTGTCTTCTCTGCTGGTAAGCACACCACGTGCACCCATTCCCACCTTATACATGCTAACGGAAATGCACACTTTCTTCCCCACCTCCTTTCCCCTCCATTCCCAACCATCCATCTCTGCCCTTTCCCTTTGGTTACTGTGAATCTGTTCTTGTCTTCTGTGACACTGCTGTTTTTCTCCTTCAGTTTTTTCTTTGTTCTTATACTCCAATGATGAGTGACGTCATTTTACCTATACATGTAGGCCAGAAATAGTTATGTTTGCTATGATGGTGCAGCTGTGCAAGGCTGGGCTCTGCCCACCATCTGCTAGTGGCGTCTGCAGGAACAGCACTGTTGCCTGGAGATTCCATGATGTCACAGTGGGCTTCTTTCATGTAGACAGATTATGTCTGCTCAGAGAATTTGTTTCCCACTTCAGTGCCTGCTATCCTACAAGGGGTGTACTTATGGTAAGGTTTGTGCTGAGCACCTTGACAGCATCAGAGGAAATGGAAATGAGTTCCAAGACACTGCGTGTTTCTTTTTATTTTGGCATCAATACCAGTTACCTAAGCAACATTATTTTAATTACACTACCCACATTATGAAATCCACACCATATACAGCATAAGGGTCACTGTCCATGAGCCCCGTATTGCACTGTAGAAGCACGGCTCTTCTTTGCTGTTCCACCACCTTCCTAGTGCCCACACCCTGCCCACACATGTGTGCTACACCTAATGCCCCATTTTACCTCACTTTCCTCCCTTCCAAGCCGTTCCCCTGTGTCACTTTCCCTTTGGTAACCGTAAGTCCTCTCTTCAGTTCATGGAAGCTGCTACTGTCTTGTTCCTTCACTATTTTTCTTTTTTTTTAATTCTCCACAGTTGAGTGACATCAATTGCCACTTGACTTTCTCTTCGTGGCTAATTTCACTCAGAAAAATACCCACAAGTTCCATGCATGTTGCTGTAAATGGTAAGATTTGCTTTCTTCATATGGCTGAATAATATTCTACATCTCATATACTGATGGACGATAGGCTTGGCTTTTGTCAATACTTCAGTGAGAAACATAGGGGTGCAGTTTTCGTTTTTAAAATGGGCTGCTGCATTCTGCTTATATATTTATAGATTTGTTTTTTTATGTTTATTCATATATGCCTTTACTGATTCATTAATTATTAATCTAAAATTACATGACAAACATTAATTTTACAAGACCCACACTATAACCAAGATCAACCCAGTTACTTCCCTGAAGTCACTGTCCATGAGCATAGTAAGATACTGTATATACCATCTCCCCCAATCCACATTAATAATGCTAATCGTTATGCCTACCTTCTCCTTGCTTTCATATCTAACAACGCCACTATCTTCCCCTTGGAAACTGTTACTCCAAACTCGTATTCTGTGAATCTGCTGATGTTTTGCTCCTTCAGTTTTATCTTGGCGCTTCGTCTCCACGCATGTGTTAAATTATTTGATACTTATTATCTCTTCCTCACTTATTTCACTGAGCATAATATGCTCTAGCGCCATCCATGTTGCAGCAAATGCTAGGATTTGTTTTCTTGTGATGGCTGAGTAATATTCCTTTCTGTATGTGTACCACATCTTCTATACCCATTAATCTATTGATGTCCATTAAGCTCGGTTTCTTTGAAAAGTACTCTGATTAACATAGGGATATATATATCTTTATTAGCTGGGCAGATTCATTGGTTTTATTGCATTCTTTAATTAATTTATTCTTTATTTACTTAATATTAATCTATACGTAAAAGTATAACATGAGATTTTCTAGACTCCAACTGTCTCGAAATTATTCCCAATGACCCACTGCAGTCACTTCCATCAACAGAGCTATGTACTGTCGATTCACTGCCTGTCTTCACTGTTTGGTTCAGCCCTCACCGTGCACCCACAAAAACATTATATGTGCTAATCATAATGCAACCTTTCTCTCCCCACTGTTATCCCTCCATTCTCCCATGTCCACATTAGTCGTTTCCCCTTTGGTAACTGGTAGTTCATTCTTGGGCTCTGTGTGTCTGCCACTATTTTGGACCTTCAGTTCTTTCCTGCTTCTCTATCTGCACAGATTGGTCATATCATATGATACTTGTCCTCCTGTCTTATTTCATTGAAAATAAAACCAAATTCTTTCATCCATGTTGTCACAAATGGGAGGAATTGTTCTCTTCTTATGGGTGAAAGGCAATGAATTGTTTATATATACCACTTCTTCTTTATCCATTCACCTTCTGATGGAGATGGATCGGGTACTGTGAGTTGTGCTGCGATAAACAAGGGGGTGCACATACCTTTTTTAAATTTGGCTACTGCATTCTATCTACTTATCTATACAACTTTGTTTTCCACTATATATCTATCATCTGACAATCTATCTTCTTGCTATCTCACATCTATCATAGTCATCATCTATCTCTATCATCTATCATCTATCTACAACTGTAATCTCTGAACCCATCTATGAGTATTTCTTATTTCTCATTAATACACAATTACATGGGTAACATTGTTTACTACAACTTCCATCACCAAAATATCCCCACATATCCCATTGCATTCACTATCCTCTAGTACAATAAAATAATGTAGAATCACTAGTCTTCACTGTGACGTACCGTCCTGCACGTAACCCAACCAAAACTATGTACACTTATTCAATTGCACCGTTTTTTACCCCCTGTCCTACTTATCCCTCCACTATAACACAACCGGCCCAGTCTCTTTCCTTTGGTAACCACTAGTCCATTCATCTCTTCAGCGTGGCTTCTTCAGTTTGGTTATTTCACTTTTCTTCTATTTTTTATTACTCTGCTAGTGAGTGAAATCAGTTACCATGTTTCTGACACTCCATCGCTTATTTCACTGACCATAATTCTCTGCTATCTACATACATGTTGTTGTAAATGGTAGGATTTGTTTTCCTCATATGGCTGAATAATATCCCTCTCCTCATCTTCTCGTGGTTACTGAACTTTGCTACTATTAATGCTGTGGTTATAAACATAGGTGAGCACATGTCTTGTTTAAACTGTGCTGCTGTATTCTGTTACTCTGTATTTATTTTATTGCATTTGTTCGTTTAATAATATCTCATTAATGTACAATTACATTAATAAAATTATTTGTGCTAGAACCTGCCAATCACAAAGAAACCCAGGATTCGCAATTACAATCACACACTGTGGGCACAGTAAGATACTGTAGAATCACTACCTGTGTTCCCCGTTTTGTACAGCAATCCCCGTAATGCCCACCCACGCTATTCTTGGAAATCATACAGCACACTTTGTTTACTCCGCCCTCCGCCTCCAATCCCTCCTATCCAAAGCATACCCTTTCCCTATGTAAACTCGTAGTCCAACATTCAGTTCTGTGAATATGCTGATGTTATGCTTCAGTTTTTCTTGGTTCTACATCTCTACAGATGGGTCAAATCATTTGACCCTTGACTTCCTTCACATCTTATTTCATGAGTAAAATGCAATCCAGATCCTTCCGACTTGTTGCAAATGTTAGGACTTTTTTTTTCTTCTTATGACTGATTAATATGCAACTGTCGAAATGTAACAAAAGACGTTTACACATTAATCTACTGATGGACACTTACCTTTGCTTCGATGAATAGTGCTGATATACCCTTGGATGTATATGCATTTTAAATTCGGCTTCTGAAATGGATTTTTTGAGAGTTTATTATTGATTTGTTGATTTACCATTAATCTACAATTACATGTGTAACGTATTTACTAGACGCCCTTTACTACGTTCCACCCAATCCCCCCCTGCAGTCAATTCCATCATCAGAGCAATGTGCCGTAGAATCGCTAATTGTCTTCTCTGCTGGTCGGCACACCACGTGCACCCATTCCCACCTTATACATGCTAACGGAAATGCACACTTTCTTCCCCACCTCCTTTTCCCTCCATTCCCAACCACCAATCTCTGTCTCTTTCCCTTTGGTAACTGTGAATCTGTTCTTGTCTTCTGTGACACTGCTGTTTTTCTCCTTCAGTTTTTCTTTGTTCTTATACTCCAATGATGAGTGACGTCATTTTACCTATACATGTAGGCCAGAAATAGTTATGTTTGCTATGATGCTGCAGCTGTGCAAGGCTGAGCTCTGCCCACCGTCTGCTAGTGGCGTCTGCAGGAACAGCACTGTTGCCTGGAGATTCCATGATGTCACAGTGGGCTTCTTTCATGTAGACAGATTATGTCCTCTCAGAGAATTTGTTTCCCACTTCAGTGCCTGCTATCCTACACGGGGTGTACTTATGGTAAGGTTTGTGCTGAACACCTTGACAGCATCAGAGGAAATGGAAATGAGTTCCAAGACACTGCGTGTTTCTTTTTATTTTGGCATCAATACCAGTTACCTAAGCAACATTATTTTAATTGGACTACCCACATTATGAAATCCACACCATATACAGCATAAGGGTCACTGTCCATGAGCCCCGTATTGCACTGTAGAAGCACGGCTCTTCTTTGCTGTTCCACCACCTTCCTAGTGCCCACACCCTGACCACACATGTGTGCTATACGTAATGCCCCATTTTACCTCACTTTCCTCCCTTCCAAGCCATTCCCCTCTGTCACTTTCCCTTTGGTAACCGTAAGTCCTCTCTTCAGTTCATGGAAGCTGCTACTGTCTTGTTCATTCACTATTTTTCTTTTTTTTTAATTCTCCACAGTTGAGTGACATCAATTGCCACTTGACTTTCTCTTCGTGGCTAATTTCACTCAGAACAATACCCACAAGTTCCATGCATGTTGCTGTAAATGGTAAGATTTGTTTTCTTCATATGGCTGAATAATATTCTACATCTCATATACTGATGGACGTTAAGCTTGGCTTTTGTCAATACTTCAGTGAGAAACATAGGGGTGCAATTTTCGTTTTTAAAATGGGCTGCTGCATTCTGCTTATATATTTATAGATTTGTTTTTTTATGTTTATTCACATATGCCTTTACTGATTCATTAATTATTAATCTAAAATTACATGACAAACATTAATTTTACAAGACCCACACTATAACCAAGATCAACCCAGTTACTTCCCTGAAGTCACTGTCCATGAGCATAGTAAGATACTGTATATACCATCTCCCCCAATCCACATTAATAATGCTAATCGTTATGCCTACCTTCTCCTTGCTTTCATATCTAACAACGCCACTATCTTCCCCTTGGTAACTGTTACTCCAAACTCGTATTCTGTGAATCTGCTGATGTTTTGCTCCTTCAGTTTTATCTTGGCGCTTCGTCTCCACGCATGTGTTAAATCATTTGATACTTATTTTCTCTTCCTCACTTATTTCACTGAGCATAATATGCTCTAGCGCCATCCATGTTGCAGCAAATGCTAGGATTTGATTTCTTGTGATGGCTGAGTAATATTCCTTTCTGTATATGTACCACATCTTCTATACCCATTAATCTATTGATGTCCATTAAGCTCGGTTTCTTTGAAAAGTACTCTGATTAACATAGGGATATATATATCTTTATTAGCTGGGCAGACTCATTGGTTTTATTGCATTCTTTTATTAATTTATTCTTTATTTACTTATTTTTAATCTATACGTAAAAGTATAACGAGTTTTTCTAGACTCCAACTGTCTCGAAATTCTTCCCAATGCCGAACTGCAGTCACTTCCATCAACAGAGCTATGTACTGTCGATTCACTGCCTGTCTTCACTGTTTGGTTCAGCCCTCACCGTGCACCCACAAAAACATTATATGTGCTAATCATAATGCAACCTTTCTCTCCCCACTGTTATCCCTCCATTCTCCCATGTCCACATTAGTCGTTTCCCCTTTGGTAACTGGTAGTTCATTCTTGGGCTCTGTGTGTCTGCCACTATTTTGAACCTTCAGTTCTTTCCTGCTTCTCTATCTGCACAGATTGGTCATATCATATGATACTTGTCCTCCTGTCTTATTTCATTGAAAATAAAACCAAATTCTTTCATCCATGTTATCACAAATGGGAGGAATTGTTCTCTTCTTATGGGTGAAAGGCAATGAATTGTTTATATATACCACTTCTTCTTTATCCATTCATCTTCTGATGGAGATGGATCGGGTACTGTGAATTGTGCTGCGATAAACAAGGGGGTGCACATACCTTTTTTAAATTGGGCTACTGCATTCTATCTACTTATCTATACAACTTTGTTTTCCACTATATATCTATCATCTGACAATCTATCTTCTTGCTATCTCACATCTATCATAATCATCATCTATCTCTATCATCTATCATCTATCTGCAACTGTAATCTCTGAACCCATCTATGAGTATTTCTTATTTCTCATTAATACACAATTACATGAGTAACATTGTTTACTACAACTTCCATCACCAAAATATCCCCACATATCCCATTGCATTCACTATCCTCCAGTGCAATAAAATAATGTAGAATCACTAGTCTTCTCTGTGACGTACCGTCCTGCACGTAACCCAACCAACACTATGTACACTTATTCAATTGCACCGTTCTTAACCCCCTGTCCTACTTATCCCTCCACTATAACACAACCGGCCCAGTCTCTTTCCTTTGGTAACCACTAGTCCATTCATCTCTTCAGCGTGGCTTCTTCAGTTTGGTTATTTCACTTTTCTTCTATTTTTTATTACTCTGCTAGTGAGTGAAATCAGTTACCATGTTTCTGACACTCCATCGCTTATTTCACTGACCATAATTCTCTGCTATCTACATACATGTTGTTGTAAATGGTAGGATTTGTTTTCCTCATATGGCTGAATAATATCCCTCTCCTCATCTTCTCGTGGTTACTGAACTTTGCTACTATTAATGCTGTGGTTATAAACATAGGTGAGCACATGTCTTGTTTAAACTGTGCTGCTGTATTCTGTTACTCTGTATTTATTTTATTGCATTTGTTCATTTAATAATATCTCATTAATGTACAATTACATTAATAAAATTATTTGTGCTAGAACCTGCCAATCACAAAGAAACCCAGGATTCGCAATTACAATCACACACCGTGAGCACAGTAAGATACTGTAGAATCACTACCTGTGTTCCCCGTTTTGTACAGCTATCCCCGTAATGCCCACCCACGCTATTCTTGGAAATCATATAGCACACTTTGTTTACTCCGCCCTCCGCCTCCAATCCCTCCTATCCAAAGCATACCCTTTCCCTATGTAAACTCCTAGTCCAACATTCAGTTCTGTGAATATGCTGATGTTATGCTTCTTCAGTTTTTCTTGGTTCTACATCTCTGCAGATGGGTCAAATCATTTGACCCTTGTCTTCCTTCACCTCTTATTTCATGAGTAAAATGCAATCCAGATCCTTCCGACTTGTTGCAAATGTTAGGACTTTTTTTTCTTCTTATGACTGATTAATATGCAACTTTCGAAATGTACCAAAAGACGATTACACATTAATCTACTGATGGACACTTACCTGGGCTTCGATGAATAGTGCTGATAAACCATTGGATGTATGTGCATTTTAAATTCGGCTTCTGAAATGGATTTTTTGAGAGTTTATTATTGATTTGTTGATTTACCGTTAATCTACAATTACATGTGTAACGTATATACTAGACGCCCTTTACTACGTTCCACCCAATCCACCCCTGCAGTCAATTCCATCACCAGAGCAATGTACCGTAGAATCGCTAATTGTCTTCTCTGCTGGTCGGCACACCACGTGCACCCATTCACACCTTATACATGCTAACGGAAATGCACACTTTCTTCCCCACCTCCTTTCCCCTCCATTCCCAACCATTCATCTCTGTCTCTTTCCCTTTGGTAACTGTGAATCTGTTCTTGTCTTCTGTGACACTGCTGTTTTTCTCCTTCAGTTTTTTCTTTGTTCTTATACTCCAATGATGAGTGACGTCATTTTACCTATACATGTAGGCCAGAAATATTTATGTTTGCTATGATGGTGCAGCTGTGCAAGGCTGAGCTCTGCCCACCATCTGCTAGTGGCGTCTGCAGGAACAGCACTGTTGCCTGGAGATTCCATGATGTCACAGTGGGCTTCTTTCATGTAGTCAGATTATGTCTGCTCAGAGAATTTGTTTCCCACTTCTGTGCCTGCTCTCCTACACGGGGGTACTTATGGTAAGGTTTGTGCTGAGCACCTTGACAGCATCAGAGGAAATGGAAATGAGTTCCAAGACACTGCGTGTTTCTTTTTATTTTGGCATCAATACCATTTACCTAAGCAACATTATTTTAATTAGACTACCCACATTATGAAATCCACACCATATACAGCATAAAGGTCACTGTCCATGAGCCCCGTATTGCACTGTAGAAGCACGGCTCTTCTTTGCTGTTGCACCGCCTTCCTAGTGCCCACACCCTGCCCTCACATGTGTGCTACACGTAATGCCCCATTTTACCTCACTTTCCTCCCTTCCAAGCCATTACCCTCTGTCACATTCCCTTTGGTAACCGTTAGTCCTCTCTTCAGTTCATGGAAGCTGCTACTGTCTTGTTCCTTCACTATTTTTCTTTTTTTTAATTCTCCACAGTTGAGTGACATCAATTGCCACTTGACTTTCTCTTCGTGGCTTATTTCACTCAGAACAATACCCACAAGTTCCATGCATGTTGCTGTAAATGGTAAGATTTGTTTTCTTCATATGGCTGAATAATATTCTACATCTCATATACTGATGGACGTTAAGCTTGGCTTTTGTCAATACTTCAGTGAGAAACATAGGGGTGCAATTTTCGTTTTTAAAATGGGCTGCTGCATTCTGCTTATATATTTATAGATTTGTATTTTTATGTTTATTCACATATGCCTTTACTGATTCATTAATTATTAATCTAAAATTACATGACAAACATTAATTTTACAAGACCCACACTATAACCAAGATCAACCCAGTTACTTCCCTGAGGTCACTGTCCATGAGCATAGTAAGATACTAAATATACCATCTCCCCTAATCGACATTAATAATGCTAATCGTTATGCCTACCTTCTCCTTGCTTTCATATCTAACAACGCCACTATCTTCCCCTTGGTAACTGTTACTCCAAACTCGTATTCTGTGAATCTGCTGATGTTTTGCTCCTTCAGTTTTATCTTGGCGCTTCGTCTCCACGCATGTGTTAAATCATTTGATACTTATTTTCTCTTCCTCACTTATTTCACTGAGCATAATATGCTCTAGCGCCATCCATGTTGCAGCAAATGCTAGGATTTGTTTTCTTGTGATGGCTGAGTAATATTCCTTTCTGTATATGTACCACATCTTCTATACCCATTAATCTATTGATGTCCATTAAGCTCGGTTTCTTTGAATAGTACTCTGATTAACAGAGGGATATATATATCTTTATTAGCTGGGCAGATTCATTGGTTTTATTGGAATCTTTAATTAATTTATTCTTTATTTACTTATTATTAATCTATACGTAAAAGTATAACGAGATTTTCTAGACTCCAACTGTCTCGAAATTCTTCCCAATGCCCCACTGCAGTCACTTCCATCAACAGAGCTATGTACTGTCGATTCACTGCCTGTCTTCACTGTTTGGTTCAGCCCTCACCGTGCACCCACAAAAACATTATATGTGCTAATCATAATGCAACTTTTCTCTCCCCACTGTTATCCCTCCATTCTCCCATGTCCACATTAGTTGTTTCCCCTTTGGTAACTGGTAGTTCATTCTTGGGCTCTGTGTGTCTGCCACTATTTTGCACCTTCAGTTCTTTCCTGCTTCTCTATCTGCAAGATTGGTCATATCATATGATACTTGTCCTCCTGTCTTATTTCATTGAAAATAAAACCAAATTCTTTCATCCATGTTGTCACAAATGGGAGGAGTTGTTTTATTCTTATGGGTGAAAGGCAATGAATTATTTATATATACCACTTCTTTATCCATTCATCTTCTGATGGAGATGGATCGGGTACTGTGAGTTGTGCTGCGATAAACAAGGGGGTGCACATACTTTTTTAAATTGGGCTACCTCATTCTATCTACTTATCTATACAACTTTGTTTTCCACTATATATCTATCATCTGACAATCTATATTCTTGCTATCTCACATCTATCATAGTCATCATCTATCTCTATCATCTATCATCTATCTGCATCTGTAATCTCTGAACCCATCTATGAGTATTTCTTATTTCTCATTAATACAAAATTACACGAGTATCATTGTTTACTACAACTTCCATCACCAAAATATCCCCACATATCCCACTGCATTCACTATCCTCCAGTGCAATAAAATAATGTAGAATCACTAGTCTTCTCTGTGACGTACCGTCCTGCACGTAACCCAACCAACACTATGTACACTTATTCAATTGCACCTTTTTTAACCCCCTGTCCTACTTATCCCTCCACTATAACACAACCGGCCCAGTCTCTTTCCTTTGGTAACCACTAGTCCATTCATCTCTTCAGCGTGGCTTCTTCAGTTTGGTTATTTCACTTTTCTTCTATTTTTTATTACTCTGCTAGTGAGTGAAATCAGTTACCATGTTTCTGACACTCCATCGCTTATTTCACTGACCATAATTCTCTGCTATCTACATACATGTTGTTGTAAATGGTAGGATTTGTTTTCCTCATATGGCTGAATAATATCCCTCTCCTCATCTTCTCGTGGTTACTGAACTTTGCTACAATTAATGCTGTGGTTATAAACATAGGTGAGCATATGTCTTGTTTAAACTGTGCTGCTGTATTCTGTTACTCTGTATTTATTTTATTGCATTTGTTCATTTAATAATATCTCATTAATGTACAATTACATTAATAAAATTATTTGTGCTAGAACCTGCCAATCACAAAGAAACCCAGGATTCGCAATTACAATCACACACCGTGAGCACAGTAAGATACTGTAGAATCACTACCTGTGTTCCCCGTTTTGTACAGCTATCCCCGTAATGCCCACCCACGCTATTCTTGGAAATCATATAGCACACTTTGTTTACTCCGCCCTCCGCCTCCAATCCCTCCTATCCAAAGCATACCCTTTCCCTATGTAAACTCCTAGTCCAACATTCAGTTCTGTGAATATGCTGATGTTATGCTTCTTCAGTTTTTCTTGGTTCTACATCTCTGCAGATGGGTCAAATCATTTGACCCTTGTCTTCCTTCACCTCTTATTTCATGAGTAAAATGCAATCCAGATCCTTCCGACTTGTTGCAAATGTTAGGACTTTTTTTTCTTCTTATGACTGATTAATATGCAACTTTCGAAATGTACCAAAAGACGATTACACATTAATCTACTGATGGACACTTACCTGGGCTTCGATGAATAGTGCTGATAAACCATTGGATGTATGTGCATTTTAAATTCGGCTTCTGAAATGGATTTTTTGAGAGTTTATTATTGATTTGTTGATTTACCGTTAATCTACAATTACATGTGTAACGTATATACTAGACGCCCTTTACTACGTTCCACCCAATCCACCCCTGCAGTCAATTCCATCACCAGAGCAATGTACCGTAGAATCGCTAATTGTCTTCTCTGCTGGTCGGCACACCACGTGCACCCATTCACACCTTATACATGCTAACGGAAATGCACACTTTCTTCCCCACCTCCTTTCCCCTCCATTCCCAACCATTCATCTCTGTCTCTTTCCCTTTGGTAACTGTGAATCTGTTCTTGTCTTCTGTGACACTGCTGTTTTTCTCCTTCAGTTTTTTCTTTGTTCTTATACTCCAATGATGAGTGACGTCATTTTACCTATACATGTAGGCCAGAAATATTTATGTTTGCTATGATGGTGCAGCTGTGCAAGGCTGAGCTCTGCCCACCATCTGCTAGTGGCGTCTGCAGGAACAGCACTGTTGCCTGGAGATTCCATGATGTCACAGTGGGCTTCTTTCATGTAGTCAGATTATGTCTGCTCAGAGAATTTGTTTCCCACTTCTGTGCCTGCTCTCCTACACGGGGGTACTTATGGTAAGGTTTGTGCTGAGCACCTTGACAGCATCAGAGGAAATGGAAATGAGTTCCAAGACACTGCGTGTTTCTTTTTATTTTGGCATCAATACCATTTACCTAAGCAACATTATTTTAATTAGACTACCCACATTATGAAATCCACACCATATACAGCATAAAGGTCACTGTCCATGAGCCCCGTATTGCACTGTAGAAGCACGGCTCTTCTTTGCTGTTGCACCGCCTTCCTAGTGCCCACACCCTGCCCTCACATGTGTGCTACACGTAATGCCCCATTTTACCTCACTTTCCTCCCTTCCAAGCCATTACCCTCTGTCACATTCCCTTTGGTAACCGTTAGTCCTCTCTTCAGTTCATGGAAGCTGCTACTGTCTTGTTCCTTCACTATTTTTCTTTTTTTTAATTCTCCACAGTTGAGTGACATCAATTGCCACTTGACTTTCTCTTCGTGGCTTATTTCACTCAGAACAATACCCACAAGTTCCATGCATGTTGCTGTAAATGGTAAGATTTGTTTTCTTCATATGGCTGAATAATATTCTACATCTCATATACTGATGGACGTTAAGCTTGGCTTTTGTCAATACTTCAGTGAGAAACATAGGGGTGCAATTTTCGTTTTTAAAATGGGCTGCTGCATTCTGCTTATATATTTATAGATTTGTATTTTTATGTTTATTCACATATGCCTTTACTGATTCATTAATTATTAATCTAAAATTACATGACAAACATTAATTTTACAAGACCCACACTATAACCAAGATCAACCCAGTTACTTCCCTGAGGTCACTGTCCATGAGCATAGTAAGATACTAAATATACCATCTCCCCTAATCGACATTAATAATGCTAATCGTTATGCCTACCTTCTCCTTGCTTTCATATCTAACAACGCCACTATCTTCCCCTTGGTAACTGTTACTCCAAACTCGTATTCTGTGAATCTGCTGATGTTTTGCTCCTTCAGTTTTATCTTGGCGCTTCGTCTCCACGCATGTGTTAAATCATTTGATACTTATTTTCTCTTCCTCACTTATTTCACTGAGCATAATATGCTCTAGCGCCATCCATGTTGCAGCAAATGCTAGGATTTGTTTTCTTGTGATGGCTGAGTAATATTCCTTTCTGTATATGTACCACATCTTCTATACCCATTAATCTATTGATGTCCATTAAGCTCGGTTTCTTTGAATAGTACTCTGATTAACAGAGGGATATATATATCTTTATTAGCTGGGCAGATTCATTGGTTTTATTGGAATCTTTAATTAATTTATTCTTTATTTACTTATTATTAATCTATACGTAAAAGTATAACGAGATTTTCTAGACTCCAACTGTCTCGAAATTCTTCCCAATGCCCCACTGCAGTCACTTCCATCAACAGAGCTATGTACTGTCGATTCACTGCCTGTCTTCACTGTTTGGTTCAGCCCTCACCGTGCACCCACAAAAACATTATATGTGCTAATCATAATGCAACTTTTCTCTCCCCACTGTTATCCCTCCATTCTCCCATGTCCACATTAGTTGTTTCCCCTTTGGTAACTGGTAGTTCATTCTTGGGCTCTGTGTGTCTGCCACTATTTTGCACCTTCAGTTCTTTCCTGCTTCTCTATCTGCAAGATTGGTCATATCATATGATACTTGTCCTCCTGTCTTATTTCATTGAAAATAAAACCAAATTCTTTCATCCATGTTGTCACAAATGGGAGGAGTTGTTTTATTCTTATGGGTGAACGGCAATGAATTATTTATATATACCACTTCTTTATCCATTCATCTTCTGATGGAGATGGATCGGGTACTGTGAGTTGTGCTGCGATAAACAAGGGGGTGCACATACTTTTTTAAATTGGGCTACTGCATTCTATCTACTTATCTATACAACTTTGTTTTCCACTATATATCTATCATCTGACAATCTATATTCTTGCTATCTCACATCTATCATAGTCATCATCTATCTCTATCATCTATCATCTATCTGCATCTGTAATCTCTGAACCCATCTATGAGTATTTCTTATTTCTCATTAATACAAAATTACACGAGTATCATTGTTTACTACAACTTCCATCACCAAAATATCCCCACATATCCCACTGCATTCACTATCCTCCAGTGCAATAAAATAATGTAGAATCACTAGTCTTCTCTGTGACGTACCGTCCTGCACGTAACCCAACCAACACTATGTACACTTATTCAATTGCACCTTTTTTAACCCCCTGTCCTACTTATCCCTCCACTATAACACAACCGGCCCAGTCTCTTTCCTTTGGTAACCACTAGTCCATTCATCTCTTCAGCGTGGCTTCTTCAGTTTGGTTATTTCACTTTTCTTCTATTTTTTATTACTCTGCTAGTGAGTGAAATCAGTTACCATGTTTCTGACACTCCATCGCTTATTTCACTGACCATAATTCTCTGCTATCTACATACATGTTGTTGTAAATGGTAGGATTTGTTTTCCTCATATGGCTGAATAATATCCCTCTCCTCATCTTCTCGTGGTTACTGAACTTTGCTACAATTAATGCTGTGGTTATAAACATAGGTGAGCATATGTCTTGTTTAAACTGTGCTGCTGTATTCTGTTACTCTGTATTTATTTTATTGCATTTGTTCATTTAATAATATCTCATTAATGTACAATTACATTAATAAAATTATTTGTGCTAGAACCTGCCAATCACAAAGAAACCCAGGATTCGCAATTACAATCACACACCGTGAGCACAGTAAGATACTGTAGAATCACTACCTGTGTTCCCCGTTTTGTACAGCAATCCCCGTAATGCCCACCCACGCTATTCTTGGAAATCATATAGCACACTTTGTTTACTCCGCCCTCCGCCTCCAATCCCTCCTATCCAAAGCATACCCATTCCCTATGTAAACTCCTAGTCCAACATTCAGTTCTGTGAATATGCTGATGTTATGCTTCTTCAGTTTTTCTTGGTTCTACATCTCTACAAATGGGTCAAATCATTTGACCCTTGTCTTCCTTCACATCTTATTTCATGAGTAAAATGCAATCCAGATCCTTCCGACTTGTTGCAAATGTTAGGACTTTTTTTTCTTCTTATGACTGATTAATATGCAACTTTCGAAATGTACCAAAAGACGATTACACATTAATCTACTGATGCACACTTACCTGGGCTTCGATGAATAGTGCTGATAAACCCTTGGATGTATATGCATTTTAAATTCGGCTTCTGAAATGGATTTTTTGAGAGTTTATTATTGATTTGTTGATTTACCATTAATCTACAATTACATGTGTAACGTATTTACTAGACGCCCTTTACTACGTTCCACCCAATCCCCCCCTGCAGTCAATTCCATCACCAGAGCAATGTACCGTAGAATCGCTAATTGTCTTCTCTGATGGTCGGCACACCACGTGCACCCATTCCCACCTTATACATGCTAACGGAAATGCACACTTTCTTCCCCACCTCCTTTCCCCTCCATTCCCAACCATCCATCTCTGTCTCTTTCCCTTTGGTAACTGTGAATCTGTTTTTGTCTTCTGTGACACTGCTGTTTTTCTCCTTCAGTTTTTTCTTTGTTCTTATACTCCAATGATGAGTGACTTCATTTTACCTATACATGTAGGCCAGAAATAGTTATGTTTGCTATGATGGTGCAGCTGTGCAAGGCTGAGCTCTGCCCACCATCTGCTAGTGGCGTCTGCAGGAACAGCACTGTTGCCTGGAGATTCCATGATGTCACAGTGGGCTTCTTTCATGTAGACAGATTATGTCTGCTCAGAGAATTTGTTTCCCACTTCAGTGCCTGCTATCCTACACGGGGTGTACTTATGGTAAGGTTTGTGCTGAGCACCTTGACAGCATCAGAGGAAATGGAAATGAGTTCCAAGACACTGCGTGTTTCTTTTTATTTTGGCATCAATACCAGTTACCTAAGCAACATTATTTTAATTACACTACCCACATTATGAAATCCACACCATATACAGCATAAGGGTCACTGTCCATGAGCCCCGTATTGCACTGTAGAAGCACGGCTCTTCTTTGCTGTTCCACCACCTTCCTAGTGCCCACACCCTGCCCACACATGTGTGCTACAAGTAATGCCCCATTTTACCTCACTTTCCTCCCTTCCAAGCCATTACCCTGTGTCACTTTCCCTTTGGTAACCGTTAGTCCTCTCTTCAGTTCATGGAAGCTGCTACTGTCTTGTTCCTTCACTATTTTTCTTTTTTTTTAATTCTCCACAGTTGAGTGACATCAATTGCCACTTGACTTTCTCTTCGTCGCTTATTTCACACAGAACAATACCCACAAGTTCCATGCATGTTGCTGTAAATGGTAAGATTTGTTTTCCTCAATTGGCTGTATAATATTCTACATCTCATATACTGATGGACGTTAAGCTTGGCTTTTGTCAATACTTCAGTGAGAAACATAGGGGTGCAATTTTCGTTTTTATAATGGGCTGCTGCATTCTGCTTATATATTTATAGATTTGTTTCTTTATGTTTATTCATATATGCCTTTACTGATTCATTAATTATTAATCTAAAATTACATGACAAACAATAATTTTACAAGACCCACACTATAACCAAGATCAACCCAGTTACTTCCCTGAAGTCACTGTCCATGAGCATAGTAAGATACTGTAAATACCATCACCCTCAATCCACATTATTAATGCTAATCGTTATGCCTACCTTCTTCTTGCATTCATATCTAACAACGCCACAATCTTCCCCTTGGTAACTGTTACTCCAAGCTCGTATTCTGTGAATCTGCTGATGTTTTGTTCCTTCAGTTTTATCTTGGCGCTTCGTCTCCACGCATGTGTTAAATCATTTGATACATATTTTCTCTTCCTCACTTATTTCACTGAGCATAATATGCTCTAGCGCCATCCATGTTGCAGCAAATGCTAGGATTTGTTTTCTTGTGATGGCTGAGAAATATTACTTTCTGTATACATACCACATCTTCTAAACCCATTAATCTATTGATGTCCATTAAGCTCGGTTTCTTTGAATAGTACTCTGATTAACATAGGGATATATATATTTTAATAGCTGGGCAGATTCATTGGTTTTATTGGATTCTTTAATTAATTTATTCTTCATTTACTTATTATTAATCTATACGTAAAAGTATAACATGAGATTTTCAAGACTCCAACTGTCTCGAAATTCTTCCCAATGCCCCACTGCAGTCACTTCCATCAACAGAGCAATGTACTCTCGATTCACTGCCTGTCTTCACTGTTTGGTTCAGCCCTCACCGTGCACCCACAAATCATTATATGTGCTAATCATAATGCAACCTTTCTCTCCCCACTGTTATCCCTCCATTCTCCCATGTCCACATTAGTCGTTTCCCCTCTGGTAACTGTTAGTTCATTCTTGGGCTCTGTGTGTCTGCCACTATTTTGCACCTTCAGTTCTTTCCTGCTTCTCTATCTGCACAGATTGGTCATATCATATGATACTTGTCCTCCTGTCTTATTTCATTGAAAATAAAACCAAATTCTTTCATCCATGTTGTCACAAATGGGAGGAATTGATCTCTTCTTATGGGTGAAAGGCAATGAATTGTTTATATATACCACTTCTTCTTTATCCATTCATCTTCTGATGGAGATGGATCGGGTACTGTGAATTGTGCTGCGATAAACAAGGGGGTGCACATACCTTTTTTAAATTGGGCTACTGCATTCTATCTACTTATCTATACAACTTTGTTTTCCACTATATATCTATCACCTGACAATCTATCATCTTGCTCTCACATCTATCATAGTCATCATCTATCTCTATCATCTATCATCTATCTGCAACTGTAATCTCTGAACCCATCTATGAGTATTTCTTATTTCTCATTAATACACAATTACATGAGTAACATTGTTTACTACAACTTCCATCACCAAAATATCCTCACATATCCCATTGCATTCTCTATCCTCAAGTGCAATATAATAATGTAGAATCACTAGTCTTCTCTGTGACGTACCGTCCTCCACGTAACCCAACCAACACTATGTACATTTATTCAATTGCACCGTTTTTAACCCCCTGTCCTACTTATCCCTCCACTATAACACAAACGGCCCAGTCTCTTTCCTTTGGTAACCACTAGTCCATTCATCTCTTCAGAGTGGCTTCTTCAGTTTGGTTATTTCACTTTTCTTCTATTTTTTATTACTCTGCTAGTGAGTGAAATCAGTTACCATGTTTCTGACACTCCATCGCTTATTTCACTGACCATAATTCTCTGCTATCTACATACATGTTGTTGTAAATGGTAGGATTTGTTGTCCTCATATGGCTGAATAATATCCCTCTCCTCATCTTCTCGTGGTTGCTGAACTTTGCTACTATTAGTGCTGTGGTTATAAACATAGGTGAGCACATGTCTTGTTTAAACTGTGCTGCTGTATTCTGTTACTCTGTATTTATTTTATTGCATTTGTTCGTTTAATAATATCTCATTAATGTACAATTACATTAATTAAAATTATTTGTGCTAGAACCTGCCAATCACAAAGAAACCCAGGATTCGCAATTACAATCACACACCGTGAGCACAGTAAGATACTGTAGAATCACTACCTGTGTTCCCCGTTTTGTACAGCAATCCCCGTAATGCCCACCCACGCTATTCTTGGAAATCATATAGCACACTTTGTTTACTCCGCCCTCCGCCTCCAATCCCTCCTATCCAAAGCATACCCTTTCCCTATGTAAACTCCTAGTCCAACATTCAGTTCTGTGAATATGCTGATGTTATGCTTCTTCAGTTTTTCTTGGTTCTACATCTCTACAGATGGGTCAAATCATTTGACCCTTGTCTTCCTTCACATCTTATTTCATGAGTAAAATGCAATCCAGATCCTTCCGACTTGTTGCAAATGTTAGGACTTTTTTTTTCTTCTTATGACTGATTAATATACAACTGTCGAAATGTACCAAAAGACGTTTACACATTAATCTACTGATGGACACTTACCTGGGCTTCGATGAATAGTGCTGATAAACCCTTGGATGTATATGCATTTTAAATTCGGCTTCTGAAATGGATTTTTTGAGAGTTTATTATTGATTTGTTGATTTACCATTAATCTACAATTACATGTGTAACGTATTTACTAGACGCCCTTTACTACGTTCCACCCAATCCCCCCCTGCAGTCAAATGCATCATCAGAGCAATGTGCCGTAGAATCGCTAATTGTCTTCTCTGCTGGTCGGCACACCACGTGCACCCATTCCCACCTTATACATGCTAACGGAAATGCACACTTTCCTCCCCACCTCCTTTCCCCTCCATTCCCAACCATCCATCTCTGTCTCTTTCCCTTTGGTAATTGTGAATCTGTTCTTGTCTTCTGTGACACTGCTATTTTTCTCCTTCAGTTTTTTCTTTGTTCTTATACTCCAATGATGATTGACGTCATTTTACCTATACATGTAGGCCAGAAATATTTATGTTTGCTATGATGGTGCAGCTGTGCAAGGCTGAGCTCTGCCCACCATCTGCTAGTGGCGTTTGCAGGAACAGCACTGTTGCCTGGAGATTCCATGATGTCACAGTGGGCTACTTTCATGTAGACAGATTATGTCTGCTCAGAGAATTTGTTTCCCACTTCAGTGCCTGCTATCCTACACGGGGTGTATTTATGGTAAGGTTTGTGCTGAGCACCTTGACAGCATCAGAAGAAATGGAAATGAGTTCCAAGACACTGCGTGTTTCTTTTTATTTTGGCATCAATACCAGTTACCTAAGCAACATTATTTTAATTACGCTACCCACATTATGAAATCCACACCATATACAGCATAAGGGGCACTGTCCATGAGCCCCGTATTGCACTGTAGAAGCACGGCTCTTCTTTGCTGTTCCACCACCTTCCTAGTGCCCACACCCTGCCCACACATGTGTGCTACACGTAATGCCCCATTTTACCTCACTTTCCTCCCTTCCAAGCCATTCCCCTGTGTCACTTTCCCTTTGGTAACCGTTAATCCTCTCTTCAGTTCATGGAAGGTGCTACTGTCTTGTTCCTTCACTATTTTTCTTTTTTTTAAATTCTCCACAGTTGAGTGACATCAATTTCCACTTGACTTTCTCTTCGTGGCTTATTTCACTCTGAACAATACCCACAAGTTCCATGCATGTTGCTGTAAATGGTAAGATTTGTTTTCCTCATTTGGCTGAATAATATTCTACATCTCATATAATGATGGACGTTAAGCTTGGCTTTTGTCAATACTTCAGTGAGAAACATAGGGGTGCAATTTCCGTTTTTAAAATGGGCTGCTGCATTCTGCTTATATATTTATAGATTTGTTTTTTTATGTTTATTCATATATGCCTTTACTGATTCATTAATTATTAATCTAAAATTACATGACAAACATTAATTTTACAAGACCCACACTATAACCAAGATCAACCCAGTTACTTCCCTGAAGTCACTGTCCATGAGCATAGTAAGATACTGTATATACCATCTCGCCCAATCCACATTAATAATGCTAATCGTTATGCCTACCTCCTCCTTGCTTTCATATCTAACAACGCCACTATCTTCCCCTTGGTAACTGTTACTCCAAACTCGTATTCTGTGAATCTGCTGATGTTTTGCTCCTTCAGTTTTATCTTGGCGCTTCGTCTCCACGCATGTGTTAAATCATTTGATACTTATTTTCTCTTCCTCACTTATTTCACTGAGCATAATATGCTCTAGCGCCATCCATGTTGCAGCAAATGCTAGGATTTGTTTTCTTGTGATGGCTGAGTAATATTCCTTTCTGTATATGTACCACATCTTCTATACCCATTAATCTATTGATGTCCATTAAGCTCGGTTTCTTTGAAAAGTACTCTGATTAACATAGGGATATATATATCTTTATTAGCTGGGCAGATTCATTGGTTTTATTGCATTCTTTAATTAATTTATTCTTTATTTACTTATTATTAATCTATACGTAAAAGTATTACGAGATTTTCTAGACTCCAACTGTCTCGAAATTCTTCCCAATGCCCCACTGCAGTCACTTCCATCAACAGAGCTATGTACTCTCGATTCACTGCCTGTCTTCACTGTTTGGTTCAGCCCTCACCGTGCACCCACAAAAACATTATATGTGCTAATCATAATGCAACCTTTCTCTCCCCACTGTTATCCCTCCATTCTCCCATGTCCACATTAGTCGTTTCCCCTTTGGTAACTGGTAGTTCATTCTTGGGCTCTGTGTGTCTGCCACTATTTTGCACCTTCAGTTCTTTCCTGCTTCTCAATCTGCACAGATTGGTCATATCATATGATACTTGTCCTCCTGTCTTATTTCATTGAAAATAAAACCAAATTCTTTCATCCATGTTGTCACAAATGGGAGGAGTTGTTCTCTTCTTATGGTTGAAAGGCAATGAATTGTTTATATATACCACTTCTTCTTTATCCATTCATCTTCTGATGGAGATGGATCGGGTACTGTGAGTTGTGCTGCGATAAACAAGGGGGTGCACATACCTTTTTTAAATTGGGCTACTGCATTCTATCTACTTATCTATACAACTTTGTTTTCCACTATATATCTATCATCTGACAATCTATCTTCTTGCTATCTCACATCTATCATTGTCATCATCTATCTCTATCATCTATCATCTATCTGCAACTGTAATCTCTGAACCCATCTATGAGTATTATTTCTCATTAATACACAATTACATGAGTAACATTGTTTACTACAACTTCCATCACCAAAATATCCCCACATATCCCATTGCATTCACTATCCTCCAGTGCAATAAAATAATGTCGAATCACTAGTCTTCCCTGTGACGTACCGTCCTCCACGTAACCCAACCAACACTATGTACACTTATTCAATTGCACCTTTTTTAACCCCCTGTCCTACTTATCCCTCCACTATAACACAACCGGCCCAGTCTCTTTCCTTTGGTAACCACTAGTCCATTCATCTCTTCAGCGTGGCTTCTTCAGTTTGGTTATTTCACTTTTCTTCTATTTTTTATTACTCTGCTAGTGAGTGAAATCAGTTACCATGTTTCTGACACTCCATCGCTTATTTCACTGACCATAATTCTCTGCTATCTACATACATGTTGTTGTAAATGGTAGGATTTGTTTTCCTCATATGGCTGAATAATATCCCTCTCCTCATCTTCTCGTGGTTACTGAACTTTGCTACAATTAATGCTGTGGTTATAAACATAGGTGAGCATATGTCTTGTTTAAACTGTGCTGCTGTATTCTGTTACTCTGTATTTATTTTATTGCATTTGTTCATTTAATAGTATCTCATTAATGTACAATTACATTAATAAAATTATTTGTGCTAGAACCTGCCAATCACAAAGAAACCCAGGATTCGCAATTACAATCACACACCGTGAGCACAGTAAGATACTGTAGAATCACTACCTGTGTTCCCCGTTTTGTACAGCAATCCCCGTAATGCCCACCCACGCTATTCTTGGAAATCATATAGCACACTTTGTTTACTCCGCCCTCCGCCTCCAATCCCTCCTATCCAAAGCATACCCATTCCCTATGTAAACTCCTAGTCCAACATTCAGTTCTGTGAATATGCTGATGTTATGCTTCTTCAGTTTTTCTTGGTTCTACATCTCTACAAATGGGTCAAATCATTTGACCCTTGTCTTCCTTCACATCTTATTTCATGAGTAAAATGCAATCCAGATCCTTCCGACTTGTTGCAAATGTTAGGACTTTTTTTTCTTCTTATGACTGATTAATATGCAACTGTCGAAATGTACCAAAAGACGTTTACACATTAATCTACTGATGCACACTTACCTGGGCTTCGATGAATAGTGCTGATAAACCCTTGGATGTATATGCATTTTAAATTCGGCTTCTGAAATGGATTTTTTGAGAGTTTATTATTGATTTGTTGATTTACCATTAATCTACAATTACATGTGTAACGTATTTACTAGACGCCCTTTACTACGTTCCACCCAATCCCCCCCTGCAGTCAATTCCATCACCAGAGCAATGTACCGTAGAATCGCTAATTGTCTTCTCTGCTGGTCGGCACACCACGTGCAACCATTCCCACCTTATACATGCTAACGGAAATGCACACTTTCTTAACCACCTCCTTTCCCCTCCATTCCCAACCATCCATCTCTGTCTCTTTCCCTTTGGTAACTGTGAATCTGTTTTTGTCTTCTGTGACACTGCTGTTTTTCTCCTTCAGTTTTTTCTTTGTTCTTATACTCCAATGATGAGTGACTTCATTTTACCTATACATGTAGGCCAGAAATAGTTATGTTTGCTATGATGGTGCAGCTGTGCAAGGCTGAGCTCTGCCCACCATCTGCTAGTGGCGTCTGCAGGAACAGCACTGTTGCCTGGAGATTCCATGATGTCACAGTGGGCTTCTTTCATGTAGACAGATTATGTCTGCTCAGAGAATTTTTTTCCCACTTCAGTGCCTGCTATCCTACACGGGGTGTACTTATGGTAAGGTTTGTGCTGAGCACCTTGACAGCATCAGAGGAAATGGAAATGAGTTCCAAGACACTGCGTGTTTCTTTTTATTTTGGCATCAATACCAGTTACCTAAGCAACATTATTTTAATTACACTACCCACATTATGAAATCCACACCATATACAGCATAAGGGTCACTGTCCATGAGCCCCATATTGCACTGTAGAAGCACGGCTCTTCTTTGCTGTTCCACCACCTTCCTAGTGCCCACACCCTGCCCACACATGTGTGCTACAAGTAATGCCCCATTTTACCTCACTTTCCTCCCTTCCAAGCCATTACCCTGTGTCACTTTCCCTTTGGTAACCGTTAGTCCTCTCTTCAGTTCATGGAAGCTGCTACTGTCTTGTTCCTTCACTATTTTTCTTTTTTTTTAATTCTCCACAGTTGAGTGACATCAATTGCCACTTGACTTTCTCTTCGTGGCTTATTTCACACAGAACAATACCCACAAGTTCCATGCATGTTGCTGTAAATGGTAAGATTTGTTTTCCTCAATTGGCTGTATAATATTCTACATCTCATATACTGATGGACGTTAAGCTTGGCTTTTGTCAATACTTCAGTGAGAAACATAGGGGTGCAATTTTCGTTTTTATAATGGGCTGCTGCATTCTGCTTATATATTTATAGATTTGTTTCTTTATGTTTATTCATATATGCCTTTACTGATTCATTAATTATTAATCTAAAATTACATGACAAACAATAATTTTACAAGACCCACACTATAACCAAGATCAACCCAGTTACTTCCCTGAAGTCACTGTCCATGAGCATAGTAAGATACTGTAAATACCATCACCCTCAATCCACATTATTAATGCTAATCGTTATGCCTACCTTCTTCTTGCATTCATATCTAACAACGCCACAATCTTCCCCTTGGTAACTGTTACTCCAAGCTCGTATTCTGTGAATCTGCTGATGTTTTGTTCCTTCAGTTTTATCTTGGCGCTTCGTCTCCACGCATGTGTTAAATCATTTGATACATATTTTCTCTTCCTCACTTATTTCACTGAGCATAATATGCTCTAGCGCCATCCATGTTGCAGCAAATGCTAGGATTTGTTTTCTTGTGATGGCTGAGAAATATTACTTTCTGTATACATACCACATCTTCTAAACCCATTAATCTATTGATGTCCATTAAGCTCGGTTTCTTTGAATAGTACTCTGATTAACATAGGGATATATATATCTTTATTAGCTGGGCAGATTCATTGGGTTTATTGGATTCTTTAATTAATTTATTCTTCATTTACTTATTATTAATCTATACGTAAAAGTATAACATGAGATTTTCAAGACTCCAACTGTCTCGAAATTCTTCCCAATGCCCCACTGCAGTCACTTCCATCAACAGAGCAATGTACTCTCGATTCACTGCCTGTCTTCACTGTTTGGTTCAGCCCTCACCGTGCACCCACAAATCATTATATGTGCTAATCATAATGCAACCTTTCTCTCCCCACTGTTATCCCTCCATTCTCCCATGTCCACATTAGTCGTTTCCCCTCTGGTAACTGTTAGTTCATTCTTGGGCTCTGTGTGTCTGCCACTATTTTGCACCTTCAGTTCTTTCCTGCTTCTCTATCTGCACAGATTGGTCATATCATATGATACTTGTCCTCCTGTCTTATTTCATTGAAAATAAAACCAAATTCTTTCATCCATGTTGTCACAAATGGGAGGAATTGATCTCTTCTTATGGGTGAAAGGCAATGAATTGTTTATATATACCACTTCTTCTTTATCCATTCATCTTCTGATGGAGATGGATCGGGTACTGTGAATTGTGCTGCGATAAACAAGGGGGTGCACATACCTTTTTTAAATTGGGCTACTGCATTCTATCTACTTATCTATACAACTTTGTTTTCCACTATATATCTATCACCTGACAATCTATCATCTTGCTCTCACATCTATCATAGTCATCATCTATCTCTATCATCTATCATCTATCTGCAACTGTAATCTCTGAACCCATCTATGAGTATTTCTTATTTCTCATTAATACACAATTACATGAGTAACATTGTTTACTACAACTTCCATCACCAAAATATCCCCACATATCCCATTGCATTCTCTATCCTCAAGTGCAATATAATAATGTAGAATCACTAGTCTTCTCTGTGACGTACCGTCCTCCACGTAACCCAACCAACACTATGTACACTTATTCAATTGCACCGTTTTTAACCCCCTGTCCTACTTATCCCTCCACTATAACACAAACGGCCCAGTCTCTTTCCTTTGGTAACCACTAGTCCATTCATCTCTTCAGAGTGGCTTCTTCAGTTTGGTTATTTCACTTTTCTTCTATTTTTTATTACTCTGCTAGTGAGTGAAATCAGTTACCATGTTTCTGACACTCCATCGCTTATTTCACTGACCATAATTCTCTGCTATCTACATACATGTTGTTGTAAATGGTAGGATTTGTTGTCCTCATATGGCTGAATAATATCCCTCTCCTCATCTTCTCGTGGTTACTGAACTTTGCTACTATTAGTGCTGTGGTTATAAACATAGGTGAGCACATGTCTTGTTTAAACTGTGCTGCTGTATTCTGTTACTCTGTATTTATTTTATTGCATTTGTTCGTTTAATAATATCTCATTAATGTACAATTACATTAATAAAATTATTTGTGCTAGAACCTGCCAATCACAAAGAAACCCAGGATTCGCAATTACAATCACACACCGTGAGTACAGTAAGATACTGTAGAATCACTACCTGTGTTCCCCGTTTTGTACAGCAATCCCTTTAATGCCCACCCACGCTATTCTTGGAAATCATATAGCACACTTTGTTTACTCCGCCCTCCGCCTCCAATCCCTCCTATCCAAAGCATACCCTTTCCCTATGTAAACTCCTAGTCCAACATTCAGTTCTGTGAATATGCTGATGTTATGCTTCTTCAGTTTTTCTTGGTTCTACATCTCTACAGATGGGTCAAATCATTTGACCCTTGTCTTCCTTCACATCTTATTTCATGAGTAAAATGCAATCCAGATCCTTCCGACTTGTTGCAAATGTTAGGACTTTTTTTTTCTTCTTATGACTGATTAATATACAACTGTCGAAATGTACCAAAAGACGTTTACACATTAATCTACTGATGGACACTTACCTGGGCTTCGATGAATAGTGCTGATAAACCCTTGGATGTATATGCATTTTAAATTCGGCTTCTGAAATGGATTTTTTGAGAGTTTATTATTGATTTGTTGATTTACCATTAATCTACAATTACATGTGTAACGTATTTACTAGACGCCCTTTACTACGTTCCACCCAATCCCCCCTGCAGTCAATTCCATCATCAGAGCAATGTGCCGTAGAATCGCTAATTGTCTTCTCTGCTGGTCGGCACACCACGTGCACCCATTCCCACCTTATACATGCTAACGGAAATGCACACTTTCTTCCCCACCTCCTTTCCCCTCCATTCCCAACCATCCATCTCTGTCTCTTTCCCTTTGGTAACTGTGAATCTGTTCTTGTCTTCTGTGACACTGCTGTTTTTCTCCTTCAGTTTTTTCTTTGTTCTTATACTCCAATGATGAGTGACGTCATTTTACCTATACATGTAGGCCAGAAATAGTTATGTTTGCTATGATGGTGCAGCTGTGCAAGGCTGAGCTCTGCCCACCACCTGCTAGTGGCGTCTGCAGGAACAGCACTGTTGCCTGGAGATTCCATGATGTCACAGTGGGCTTCTTTCATGTAGACAGATTATGTCTGCTCAGAGAATTTGTTTCCCACTTCAGTGCCTGCTATCCTACACGGGGTGTACTTATGGTAAGGTTTTTGCTGAGCACCTTGACAGCATCAGAGGAAATGGAAATGAGTTCCAAGACACTGCGTGTTTCTTTTTATTTTGGCATCAATACCAGTTACCTAAGCAACATTATTTTAATTACACTACCCACATTATGAAATCCACACCATATACAGCATAAGGGTCACTGTCCATGAGCCCCGTATTGCACTGTAGAAGCACGGCTCTTCTTTGCTTTTCCACCACCTTCCTATTGCCCACACCCTGCCCACACATGTGTGCTACACGTAATGCCCCATTTTACCTCACTTTCCTCCCTTCCAAGCCATTACCCTCTGTCACTTTCCCTTTGGTAACCGTTAGTCCTCTCTTCAGTTCATGGAAGCTGCTACTGTCTTGTTCCTTCACTATTTTTCTTTTTTTTTAATTCTCCACAGTTGAGTGACATCAATTGCCACTTGACTTTCTCTTCGTGGCTAATTACACTCAGAACAATACCCACAAGTTCCATGCATGTTGCTGTAAATGGTAAGATTTGTTTTCTTCATATGGCTGAATAATATTCTACATCTCATATACTGATGGACGTTAAGCTTGGCTTTTGTCAATACTTCAGTGAGAAACATAGGGGTGCAATTTTCGTTTTTAAAATGGGCTGCTGCATTCTGCTTATATATTTATAGATTTGTTTTTTTATGTTTATTCATATATGCCTTTACTGATTCATTAATTATTAATCTAAAATTACATGACAAACATTAATTTTACAAGACCCACACTATAACCAAGATCAACCCAGTTACTTCCCTGAAGTCACTGTCCATGAGCATAGTAAGATACTGTATATACCATCTCGCCCAATCCACATTAATAATGCTAATCGTTATGCCTACCTTCTCCTTGCTTTCATATCTAACAATGCCACTATCTTGCCCTTGGTAACTGTTACTCCAAACTCGTATTCTGTGAATCTGCTGATGTTTTGCTCCTTCAGTTTTATCTTGGCGCTTCGTCTCCACGCATGTGTTAAATCATTTGATACTTATTTTCTCTTCCTCATTATTTCACTGAGCATAATATGCTCTAGCGCCATCCATGTTGCATCAAATGCTAGGATTTGTTTTCTTGTGATGGCTGAGTAATATTCCTTTCTGTATATGTACCACATCTTCTATACCCATTAATCTATTGATGTCCATTAAGCTCGGTTTCTTTGAAAAGTACTCTGATTAACATAGGGATATATATATCTTTATTAGCTGGGCAGATTCATTGGTTTTATTGCATTCTTTAATTAATTGATTCTTTATTTACTTATTATTAATCTATACGTAAAAGTATAACATGAGATTTTCTAGACTCCAACTGTCTCGAAATTCTTCCCAATGCCCCACTGCAGTCACTTCCATCAACAGAGCTATGTACTGTCAATTCACTGCCTGTCTTCACTGTTTGGTTCAGCCCTCACCGTGCACCCACAAAAACATTATATGTGCTAATCATAATGCAACCTTTCTCTCCCCACTGTTATCCCTCCATTCTCCCATGTCCACATTAGTCGTTTCCCCTTTGGTAAATGGAAGTTCATTCTTGGGCTCTGTGTGTCTGCCACTATTTTGGACCATCAGTTCTTTCCTGCTTCTCTATCTGCACAGATTGGTCATATCACATGATACTTGTCCTCCTGTCTTATTTCATTGAAAATAAAACCAAATTCTTTCATCCATGTTGTCACAAAAGGGAGGAATTGTTCTCTTCTTATGGTTGAAAGGCAATTAATTGTTTATATATACCACTTCTACTTTATCCATTCATCTTCTGATGGAGATGGATCGGGTACTGTGAATTGTGCTGCGATAAACAAGGGGGTGCACATACCTTTTTTAAATTGGGCCGCTGCATTCTATCTACTTATCTATACAACTTTGTTTTCCACTATATATCTATCATCTGACATCTATCTTCTTGCTATCTCACATCTATCATTGTCATCATCTTTCTCTATCATCTATCATCTATCTGCAACTGTAGTCTCTGAACCCACCTATGAGTATTTCTTATTTCTCATTAATACACAATTACATGAGTAACATTGTTTACTACAACTTCCATCACCAAAATATCCCCACATATCCCATTGCATTCACTATCCTCCAGTGCAATAAAATAATGTAGAATCACTAGTCTTCTCTGTGACGTACCGTCCTGCACGTAACCCAACCAACACTATGTACACTTATTCAATTGCACCGTTTTTAACCCCCTGTCCTACTTATCCCTCCACTATAACACAACCGGCCCAGTCTCTTTCCTTTGGTAACCACTAGTCCATTCATCTCTTCAGCGTGGCTTCTTCAGTTTGGTTATTTCACTTTTCTTCTATTTTTTATTACTCTGCTAGTGAGTGAAATCAGTTACCATGTTTCTGACACTCCATCGCTTATTTCACTGACCATAATTCTCTGCTATCTACATACATGTTGTTGTAAATGGTAGGATTTGTTTTCCTCATATGGCTGAATAATATCCCTCTCCTCATCTTCTCGTGGTTACTGAACTTTGCTACTATTAATGCTGTGGTTATAAACATAGGTGAGCACATGTCTTGTTTAAACTGTGCTGCTGTATTCTGTTACTCTGTATTTATTTTATTGCATTTGTTCATTTAATAATATCTCATTAATGTACAATTACATTAATAAAATTATTTGTGCTAGAACCTGCCAATCACAAAGAAACCCAGGATTCGCAATTACAATCACACACCGTGGGCACAGTAAGATACTGTAGAATCACTACCTGTGTTCCCCGTTTTGTACAGCAATCCCCGTAATGCCCACCCACGCTATTCTTGGAAATCATACAGCACACTTTGTTTACTCCGCCCTCCGCCTCCAATCCCTCCTATCCAAAGCATACCCTTTCCCTATGTACACTCGTAGTCCAACATTCAGTTCTGTGAATATGCTGATGTTATGCTTCAGTTTTTCTTGGTTCTACATCTCTACCGATCGGTCAAATCATTTGACCCTTGTCTTCCTTCACATCTTATTTCATGAGTAAAATGCAATCCAGATCCTTCCGACTTGTTGCAAATGTTAGAACTTTTTTTTTCTTCTTATGACTGATTAATATGCAACTGTCGAAATGTACCAAAAGACGTTTACACATTAATCTACTGATGGACACTTACCTGGGCTTCGATGAATAGTGCTGATAAACCCTTGGATGTATATGCATTTTAAATTCGGCTTCTGAAATGGATTTTTTGAGAGTTTATTATTGATTTGTTGATTTACCATTAATCTACAATTACATGTGTAACGTATTTACTAGACGCCCTTTACTACGTTCCACCCAATCCCCCCCTGCAGTCAATTCCATCATCAGAGCAATGTGCTGTAGAATCGCTAATTGTCTTCTCTGCTGGTCGGCACACCACGTGCAACCATTCCCACCTTATACATGCTAACGGAAATGCACACTTTCTTCCCCACCTCCTTTCCCCTCCATTCCCAACCATCCATCTCTCTCTCTTTCCCTTTGGTAACTGTGAATCTGTTCTTGTCTTCTGTGACACTGCTGTTTTTCTCCTTCAGTTTTTTCTTTGTTCTTATACTCCAATGATGAGTGACGTCATTTTACCTATACATGTAGGCCAGAAATAGTTATGTTTGCTTTGATGGTGCAGCTGTGCAAGGCTGAGCTCTGCCCACCATCTGCTAGTGGCGTCTGCAGGAAAAGCACTGTTGCCTGGAGATTCCATGATGTCACAGTGGGCTTCTTTCATGTAGACAGATTATGTCTGCTCAGAGAATTTGTTTCCCACTTCAGTGCCTGCTATCCTACACGGGGTGTACTTATGGTAAGGTTTGTGCTGAGCACCTTGACAGCATCAGAGGAAATGGAAATGAGTTCCAAGACACTGCGTGTTTCTTTTTATTTTGGCATCAATACCAGTTACCTAAGCAACAATTTTTTAATGGGACTACCCACATTATGAAATCCACACCATATACAGCATAAGGGTCACTGTGCATGAGCCCCGTATTGCACTGTAGAAGCACGGCTCTTCTTTGCTGTTCCACCTCCTTCCTAGTGCCCACACCCTGCCCTCACATGTGTGCTACACGTAATGCCCCATTTTACCTCACTTTCCTCCCTTCCAAGCCATTCCCCTCTGTCACTTTCCCTTTGGTAACCGTTAGTCCTCTCTTCAGTTCATGGAAGCTGCTACTGTCTTGTTCCTTCACTATTTTTCTTTTTTTTTAATTCTCCACAGTTGAGTGACATCAATTGCCACTTGACTTTCTCTTCGTGGCTAATTTCACTCAGAACAATACCCACAAGTTCCATGCATGTTGCTGTAAATGGTAAGATTTGTTTTCTTCATATGGCTGAATAATATTCTACATCTCATATACTGATGGACGTTAAGCTTGGCTTTTGTCAATACTACAGTGAGAAACATAGGGGTGCAATTTTCGTTTTTAAAATGGGCTGCTGCATTCTGCTTATATATTTATAGATTTGTTTTTTTATGTTTATTCACATATGCCTTTACTGATTCATTAATTATTAATCTAAAATTACATGACAAACATTAATTTTACAAG
This sequence comes from Manis pentadactyla, assembly GCF_030020395.1. NCBI lineage: Eukaryota > Metazoa > Chordata > Mammalia > Pholidota > Manidae > Manis > Manis pentadactyla. The sequence continues at coordinate 15,157,999 of NC_080039.1, forward strand.
ACCCACACTATAACCAAGATCAACCCAGTTACTTCCCTGAAGTCACTGTCCATGAGCATAGTAAGATACTGTATATACCATCTCGCCCAATCCACATTAATAATGCTAATCGTTATGCCTACCTTCTCCTTGCTTTCATATCTAACAACGCCACTATCTTCCCCTTGGTAACTGTTACTCCAAACTCGTATTCTGTGAATCTGCTGATGTTTTGCTCCTTCAGTTTTATCTTGGCGCTTCGTCTCCACGCATGTGTTAAATCATTTGATACTTATTTTCTCTTCCTCACTTATTTCACTGAGCATAATATGCTCTAGCGCCATCCATGTTGCAGCAAATGCTAGGATTTGTTTTCTTGTGATGACTGAGTAATATTCCTTTCTGTATATGTACCACATCTTCTATACCCATTAATCTATTGATGTCCATTAAGCTCGGTTTCTTTGAAAAGTACTCTGATTAACATAGGGATATATATATCTTTATTAGCTGGGCAGATTCATTGGTTTTATTGGATTCTTTAATTAATTTATTCTTTATTTGCTTATTATTAATCTATACGTAAAAGTATAACATGAGATTTTCTAGACTCCAACTGTCTCGAAATTCTTCCCAATGCCCCACTGCAGTCACTTCCATCAACAGAGCTATGTACTGTCGATTCACTGCCTGTCTTCACTGTTTGGTTCAGCCCTCACCGTGCACCCACAAAAACATTATATGTGCTAATCATAATGCAACCTTTCTCTCCCCACTGTTATCCCTCCATTCTCCCATGTCCACATTAGTCGTTTCCCCTTTGGTAACTGGTAGTTCATTCTTGGGCTCTGTGTGTCTGCCACTATTTTGGACCTTCAGTTCTTTCCTGCTTCTCTATCTGCACAGATTGGTCATATCATATGATACTTGTCCTCCTGTCTTATTTCATTGAAAATAAAACCAAATTCTTTCATCCATGTTGTCACAAATGGGAGGAGTTGTTCTCTTCTTATGGGTGAAAGGCAATGAATTGTTTATATATACCAGTTCTTCTTTATCCATTCGTCTTCTGATGGAGATGGATCGGGTACTGTGAATTTTGCTGCGATAAACAAGGGTGTGCACATACCTTTTTTAAATTGGGCTACTGCATTCTATCTACTTATGTATACAACTTTGTTTTCCACTATATATCTATCATCTGACAATCTATCTTCTTGCTATCTCATATCTATCATAGTCATCATCTATCTCTATCATCTATCATCTATCTGCAACTGTAATCTCTGAACCCATCTATGAGTATTTCTTATTTCTCATTAAAACACAATTACATGAGTAACATTGTTTACTACAACTTCCATCACCAAAATATCCCCACATATCCCATTGCATTCACTATCCTCCAGTGCAGTAAAATAAGGTAGAATCACTAGTCTTCTCTGTGACGCACCGGTCTCCACGTAACTCAACGAACACTATGTACACTTATTCAATTGCACCGTTTTTAACCCCCTGTCCTACTTATCCCTCCACTATAACACAAACGGCCCAGTCTCTTTCCTTTGGTAACCACTAGTCCATTCTTCTCTTCAGCGTGGCTTCTTCAGTTTGGTTATTTCACTTTTCTTCTATTTTTTATTACTCTGCTAGTGAGTGAAATCAGTTACCATGTTTCTGACACTCCATCGCTTATTTCACTGACCATAATTCTCTGCTATCTACATACATGTTGTTGTAAATGGTAGGATTTGTTGTCCTCATATGGCTGAATAATATCCCTCTCCTCATCTTCTCGTGGTTACTGAACTTTGCTACTATTAGTGCTGTGGTTATAAACATAGGTGAGCACATGTCTTGTTTAAACTGTGCTGCTGTATTCTGTTTCTCTGTATTTATTTTATTGCATTTGTTCATTTAATAATATCTCATTAATGTACAATTACATTAATAAAATTATTTGTGCTAGAACCTGCCAATCACAAAGAAACCCAGGATTCTCAATTACAATCACACACCGTGAGCACAGTAAGATACTGTAGAATCACTACCTGTGTTCCCCGTTTTGTACAGCAATCCCCGTAATGCCCACCCACGCTATTCTTGGAAATCATATAGCACACTTTGTTTACTCCGCCCTCCGCCTCCAATCCCTCCTATCCAAAGCATACCCTTCCCTATGTAAACTCGTAGTCCAACATTCAGTTCTGTGAATATGCTGATGTTATGCTTCTTCAGTTTTTCTTGGTTCTACATCTCTACAGATGGGTCAAATCATTTGACCCTTGTCTTCCTTCACATCTTATTTCATGAGTAAAATGCAATCCAGATCCTTCCGACTTGTTGCAAATGTTAGGACTTTTTTTTTTCTTCTTATGACTGATTAATATGCAACTGTCGAAATGTACCAAAAGACGTTTACACATTAATCTACTGATGGACACTTACCTGGGCTTCGATGAATAGTGCTGATAAACCCTTGGATGTATATGCATTTTTAATTCGGCTTCTGAAATGGATTTTTTGAGAGTTTATTATTGATTTGTTGATTTACCATTAATCTACAATTACATGTGTAACGTATTTACTAGACGCCCTTTACTACGTTCTACCCAATCCCCCCATGCAGTCAATTCCATCATCAGAGCAATGTGCCGTAGAATCGCTAATTGTCTTCTCTGCTGGTCGGCACACCACGTGCACCCATTCCCACCTCATACATGCTAACGGAAATGCACACTTTCTTCCCCACCTCCTTTCCCCTCCATTCCCAACCATCCATCTCTCTCTCTTTCCCTTTGGTAACTGTGAATCTGTTCTTGTCTTCTGTGACACTGCTGTTTTTCTCCTTCAGTTTTTTCTTTGTTCTTATACTCCAATGATGAGTGACGTCATTTTACCTATACATGTAGGCCAGAAATAGTTATGTTTGCTATGATGGTGCAGCTGTGCAAGGCTGAGCTCTGCCCACCATCTGCTAGTGGCGTCTGCAGGAACAGCAATGTTGCCTGGAGATTCCATGATGTCACAGTGGGCTTCTTTCATGTAGACAGATTATGTCTGCTCAGAGAATTTGTTTCCCACTTCAGTGCCTGCTATCCTACACGGGGTGTACTTATGGTAAGGTTTGTGCTGAGCACCTTGACAGCATCAGAGGAAATGGAAATGAGTTCCAAGACACTGCGTGTTTCTTTTTATTTTGGCATCAATACCAGTTACCTAAGCAACATTATTTTAATTGGACTACCCACATTATGAAATCCACACCATATACAGCATAAGGGTCACTGTCCATGAGCCCCGTATTGCACTGTAGAAGCACAGCTCTTCTTTGCTGTTCCACCACCTTCCTAGTGCCCACACCCTGCCCACACATGTGTGCTACACGTAATGCCCCATTTTACCTCACTTTCCTCCCTTCCAAGCCATTCCCCTCTGTCACTTTCCCTTTGGTAACCGTTAGTCCTCTCTTCAGTTCATGGAAGCTGCTACTGTCTTGTTCCTTCACTATTTTTCTTTTATTTAATTCTCCACAGTTGAGTGACATCAATTGCCACTTGACTTTCTCTTCGTGGCTAATTTCACTCAGAACAATACCCACAAGTTCCATGCATGTTGCTGTAAATTGTAAGATTTGTTTTCTTCATATGGCTGAATAATATTCTACATCTCATATACTGATGGACGTTAAGCTTGGCTTTTGTCAATACTTCAGTGAGAAACATAGGGGTGCAATTTCCGTTTTTAAAATGGGCTGCTGCATTCTGCTTATATATTTATAGAATTGTTTTTTTATGTTTATTCATATATGCCTTTACTGATTCATTAATTATTAATCTAAAATTACATGACAAACATTAATTTTACAAGACCCACACTATAACCAAGATCAACCCAGTTACTTCCCTGAAGTCACTGTCCATGAGCATAGTAAGACACTGTATATACCATCTCGCCCAATCCACATTAATAATGCTAATCGTTATGCCTACCTTCTCCTTGCTTTCATATCTAACAACGCCACTATCTTCCCCTTGGTAACTGTTACTCCAAACTCGTATTCTGTGAATCTGCTGATGTTTTGCTCCTTCAGTTTTATCTTGGCGCTTCGTCTCCACGCATGTGTTAAATCATTTGATACTTATTTTCTCTTCCTCACTTATTTCACTGAGCATAATATGCTCTAGCGCCATCCATGTTGCAGCAAATGCTAGGATTTGTTTTCTTGTGATGGCTGAGTAATATTCCTTTCTGTATATGTACCACATCTTCTATACCCATTAATCTATTGATGTCCATTAAGCTCGGTTTCTTTGAATAGTACTCTGATTAACATAGGGATATATATATCTTTATTAGCTGGGCAGATTCATTGGTTTTATTGGATTCTTTAATTAATTTATTCTTTATTTGCTTATTATTAATCTATACGTAAAAGTATAACATGAGATTTTCTAGACTCCAACTGTCTCGAAATTCTTCCCAATGCCCCACTGCAGTCACTTCCATCAACAGAGCTATGTACTGTCGATTCACTGCCTGTCTTCACTGTTTGGTTCAGCCCTCACCGTGCACCCACAAAAACATTATATGTGCTAATCATAATGCAACCTTTCTCTCCCCACTGTTATCCCTCCATTCTCCCATGTCCACATTAGTCGTTTCCCCTTTGGTAACTGGTAGTTCATTCTTGGGCTCTGTGTGTCTGCCACTATTTTGGACCTTCAGTTCTTTCCTGCTTCTCTATCTGCACAGATTGGTCATATCATATGATACTTGTCCTCCTGTCTTATTTCATTGAAAATAAAACCAAATTCTTTCATCCATGTTGTCACAAATGGGAGGAGTTGTTCTCTTCTTATGGGTGAAAGGCAATGAATTGTTTATATATACCAGTTCTTCTTTATCCATTCGTCTTCTGATGGAGATGGATCGGGTACTGTGAATTTTGCTGCGATAAACAAGGGTGTGCACATACCTTTTTTAAATTGGGCTACTGCATTCTATCTACTTATGTATACAACTTTGTTTTCCACTATATATCTATCATCTGACAATCTATCTTCTTGCTATCTCATATCTATCATAGTCATCATCTATCTCTATCATCTATCATCTATCTGCAACTGTAATCTCTGAACCCATCTATGAGTATTTCTTATTTCTCATTAAAACACAATTACATGAGTAACATTGTTTACTACAACTTCCATCACCAAAATATCCCCACATATCCCATTGCATTCACTATCCTCCAGTGCAGTAAAATAAGGTAGAATCACTAGTCTTCTCTGTGACGCACCGGTCTCCACGTAACTCAACGAACACTATGTACACTTATTCAATTGCACCGTTTTTAACCCCCTGTGCTACTTATCCCTCCACTATAACACAACCGGCCCAGTCTCTTTCCTTTGGTAACCACTAGTCCATTCATCTCTTCAGCGTGGCTTCTTCAGTTTGGTTATTTCACTTTTCTTCTATTTTTTATTACTCTGCTAGTGAGTGAAATCAGTTACCATGTTTCTGACACTCCATCGCTTATTTCACTGACCATAATTCTCTGCTATCTACATACATGTTGTTGTAAATGGTAGGATTTGTTGTCCTCATATGGCTGAATAATATCCCTCTCCTCATCTTCTCGTGGTTACTGAACTTTGCTACTATTAGTGCTGTGGTTATAAACATAGGTGAGCACATGTCTTGTTTAAACTGTGCTGCTGTATTCTGTTACTCTGTATTTATTTTATTGCATTTGTTCATTTAATAATATCTCATTAATGTACAATTACATTAATAAAATTATTTGTGCTAGAACCTGCCAATCACAAAGAAACCCAGGATTCGCAATTACAATCACACACCGTGAGCACAGTAAGATACTGTAGAATCACTACCTGTGTTCCCCGTTTTGTACAGCAATCCCCGTAATGCCCACCCACGCTATTCTTGGAAATCATATAGCACACTTTGTTTACTCCGCCCTCCGCCTCCAATCCCTCCTATCCAAAGCATACCCTTTCCCTATGTAAACTCGTAGTCCAACATTCAGTTCTGTGAATATGCTGATGTTATGCTTCTTCAGTTTTTCTTGGTTCTACATCTCTACAGATGGGTCAAATCATTTGACCCTTGTCTTCCTTCACATCTTATTTCATGAGTAAAATGCAATCCAGATCCTTCCGACTTGTTGCAAATGTTAGGACTTTTTTTTTTCTTCTTATGACTGATTAATATGCAACTGTCGAAATGTACCAAAAGACGTTTACACATTAATCTACTGATGGACACTTACCTGGGCTTCGATGAATAGTGCTGATAAACCCTTGGATGTATATGCATTTTAAATTCGGCTTCTGAAATGGATTTTTTGAGAGTTTATTATTGATTTGTTGATTTACCATTAATCTACAATTACATGTGTAACGTATTTACTAGACGCCCTTTACTACGTTCTACCCAATCCCCCCATGCAGTCAATTCCATCATCAGAGCAATGTGCCGTAGAATCGCTAATTGTCTTCTCTGCTGGTCGGCACACCACGTGCACCCATTCCCACCTCATACATGCTAACGGAAATGCACACTTTCTTCCCCACCTCCTTTCCCCTCCATTCCCAACCATCCATCTCTCTCTCTTTCCCTTTGGTAACTGTGAATCTGTTCTTGTCTTCTGTGACACTGCTGTTTTTCTCCTTCAGTTTTTTCTTTGTTCTTATACTCCAATGATGAGTGACGTCATTTTACCTATACATGTAGGCCAGAAATAGTTATGTTTTCTATGATGGTGCAGCTGTGCAAGGCTGAGCTCTGCCCACCATCTGCTAGTGGCGTCTGCAGGAACAGCAATGTTGCCTGGAGATTCCATGATGTCACAGTGGGCTTCTTTCATGTAGACAGATTATGTCTGCTCAGAGAATTTGTTTCCCACTTCAGTGCCTGCTATCCTACACGGGGTGTACTTATGGTAAGGTTTGTGCTGAGCACCTTGACAGCATCAGAGGAAATGGAAATGAGTTCCAAGACACTGCGTGTTTCTTTTTATTTTGGCATCAATACCAGTTACCTAAGCAACATTATTTTAATTGGACTACCCACATTATGAAATCCACACCATATACAGCATAAGGGTCACTGTCCATGAGCCCCGTATTGCACTGTAGAAGCACAGCTCTTCTTTGCTGTTCCACCACCTTCCTAGTGCCCACACCCTGCCCACACATGTGTGCTACACGTAATGCCCCATTTTACCTCACTTTCCTCCCTTCCAAGCCATTCCCCTCTGTCACTTTCCCTTTGGTAACCGTTAGTCCTCTCTTCAGTTCATGGAAGCTGCTACTGTCTTGTTCCTTCACTATTTTTCTTTTATTTAATTCTCCACAGTTGAGTGACATCAATTGCCACTTGACTTTCTCTTCGTGGCTAATTTCACTCAGAACAATACCCACAAGTTCCATGCATGTTGCTGTAAATTGTAAGATTTGTTTTCTTCATATGGCTGAATAATATTCTACATCTCATATACTGATGGACGTTAAGCTTGGCTTTTGTCAATACTTCAGTGAGAAACATAGGGGTGCAATTTCCGTTTTTAAAATGGGCTGCTGCATTCTGCTTATATATTTATAGAATTGTTTTTTTATGTTTATTCATATATGCCTTTACTGATTCATTAATTATTAATCTAAAATTACATGACAAACATTAATTTTACAAGACCCACACTATAACCAAGATCAACCCAGTTACTTCCCTGAAGTCACTGTCCATGAGCATAGTAAGACACTGTATATACCATCTCGCCCAATCCACATTAATAATGCTAATCGTTATGCCTACCTTCTCCTTGCTTTCATATCTAACAACGCCACTATCTTCCCCTTGGTAACTGTTACTCCAAACTCGTATTCTGTGAATCTGCTGATGTTTTGCTCCTTCAGTTTTATCTTGGCGCTTCGTCTCCACGCATGTGTTAAATCATTTGATACTTATTTTCTCTTCCTCACTTATTTCACTGAGCATAATATGCTCTAGCGCCATCCATGTTGCAGCAAATGCTAGGATTTGTTTTCTTGTGATGGCTGAGTAATATTCCTTTCTGTATATGTACCACATCTTCTATACCCATTAATCTATTGATGTCCATTAAGCTCGGTTTCTTTGAAAAGTACTCTGATTAACATAGGGATATATATATCTTTATTAGCTGGGCAGATTCATTGGTTTTATTGGATTCTTTAATTAATTTATTCTTTATTTACTTATTATTAATCTATACGTAAAAGTATAACATGAGATTTTCTAGACTCCAACTGTCTCGAAATTATTCCCAATGCCCCACTGCAGTCACTTCCATCAACAGAGCTATGTACTGTCGATTCACTGCCTGTCTTCACTGTTTGGTTCAGCCCTCACCGTGCACCCACAAAAACATTATATGGCTAATCATAATGCAACCTTTCTCTCCCCACTGTTATCCCTCCATTCTCCCATGTCCACATTAGTCGTTTCCCCTTTGGTAACTGGTAGTTCATTCTTGGGCTCTGTGTGTCTGCCACTATTTTGGACCTTCAGTTCTTTCCTGCTTCTCTATCTGCACAGATTGGTCATATCATATGATACTTGTCCTCCTGTCTTATTTCATTGAAAATAAAACCAAATTCTTTCATCCATGTTGTCACAAATGGGAGGAGTTGTTCTCTTCTTATGGGTGAAAGGCAATGAATTGTTTATATATACCACTTCTTCTTTATCCACTCATCTTCTGATGGAGATGGATCGGGTACTGTGAATTGTGCTGCGATAAACAAGGGGGTGCACATACCTTTTTAAAATTGGGCTACTGCATTCTATCTACTTATCTATACAACTTTGTTTTCCACTATATATCTATCATCTGACAATCTATCTTCTTGCTATCTCACATCTATCATAGTCATCATCTATCTCTATCATCTATCATCTATCTGCAACTGTAAACTCTGTACAAATCTATGAGTATTTCTTATTTCTCATTAATACACAATTACACGAGTAACATTGTTTACTAAAACTTCCATCACCAAAATATCCACACATATCCCATTGCATTCAATATCCTACAGTGCAGTAAAATAATGTAGAATCACAAGTCTTCTCTGTGACGTACCGTCCTGCACGTAACCAAACCAACACTATGTACACTTATTCAGTTGCACCGTTTTTAAACCCCTGTCCTACTTAACCCTCCACTATAACACTACCGGCCCAGTCTCTTTCCTTTGGTAACCACTAGTCCATTCTTCTCTTCAGCGTGGCTTCTTCAGTTTGGTTATTTCACTTTTCTTCTATTTTTTATTACTCTGCTAGTGAGTGAAATCAGTTACCATGTTTCTGACACTCCATCGCTTATTTCACTGTCCATAATTCTCTGCTATCTACATACATGTTGTTGTAAATGGTAGGATTTGTTGTCCTCATATGGCTGAATAATATCCCTCTCCTCATCTTCTCGTGGTTACTGAACTTTGCTACTATTAATGCTGTGGTTATAAACATAGGTGAGCACATGTCTTGTTTAAACTGTGCTGCTGTATTCTGTTACTCTGTATTTATTTTATTGCATTTGTTCATTTAATAATATCTCATTAATGTACAATTACATTAATAAAATTATTTGTGCTAGAACCTGCCAATCACAAAGAAACCCAGGATTCGCAATTACAATCACACACCGTGAGCACAGTAAGATACTGTAGAATCACTACCTGTGTTCCCCGTTTTGTACAGCAATCCCCGTAATGCCCACCCACGCTATTCTTGGAAATCATATAGCACACTTTGTTTACTCCGCCCTCCGCCTCCAATCCCTCCTATCCAAAGCATACCCTTTCCCTATGTAAACTCCTAGTCCAACATTCAGTTCTGTGAATATGCTGATGTTATGCTTCTTCAGTTTTTCTTGGTTCTACATCTCTACAGATGGGTCAAATCATTTGACCCTTGTCTTCCTTCACATCTTATTTCATGAGTAAAATGCAATCCAGATCCTTCCGACTTGTTGCAAATGTTAGGACTTTTTTTTTTCTTCTTATGACTGATTAATATGCAACTGTCGAAATGTACCAAAAGACGTTTACACATTAATCTACTGATGGACACTTACCTGGGCTTCGATGAATAGTGCTGGTAAACCCTTGGATGTATATGCATTTTAAATTCGGATTCTGAAATGGATTTTTTGAGAGTTTATTATTGATTTGTTGATTTACCATTAATCTACAATTACATGTGTAACGTATTTACTAGACGCCCTTTACTACGTTCTACCCAATCCCCCCATGCAGTCAATTCCATCATCAGAGCAATGTGCCGTAGAATCGCTAATTGTCTTCTCTGCTGGTCTGCACACCACGTGCACCCATTCCCACCTTATACATGCTAACGGAAATGCACACTTTCTTCCCCACCTCCTTTCCCCTCCATTCCCAACCATCCATCTCTGTCTCTTTCCCTTTGGTAACTGTGAATCTGTTCTTGTCTTCTGTGATACTGCTGTTTTTCTCCTTCAGTTTTTTCTTTGTTCTTATACTCCAATGATGAGTGACGTCATTTTACCTATACATGTAGGCCAGAAATAGTTATGTTTGCTATGATGGTGCAGCTGTGCAATGCTGAGCTCTGCCCACCATCTGCTAGTGGCGTCTGCAGGAACAGCACTGTTGCCTGGAGATTCCATGATGTCACAGCGGGCTTCTTTCATGTAGACAGATTATGTCTGCTCAGAGAATTTGTTTCCCACTTCAGTGCCTGCTATCCTACACGGGGTGTACTTATGGTAAGGTTTGTGCTGAGCACCTTGACAGCATCAGAGGAAATGGAAATGAGTTCCAAGACACTGCGTGTTTCTTTTTATTTTGGCATCAATACCAGTTACCTAAGCAACATTATTTTAATTGGACTACCCACATTATGAAATCCACACCATATACAGCATAAGGGTCACTGTCCATGAGCCCCGTATTGCACTGTAGAAGCACGGCTCTTCTTTGCTGTTCCACCACCTTCCAAGTGCCCACACCCTGCCCACACATGTGTGCTACACGTAATGCCCCATTTTACCTCACTTTCCTCCCTTCCAAGCCATTCCCCTCTGTCACTTTCCCTTTGGTAACCGTTAGTCCTCTCTTCAGTTCATGGAAGCTGCTACTGTCTTGTTCCTTCACTATTTTTCTTTTTTTTTAATTCTCCACAGTTGAGTGACATCAATTGCCACTTGACTTTCTCTTCGTGGCTAATTTCACTCAGAACAATACCCACAAGTTCCATGCATGTTGCTGTAAATGGTAAGATTTGTTTTCTTCATATGGCTGAATAATATTCTACATCTCATATACTGATGGACGTTAAGCTTGGCTTTTGTCAATACTTCACTGAGAAACATAGGGGTGCAATTTTCGTTTTTAAAATGGGCTGCTGCATTCTGCTTATATATTTATAGATTTGTTTTTTTAAGTTTATTCATATATGCCTTTACTGATTCATTAATTATTAATCTAAAATTACATGACAAACATTAATTTTACAAGACCCACACTATAACCAAGATCAACCCAGTTACTTCCCTGAAGTCACTGTCCATGAGCATAGTAAGATACTGTATATACCATCTCGCCCAATCCACATTAATAATGCTAATCGTTATGCCTACCTTCTCCTTGCTTTCATATCTAACAACGCCACTATCTTCCCCTTGGTAACTGTTACTCCAAACTCGTATTCTGTGAATCTGCTGATGTTTTGCTCCTTCAGTTTTATCTTGGCGCTTCGTCTCCACGCATGTGTTAAATCATTTGATACTTATTTTCTCTTCCTCACTTATTTCACTGAGCATAATATGCTCTAGCGCCATCCATGTTGCAGCAAATGCTAGGATTTGTTTTCTTGTGATGGCTGAGTAATATTCCTTTCTGTATATGTACCACATCTTCTATACCCATTAATCTATTGATGTCCATTAAGCTCGGTTTCTTTGAAAAGTACTCTGATTAACATAGGGATATATATATCTTTATTAGCTGGGCAGATTCATTGGTTTTATTGGATTCTTTAATTAATTTATTCTTTATTTACTTATTATTAATCTATACGTAAAAGTATAACGAGATTTTCTATACTCCAACTGTCTCGAAATTCTTCCCAATGCCCCACTGCAGTCACTTCCATCAACAGAGCTATGTACTGTCGATTCACTGCCTGTCTTCACTGTTTGGTTCAGCCCTCACCGTGCACCCACAAAAACATTATATGTGCTAATCATAATGCAACCTTTCTCTCCCCACTGTTATCCCTCCATTCTCCCATGTCCACATTAGTCGTTTCCCCTTTGGTAACTGGTAGTTCATTCTTGGGCTCTGTGTGTCTGCCACTCTTTTGCACCTTCAGTTCTTTCCTGCTTCTCTATCTGCACAGATTGGTCATATCATATGATACTTGTCCTCCTTTCTTATTTCATTGAAAATAAAACCAGATTCTTTCATCCATGTTGTCACAAATGGGAGGAGTTGTTCTCTTCTTATGGGTGAAAGGCAATGAATTGTTTATATATACGACTTCTTCTTTAACCATTCATCTTCTGATGGAGATGGATGGGGTACTGTGAATTTTGCTGCGATAAACAAGGGGGTGCACATACCTTTTTAAAATTGGGCTACTGCATTCTATCTACTTATCTATACAACTTTATTTTCCACTATATATCTATCATCTGACAATCTATCTTCTTGCTATCTCACATCTATCATAGTCATCATCTATCTCTATCATCTATCATCTATCTGCAACTGTAATCTCTGAACCCATCTATGAGTATTTCTTATTTCTCATTAATACACAATTACATGAGTAACATTGTTTACTACAACTTCCATCACCAAAATATCCCCACATTTCCCATTGCATTCACTATCCTCCAGTGCAATAAAATAATGTAGAATCACTAGTCTTCTCTGTGACGTACCGTCCTGCACGTAACCCAACCAACACTATGTACACTTATTCAATTGCACCGTTTTTAACCCCCTGTGCTACTTATCCCTCCACTATAACACAACCGGCCCAGTCTCTTTCCTTTGGTAACCACTAGTCCATTCATCTCTTCAGCGTGGCTTCTTCAGTTTGGTTATTTCACTTTTCTTCTATTTTTTATTACTCTGCTAGTGAGTGAAATCAGTTACCATGTTTCTGACACTCCATCGCTTATTTCACTGACCATAATTCTCTGCTATCTACATACATGTTGTTGTAAATGGTAGGATTTGTTTTCCTCATATGGCTGAATAATATCCCTCTCCTCATCTTCTCGTGGTTACTGAACTTTGCTACTATTAATGCTGTGGTTATAAACATAGGTGAGCACATGTCTTGTTTAAACTGTGCTGCTGTATTCTGTTACTCTGTATTTATTTTATTGCATTTGTTCATTTAATAATATCTCATTAATGTACAATTACATTAATAAAATTATTTGTGCTAGAACCTGCCAATCACAAAGAAACCCAGGATTCGCAATTACAATCACACACCGTGGGCACAGTAAGATACTGTAGAATCACTACCTGTGTTCCCCGTTTTGTACAGCAATCCCCGTAATGCCCACCCACGCTATTCTTGGAAATCATACAGCACACTTTGTTTACTCCGCCCTCCGCCTCCAATCCCTCCTATCCAAAGCATACCCTTTCCCTAAGTAAACTCGTAGTCCAACATTCAGTTCTGTGAATATGCTGATGTTATGCTTCAGTTCTTCTTGGTTCTACATCTCTACAGATGGGTCAAATCATTTGACCCTTGTCTTCCTTCACATCTTATTTCATGAGTAAAATGCAATCCAGATCCTTCCGACTTGTTGCAAATGTTAGGACTTTTTTTTTCTTCTTATGACTGATTAATATGCAACTGTCGAAATGTACCAAAAGACGTTTACACATTAATCTACTGATGGACACTAACCTGGGCTTCGATGAATAGTGCTGATAAACCCTGATAAATATGCATTTTAAATTCGGCTTCTGAAATGGATTTTTTGAGAGTTTATTATTGATTTGTTGATTTACCATTAATCTACAATTACATGTGTAACGTATTTACTAGACGCCCTTTACTACGTTCCACCCAATCCCCCCTGCAGTCAATTCCATCATCAGAGCAATGTGCCGTAGAATCGCTAATTGTCTTCTCTGCTGGTCGGCACACCACGTGCACCCATTCCCACCTCATACATGCTAACGGAAATGCACACTTTCTTCCCCACCTCCTTTCCCCTCCATTCCCAACCATCCATCTCTGTCTCTTTCCCTTTGGTAACTGTGAATCTGTTCTTGTCTTCTGTGACACTGCTGTTTTTCTCCTTCAGTTTTTTCTTTGTTCTTATACTCCAATGATGAGTGACGTCATTTTACCTATACATGTAGGCCAGAAATAGTTATGTTTGCTATGATGGTGCAGCTGTGCAAGGCTGAGCTCTGCCCACCATCTGCTAGTGGCGTCTGCAGGAACAGCACTGTTGCCTGGAGATTCCATGATGTCACAGTGGGCTTCTTTCATGTAGACAGATTATGTCTGCTCAGAGAATTTGTTTCCCACTTCAGTGCCTGCTATCCTACACGGGGTGTACTTATGGTAAGGTTTGTGCTGAGCACCTTGACAGCATCAGAGGAAATGGAAATGAGTTCCAAGACACTGCGTGTTTCTTTTTATTTTGGCATCAATACCAGTTACCTAAGCAACATTATTTTAATTGGACTACCCACATTATGAAATCCACACCATATACAGCATAAGGGTCACTGTCCATGAGCCCCGTATTGCACTGTAGAAGCACGGCTCTTCTTTGCTGTTCCACCACCTTCCTAGTGCCCACACCCTGCCCACACATGTGTGCTACACGTAATGCCCCATTTTACCTCACTTTCCTCCCTTCCAAGCCATTCCAATCTGTCACTTTCCCTTTGGTAACCGTTAGTCCTCTCTTCAGTTCATGGAAGCTGCTACTGTCTTGTTCCTTCACTATTTTTCTTTTTTTTAAATTCTCCACAGTTGAGTGACATCAATTGCCACTTGACTTTCTCTTCGTGGCTTATTTCACTCAGAACAATACCCACAAGTTCCATGCATGTTGCTGTAAAAGGTAAGATTTGTTTTCTTCATATGGCTGAATAATATTCTACATCTCATATACTGATGGACGTTAAGCTTGGCTTTTGTCAATACTTCAGTGAGAAACATAGGGGTGCAATTTTCGTTTTTAAAATGGGCTGCTGCATTCTGCTTATATATTTATAGATTTGTTTTTTTATGTTTATTCATATATGCCTTTACTGATTCATTAATTATTCATCTAAAATTACATGACAAACATTAATTTTACAAGACCCACACTATAACCAAGATCAACCCAGTTACTTCCCTGAAGTCACTGTCCATGAGCATAGTAAGATACTGTATATACCATCTCGCCCAATCCACATTAATAATGCTAATCGTTATGCCTACCTTCTCCTTGCTTTCATATCTAACAACGCCACTATCTTCCCCTTGGTAACTGTTACTCCAAACTCGTATTCTGTGAATCTGCTGATGTTTTGCTCCTTCAGTTTTATCTTGGCGCTTCGTCTCCACGCATGTGTTAAATCATTTGATACTTATTTTCTCTTCCTCACTTATTTCACTGAGCATAATATGCTCTAGCGCCATCCATGTTGCAGCAAATGCTAGGATTTGTTTTCTTGTGATGGCTGAGTAATATTCCTTTCTGTATATGTACCACATCTTCTATACCCATTAATCTATTGATGTCCATTAAGCTCGGTTTCTTTGAAAAGTAGTCTGATTAACATAGGGATATATATATCTTTATTAGCTGGGCAGATTCATTGGTTTTATTGGATTCTTTAATTAATTTATTCTTTATTTACTTATTATTAATCTATACGTAAAAGTATAACATGAGATTTTCTAGACTCCAACTGTCTCGAAATTATTCCCAATGCCCCACTGCAGTCACTTCCATCAACAGAGCTATGTACTGTCGATTCACTGCCTGTCTTCACTGTTTGGTTCAGCCCTCACCGTGCACCCACAAAAACATTATATGGCTAATCATAATGCAACCTTTCTCTCCCCACTGTTATCCCTCCATTCTCCCATGTCCACATTAGTCGTTTCCCCTTTGGTAACTGGTAGTTCATTCTTGGGCTCTGTGTGTCTGCCACTATTTTGGACCTTCAGTTCTTTCCTGCTTCTCTATCTGCACAGATTGGTCATATCATATGATACTTGTCCTCCTGTCTTATTTCATTGAAAATAAAACCAAATTCTTTCATCCATGTTGTCACAAATGGGAGGAGTTGTTCTCTTCTTATGGGTGAAAGGCAATGAATTGTTTATATATACCACTTCTTCTTTATCCACTCATCTTCTGATGGAGATGGATCGGGTACTGTGAATTGTGCTGCGATAAACAAGGGGGTGCACATACCTTTTTAAAATTGGGCTACTGCATTCTATCTACTTATCTATACAACTTTGTTTTCCACTATATATCTATCATCTGACAATCTATCTTCTTGCTATCTCACATCTATCATAGTCATCATCTATCTCTATCATCTATCATCTATCTGCAACTGTAAACTCTGTACAAATCTATGAGTATTTCTTATTTCTCATTAATACACAATTACACGAGTAACATTGTTTACTAAAACTTCCATCACCAAAATATCCACACATATCCCATTGCATTCAATATCCTACAGTGCAGTAAAATAATGTAGAATCACAAGTCTTCTCTGTGACGTACCGTCCTGCACGTAACCAAACCAACACTATGTACACTTATTCAGTTGCACCGTTTTTAAACCCCTGTCCTACTTAACCCTCCACTATAACACTACCGGCCCAGTCTCTTTCCTTTGGTAACCACTAGTCCATTCTTCTCTTCAGCGTGGCTTCTTCAGTTTGGTTATTTCACTTTTCTTCTATTTTTTATTACTCTGCTAGTGAGTGAAATCAGTTACCATGTTTCTGACACTCCATCGCTTATTTCACTGTCCATAATTCTCTGCTATCTACATACATGTTGTTGTAAATGGTAGGATTTGTTGTCCTCATATGGCTGAATAATATCCCTCTCCTCATCTTCTCGTGGTTACTGAACTTTGCTACTATTAATGCTGTGGTTATAAACATAGGTGAGCACATGTCTTGTTTAAACTGTGCTGCTGTATTCTGTTACTCTGTATTTATTTTATTGCATTTGTTCATTTAATAATATCTCATTAATGTACAATTACATTAATAAAATTATTTGTGCTAGAACCTGCCAATCACAAAGAAACCCAGGATTCGCAATTACAATCACACACCGTGAGCACAGTAAGATACTGTAGAATCACTACCTGTGTTCCCCGTTTTGTACAGCAATCCCCGTAATGCCCACCCACGCTATTCTTGGAAATCATATAGCACACTTTGTTTACTCCGCCCTCCGCCTCCAATCCCTCCTATCCAAAGCATACCCTTTCCCTATGTAAACTCCTAGTCCAACATTCAGTTCTGTGAATATGCTGATGTTATGCTTCTTCAGTTTTTCTTGGTTCTACATCTCTACAGATGGGTCAAATCATTTGACCCTTGTCTTCCTTCACATCTTATTTCATGAGTAAAATGCAATCCAGATCCTTCCGACTTGTTGCAAATGTTAGGACTTTTTTTTTTCTTCTTATGACTGATTAATATGCAACTGTCGAAATGTACCAAAAGACGTTTACACATTAATCTACTGATGGACACTTACCTGGGCTTCGATGAATAGTGCTGGTAAACCCTTGGATGTATATGCATTTTAAATTCGGATTCTGAAATGGATTTTTTGAGAGTTTATTATTGATTTGTTGATTTACCATTAATCTACAATTACATGTGTAACGTATTTACTAGACGCCCTTTACTACGTTCTACCCAATCCCCCCATGCAGTCAATTCCATCATCAGAGCAATGTGCCGTAGAATCGCTAATTGTCTTCTCTGCTGGTCTGCACACCACGTGCACCCATTCCCACCTTATACATGCTAACGGAAATGCACACTTTCTTCCCCACCTCCTTTCCCCTCCATTCCCAACCATCCATCTCTGTCTCTTTCCCTTTGGTAACTGTGAATCTGTTCTTGTCTTCTGTGATACTGCTGTTTTTCTCCTTCAGTTTTTTCTTTGTTCTTATACTCCAATGATGAGTGACGTCATTTTACCTATACATGTAGGCCAGAAATAGTTATGTTTGCTATGATGGTGCAGCTGTGCAATGCTGAGCTCTGCCCACCATCTGCTAGTGGCGTCTGCAGGAACAGCACTGTTGCCTGGAGATTCCATGATGTCACAGCGGGCTTCTTTCATGTAGACAGATTATGTCTGCTCAGAGAATTTGTTTCCCACTTCAGTGCCTGCTATCCTACACGGGGTGTACTTATGGTAAGGTTTGTGCTGAGCACCTTGACAGCATCAGAGGAAATGGAAATGAGTTCCAAGACACTGCGTGTTTCTTTTTATTTTGGCATCAATACCAGTTACCTAAGCAACATTATTTTAATTGGACTACCCACATTATGAAATCCACACCATATACAGCATAAGGGTCACTGTCCATGAGCCCCGTATTGCACTGTAGAAGCACGGCTCTTCTTTGCTGTTCCACCACCTTCCAAGTGCCCACACCCTGCCCACACATGTGTGCTACACGTAATGCCCCATTTTACCTCACTTTCCTCCCTTCCAAGCCATTCCCCTCTGTCACTTTCCCTTTGGTAACCGTTAGTCCTCTCTTCAGTTCATGGAAGCTGCTACTGTCTTGTTCCTTCACTATTTTTCTTTTTTTTTAATTCTCCACAGTTGAGTGACATCAATTGCCACTTGACTTTCTCTTCGTGGCTAATTTCACTCAGAACAATACCCACAAGTTCCATGCATGTTGCTGTAAATGGTAAGATTTGTTTTCTTCATATGGCTGAATAATATTCTACATCTCATATACTGATGGACGTTAAGCTTGGCTTTTGTCAATACTTCACTGAGAAACATAGGGGTGCAATTTTCGTTTTTAAAATGGGCTGCTGCATTCTGCTTATATATTTATAGATTTGTTTTTTTAAGTTTATTCATATATGCCTTTACTGATTCATTAATTATTAATCTAAAATTACATGACAAACATTAATTTTACAAGACCCACACTATAACCAAGATCAACCCAGTTACTTCCCTGAAGTCACTGTCCATGAGCATAGTAAGATACTGTATATACCATCTCGCCCAATCCACATTAATAATGCTAATCGTTATGCCTACCTTCTCCTTGCTTTCATATCTAACAACGCCACTATCTTCCCCTTGGTAACTGTTACTCCAAACTCGTATTCTGTGAATCTGCTGATGTTTTGCTCCTTCAGTTTTATCTTGGCGCTTCGTCTCCACGCATGTGTTAAATCATTTGATACTTATTTTCTCTTCCTCACTTATTTCACTGAGCATAATATGCTCTAGCGCCATCCATGTTGCAGCAAATGCTAGGATTTGTTTTCTTGTGATGGCTGAGTAATATTCCTTTCTGTATATGTAACACATCTTCTATACCCATTAATCTATTGATGTCCATTAAGCTCGGTTTCTTTGAAAAGTACTCTGATTAACATAGGGATATATATATCTTTATTAGCTGGGCAGATTCATTGGTTTTATTGGATTCTTTAATTAATTTATTCTTTATTTACTTATTATTAATCTATACGTAAAAGTATAACGAGATTTTCTATACTCCAACTGTCTCGAAATTCTTCCCAATGCCCCCCTGCAGTCACTTCCATCAACAGAGCTATGTACTGTCGATTCACTGCCTGTCTTCACTGTTTGGTTCAGCCCTCACCGTGCACCCACAAAAACATTATATGTGCTAATCATAATGCAACCTTTCTCTCCCCACTGTTATCCCTCCATTCTCCCATGTCCACATTAGTCGTTTCCCCTTTGGTAACTGGTAGTTCATTCTTGGGCTCTGTGTGTCTGCCACTCTTTTGCACCTTCAGTTCTTTCCTGCTTCTCTATCTGCACAGATTGGTCATATCATATGATACTTGTCCTCCTTTCTTATTTCATTGAAAATAAAACCAGATTCTTTCATCCATGTTGTCACAAATGGGAGGAGTTGTTCTCTTCTTATGGGTGAAAGGCAATGAATTGTTTATATATACGACTTCTTCTTTAACCATTCATCTTCTGATGGAGATGGATGGGGTACTGTGAATTGTGCTGCGATAAACAAGGGGGTGCACATACCTTTTTAAAATTGGGCTACTGCATTCTATCTACTTATCTATACAACTTTATTTTCCACTATATATCTATCATCTGACAATCTATCTTCTTGCTATCTCACATCTATCATAGTCATCATCTATCTCTATCATCTATCATCTATCTGCAACTGTAATCTCTGAACCCATCTATGAGTATTTCTTATTTCTCATTAATACACAATTACATGAGTAACATTGTTTACTACAACTTCCATCACCAAAATATCCCCACATTTCCCATTGCATTCACTATCCTCCAGTGCAATAAAATAATGTAGAATCACTAGTCTTCTCTGTGACGTACCGTCCTGCACGTAACCCAACCAACACTATGTACACTTATTCAATTGCACCGTTTTTAACCCCCTGTGCTACTTATCCCTCCACTATAACACAACCGGCCCAGTCTCTTTCCTTTGGTAACCACTAGTCCATTCATCTCTTCAGCGTGGCTTCTTCAGTTTGGTTATTTCACTTTTCTTCTATTTTTTATTACTCTGCTAGTGAGTGAAATCAGTTACCATGTTTCTGACACTCCATCGCTTATTTCACTGACCATAATTCTCTGCTATCTACATACATGTTGTTGTAAATGGTAGGATTTGTTTTCCTCATATGGCTGAATAATATCCCTCTCCTCATCTTCTCGTGGTTACTGAACTTTGCTACTATTAATGCTGTGGTTATAAACATAGGTGAGCACATGTCTTGTTTAAACTGTGCTGCTGTATTCTGTTACTCTGTATTTATTTTATTGCATTTGTTCATTTAATAATATCTCATTAATGTACAATTACATTAATAAAATTATTTGTGCTAGAACCTGCCAATCACAAAGAAACCCAGGATTCGCAATTACAATCACACACCGTGGGCACAGTAAGATACTGTAGAATCACTACCTGTGTTCCCCGTTTTGTACAGCAATCCCCGTAATGCCCACCCACGCTATTCTTGGAAATCATACAGCACACTTTGTTTACTCCGCCCTCCGCCTCCAATCCCTCCTATCCAAAGCATACCCTTTCCCTAAGTAAACTCGTAGTCCAACATTCAGTTCTGTGAATATGCTGATGTTATGCTTCAGTTCTTCTTGGTTCTACATCTCTACAGATGGGTCAAATCATTTGACCCTTGTCTTCCTTCACATCTTATTTCATGAGTAAAATGCAATCCAGATCCTTCCGACTTGTTGCAAATGTTAGGACTTTTTTTTTCTTCTTATGACTGATTAATATGCAACTGTCGAAATGTACCAAAAGACGTTTACACATTAATCTACTGATGGACACTAACCTGGGCTTCGATGAATAGTGCTGATAAACCCTGATAAATATGCATTTTAAATTCGGCTTCTGAAATGGATTTTTTGAGAGTTTATTATTGATTTGTTGATTTACCATTAATCTACAATTACATGTGTAACGTATTTACTAGACGCCCTTTACTACGTTCCACCCAATCCCCCCTGCAGTCAATTCCATCATCAGAGCAATGTGCCGTAGAATCGCTAATTGTCTTCTCTGCTGGTCGGCACACCACGTGCACCCATTCCCACCTTATACATGCTAACGGAAATGCACACTTTCTTCCCCACCTCCTTTCCCCTCCATTCCCAACCATCCATCTCTGTCTCTTTCCCTTTGGTAACTGTGAATCTGTTCTTGTCTTCTGTGACACTGCTGTTTTTCTCCTTCAGTTTTTTCTTTGTTCTTATACTCCAATGATGAGTGACGTCATTTTACCTATACATGTAGGCCAGAAATAGTTATGTTTGCTATGATGGTGCAGCTGTGCAAGGCTGAGCTCTGCCCACCATCTGCTAGTGGCGTCTGCAGGAACAGCACTGTTGCCTGGAGATTCCATGATGTCACAGTGGGCTTCTTTCATGTAGACAGATTATGTCTGCTCAGAGAATTTGTTTCCCACTTCAGTGCCTGCTATCCTACACGGGGTGTACTTATGGTAAGGTTTGTGCTGAGCACCTTGACAGCATCAGAGGAAATGGAAATGAGTTCCAAGACACTGCGTGTTTCTTTTTATTTTGGCATCAATACCAGTTACCTAAGCAACATTATTTTAATTGGACTACCCACATTATGAAATCCACACCATATACAGCATAAGGGTCACTGTCCATGAGCCCCGTATTGCACTGTAGAAGCACGGCTCTTCTTTGCTGTTCCACCACCTTCCTAGTGCCCACACCCTGCCCACACATGTGTGCTACACGTAATGCCCCATTTTACCTCACTTTCCTCCCTTCCAAGCCATTCCAATCTGTCACTTTCCCTTTGGTAACCGTTAGTCCTCTCTTCAGTTCATGGAAGCTGCTACTGTCTTGTTCCTTCACTATTTTTCTTTTTTTTAAATTCTCCACAGTTGAGTGACATCAATTGCCACTTGACTTTCTCTTCGTGGCTTATTTCACTCAGAACAATACCCACAAGTTCCATGCATGTTGCTGTAAAAGGTAAGATTTGTTTTCTTCATATGGCTGAATAATATTCTACATCTCATATACTGATGGACGTTAAGCTTGGCTTTTGTCAATACTTCAGTGAGAAACATAGGGGTGCAATTTTCGTTTTTAAAATGGGCTGCTGCATTCTGCTTATATATTTATAGATTTGTTTTTTTATGTTTATTCATATATGCCTTTACTGATTCATTAATTATTCATCTAAAATTACATGACAAACATTAATTTTACAAGACCCACACTATAACCAAGATCAACCCAGTTACTTCCCTGAAGTCACTGTCCATGAGCATAGTAAGATACTGTATATACCATCTCGCCCAATCCACATTAATAATGCTAATCGTTATGCCTACCTTCTCCTTGCTTTCATATCTAACAACGCCACTATCTTCCCCTTGGTAACTGTTACTCCAAACTCGTATTCTGTGAATCTGCTGATGTTTTGCTCCTTCAGTTTTATCTTGGCGCTTCGTCTCCACGCATGTGTTAAATCATTTGATACTTATTTTCTCTTCCTCACTTATTTCACTGAGCATAATATGCTCTAGCGCCATCCATGTTGCAGCAAATGCTAGGATTTGTTTTCTTGTGATGGCTGAGTAATATTCCTTTCTGTATATGTACCACATCTTCTATACCCATTAATCTATTGATGTCCATTAAGCTCGGTTTCTTTGAAAAGTAGTCTGATTAACATAGGGATATATATATCTTTATTAGCTGGGCAGATTCATTGGTTTTATTGGATTCTTTAATTAATTTATTCTTTATTTACTTATTATTAATCTATACGTAAAAGTATAACGAGATTTTCTATACTCCAACTGTCTCGAAATTCTTCCCAATGCTCCACTGCAGTCACTTCCATCAACAGAGCTATGTACTGTCGATTCACTGCCTGTCTTCACTGTTTGGTTCAGCCCTCACCGTGCACCCACAAAAACATTATATGTGCTAATCATAATGCAACCTTTCTCTCCCCACTGTTATCCCTCCATTCTCCCATGTCCACATTAGTCGTTTCCCCTTTGGTAACTGGTAGTTCATTCTTGGGCTCTGTGTGTCTGCCACTCTTTTGCACCTTCAGTTCTTTCCTGCTTCTCTATCTGCACAGATTGGTCATATCATATGATACTTGTCCTCCTTTCTTATTTCATTGAAAATAAAACCAAATTCTTTCATCCATGTTGTCACAAATGGGAGGAGTTGTTCTCTTCTTATGGGTGAAAGGCAATGAATTGTTTATATATACGACTTCTTCTTTATCCATTCATCTTCTGATGGAGATGGATGGGGTACTGTGAATTGTGCTGCGATAAACAAGGGGGTGCACATACCTTTTTAAAATTGGGCTACTGCATTCTATCTACTTATCTATACAACTTTGTTTTCCACTATATATCTATCATCTGACAATCTATCTTCTTGCTATCTCACATCTATCATAGTCATCATCTATCTCTATCATCTATCATCTATCTGCAACTGTAATCTCTGAACCCATCTATGAGTATTTCTTATTTCTCATTAATACACAATTACATGGGTAACATTGTTTACTACAACTTCCATCACCAAAATATCCCCACATATCCCATTGCATTCACTATCCTCCAGTGCAATAAAATAATGTAGAATCACTAGTCTTCTCTGTGACGTACCGTCCTGCACGTAACCCAACCAACACTATGTACACTTATTCAATTGCACCGTTTTTAACCCCCTGTGCTACTTATCCCTCCACTATAACACAACCGGCCCAGTCTCTTTCCTTTGGTAACCACTAGTCCATTCATCTCTTCAGCGTGGCTTTTTCAGTTTGGTTATTTCACTTTTCTTCTATTTTTTATTACTCTGCTAGTGAGTGAAATCAGTTACCATGTTTCTGACACTCCATCGCTTATTTCACTGACCATAATTCTCTGCTATCTACATACATGTTGTTGTAAATGGTAGGATTTGTTTTCCTCATATGGCTGAATAATATCCCTCTCCTCATCTTCTCGTGGTTACTGAACTTTGCTACTATTAATGCTGTGGTTATAAACATAGGTGAGCACATGTCTTGTTTAAACTGTGCTGCTGTATTCTGTTACTCTGTATTTATTTTATTGCATTTGTTCATTTAATAATATCTCATTAATGTACAATTACATTAATAAAATTATTTGTGCTAGAACCTGCCAATCACAAAGAAACCCAGGATTCGGAATTACAATCACACACCGTGGGCACAGTAAGATACTGTAGAATCACTACCTGTGTTCCCCGTTTTGTACAGCAATCCCCGTAATGCCCACCCACGCTATTCTTGGAAATCATACAGCACACTTTGTTTACTCCGCCCTCCGCCTCCAATCCCTCCTATCCAAAGCATACCCTTTCCCTAAGTAAACTCGTAGTCCAACATTCAGTTCTGTGAATATGCTGATGTTATGCTTCAGTTCTTCTTGGTTCTACATCTCTACAGATGGGTCAAATCATTTGACCCTTGTCTTCCTTCACATCTTATTTCATGAGTAAAATGCAATCCAGATCCTTCCGACTTGTTGCAAATGTTAGGACTTTTTTTTTCTTCTTATGACTGATTAATATGCAACTGTCGAAATGTACCAAAAGACGTTTACACATTAATCTACTGATGGACACTAACCTGGGCTTCGATGAATAGTGCTGATAAACCCTGATAAATATGCATTTTAAATTCGGCTTCTGAAATGGATTTTTTGAGAGTTTATTATTGATTTGTTGATTTACCATTAATCTACAATTACATGTGTAACGTATTTACTAGACGCCCTTTACTACGTTCCACCCAATCCCCCCTGCAGTCAATTCCATCATCAGAGCAATGTGCCGTAGAATCGCTAATTGTCTTCTCTGCTGGTCGGCACACCACGTGCACCCATTCCCACCTTATACATGCTAACGGAAATGCACACTTTCTTCCCCACCTCCTTTCCCCTCCATTCCCAACCATCCATCTCTGTCTCTTTCCCTTTGGTAACTGTGAATCTGTTCTTGTCTTCTGTGACACTGCTGTTTTTCTCCTTCAGTTTTTTCTTTGTTCTTATACTCCAATGATGAGTGACGTCATTTTACCTATACATGTAGGCCAGAAATAGTTATGTTTGCTATGATGGTGCAGCTGTGCAAGGCTGAGCTCTGCCCACCATCTGCTAGTGGCGTCTGCAGGAACAGCACTGTTGCCTGGAGATTCCATGATGTCACAGTGGGCTTCTTTCATGTAGACAGATTATGTCTGCTCAGAGAATTTGTTTCCCACTTCAGTGCCTGCTATCCTACACGGGGTGTACTTATGGTAAGGTTTTTGCTGAGCACCTTGACAGCATCAGAGGAAATGGAAATGAGTTCCAAGACACTGCGTGTTTCTTTTTATTTTGGCATCAATACCAGTTACCTAAGCAACATTATTTTAATTACACTACCCACATTATGAAATCCACACCATATACAGCATAAGGGTCACTGTCCATGAGCCCCGTATTGCACTGTAGAAGCACGGCTCTTCTTTGCTGTTCCACCACCTTCCTAGTGCCCACACCCTGCCCACACATGTGTGCTACACGTAATGCCCCATTTTACCTCACTTTCCTCCCTTTCAAGCCATTACCCTCTGTCACTTTCCCTTTGGTAACCGTTAGTCCTCTCTTCAGTTCATGGAAGCTGCTACTGTCTTGTTCCTTCACTATTTTTCTTTTTTTTTAATTCTCCACAGTTGAGTGACATCAATTGCCACTTGACTTTCTCTTCGTGGCTTATTTCACTCAGAACAATACCCACAAGTTCCATGCATGTTGCTGTAAATGGTAAGATTTGTTTTCTTCATATGGCTGAATAATATTCTACATCTCATATACTGATGGACGTTAAGCTTGGCTTTTGTCAATACTTCAGTGAGAAACATAGGGGTGCAATTTTCGTTTTTAAAATGGGCTGCTGCATTCTGCTTATATATTTATAGATTTGTTTTTTTATGTTTATTCATATATGCCTTTACTGATTCATTAATTATTAATCTAAAATTACATGACAAACATTAATTTTACAAACCCACACTATAACCAAGATCAACCCAGTTACTTCCCTGAAGTCACTGTCCATGAGCATAGTAAGATACTGTATATACCATCTCGCCCAATCCACATTAATAATGCTAATCGTTATGCCTACCTTCTCCTTGCTTTCATATCTAACAATGCCACTATCTTGCCCTTG
Organism: Manis pentadactyla; assembly: GCF_030020395.1. Lineage (NCBI taxonomy): Eukaryota > Metazoa > Chordata > Mammalia > Pholidota > Manidae > Manis > Manis pentadactyla. The sequence continues at coordinate 15,185,090 of NC_080039.1, forward strand.
GTAACTGTTACTCCAAACTCGTATTCTGTGAATCTGCTGATGTTTTGCTCCTTCAGTTTTATCTTGGCGCTTCGTCTCCACGCATGTGTTAAATCATTTGATACTTATTTTCTCTTCCTCACTTATTTCACTGAGCATAATATGCTCTAGCGCCATCCATGTTGCAGCAAATGCTAGGATTTGTTTTCTTGTGATGGCTGAGTAATATTCCTTTCTGTATATGTACCACATCTTCTATACCCATTAATCTATTGATGTCCATTAAGCTCGGTTTCTTTGAAAAGTACTCTGATTAACATAGGGATATATATATCTTTATTAGCTGGGCAGATTCATTGGTTTTATTGCATTCTTTAATTAATTTATTCTTTATTTACTTATTATTAATCTATACGTAAAAGTATAACATGAGATTTTCTAGACTCCAACTGTCTCGAAATTATTCCCAATGCCCCACTGCAGTCACTTCCATCAACAGAGCTATGTACTGTCGATTCACTGCCTGTCTTCACTGTTTGGTTCAGCCCTCACCGTGCACCCACAAAAACATTATATGTGCTAATCATAATGCAACCTTTCTCTCCCCACTGTTATCCCTCCATTCTCCCATGTCCACATTAGTCGTTTCCCCTTTGGTAACTGGTAGTTCATTCTTGGGCTCTGTGTGTCTGCCACTATTTTGGACCATCAGTTCTTTCCTGCTTCTCTATCTGCACAGATTGGTCATATCACATGATACTTGTCCTCCTGTCTTATTTCATTGAAAATAAAACCACATTCTTTCATCCATGTTGTCACAAAAGGGAGGAATTGTTCTCTTCTTATGGTTGAAAGGCAATTAATTGTTTATATATACCACTTCTACTTTATCCATTCATCTTCTGATGGAGATGGATCGGGTACTGTGAATTGTGCTGCGATAAACAAGGGGGTGCACATACCTTTTTTAAATTGGGCTACTGCATTCTATCTACTTATCTACACAACTTTGTTTTCCACTATATATCTATCATCTGACATCTATCTTCTTGCTATCTCACATCTATCATTGTCATCATCTATCTCTATCATCTATCATCTATCTGCAACTGTAATCTCTGAACCCATCTATGAGTATTTCTTATTTCTCATTAATACACAATTACATGAGTAACATTGTTTACTACAACTTCCATCACCAAAATATCCCCACATATCCCATTGCATTCACTATCCTCCAGTGCAATAAAATAATGTAGAATCACTAGTCTTCTCTGTGACGTACCGTCCTGCACGTAACCCAACCAACACTATGTACACTTATTCAATTGCACCGTTTTTAACCCCCTGTGCTACTTATCCCTCCACTATAACACAACCGGCCCAGTCTCTTTCCTTTGGTAACCACTAGTCCATTCATCTCTTCAGCGTGGCTTCTTCAGTTTGGTTATTTCACTTTTCTTCTATTTTTTATTACTCTGCTAGTGAGTGAAATCAGTTACCATGTTTCTGACACTCCATCGCTTATTTCACTGACCATAATTCTCTGCTATCTACATACATGTTGTTGTAAATGGTAGGATTTGTTTTCCTCATATGGCTGAATAATATCCCTCTCCTCATCTTCTCGTGGTTACTGAACTTTGCTACTATTAATGCTGTGGTTATAAACATAGGTGAGCACATGTCTTGTTTAAACTGTGCTGCTGTATTCTGTTACTCTGTATTTATTTTATTGCATTTGTTCATTTAATAATATCTCATTAATGTACAATTACATTAATAAAATTATTTGTGCTAGAACCTGCCAATCACAAAGAAACCCAGGATTCGCAATTACAATCACACACCGTGGGCACAGTAAGATACTGTAGAATCACTACCTGTGTTCCCCGTTTTGTACAGCAATCCCCGTAATGCCCACCCACGCTATTCTTGGAAATCATACAGCACACTTTGTTTACTCCGCCCTCCGCCTCCAATCCCTCCTATCCAAAGCATACCCTTTCCCTAAGTAAACTCGTAGTCCAACATTCAGTTCTGTGAATATGCTGATGTTATGCTTCAGTTCTTCTTGGTTCTACATCTCTACAGATGGGTCAAATCATTTGACCCTTGTCTTCCTTCACATCTTATTTCATGAGTAAAATGCAATCCAGATCCTTCCGACTTGTTGCAAATGTTAGGACTTTTTTTTTTTCTTATGACTGATTAATATGCAACTGTCGAAATGTACCAAAAGACGTTTACACATTAATCTACTGATGGACACTAACCTGGGCTTCGATGAATAGTGCTGATAAACCCTGATAAATATGCATTTTAAATTCGGCTTCTGAAATGGATTTTTTGAGAGTTTATTATTGATTTGTTGATTTACCATTAATCTACAATTACATGTGTAACGTATTTACTAGACGCCCTTTACTACGTTCCACCCAATCCCCCCTGCAGTCAATTCCATCATCAGAGCAATGTGCCGTAGAATCGCTAATTGTCTTCTCTGCTGGTCGGCACACCACGTGCACCCATTCCCACCTTATACATGCTAACGGAAATGCACACTTTCTTCCCCACCTCCTTTCCCCTCCATTCCCAACCATCCATCTCTGTCTCTTTCCCTTTGGTAACTGTGAATCTGTTCTTGTCTTCTGTGACACTGCTGTTTTTCTCCTTCAGTTTTTTCTTTGTTCTTATACTCCAATGATGAGTGACGTCATTTTACCTATACATGTAGGCCAGAAATAGTTATGTTTGCTATGATGGTGCAGCTGTGCAAGGCTGAGCTCTGCCCACCACCTGCTAGTGGCGTCTGCAGGAACAGCACTGTTGCCTGGAGATTCCATGATGTCACAGTGGGCTTCTTTCATGTAGACAGATTATGTCTGCTCAGAGAATTTGTTTCCCACTTCAGTGCCTGCTATCCTACACGGGGTGTACTTATGGTAAGGTTTTTGCTGAGCACCTTGACAGCATCAGAGGAAATGGAAATGAGTTCCAAGACACTGCGTGTTTCTTTTTATTTTGGCATCAATACCAGTTACCTAAGCAACATTATTTTAATTACACTACCCACATTATGAAATCCACACCATATACAGCATAAGGGTCACTGTCCATGAGCCCCGTATTGCACTGTAGAAGCACGGCTCTTCTTTGCTTTTCCACCACCTTCCTATTGCCCACACCCTGCCCACACATGTGTGCTACACGTAATGCCCCATTTTACCTCACTTTCCTCCCTTCCAAGCCATTACCCTCTGTCACTTTCCCTTTGGTAACCGTTAGTCCTCTCTTCAGTTCATGGAAGCTGCTACTGTCTTGTTCCTTCACTATTTTTCTTTTTTTTTAATTCTCCACAGTTGAGTGACATCAATTGCCACTTGACTTTCTCTTCGTGGCTAATTTCACTCAGAACAATACCCACAAGTTCCATGCATGTTGCTGTAAATGGTAAGATTTGTTTTCTTCATATGGCTGAATAATATTCTACATCTCATATACTGATGGACGTTAAGCTTGGCTTTTGTCAATACTTCAGTGAGAAACATAGGGGTGCAATTTTCGTTTTTAAAATGGGCTGCTGCATTCTGCTTATATATTTATAGATTTGTTTTTTTATGTTTATTCATATATGCCTTTACTGATTCATTAATTATTAATCTAAAATTACATGACAAACATTAATTTTACAAGACCCACACTATAACCAAGATCAACCCAGTTACTTCCCTGAAGTCACTGTCCATGAGCATAGTAAGATACTGTATATACCATCTCGCCCAATCCACATTAATAATGCTAATCGTTATGCCTACCTTCTCCTTGCTTTCATATCTAACAATGCCACTATCTTGCCCTTGGTAACTGTTACTCCAAACTCGTATTCTGTGAATCTGCTGATGTTTTGCTCCTTCAGTTTTATCTTGGCGCTTCGTCTCCACGCATGTGTTAAATCATTTGATACTTATTTTCTCTTCCTCACTTATTTCACTGAGCATAATATGCTCTAGCGCCATCCATGTTGCAGCAAATGCTAGGATTTGTTTTCTTGTGATGGCTGAGTAATATTCCTTTCTGTATATGTACCACATCTTCTATACCCATTAATCTATTGATGTCCATTAAGCTCGGTTTCTTTGAAAAGTACTCTGATTAACATAGGGATATATATATCTTTATTAGCTGGGCAGATTCATTGGTTTTATTGCATTCTTTAATTAATTTATTCTTTATTTACTTATTATTAATCTATATGTAAAAGTATAACATGAGATTTTCTAGACTCCAACTGTCTCGAAATTCTTCCCAATGCCCCACTGCAGTCACTTCCATCAACAGAGCTATGTACTGTCGATTCACTGCCTGTCTTCACTGTTTGGTTCAGCCCTCACCGTGCACCCACAAAAACATTATATGTGCTAATCATAATGCAACCTTTCTCTCCCCACTGTTATCCCTCCATTCTCCCATGTCCACATTAGTCGTTTCCCCTTTGGTAACTGGTAGTTCATTCTTGGGCTCTGTGTGTCTGCCACTATTTTGGACCATCAGTTCTTTCCTGCTTCTCTATCTGCACAGATTGGTCATATCACATGATACTTGTCCTCCTGTCTTATTTCATTGAAAATAAAACCACATTCTTTCATCCATGTTGTCACAAAAGGGAGGAATTGTTCTCTTCTTATGGTTGAAAGGCAATTAATTGTTTATATATACCACTTCTACTTTATCCATTCATCTTCTGATGGAGATGGATCGGGTACTGTGAATTGTGCTGCGATAAACAAGGGGGTGCACATACCTTTTTTAAATTGGGCTACTGAATTCTATCTACTTATCTACACAACTTTGTTTTCCACTATATATCTATCATCTGACATCTATCTTCTTGCTATCTCACATCTATCATTGTCATCATCTATCTCTATCATCTATCATCTATCTGCAACTGTAATCTCTGAACCCATCTATGAGTATTTCTTATTTCTCATTAATACACAATTACATGAGTAACATTGTTTACTACAACTTCCATCACCAAAATATCCCCACATATCCCATTGCATTCACTATCCTCCAGTGCAATAAAATAATGTAGAATCACTAGTCTTCTCTGTGACGTACCGTCCTGCACGTAACCCAACCAACACTATGTACACTTATTCAATTGCACCGTTTTTAACCCCCTGTGCTACTTATCCCTCCACTATAACACAACCGGCCCAGTCTCTTTCCTTTGGTAACCACTAGTCCATTCATCTCTTCAGCGTGGCTTCTTCAGTTTGGTTATTTCACTTTTCTTCTATTTTTTATTACTCTGCTAGTGAGTGAAATCAGTTACCATGTTTCTGACACTCCATCGCTTATTTCACTGACCATAATTCTCTGCTATCTACATACATGTTGTTGTAAATGGTAGGATTTGTTTTCCTCATATGGCTGAATAATATCCCTCTCCTCATCTTCTCGTGGTTACTGAACTTTGCTACTATTAATGCTGTGGTTATAAACATAGGTGAGCACATGTCTTGTTTAAACTGTGCTGCTGTATTCTGTTACTCTGTATTTATTTTATTGCATTTGTTCATTTAATAATATCTCATTAATGTACAATTACATTAATAAAATTATTTGTGCTAGAACCTGCCAATCACAAAGAAACCCAGGATTCGCAATTACAATCACACACCGTGGGCACAGTAAGATACTGTAGAATCACTACCTGTGTTCCCCGTTTTGTACAGCAATCCCCGTAATGCCCACCCACGCTATTCTTGGAAATCATACAGCACACTTTGTTTACTCCGCCCTCCGCCTCCAATCCCTCCTATCCAAAGCATACCCTTTCCCTAAGTAAACTCGTAGTCCAACATTCAGTTCTGTGAATATGCTGATGTTATGCTTCAGTTCTTCTTGGTTCTACATCTCTACAGATGGGTCAAATCATTTGACCCTTGTCTTCCTTCACATCTTATTTCATGAGTAAAATGCAATCCAGATCCTTCCGACTTGTTGCAAATGTTAGGACTTTTTTTTTTTCTTATGACTGATTAATATGCAACTGTCGAAATGTACCAAAAGACGTTTACACATTAATCTACTGATGGACACTAACCTGGGCTTCGATGAATAGTGCTGATAAACCCTGATAAATATGCATTTTAAATTCGGCTTCTGAAATGGATTTTTTGAGAGTTTATTATTGATTTGTTGATTTACCATTAATCTACAATTACATGTGTAACGTATTTACTAGACGCCCTTTACTACGTTCCACCCAATCCCCCCTGCAGTCAATTCCATCATCAGAGCAATGTGCCGTAGAATCGCTAATTGTCTTCTCTGCTGGTCGGCACACCACGTGCACCCATTCCCACCTTATACATGCTAACGGAAATGCACACTTTCTTCCCCACCTCCTTTCCCCTCCATTCCCAACCATCCATCTCTGTCTCTTTCCCTTTGGTAACTGTGAATCTGTTCTTGTCTTCTGTGACACTGCTGTTTTTCTCCTTCAGTTTTTTCTTTGTTCTTATACTCCAATGATGAGTGACGTCATTTTACCTATACATGTAGGCCAGAAATAGTTATGTTTGCTATGATGGTGCAGCTGTGCAAGGCTGAGCTCTGCCCACCACCTGCTAGTGGCGTCTGCAGGAACAGCACTGTTGCCTGGAGATTCCATGATGTCACAGTGGGCTTCTTTCATGTAGACAGATTATGTCTGCTCAGAGAATTTGTTTCCCACTTCAGTGCCTGCTATCCTACACGGGGTGTACTTATGGTAAGGTTTTTGCTGAGCACCTTGACAGCATCAGAGGAAATGGAAATGAGTTCCAAGACACTGCGTGTTTCTTTTTATTTTGGCATCAATACCAGTTACCTAAGCAACATTATTTTAATTACACTACCCACATTATGAAATCCACACCATATACAGCATAAGGGTCACTGTCCATGAGCCCCGTATTGCACTGTAGAAGCACGGCTCTTCTTTGCTTTTCCACCACCTTCCTATTGCCCACACCCTGCCCACACATGTGTGCTACACGTAATGCCCCATTTTACCTCACTTTCCTCCCTTCCAAGCCATTACCCTCTGTCACTTTCCCTTTGGTAACCGTTAGTCCTCTCTTCAGTTCATGGAAGCTGCTACTGTCTTGTTCCTTCACTATTTTTCTTTTTTTTTAATTCTCCACAGTTGAGTGACATCAATTGCCACTTGACTTTCTCTTCGTGGCTAATTACACTCAGAACAATACCCACAAGTTCCATGCATGTTGCTGTAAATGGTAAGATTTGTTTTCTTCATATGGCTGAATAATATTCTACATCTCATATACTGATGGACGTTAAGCTTGGCTTTTGTCAATACTTCAGTGAGAAACATAGGGGTGCAATTTTCGTTTTTAAAATGGGCTGCTGCATTCTGCTTATATATTTATAGATTTGTTTTTTTATGTTTATTCATATATGCCTTTACTGATTCATTAATTATTAATCTAAAATTACATGACAAACATTAATTTTACAAGACCCACACTATAACCAAGATCAACCCAGTTACTTCCCTGAAGTCACTGTCCATGAGCATAGTAAGATACTGTATATACCATCTCGCCCAATCCACATTAATAATGCTAATCGTTATGCCTACCTTCTCCTTGCTTTCATATCTAACAATGCCACTATCTTGCCCTTGGTAACTGTTACTCCAAACTCGTATTCTGTGAATCTGCTGATGTTTTGCTCCTTCAGTTTTATCTTGGCGCTTCGTCTCCACGCATGTGTTAAATCATTTGATACTTATTTTCTCTTCCTCATTATTTCACTGAGCATAATATGCTCTAGCGCCATCCATGTTGCATCAAATGCTAGGATTTGTTTTCTTGTGATGGCTGAGTAATATTCCTTTCTGTATATGTACCACATCTTCTATACCCATTAATCTATTGATGTCCATTAAGCTCGGTTTCTTTGAAAAGTACTCTGATTAACATAGGGATATATATATCTTTATTAGCTGGGCAGATTCATTGGTTTTATTGCATTCTTTAATTAATTGATTCTTTATTTACTTATTATTAATCTATACGTAAAAGTATAACATGAGATTTTCTAGACTCCAACTGTCTCGAAATTCTTCCCAATGCCCCACTGCAGTCACTTCCATCAACAGAGCTATGTACTGTCAATTCACTGCCTGTCTTCACTGTTTGGTTCAGCCCTCACCGTGCACCCACAAAAACATTATATGTGCTAATCATAATGCAACCTTTCTCTCCCCACTGTTATCCCTCCATTCTCCCATGTCCACATTAGTCGTTTCCCCTTTGGTAACTGGTAGTTCATTCTTGGGCTCTGTGTGTCTGCCACTATTTTGGACCATCAGTTCTTTCCTGCTTCTCTATCTGCACAGATTGGTCATATCACATGATACTTGTCCTCCTGTCTTATTTCATTGAAAATAAAACCAAATTCTTTCATCCATGTTGTCACAAAAGGGAGGAATTGTTCTCTTCTTATGGTTGAAAGGCAATTAATTGTTTATATATACCACTTCTACTTTATCCATTCATCTTCTGATGGAGATGGATCGGGTACTGTGAATTGTGCTGCGATAAACAAGGGGGTGCACATACCTTTTTTAAATTGGGCCGCTGCATTCTATCTACTTATCTATACAACTTTGTTTTCCACTATATATCTATCATCTGACATCTATCTTCTTGCTATCTCACATCTATCATTGTCATCATCTTTCTCTATCATCTATCATCTATCTGCAACTGTAGTCTCTGAACCCACCTATGAGTATTTCTTATTTCTCATTAATACACAATTACATGAGTAACATTGTTTACTACAACTTCCATCACCAAAATATCCCCACATATCCCATTGCATTCACTATCCTCCAGTGCAATAAAATAATGTAGAATCACTAGTCTTCTCTGTGACGTACCGTCCTGCACGTAACCCAACCAACACTATGTACACTTATTCAATTGCACCGTTTTTAACCCCCTGTCCTACTTATCCCTCCACTATTACACAACCGGCCCAGTCTCTTTCCTTTGGTAACCACTAGTCCATTCATCTCTTCAGCGTGGCTTCTTCAGTTTGGTTATTTCACTTTTCTTCTATTTTTTATTACTCTGCTTGTGAGTGAAATCAGTTACCATGTTTCTGACACTCCATCGCTTATTTCACTGACCATAATTCTCTGCTATCTACATCCATGTTGTTGTAAATGGTAGGATTTGTTTTCCTCATATGGCTGAATAATATCCCTCTCCTCATCTTCTCGTGGTTACTGAACTTTGCTACTATTAATGCTGTGGTTATAAACATAGGTGAGCACATGTCTTGTTTAAACTGTGCTGCTGTATTCTGTTACTCTGTATTTATTTTATTGCATTTGTTCATTTAATAATATCTCATTAATGTACAATTACGTTAATAAAATTATTTGTGCTAGAACCTGCCAATCACAAAGAAACCCAGGATTCACAATTACAATCACACACCGTGGGCACAGTAAGATACTGTAGAATCACTACCTGTGTTCCCCGTTTTGTACAGCAATCCCCGTAATGCCCACCCACGCTATTCTTGGAAATCATACAGCACACTTTGTTTACTCCGCATTCCGCCTCCAATCCCTCCTATCCAAAGCATACCCTTTCCCTAAGTAAACTCGTAGTCCAACATTCAGTTCTGTGAATATGCTGATGTTATGCTTCAGTTCTTCTTGGTTCTACATCTCTACAGATGGGTCAAATCATTTGACCCTTGTCTTCCTTCACATCTTATTTCATGAGTAAAATGCAATCCAGATCCTTCCGACTTGTTGCAAATTTTAGGACTTTTTTTTTCTTCTTATGACTGATTTATATGCAACTGTCTAAATGTACCAAAAGACGTTTACACATTAATCTACTGATGGACACTTACCTTTGCTTCGATGAATAGTGCTGATAAACCCTTGGATGTATATGCATTTTAAATTCGGCTTCTGAAATGGATTTTTTGAGAGTTTATTATTGATTTGTTGATTTACCATTAATCTACAATTACATGTGTAACGTATTTACTAGACCCCCTTTACTAAGTTCCACCCAATCCCCCCCTGCAGTCAATTCCATCATCAGAGCAATGTGCCGTAGAATCGCTAATTGTCTTCTCTGCTGGTCGGCACACCACGTGCACCCATTCCCACCTTATACATGCTAACGGAAATGCACACTTTCTTCCCCACCTCCTTTACCCTCCATTCCCAACCATCCATCTCTGTCTCTTTCCCTTTGGTTACTGTGAATCTGTTCTTGTCTTCTGTGACACTGCTGTTTTTCTCCTTCAGTTTTTTCTTTGTTCTTATACTCCAATGATGAGTGACGTCATTTTACCTATACATGTAGGCCAGAAATAGTTATGTTTGCTATGATGGTGCAGCTGTGCAAGGCTGAGCTCTGCCCACCATCTGCTAGTGGCGTCTGCAGGAACAGCACTGTTGCCTGGAGATTCCATGATGTCACAGAGGGCTTCTTTCATGAAGACAGATTATGTCTGCTCAGAGAATTTGTTTCCCACTTCAGTGCCTGCTATCCTACACGGGGTGTACTTATGGTAAGGTTTGTGCTGAGCACCTTGACAGCATCAGAGGAAATGGAAATGAGTTCCAAGACACTGCGTGTTTCTTTTTATTTTGGCATCAATACCAGTTACCTAAGCAACATTATTTTAATTACACTACCCACATTATGAAATCCACACCATATACAGCATAAGGGTCACTGTCCATGAGCCCCGTATTGCACTGTAGAAGCACGGCTCTTCTTTGCTGTTCCACCACCTTCCTAGTGCCCACACCCTGCCCACACATGTGTGCTACACGTAATGCCCCATTTTACCTCACTTTCCTCCCTTCCAAGCCATTACCCTCTGTCACTTTCCCTTTGGTAACCGTTAGTCCTCTCTTCAGTTCATGGAAGCTGCTACTGTCTTGTTCCTTCACTATTTTTCTTTTTTTTGAATTCTCCACAGTTGAGTGACATCAACTGCCACTTGACTTTCTCTTCGTGGCTAATTTCACTCAGAACAATACCCACAAGTTCCATGCATGTTGCTGTAAATGGTAAGATTTGTTTTCTTCATATGGCTGAATAATATTCTACATCTCATATACTGATGGACGTTAAGCTTGGCTTTTGTCAATACTTCAGTGAGAAACATAGGGGTGCAATTTTCGTTTTTAAAATGGGCTGCTGCATTCTGCTTATATATTTATAGATTTGTTTTTTTATGTTTATTCATATATGCCTTTACTGATTCATTAATTATTAATCTAAAATTACATGACAAACATTAATTTTACAAGACCCACACTATAACCAAGATCAACCCAGTTACTTCCCTGAAGTCACTGTCCATGAGCATAGTAAGATACTGTATATACCATCTCGCCCAATCCACATTAATAATGCTAATCGTTATGCCTACCTTCTCCTTGCTTTCATATCTAACAACGCCACTATCTTCCCCTTGGTAACTGTTACTCCAAACTCGTATTCTGTGAATCTGCTGATGTTTTGCTCCTTCAGTTTTATCTTGGCGCTTCGTCTCCACGCATGTGTTAAATCATTTGATACTTATTTTCTCTTCCTCACTTATTTCACTGAGCATAATATGCTCTAGCGCCATCCATGTTGCAGCAAATGCTAGGATTTGTTTTCTTGTGATGGCTGAGTAATATTCCTTTCTGTATATGTACCACATCTTCTATACCCATTAATCTATTGATGTCCATTAAGCTCGGTTTCTTTGAAAAGTACTCTGATTAACATAGGGATATATATATCTTTATTTGCTGGGCAGATTCATTGGTTTTATTGCATTCTTTAATTAATTTATTCTTTATTTACTTATTATTATTCTATACGTAAAAGTATAACGAGTTTTTCTAGACTCCAACTGTCTCGAAATTCTTCCCAATGCCCCACTGCAGTCACTTCCATCAACAGAGCTATGTACTGTCGATTCACTGCCTGTCTTCACTGTTTGGTTCAGCCCTCACCGTGCACCCACAAAAACATTATATGTGCTAATCATAATGCAACCTTTCTCTCCCCACTGTTATCCCTCCATTCTCCCATGTCCACATTAGTCTTTTCCCCTTTGGTAACTGGTAGTTCATTCTTGGGCTCTGTGTGTCTGCCACTATTTTGCACCTTCAGTTCTTTCCTGCTTCTCTATCTGCACAGATTGGTCATATCATATGATACTTGTCCTCCTGTCTTATTTCATTGAAAATAAAACCAAATTCTTTCATCCATGTTGTCACAAATGGGAGGAATTGTTCTCTTCTTATGGGTGAAAGGCAATGAATTGTTTATATATACCACTTCTTCTTTATCCATTCATCTTCTGATGGAGATGGATCGGGTACTGTGAATTGTGCTGCGATAAACAAGGGGGTGCACATAACTTTTTTAAATTGGGCTACTGCATTCTATCTACTTATCTATACAACTTTGTTTTCCACTATATATCAATCATCTGACAATCTATCTTCTTGCTATCTCACATCTATCATTGTCATCATCTATCTCTATCATCTATCATCTATCTGCAACTGTAATCTCTGAACCCATCTATGAGTATTTCTTATTTCTCATTAATACACAATTACATGAGTAACATTGTTTACTACAACTTCCATCACCAAAATATCCCCACATATCCCATTGCATTCACTATCCTCCAGTGCAATAAAATAATGTAGAATCACTAGTCTTCTCTGTGACGTACCTTCCTGCACGTAACCCAACCAACACTATGTACACTTATTCAATTGCACCGTTTTTAACCCCCTGTGCTACTTATCCCTCCACTATAACACAACCGGCCCAGTCTCTTTCCTTTGGTAACCACTAGTCCATTCATCTCTTCAGCGTGGCTTCTTCAGTTTGGTTATTTCACTTTTCTTCTATTTTTTATTACTCTGCTAGTGAGTGAAATCAGTTACCATGTTTCTGACACTCCATCGCTTATTTCACTGACCATAATTCTCTGCTATCTACATACATGTTGTTGTAAATGGTAGGATTTGTTTTCCTCATATGGCTGAATAATATCCCTCTCCTCATCTTCTCGTGGTTACTGAACTTTGCTACTATTAATGCTGTGGTTATAAACATAGGTGAGCACATGTCTTGTTTAAACTGTGCTGCTGTATTCTGTTACTCTGTATTTATTTTATTGCATTTGTTCATTTAATAATATCTCATTAATGTACAATTACATTAATAAAATTATTTGTGCTAGAACCTGCCAATCACAAAGAAACCCAGGATTCGCAATTACAATCACACACCGTGGGCACAGTAAGATACTGTAGAATCACTACCTGTGTTCCCCGTTTTGTACAGCAATCCCCGTAATGCCCACCCACGCTATTCTTGGAAATCATACAGCACACTTTGTTTACTCCGCCCTCCGCCTCCAATCCCTCCTATCCAAAGCATAATCTTTCCCTAAGTAAACTCGTAGTCCAACATTCAGTTCTGTGAGTATGCTGATGTTATGCTTCAGTTCTTCTTGGTTCTACATCTCTACAGATGGGTCAAATCATTTGACCCTTGTCTTCCTTCACATCTTATTTCATGAGTAAAATGCAATCCAGATCCTTCCGACTTGTTGCAAATGTTAGGACTTTTTTTTTCTTCTTATGACTGATTAATATGCAACTGTCGAAATGTACCAAAAGACGTTTACACATTACTCTACTGATGGACACTAACCTGGGCTTCGATGAATAGTGCTGATAAACCCTGATAAAAATGCATTTAAAATTCGGCTTCTGAAATGGATTTTTTGAGAGTTTATTATTGATTTGTTGATTTACCATTAATCTACAATTACATGTGTAACGTATTTACTAGACGCCCTTTACTACGTTCCACCCAATCCCCCCTGCAGTCAATTCCATCATCAGAGCAATGTGCCGTAGAATCGCTAATTGTCTTCTCTGCTGGTCGGCACACCACGTGCACCCATTCCCACCTTATACATGCTAACGAAATGCACACTTTCTTCCCCACCTCCTTTCCACTCCATTCCCAACCATCCATCTCTGTCTCTTTCCCTTTGGTAACTGTGAATCTGTTCTTGTCTTCTGTGACACTGCTGTTTTTCTCCTTCAGTTTTTTCTTTGTTCTTATACTCCAATGATGAGTGACGTCATTTTACCTATACATGTAGGCCAGAAATAGTTATGTTTGCTATGATGGTGCAGCTGTGCAAGGCTGAGCTCTGCCCACCACCTGCTAGTGGCGTCTGCAGGAACAGCACTGTTGCCTGGAGATTCCATGATGTCACAGTGGGCTTCTTTCATGTAGACAGATTATGTCTGCTCAGAGAATTTGTTTCCCACTTCAGTGCCTGCTATCCTACACGGGGTGTACTTATGGTAAGGTTTGTGCTGAGCACCTTGACAGCATCAGAGGAAATGGAAATGAGTTCCAAGACACTGCGTGTTTCTTTTTATTTTGGCATCAATACCAGTTACCTAAGCAACATTATTTTAATTACACTACCCACATTATGAAATCCACACCATATACAGCATAAGGGTCACTGTCCATGAGCCCCGTATTGCACTGTAGAAGCACGGCTCTTCTTTGCTGTTCCACAACCTTCCTATTGCCCACACCCTGCCCACACATGTGTGCTACACGTAATGCCCCATTTTACCTCACTTTCCTCCCTTCCAAGCCATTACCCTCTGTCACTTTCCCTTTGGTAACCGTTAGTCCTCTCTTCAGTTCATGGAAGCTGCTACTGTCTTGTTCCTTCACTATTTTTCTTTTTTTTTAATTCTCCACAGTTGAGTGACATCAATTGCCACTTGACTTTCTCTTCGTGGCTTATTTCACTCAGAACAATACCCACAAGTTCCATGCATGTTGCTGTAAATGGTAAGATTTGTTTTCTTCATATGGCTGAATAATATTCTACATCTCATATACTGATGGACGTTAAGCTTGGCTTTTGTCAATACTTCAGTGAGAAACATAGGGGTGCAATTTTCGTTTTTAAAATGGGTTGCTGCATTCTGCTTATATATTTATAGATTTGTTTTTTTATGTTTATTCATATATGCCTTTACTGATTCATTAATTATTAATCTAAAATTACATGACAAACATTAATTTTACAAGACCCACACTATAACCAAGATCAACCCAGTTACTTCCCTGAAGTCACTGTCCATGAGCATAGTAAGATACTGTATATACCATCTCGCCCAATCCACATTAATAATGCTAATCGTTATGCCTACCTTCTCCTTGCTTTCATATCTAACAATGCCACTATCTTGCCCTTGGTAACTGTTACTCCAAACTCGTATTCTGTGAATCTGCTGATGTTTTGCTCCTTCAGTTTTATCTTGGCGCTTCGTCTCCACGCATGTGTTAAATCATTTGATATTTATTTTCTCTTCCTCACTTATTTCACTGAGCATAATATGCTCTAGCGCCATCCATGTTGCAGCAAATGCTAGGATTTGTTTTCTTGTGATGGCTGAGTAATATTCCTTTCTGTATATGTACCACATCTTCTATACCCATTAATCTATTGATGTCCATTAAGCTCGGTTTCTTTGAAAAGTACTCTGATTAACATAGGGATATATATATCTTTATTAGCTGGGCAGATTCATTGGTTTTATTGCATTCTTTAATTATTTATTCTTTATTTACTTATTATTAATCTATATGTAAAAGTATAACATGAGATTTTCTAGACTCCAACTGTCTCGAAATTCTTCCCAATGCCCCACTGCAGTCACTTCCATCAACAGAGCTATGTACTGTCGATTCACTGCCTGTCTTCACTGTTTGGTTCAGCCCTCACCGTGCACCCACAAAAACATTATATGTGCTAATCATAATGCAACCTTTCTCTCCCCACTGTTATCCCTCCATTCTCCCATGTCCACATTAGTCGTTTCCCCTTTGGTAACTGGTAGTTCATTCTTGGGCTCTGTGTGTCTGCCACTATTTTGGACCATCAGTTCTTTCCTGCTTCTCTATCTGCACAGATTGGTCATATCACATGATACTTGTCCTCCTGTCTTATTTCATTGAAAATAAAACCAAATTCTTTCATCCATGTTGTCACAAAAGGGAGGAATTGTTCTCTTCTTATGGTTGAAAGGCAATTAATTGTTTATTTATACCACTTCTACTTTATCCATTCATCTTCTGATGGAGATGGATCGGGTACTGTGAATTGTGCTGCGATAAACAAGGGGGTGCACATACCTTTTTTAAATTGGGCTACTGCATTCTATCTACTTATCTATACAACTTTGTTTTCCACTATATATCTATCATCTGACATCTATCTTCTTGCTATCTCACATCTATCATTGTCATCATCTATCTCTATCATCTATCATCTATCTGCAACTGTAATCTCTGAACCCATCTATGAGTATTTCTTATTTCTCATTAATACACAATTACATGAGTAACATTGTTTACTACAACTTCCATCACCAAAATATCCCCACATATCCCATTGCATTCACTATCCTCCAGTGCAATAAAATAATGTAGAATCACTAGTCTTCTCTGTGACGTACCGTCCTGCACGTAACCCAACCAACACTATGTACACTTATTCAATTGCACCGTTTTTAACCCCCTGTCCTACTTATCCCTCCACTATTACACAACCGGCCCAGTCTCTTTCCTTTGGTAACCACTAGTCCATTCTTCTCTTCAGCGTGGCTTCTTCAGTTTGGTTATTTCACTTTTCTTCTATTTTTTATTACTCTGCTAGTGAGTGAAATCAGTTACCATGTTTCTGACACTCCATCGCTTATTTCACTGACCATAATTCTCTGCTATCTACATACATGTTGTTGTAAATGGTAGGATTTGTTTTCCTCATATGGCTGAATAATATCCCTCTCTTCATCTTCTCGTGGTTACTGAATTTTGCTACTATTAATGCTGTGGTTATAAACATAGGTGATCACATGTCTTGTTTAAACTGTGCTGCTGTATTCTGTTACTCTGTATTTATTTTATTGCATTTGTTCATTTAATAATATCTCATTAATGTACAATTACATTATTAAAATTATTTGTGCTAGAACCTGCCAATCACAAAGAAACCCAGGATTCGCAATTACAATCACACACCGTGAGCACAGTAAGATACTGTAGAATCACTACCTGTGTTCCCCGTTTTGTACAGCAATCCCCGTAATGCCCACCCACGCTATTCTTGGAAATCATATAGCACACATTGTTTACCCCGCCCTCTGCCTCCAATCCCTCCTATCCAAAGCATACCCTTTCCCTATGTAAACTCCTAGTCCAACATTCAGTTCTGTGAATATGCTGATGTTATGCTTCTTCAGTTTTTCTTGGTTCTACATCTCTGCCGATGGGTCAAATCATTTGACCCTTGTCTTCCTTCACCTCTTATTTCATGAGTAAAATGCAATCCAGATCCTTCCGACTTGTTGCAAATGTTAGGACTTTTTTTTCTTCTTATGACTGATTAATATGCAACTGTCGAAATGTACCAAAAGACGTTTACACATTAATCTACTGATGGACACTTACCTGGGCTTCGATGAATAGTGCTGAGAAACCCTTGGATGTATATGCATTTTAAATTCGGCTTCTGAAATGGATTTTTTGAGAGTTTATTATTGATTTGTTGATTTACCATTAATCTACAATTACATGTGTAACGTATTTACTAGACGCCCTTTACTACGTTCCACCCAATCCCCCAATGCAGTCAATTCCATCACCAGAGCAATGTACCGTAGAATCGCTAATTGTCTTCTCTGCTGTTCGGCACACCACGTGCACCCATTCCCACCTTATACATGCTAACGGAAATGCACACTTTCTTCCCCACCTCCTTTCCCCTCCATTCCCAACCATCCATCTCTGTCCCTTTCCCTTTGGTAACTGTGAATCTGTTCTTGTCTTCTGTGACACTGCTGTTTTTCTCCTTCAGTTTTTTCTTTGTTCTTATACTCCAATGATGAGTGACGTCATTTTACCTATACATGTAGGCAAGAAATAGTTATGTTTGCTATGATGGTGCAGCTGTGCAATGCTGAGCTCTGCCCACCATCTGCTAGTGGCGTCTGCAGGAACAGCACTGTTGCCTGGAGATTCCATGATGTCACAGTGGGCTTCTTTCATGTAGACAGATTATGTCTGCTCAGAGAATTTGTTTCCCACTTCAGTGCCTGCTATCCTACACGGGGTGTACTTATGGTAAGGTTTGTGCTGAGCACCTTGACAGCATCAGAGGAAATGTAAATGAGTTCCAAGACACTGCGTGTTTCTTTTTATTTTGGCATCAATACCAGTTACCTAAGCAACATTATTTTAATTAGACTACCCACATTATGAAATCCACACCATATACAGCATAAGGGTCACTGTCCATGAGCCCCGTATTGCACTGTAGAAGCACGGCTCTTCTTTGCTGTTCCACCGCCTTCCTAGTGCCCACACCCTGCCCTCACATGTGTGCTTCACGTAATGCCCCATTTACCTCACTTTCCTCCCTTCCAAGCCATTCCCCTCTGTCACTTTCCCTTTCGTAACCGTTAGTCCTCTCTTCAGTTCATGGAAGCTGCTACTGTCTTGTTCCTTCACTATTTTTCTTTTTTTTTAATTCTCCACAGTTGAGTGACATCAATTGCCACTTGACTTTCTCTTCGTGGCTAATTTCACTCAGAAAAATACCCACAAGTTCCATGCATGTTGCTGTAAATGGTAAGATTTGCTTTCTTCATATGGCTGAATAATATTCTACATCTCATATACTGATGGACGATAGGCTTGGCTTTTGTCAATACTTCAGTGAGAAACATAGGGGTGCAGTTTTCGTTTTTAAAATGGGCTGCTGCATTCTGCTTATATATTTATAGATTTGTTTTTTTATGTTTATTCATATATGCCTTCACTGATTCATTAATTATTAATCTAAAATTACATGACAAACATTAATTTTACAAGACCCACACTATAACCAAGATCAACCCAGTTACTTCCCTGAAGTCACTGTCCATGAGCATAGTAAGATACTGTATATACCATCTCCCCCAATCCACATTAATAATGCTAATCGTTATGCCTACCTTCTCCTTGCTTTCATATCTAACAACGCCACTATCTTCCCCTTGGTAACTGTTACTCCAAACTCGTATTCTGTGAATCTGCTGATGTTTTGCTCCTTCAGTTTTATCTTGGCGCTTCGTCTCCACGCATGTGTTAAATCATCTGATACTTATTTTCTCTTCCTCACTTATTTCACCGAGCATAATATGCTCTAGCGCCATCCATGTTGCAGCAAATGCTAGGATTTGTTTTCTTGTGATGGCTGAGTAATATTCCTTTCTGTATATGTACCACATCTTCTATACCCATTAATCTATTGATGTCCATTAAGCTCGGTTTCTTTGAAAAGTACTCTGATTAACATAGGGATATATATATCTTTATTAGCTGGGCAGATTCATTGGTTTTATTGTGTTCTTTAATTAATTTATTCTTTATTTACTTATTATTAATCTATACGTAAAAGTATAACGAGATTTTCTAGACTCGAACTGTCTCGAAATTCTTCCCAATGCCCCACTGCAGTCACTTCCATCAACAGAGCTATGTACTGTCGATTCACTGCCTGTCTTCACTGTTTGGTTCAGCCCTCACCGTGCACCCACAAAAACATTATATGTGCTAATCATAATGCAACCTTTCTCTCCCCACTGTTATCCCTCCATTCTCCCATGTCCACATGGGTCGTTTCCCCTTTGGTAACTGGTAGTTCATTCTTGGGCTCTGTGTGTCTGCCACTATTTTGGACCATCAGTTCTTTCCTGCTTCTCTATCTGCACAGATTGGTCATATCACATGATACTTTTCCTCCTGTCTTATTTCATTGAAAATAAAACCAAATTCTTTCATCCATGTTGTCACAAAAGGGAGGAATTGTTCTCTTCTTATGGTTGAAAGGCAATTAATTGTTTATATATACCACTTCTACTTTATCCATTCATCTTCTGATGGAGATGGATCGGGTACTGTGAATTGTGCTGCGATAAACAAGGGGGTGCACATACCTTTTTTAAATTGGGCTACTGCATTCTATCTACTTATCTATACAACTTTGTTTTCCACTATATATCTATCATCTGACATCTATCTTCTTGCTATCTCACATCTATCATAGTCATCATCTATCTCTATCATCTATCATCTATCTGCAACTGTAATCTCTGAACCCATCTATGAGTATTTCTTATTTCTCATTAATACACAATTACATGAGTAACATTGTTTACTACAACTTCCATCACCAAAATATCCCCACATATCCCATTGCATTCACTATCCTCCAGTGCAATAAAATAATGTAGAATCACTAGTCTTCTCTGTGACGTACCGTCCTGCACGTAACCCAACCAACACTATGTACACTTATTCAATTGCACCGTTTTTAACCCCCTGTCCTACTTATCCCTCCACTATTACACAACCGGCTCAGTCTCTTTCCTTTGGTAACCACTAGTCCATTCATCTCTTCAGCGTGACTTCTTCAGTTTGGTTATTTCACTTTTCTTCTATTTTTTATTACTCTGCTAGTGAGTGAAATCAGTTACCATGTTTATGACACTCCATCGCTTATTTCACTGACCATAATTCTCTGCTATCTACATACATGTTGTTGTAAATGGTAGGATTTGTTTTCCTCATATGGCTGAATAATATCCCTCTCCTCATCTTCTCGTGGTTACTGAACTTTGCTACTATTAATGCTGTGGTTATAAACATAGGTGAGCACATGTCTTGTTTAAACTGTGCTGCTGTATTCTGTTACTCTGTATTTATTTTATTGCATTTGTTCATTTAATAATATCTCATTAATGTACAATTACATTAATAAAATTATTTGTGCTAGAACCTGCCAATCACAAAGAAACCCAGGATTCGCAATTACAATCACACACCGTGGGCACAGTAAGATACTGTAGAATCACTACCTGTGTTCCCCGTTTTGTACAGCAATCCCCGTAATGCCCACCCACGCTATTCTTGGAAATCATACAGCACACTTTGTTTACTCCGCCCTCCGCCTCCAATCCCTCCTATCCAAAGCATACCCTTTCCCTAAGTAAACTCGTAGTCCAACATTCAGTTCTGTGAATATGCTGATGTTATGCTTCAGTTCTTCTTGGTTCTACATCTCTACAGATGGGTCAAATCATTTGACCCTTGTCTTCCTTCACATCTTATTTCATGAGTAAAATGCAATCCAGATCCTTCCGACTTGTTGCAAATTTTAGGACTTTTTTTTTCTTCTTATGACTGATTTATATGCAACTGTCTAAATGTACCAAAAGACGTTTACACATTAATCTACTGATGGACACTTACCTTTGCTTCGATGAATAGTGCTGATAAACCCTTGGATGTATATGCATTTTAAATTCGGCTTCTGAAATGGATTTTTTGAGAGTTTATTATTGATTTGTTGATTTACCATTAATCTACAATTACATGTGTAACGTATTTACTATACGCCCTTTACTACGTTCCACCCAATCCCCCAATGCAGTCAATTCCATCACCAGAGCAATGTACCGTAGAATCGCTAATTGTCTTCTCTGCTGGTCGGCAAACCACGTGCACCCATTCCCACCTTATACATGCTAACGGAAATGCACACTTTCTTCCCCACCTCCTTTCCCCTCCATTCCCAACCATCCATCTCTGTCTCTTTCCCTTTGGTAACTGTGAATCTGTTCTTGTCTTCTGTGACACTGCTGTTTTTTTCCTTCAGTTTTTTCTTTGTTCTTATACTCCAATGATGAGTGACGTCATTTTACCTATACATGTAGGCCAGAAATAGTTATGTTTGCTATGATGGTGCAGCTGTGCAAGGCTGAGCTCTGCCCACCATCTGCTAGTGGCGTCTGCAGGAACAACACTGTTGCCTGGAGATTCCATGATGTCACAGTGGGCTTCTTTCATGTAGACAGATTATGTCTGCTCAGAGAATTTGTTTCCCACTTCAGTGCCTGCTATCCTACACGGGGTGTACTTATGGTAAGGTTTGTGCTGAGCACCTTGACAGCATCAGAGGAAATGGAAATGAGTTCCAAGACACTGCGTGTTTCTTTTTATTTTGGCATCAATACCAGTTACCTAAGCAACATTGTTTTAATTGGAATACCCACATTATAAAATCCACACCATATACAGCATAAGGGTCACTGTCCATGAGCCCCGTATTGCACTGTAGAAGCACGGCTCTTCTTTGCTGTTCCACCACCTTCCTAGTGCCCACACCCTGCCCTCACATGTGTGCTACACGTAATGCCCCATTTTACCTCACTTTCCTCCCTTCCAAGCCATTCCCCTCTGTCACTTTCCCTTTGGTAACCGTTAGTCCTCTCTTCAGTTCATGGAAGCTGCTACTGTCTTGTTCCTTCACTATTTTTCTTTTTTTTTAATTCTCCACAGTTGAGTGACATCAATTGCCACTTGACTTTCTCTTCGTGGCTAATTTCACTCAGAACAATACCCACAAGTTCCATGCATGTTGCTGTAAATGGTAAGATTTGTTTTCTTCATATGGCTGAATAATATTCTACATCTCATATACTGATGGACGTTAAGCTTGGCTTTTGTCAATACTTCAGTGAGAAACATAGGGGTGCAATTTTCGTTTTTAAAATGGGCTGCTGCATTCTGCTTATATATTTATAGATTTGTTTTTTTATGTTTATTCATATATGCCTTTACTGATTCATTAATTATTAATCTAAAATTACATGACAAACATTAATTTTACAAGACCCACACTATAACCAAGATCAACCCAGTTACTTCCCTGAAGTCACTGTCCATGAGCATAGTAAGATACTGTATATACCATCTCGCCCAATCCACATTAATAATGCTAATCGTTATGCCTACCTTCTCCTTGCTTTCATATCTAACAACGCCACTATCTTCCCCTTGGTAACTGTTACTCCAAACTCGTATTCTGTGAATCTGCTGATGTTTTGCTCCTTCAGTTTTATCTTGGCGCTTCGTCTCCACGCATGTGTTAAATCATTTGATACTTATTTTCTCTTCCTCACTTATTTCACTGAGCATAATATGCTCTAGCGCCATCCATGTTGCAGCAAATGCTAGGATTTGTTTTCTTGTGATGGCTGAGTAATATTCCTTTCTGTATATGTACCACATCTTCTATACCCATTAATCTATTGATGTCCATTAAGCTCGGTTTCTTTGAAAAGTACTCTGATTAACATAGGGATAT
Organism: Manis pentadactyla; assembly: GCF_030020395.1. Classification (NCBI taxonomy): domain Eukaryota; kingdom Metazoa; phylum Chordata; class Mammalia; order Pholidota; family Manidae; genus Manis; species Manis pentadactyla. The sequence goes on from NC_080039.1 coordinate 15,208,457, forward strand.
ATATATCTTTATTTGCTGGGCAGATTCATTGGTTTTATTGCATTCTTTAATTAATTTATTCTTTATTTACTTATTATTATTCTATACGTAAAAGTATAACGAGTTTTTCTAGACTCCAACTGTCTCGAAATTCTTCCCAATGCCCCACTGCAGTCACTTCCATCAACAGAGCTATGTACTGTCGATTCACTGCCTGTCTTCACTGTTTGGTTCAGCCCTCACCGTGCACCCACAAAAACATTATATGTGCTAATCATAATGCAACCTTTCTCTCCCCACTGTTATCCCTCCATTCTCCCATGTCCACATTAGTCTTTTCCCCTTTGGTAACTGGTAGTTCATTCTTGGGCTCTGTGTGTCTGCCACTATTTTGCACCTTCAGTTCTTTCCTGCTTCTCTATCTGCACAGATTGGTCATATCATATGATACTTGTCCTCCTGTCTTATTTCATTGAAAATAAAACCAAATTCTTTCATCCATGTTGTCACAAATGGGAGGAATTGTTCTCTTCTTATGGGTGAAAGGCAATGAATTGTTTATATATACCACTTCTTCTTTATCCATTCATCTTCTGATGGAGATGGATCGGGTACTGTGAATTGTGCTGCGATAAACAAGGGGGTGCACATAACTTTTTTAAATTGGGCTACTGCATTCTATCTACTTATCTATACAACTTTGTTTTCCACTATATATCAATCATCTGACAATCTATCTTCTTGCTATCTCACATCTATCATTGTCATCATCTATCTCTATCATCTATCATCTATCTGCAACTGTAATCTCTGAACCCATCTATGAGTATTTCTTATTTCTCATTAATACACAATTACATGAGTAACATTGTTTACTACAACTTCCATCACCAAAATATCCCCACATATCCCATTGCATTCACTATCCTCCAGTGCAATAAAATAATGTAGAATCACTAGTCTTCTCTGTGACGTACCTTCCTGCACGTAACCCAACCAACACTATGTACACTTATTCAATTGCACCGTTTTTAACCCCCTGTGCTACTTATCCCTCCACTATAACACAACCGGCCCAGTCTCTTTCCTTTGGTAACCACTAGTCCATTCATCTCTTCAGCGTGGCTTCTTCAGTTTGGTTATTTCACTTTTCTTCTATTTTTTATTACTCTGCTAGTGAGTGAAATCAGTTACCATGTTTCTGACACTCCATCGCTTATTTCACTGACCATAATTCTCTGCTATCTACATACATGTTGTTGTAAATGGTAGGATTTGTTTTCCTCATATGGCTGAATAATATCCCTCTCCTCATCTTCTCGTGGTTACTGAACTTTGCTACTATTAATGCTGTGGTTATAAACATAGGTGAGCACATGTCTTGTTTAAACTGTGCTGCTGTATTCTGTTACTCTGTATTTATTTTATTGCATTTGTTCATTTAATAATATCTCATTAATGTACAATTACATTAATAAAATTATTTGTGCTAGAACCTGCCAATCACAAAGAAACCCAGGATTCGCAATTACAATCACACACCGTGGGCACAGTAAGATACTGTAGAATCACTACCTGTGTTCCCCGTTTTGTACAGCAATCCCCGTAATGCCCACCCACGCTATTCTTGGAAATCATACAGCACACTTTGTTTACTCCGCCCTCCGCCTCCAATCCCTCCTATCCAAAGCATACCCTTTCCCTAAGTAAACTCGTAGTCCAACATTCAGTTCTGTGAATATGCTGATGTTATGCTTCAGTTCTTCTTGGTTCTACATCTCTACAGATGGGTCAAATCATTTGACCCTTGTCTTCCTTCACATCTTATTTCATGAGTAAAATGCAATCCAGATCCTTCCGACTTGTTGCAAATGTTAGGACTTTTTTTTTTTCTTATGACTGATTAATATGCAACTGTCGAAATGTACCAAAAGACGTTTACACATTAATCTACTGATGGACACTAACCTGGGCTTCGATGAATAGTGCTGATAAACCCTGATAAATATGCATTTTAAATTCGGCTTCTGAAATGGATTTTTTGAGAGTTTATTATTGATTTGTTGATTTACCATTAATCTACAATTACATGTGTAACGTATTTACTAGACGCCCTTTACTACGTTCCACCCAATCCCCCCTGCAGTCAATTCCATCATCAGAGCAATGTGCCGTAGAATCGCTAATTGTCTTCTCTGCTGGTCGGCACACCACGTGCACCCATTCCCACCTTATACATGCTAACGGAAATGCACACTTTCTTCCCCACCTCCTTTCCCCTCCATTCCCAACCATCCATCTCTGTCTCTTTCCCTTTGGTAACTGTGAATCTGTTCTTGTCTTCTGTGACACTGCTGTTTTTCTCCTTCAGTTTTTTCTTTGTTCTTATACTCCAATGATGAGTGACGTCATTTTACCTATACATGTAGGCCAGAAATAGTTATGTTTGCTATGATGGTGCAGCTGTGCAAGGCTGAGCTCTGCCCACCACCTGCTAGTGGCGTCTGCAGGAACAGCACTGTTGCCTGGAGATTCCATGATGTCACAGTGGGCTTCTTTCATGTAGACAGATTATGTCTGCTCAGAGAATTTGTTTCCCACTTCAGTGCCTGCTATCCTACACGGGGTGTACTTATGGTAAGGTTTTTGCTGAGCACCTTGACAGCATCAGAGGAAATGGAAATGAGTTCCAAGACACTGCGTGTTTCTTTTTATTTTGGCATCAATACCAGTTACCTAAGCAACATTATTTTAATTACACTACCCACATTATGAAATCCACACCATATACAGCATAAGGGTCACTGTCCATGAGCCCCGTATTGCACTGTAGAAGCACGGCTCTTCTTTGCTTTTCCACCACCTTCCTATTGCCCACACCCTGCCCACACATGTGTGCTACACGTAATGCCCCATTTTACCTCACTTTCCTCCCTTCCAAGCCATTACCCTCTGTCACTTTCCCTTTGGTAACCGTTAGTCCTCTCTTCAGTTCATGGAAGCTGCTACTGTCTTGTTCCTTCACTATTTTTCTTTTTTTTTAATTCTCCACAGTTGAGTGACATCAATTGCCACTTGACTTTCTCTTCGTGGCTAATTACACTCAGAACAATACCCACAAGTTCCATGCATGTTGCTGTAAATGGTAAGATTTGTTTTCTTCATATGGCTGAATAATATTCTACATCTCATATACTGATGGACGTTAAGCTTGGCTTTTGTCAATACTTCAGTGAGAAACATAGGGGTGCAATTTTCGTTTTTAAAATGGGCTGCTGCATTCTGCTTATATATTTATAGATTTGTTTTTTTATGTTTATTCATATATGCCTTTACTGATTCATTAATTATTAATCTAAAATTACATGACAAACATTAATTTTACAAGACCCACACTATAACCAAGATCAACCCAGTTACTTCCCTGAAGTCACTGTCCATGAGCATAGTAAGATACTGTATATACCATCTCGCCCAATCCACATTAATAATGCTAATCGTTATGCCTACCTTCTCCTTGCTTTCATATCTAACAATGCCACTATCTTGCCCTTGGTAACTGTTACTCCAAACTCGTATTCTGTGAATCTGCTGATGTTTTGCTCCTTCAGTTTTATCTTGGCGCTTCGTCTCCACGCATGTGTTAAATCATTTGATACTTATTTTCTCTTCCTCATTATTTCACTGAGCATAATATGCTCTAGCGCCATCCATGTTGCATCAAATGCTAGGATTTGTTTTCTTGTGATGGCTGAGTAATATTCCTTTCTGTATATGTACCACATCTTCTATACCCATTAATCTATTGATGTCCATTAAGCTCGGTTTCTTTGAAAAGTACTCTGATTAACATAGGGATATATATATCTTTATTAGCTGGGCAGATTCATTGGTTTTATTGCATTCTTTAATTAATTGATTCTTTATTTACTTATTATTAATCTATACGTAAAAGTATAACATGAGATTTTCTAGACTCCAACTGTCTCGAAATTCTTCCCAATGCCCCACTGCAGTCACTTCCATCAACAGAGCTATGTACTGTCAATTCACTGCCTGTCTTCACTGTTTGGTTCAGCCCTCACCGTGCACCCACAAAAACATTATATGTGCTAATCATAATGCAACCTTTCTCTCCCCACTGTTATCCCTCCATTCTCCCATGTCCACATTAGTCGTTTCCCCTTTGGTAACTGGTAGTTCATTCTTGGGCTCTGTGTGTCTGCCACTATTTTGGACCATCAGTTCTTTCCTGCTTCTCTATCTGCACAGATTGGTCATATCACATGATACTTGTCCTCCTGTCTTATTTCATTGAAAATAAAACCAAATTCTTTCATCCATGTTGTCACAAAAGGGAGGAATTGTTCTCTTCTTATGGTTGAAAGGCAATTAATTGTTTATATATACCACTTCTACTTTATCCATTCATCTTCTGATGGAGATGGATCGGGTACTGTGAATTGTGCTGCGATAAACAAGGGGGTGCACATACCTTTTTTAAATTGGGCCGCTGCATTCTATCTACTTATCTATACAACTTTGTTTTCCACTATATATCTATCATCTGACATCTATCTTCTTGCTATCTCACATCTATCATTGTCATCATCTTTCTCTATCATCTATCATCTATCTGCAACTGTAGTCTCTGAACCCACCTATGAGTATTTCTTATTTCTCATTAATACACAATTACATGAGTAACATTGTTTACTACAACTTCCATCACCAAAATATCCCCACATATCCCATTGCATTCACTATCCTCCAGTGCAATAAAATAATGTAGAATCACTAGTCTTCTCTGTGACGTACCGTCCTGCACGTAACCCAACCAACACTATGTACACTTATTCAATTGCACCGTTTTTAACCCCCTGTCCTACTTATCCCTCCACTATTACACAACCGGCCCAGTCTCTTTCCTTTGGTAACCACTAGTCCATTCATCTCTTCAGCGTGGCTTCTTCAGTTTGGTTATTTCACTTTTCTTCTATTTTTTATTACTCTGCTTGTGAGTGAAATCAGTTACCATGTTTCTGACACTCCATCGCTTATTTCACTGACCATAATTCTCTGCTATCTACATCCATGTTGTTGTAAATGGTAGGATTTGTTTTCCTCATATGGCTGAATAATATCCCTCTCCTCATCTTCTCGTGGTTACTGAACTTTGCTACTATTAATGCTGTGGTTATAAACATAGGTGAGCACATGTCTTGTTTAAACTGTGCTGCTGTATTCTGTTACTCTGTATTTATTTTATTGCATTTGTTCATTTAATAATATCTCATTAATGTACAATTACGTTAATAAAATTATTTGTGCTAGAACCTGCCAATCACAAAGAAACCCAGGATTCACAATTACAATCACACACCGTGGGCACAGTAAGATACTGTAGAATCACTACCTGTGTTCCCCGTTTTGTACAGCAATCCCCGTAATGCCCACCCACGCTATTCTTGGAAATCATACAGCACACTTTGTTTACTCCGCATTCCGCCTCCAATCCCTCCTATCCAAAGCATACCCTTTCCCTAAGTAAACTCGTAGTCCAACATTCAGTTCTGTGAATATGCTGATGTTATGCTTCAGTTCTTCTTGGTTCTACATCTCTACAGATGGGTCAAATCATTTGACCCTTGTCTTCCTTCACATCTTATTTCATGAGTAAAATGCAATCCAGATCCTTCCGACTTGTTGCAAATTTTAGGACTTTTTTTTTCTTCTTATGACTGATTTATATGCAACTGTCTAAATGTACCAAAAGACGTTTACACATTAATCTACTGATGGACACTTACCTTTGCTTCGATGAATAGTGCTGATAAACCCTTGGATGTATATGCATTTTAAATTCGGCTTCTGAAATGGATTTTTTGAGAGTTTATTATTGATTTGTTGATTTACCATTAATCTACAATTACATGTGTAACGTATTTACTAGACCCCCTTTACTAAGTTCCACCCAATCCCCCCCTGCAGTCAATTCCATCATCAGAGCAATGTGCCGTAGAATCGCTAATTGTCTTCTCTGCTGGTCGGCACACCACGTGCACCCATTCCCACCTTATACATGCTAACGGAAATGCACACTTTCTTCCCCACCTCCTTTACCCTCCATTCCCAACCATCCATCTCTGTCTCTTTCCCTTTGGTTACTGTGAATCTGTTCTTGTCTTCTGTGACACTGCTGTTTTTCTCCTTCAGTTTTTTCTTTGTTCTTATACTCCAATGATGAGTGACGTCATTTTACCTATACATGTAGGCCAGAAATAGTTATGTTTGCTATGATGGTGCAGCTGTGCAAGGCTGAGCTCTGCCCACCATCTGCTAGTGGCGTCTGCAGGAACAGCACTGTTGCCTGGAGATTCCATGATGTCACAGAGGGCTTCTTTCATGAAGACAGATTATGTCTGCTCAGAGAATTTGTTTCCCACTTCAGTGCCTGCTATCCTACACGGGGTGTACTTATGGTAAGGTTTGTGCTGAGCACCTTGACAGCATCAGAGGAAATGGAAATGAGTTCCAAGACACTGCGTGTTTCTTTTTATTTTGGCATCAATACCAGTTACCTAAGCAACATTATTTTAATTACACTACCCACATTATGAAATCCACACCATATACAGCATAAGGGTCACTGTCCATGAGCCCCGTATTGCACTGTAGAAGCACGGCTCTTCTTTGCTGTTCCACCACCTTCCTAGTGCCCACACCCTGCCCACACATGTGTGCTACACGTAATGCCCCATTTTACCTCACTTTCCTCCCTTCCAAGCCATTACCCTCTGTCACTTTCCCTTTGGTAACCGTTAGTCCTCTCTTCAGTTCATGGAAGCTGCTACTGTCTTGTTCCTTCACTATTTTTCTTTTTTTTGAATTCTCCACAGTTGAGTGACATCAACTGCCACTTGACTTTCTCTTCGTGGCTAATTTCACTCAGAACAATACCCACAAGTTCCATGCATGTTGCTGTAAATGGTAAGATTTGTTTTCTTCATATGGCTGAATAATATTCTACATCTCATATACTGATGGACGTTAAGCTTGGCTTTTGTCAATACTTCAGTGAGAAACATAGGGGTGCAATTTTCGTTTTTAAAATGGGCTGCTGCATTCTGCTTATATATTTATAGATTTGTTTTTTTATGTTTATTCATATATGCCTTTACTGATTCATTAATTATTAATCTAAAATTACATGACAAACATTAATTTTACAAGACCCACACTATAACCAAGATCAACCCAGTTACTTCCCTGAAGTCACTGTCCATGAGCATAGTAAGATACTGTATATACCATCTCGCCCAATCCACATTAATAATGCTAATCGTTATGCCTACCTTCTCCTTGCTTTCATATCTAACAACGCCACTATCTTCCCCTTGGTAACTGTTACTCCAAACTCGTATTCTGTGAATCTGCTGATGTTTTGCTCCTTCAGTTTTATCTTGGCGCTTCGTCTCCACGCATGTGTTAAATCATTTGATACTTATTTTCTCTTCCTCACTTATTTCACTGAGCATAATATGCTCTAGCGCCATCCATGTTGCAGCAAATGCTAGGATTTGTTTTCTTGTGATGGCTGAGTAATATTCCTTTCTGTATATGTACCACATCTTCTATACCCATTAATCTATTGATGTCCATTAAGCTCGGTTTCTTTGAAAAGTACTCTGATTAACATAGGGATATATATATCTTTATTTGCTGGGCAGATTCATTGGTTTTATTGCATTCTTTAATTAATTTATTCTTTATTTACTTATTATTATTCTATACGTAAAAGTATAACGAGTTTTTCTAGACTCCAACTGTCTCGAAATTCTTCCCAATGCCCCACTGCAGTCACTTCCATCAACAGAGCTATGTACTGTCGATTCACTGCCTGTCTTCACTGTTTGGTTCAGCCCTCACCGTGCACCCACAAAAACATTATATGTGCTAATCATAATGCAACCTTTCTCTCCCCACTGTTATCCCTCCATTCTCCCATGTCCACATTAGTCTTTTCCCCTTTGGTAACTGGTAGTTCATTCTTGGGCTCTGTGTGTCTGCCACTATTTTGCACCTTCAGTTCTTTCCTGCTTCTCTATCTGCACAGATTGGTCATATCATATGATACTTGTCCTCCTGTCTTATTTCATTGAAAATAAAACCAAATTCTTTCATCCATGTTGTCACAAATGGGAGGAATTGTTCTCTTCTTATGGGTGAAAGGCAATGAATTGTTTATATATACCACTTCTTCTTTATCCATTCATCTTCTGATGGAGATGGATCGGGTACTGTGAATTGTGCTGCGATAAACAAGGGGGTGCACATAACTTTTTTAAATTGGGCTACTGCATTCTATCTACTTATCTATACAACTTTGTTTTCCACTATATATCAATCATCTGACAATCTATCTTCTTGCTATCTCACATCTATCATTGTCATCATCTATCTCTATCATCTATCATCTATCTGCAACTGTAATCTCTGAACCCATCTATGAGTATTTCTTATTTCTCATTAATACACAATTACATGAGTAACATTGTTTACTACAACTTCCATCACCAAAATATCCCCACATATCCCATTGCATTCACTATCCTCCAGTGCAATAAAATAATGTAGAATCACTAGTCTTCTCTGTGACGTACCTTCCTGCACGTAACCCAACCAACACTATGTACACTTATTCAATTGCACCGTTTTTAACCCCCTGTGCTACTTATCCCTCCACTATAACACAACCGGCCCAGTCTCTTTCCTTTGGTAACCACTAGTCCATTCATCTCTTCAGCGTGGCTTCTTCAGTTTGGTTATTTCACTTTTCTTCTATTTTTTATTACTCTGCTAGTGAGTGAAATCAGTTACCATGTTTCTGACACTCCATCGCTTATTTCACTGACCATAATTCTCTGCTATCTACATACATGTTGTTGTAAATGGTAGGATTTGTTTTCCTCATATGGCTGAATAATATCCCTCTCCTCATCTTCTCGTGGTTACTGAACTTTGCTACTATTAATGCTGTGGTTATAAACATAGGTGAGCACATGTCTTGTTTAAACTGTGCTGCTGTATTCTGTTACTCTGTATTTATTTTATTGCATTTGTTCATTTAATAATATCTCATTAATGTACAATTACATTAATAAAATTATTTGTGCTAGAACCTGCCAATCACAAAGAAACCCAGGATTCGCAATTACAATCACACACCGTGGGCACAGTAAGATACTGTAGAATCACTACCTGTGTTCCCCGTTTTGTACAGCAATCCCCGTAATGCCCACCCACGCTATTCTTGGAAATCATACAGCACACTTTGTTTACTCCGCCCTCCGCCTCCAATCCCTCCTATCCAAAGCATAATCTTTCCCTAAGTAAACTCGTAGTCCAACATTCAGTTCTGTGAGTATGCTGATGTTATGCTTCAGTTCTTCTTGGTTCTACATCTCTACAGATGGGTCAAATCATTTGACCCTTGTCTTCCTTCACATCTTATTTCATGAGTAAAATGCAATCCAGATCCTTCCGACTTGTTGCAAATGTTAGGACTTTTTTTTTCTTCTTATGACTGATTAATATGCAACTGTCGAAATGTACCAAAAGACGTTTACACATTACTCTACTGATGGACACTAACCTGGGCTTCGATGAATAGTGCTGATAAACCCTGATAAAAATGCATTTAAAATTCGGCTTCTGAAATGGATTTTTTGAGAGTTTATTATTGATTTGTTGATTTACCATTAATCTACAATTACATGTGTAACGTATTTACTAGACGCCCTTTACTACGTTCCACCCAATCCCCCCTGCAGTCAATTCCATCATCAGAGCAATGTGCCGTAGAATCGCTAATTGTCTTCTCTGCTGGTCGGCACACCACGTGCACCCATTCCCACCTTATACATGCTAACGAAATGCACACTTTCTTCCCCACCTCCTTTCCACTCCATTCCCAACCATCCATCTCTGTCTCTTTCCCTTTGGTAACTGTGAATCTGTTCTTGTCTTCTGTGACACTGCTGTTTTTCTCCTTCAGTTTTTTCTTTGTTCTTATACTCCAATGATGAGTGACGTCATTTTACCTATACATGTAGGCCAGAAATAGTTATGTTTGCTATGATGGTGCAGCTGTGCAAGGCTGAGCTCTGCCCACCACCTGCTAGTGGCGTCTGCAGGAACAGCACTGTTGCCTGGAGATTCCATGATGTCACAGTGGGCTTCTTTCATGTAGACAGATTATGTCTGCTCAGAGAATTTGTTTCCCACTTCAGTGCCTGCTATCCTACACGGGGTGTACTTATGGTAAGGTTTGTGCTGAGCACCTTGACAGCATCAGAGGAAATGGAAATGAGTTCCAAGACACTGCGTGTTTCTTTTTATTTTGGCATCAATACCAGTTACCTAAGCAACATTATTTTAATTACACTACCCACATTATGAAATCCACACCATATACAGCATAAGGGTCACTGTCCATGAGCCCCGTATTGCACTGTAGAAGCACGGCTCTTCTTTGCTGTTCCACAACCTTCCTATTGCCCACACCCTGCCCACACATGTGTGCTACACGTAATGCCCCATTTTACCTCACTTTCCTCCCTTCCAAGCCATTACCCTCTGTCACTTTCCCTTTGGTAACCGTTAGTCCTCTCTTCAGTTCATGGAAGCTGCTACTGTCTTGTTCCTTCACTATTTTTCTTTTTTTTTAATTCTCCACAGTTGAGTGACATCAATTGCCACTTGACTTTCTCTTCGTGGCTTATTTCACTCAGAACAATACCCACAAGTTCCATGCATGTTGCTGTAAATGGTAAGATTTGTTTTCTTCATATGGCTGAATAATATTCTACATCTCATATACTGATGGACGTTAAGCTTGGCTTTTGTCAATACTTCAGTGAGAAACATAGGGGTGCAATTTTCGTTTTTAAAATGGGTTGCTGCATTCTGCTTATATATTTATAGATTTGTTTTTTTATGTTTATTCATATATGCCTTTACTGATTCATTAATTATTAATCTAAAATTACATGACAAACATTAATTTTACAAGACCCACACTATAACCAAGATCAACCCAGTTACTTCCCTGAAGTCACTGTCCATGAGCATAGTAAGATACTGTATATACCATCTCGCCCAATCCACATTAATAATGCTAATCGTTATGCCTACCTTCTCCTTGCTTTCATATCTAACAATGCCACTATCTTGCCCTTGGTAACTGTTACTCCAAACTCGTATTCTGTGAATCTGCTGATGTTTTGCTCCTTCAGTTTTATCTTGGCGCTTCGTCTCCACGCATGTGTTAAATCATTTGATATTTATTTTCTCTTCCTCACTTATTTCACTGAGCATAATATGCTCTAGCGCCATCCATGTTGCAGCAAATGCTAGGATTTGTTTTCTTGTGATGGCTGAGTAATATTCCTTTCTGTATATGTACCACATCTTCTATACCCATTAATCTATTGATGTCCATTAAGCTCGGTTTCTTTGAAAAGTACTCTGATTAACATAGGGATATATATATCTTTATTAGCTGGGCAGATTCATTGGTTTTATTGCATTCTTTAATTATTTATTCTTTATTTACTTATTATTAATCTATATGTAAAAGTATAACATGAGATTTTCTAGACTCCAACTGTCTCGAAATTCTTCCCAATGCCCCACTGCAGTCACTTCCATCAACAGAGCTATGTACTGTCGATTCACTGCCTGTCTTCACTGTTTGGTTCAGCCCTCACCGTGCACCCACAAAAACATTATATGTGCTAATCATAATGCAACCTTTCTCTCCCCACTGTTATCCCTCCATTCTCCCATGTCCACATTAGTCGTTTCCCCTTTGGTAACTGGTAGTTCATTCTTGGGCTCTGTGTGTCTGCCACTATTTTGGACCATCAGTTCTTTCCTGCTTCTCTATCTGCACAGATTGGTCATATCACATGATACTTGTCCTCCTGTCTTATTTCATTGAAAATAAAACCAAATTCTTTCATCCATGTTGTCACAAAAGGGAGGAATTGTTCTCTTCTTATGGTTGAAAGGCAATTAATTGTTTATTTATACCACTTCTACTTTATCCATTCATCTTCTGATGGAGATGGATCGGGTACTGTGAATTGTGCTGCGATAAACAAGGGGGTGCACATACCTTTTTTAAATTGGGCTACTGCATTCTATCTACTTATCTATACAACTTTGTTTTCCACTATATATCTATCATCTGACATCTATCTTCTTGCTATCTCACATCTATCATTGTCATCATCTATCTCTATCATCTATCATCTATCTGCAACTGTAATCTCTGAACCCATCTATGAGTATTTCTTATTTCTCATTAATACACAATTACATGAGTAACATTGTTTACTACAACTTCCATCACCAAAATATCCCCACATATCCCATTGCATTCACTATCCTCCAGTGCAATAAAATAATGTAGAATCACTAGTCTTCTCTGTGACGTACCGTCCTGCACGTAACCCAACCAACACTATGTACACTTATTCAATTGCACCGTTTTTAACCCCCTGTCCTACTTATCCCTCCACTATTACACAACCGGCCCAGTCTCTTTCCTTTGGTAACCACTAGTCCATTCTTCTCTTCAGCGTGGCTTCTTCAGTTTGGTTATTTCACTTTTCTTCTATTTTTTATTACTCTGCTAGTGAGTGAAATCAGTTACCATGTTTCTGACACTCCATCGCTTATTTCACTGACCATAATTCTCTGCTATCTACATACATGTTGTTGTAAATGGTAGGATTTGTTTTCCTCATATGGCTGAATAATATCCCTCTCTTCATCTTCTCGTGGTTACTGAATTTTGCTACTATTAATGCTGTGGTTATAAACATAGGTGATCACATGTCTTGTTTAAACTGTGCTGCTGTATTCTGTTACTCTGTATTTATTTTATTGCATTTGTTCATTTAATAATATCTCATTAATGTACAATTACATTATTAAAATTATTTGTGCTAGAACCTGCCAATCACAAAGAAACCCAGGATTCGCAATTACAATCACACACCGTGAGCACAGTAAGATACTGTAGAATCACTACCTGTGTTCCCCGTTTTGTACAGCAATCCCCGTAATGCCCACCCACGCTATTCTTGGAAATCATATAGCACACATTGTTTACCCCGCCCTCTGCCTCCAATCCCTCCTATCCAAAGCATACCCTTTCCCTATGTAAACTCCTAGTCCAACATTCAGTTCTGTGAATATGCTGATGTTATGCTTCTTCAGTTTTTCTTGGTTCTACATCTCTGCCGATGGGTCAAATCATTTGACCCTTGTCTTCCTTCACCTCTTATTTCATGAGTAAAATGCAATCCAGATCCTTCCGACTTGTTGCAAATGTTAGGACTTTTTTTTCTTCTTATGACTGATTAATATGCAACTGTCGAAATGTACCAAAAGACGTTTACACATTAATCTACTGATGGACACTTACCTGGGCTTCGATGAATAGTGCTGAGAAACCCTTGGATGTATATGCATTTTAAATTCGGCTTCTGAAATGGATTTTTTGAGAGTTTATTATTGATTTGTTGATTTACCATTAATCTACAATTACATGTGTAACGTATTTACTAGACGCCCTTTACTACGTTCCACCCAATCCCCCAATGCAGTCAATTCCATCACCAGAGCAATGTACCGTAGAATCGCTAATTGTCTTCTCTGCTGTTCGGCACACCACGTGCACCCATTCCCACCTTATACATGCTAACGGAAATGCACACTTTCTTCCCCACCTCCTTTCCCCTCCATTCCCAACCATCCATCTCTGTCCCTTTCCCTTTGGTAACTGTGAATCTGTTCTTGTCTTCTGTGACACTGCTGTTTTTCTCCTTCAGTTTTTTCTTTGTTCTTATACTCCAATGATGAGTGACGTCATTTTACCTATACATGTAGGCAAGAAATAGTTATGTTTGCTATGATGGTGCAGCTGTGCAATGCTGAGCTCTGCCCACCATCTGCTAGTGGCGTCTGCAGGAACAGCACTGTTGCCTGGAGATTCCATGATGTCACAGTGGGCTTCTTTCATGTAGACAGATTATGTCTGCTCAGAGAATTTGTTTCCCACTTCAGTGCCTGCTATCCTACACGGGGTGTACTTATGGTAAGGTTTGTGCTGAGCACCTTGACAGCATCAGAGGAAATGTAAATGAGTTCCAAGACACTGCGTGTTTCTTTTTATTTTGGCATCAATACCAGTTACCTAAGCAACATTATTTTAATTAGACTACCCACATTATGAAATCCACACCATATACAGCATAAGGGTCACTGTCCATGAGCCCCGTATTGCACTGTAGAAGCACGGCTCTTCTTTGCTGTTCCACCGCCTTCCTAGTGCCCACACCCTGCCCTCACATGTGTGCTTCACGTAATGCCCCATTTACCTCACTTTCCTCCCTTCCAAGCCATTCCCCTCTGTCACTTTCCCTTTCGTAACCGTTAGTCCTCTCTTCAGTTCATGGAAGCTGCTACTGTCTTGTTCCTTCACTATTTTTCTTTTTTTTTAATTCTCCACAGTTGAGTGACATCAATTGCCACTTGACTTTCTCTTCGTGGCTAATTTCACTCAGAAAAATACCCACAAGTTCCATGCATGTTGCTGTAAATGGTAAGATTTGCTTTCTTCATATGGCTGAATAATATTCTACATCTCATATACTGATGGACGATAGGCTTGGCTTTTGTCAATACTTCAGTGAGAAACATAGGGGTGCAGTTTTCGTTTTTAAAATGGGCTGCTGCATTCTGCTTATATATTTATAGATTTGTTTTTTTATGTTTATTCATATATGCCTTCACTGATTCATTAATTATTAATCTAAAATTACATGACAAACATTAATTTTACAAGACCCACACTATAACCAAGATCAACCCAGTTACTTCCCTGAAGTCACTGTCCATGAGCATAGTAAGATACTGTATATACCATCTCCCCCAATCCACATTAATAATGCTAATCGTTATGCCTACCTTCTCCTTGCTTTCATATCTAACAACGCCACTATCTTCCCCTTGGTAACTGTTACTCCAAACTCGTATTCTGTGAATCTGCTGATGTTTTGCTCCTTCAGTTTTATCTTGGCGCTTCGTCTCCACGCATGTGTTAAATCATCTGATACTTATTTTCTCTTCCTCACTTATTTCACCGAGCATAATATGCTCTAGCGCCATCCATGTTGCAGCAAATGCTAGGATTTGTTTTCTTGTGATGGCTGAGTAATATTCCTTTCTGTATATGTACCACATCTTCTATACCCATTAATCTATTGATGTCCATTAAGCTCGGTTTCTTTGAAAAGTACTCTGATTAACATAGGGATATATATATCTTTATTAGCTGGGCAGATTCATTGGTTTTATTGTGTTCTTTAATTAATTTATTCTTTATTTACTTATTATTAATCTATACGTAAAAGTATAACGAGATTTTCTAGACTCGAACTGTCTCGAAATTCTTCCCAATGCCCCACTGCAGTCACTTCCATCAACAGAGCTATGTACTGTCGATTCACTGCCTGTCTTCACTGTTTGGTTCAGCCCTCACCGTGCACCCACAAAAACATTATATGTGCTAATCATAATGCAACCTTTCTCTCCCCACTGTTATCCCTCCATTCTCCCATGTCCACATGGGTCGTTTCCCCTTTGGTAACTGGTAGTTCATTCTTGGGCTCTGTGTGTCTGCCACTATTTTGGACCATCAGTTCTTTCCTGCTTCTCTATCTGCACAGATTGGTCATATCACATGATACTTTTCCTCCTGTCTTATTTCATTGAAAATAAAACCAAATTCTTTCATCCATGTTGTCACAAAAGGGAGGAATTGTTCTCTTCTTATGGTTGAAAGGCAATTAATTGTTTATATATACCACTTCTACTTTATCCATTCATCTTCTGATGGAGATGGATCGGGTACTGTGAATTGTGCTGCGATAAACAAGGGGGTGCACATACCTTTTTTAAATTGGGCTACTGCATTCTATCTACTTATCTATACAACTTTGTTTTCCACTATATATCTATCATCTGACATCTATCTTCTTGCTATCTCACATCTATCATAGTCATCATCTATCTCTATCATCTATCATCTATCTGCAACTGTAATCTCTGAACCCATCTATGAGTATTTCTTATTTCTCATTAATACACAATTACATGAGTAACATTGTTTACTACAACTTCCATCACCAAAATATCCCCACATATCCCATTGCATTCACTATCCTCCAGTGCAATAAAATAATGTAGAATCACTAGTCTTCTCTGTGACGTACCGTCCTGCACGTAACCCAACCAACACTATGTACACTTATTCAATTGCACCGTTTTTAACCCCCTGTCCTACTTATCCCTCCACTATTACACAACCGGCTCAGTCTCTTTCCTTTGGTAACCACTAGTCCATTCATCTCTTCAGCGTGACTTCTTCAGTTTGGTTATTTCACTTTTCTTCTATTTTTTATTACTCTGCTAGTGAGTGAAATCAGTTACCATGTTTATGACACTCCATCGCTTATTTCACTGACCATAATTCTCTGCTATCTACATACATGTTGTTGTAAATGGTAGGATTTGTTTTCCTCATATGGCTGAATAATATCCCTCTCCTCATCTTCTCGTGGTTACTGAACTTTGCTACTATTAATGCTGTGGTTATAAACATAGGTGAGCACATGTCTTGTTTAAACTGTGCTGCTGTATTCTGTTACTCTGTATTTATTTTATTGCATTTGTTCATTTAATAATATCTCATTAATGTACAATTACATTAATAAAATTATTTGTGCTAGAACCTGCCAATCACAAAGAAACCCAGGATTCGCAATTACAATCACACACCGTGGGCACAGTAAGATACTGTAGAATCACTACCTGTGTTCCCCGTTTTGTACAGCAATCCCCGTAATGCCCACCCACGCTATTCTTGGAAATCATACAGCACACTTTGTTTACTCCGCCCTCCGCCTCCAATCCCTCCTATCCAAAGCATACCCTTTCCCTAAGTAAACTCGTAGTCCAACATTCAGTTCTGTGAATATGCTGATGTTATGCTTCAGTTCTTCTTGGTTCTACATCTCTACAGATGGGTCAAATCATTTGACCCTTGTCTTCCTTCACATCTTATTTCATGAGTAAAATGCAATCCAGATCCTTCCGACTTGTTGCAAATTTTAGGACTTTTTTTTTCTTCTTATGACTGATTTATATGCAACTGTCTAAATGTACCAAAAGACGTTTACACATTAATCTACTGATGGACACTTACCTTTGCTTCGATGAATAGTGCTGATAAACCCTTGGATGTATATGCATTTTAAATTCGGCTTCTGAAATGGATTTTTTGAGAGTTTATTATTGATTTGTTGATTTACCATTAATCTACAATTACATGTGTAACGTATTTACTATACGCCCTTTACTACGTTCCACCCAATCCCCCAATGCAGTCAATTCCATCACCAGAGCAATGTACCGTAGAATCGCTAATTGTCTTCTCTGCTGGTCGGCAAACCACGTGCACCCATTCCCACCTTATACATGCTAACGGAAATGCACACTTTCTTCCCCACCTCCTTTCCCCTCCATTCCCAACCATCCATCTCTGTCTCTTTCCCTTTGGTAACTGTGAATCTGTTCTTGTCTTCTGTGACACTGCTGTTTTTTTCCTTCAGTTTTTTCTTTGTTCTTATACTCCAATGATGAGTGACGTCATTTTACCTATACATGTAGGCCAGAAATAGTTATGTTTGCTATGATGGTGCAGCTGTGCAAGGCTGAGCTCTGCCCACCATCTGCTAGTGGCGTCTGCAGGAACAACACTGTTGCCTGGAGATTCCATGATGTCACAGTGGGCTTCTTTCATGTAGACAGATTATGTCTGCTCAGAGAATTTGTTTCCCACTTCAGTGCCTGCTATCCTACACGGGGTGTACTTATGGTAAGGTTTGTGCTGAGCACCTTGACAGCATCAGAGGAAATGGAAATGAGTTCCAAGACACTGCGTGTTTCTTTTTATTTTGGCATCAATACCAGTTACCTAAGCAACATTGTTTTAATTGGAATACCCACATTATAAAATCCACACCATATACAGCATAAGGGTCACTGTCCATGAGCCCCGTATTGCACTGTAGAAGCACGGCTCTTCTTTGCTGTTCCACCACCTTCCTAGTGCCCACACCCTGCCCTCACATGTGTGCTACACGTAATGCCCCATTTTACCTCACTTTCCTCCCTTCCAAGCCATTCCCCTCTGTCACTTTCCCTTTGGTAACCGTTAGTCCTCTCTTCAGTTCATGGAAGCTGCTACTGTCTTGTTCCTTCACTATTTTTCTTTTTTTTTAATTCTCCACAGTTGAGTGACATCAATTGCCACTTGACTTTCTCTTCGTGGCTAATTTCACTCAGAACAATACCCACAAGTTCCATGCATGTTGCTGTAAATGGTAAGATTTGTTTTCTTCATATGGCTGAATAATATTCTACATCTCATATACTGATGGACGTTAAGCTTGGCTTTTGTCAATACTTCAGTGAGAAACATAGGGGTGCAATTTTCGTTTTTAAAATGGGCTGCTGCATTCTGCTTATATATTTATAGATTTGTTTTTTTATGTTTATTCATATATGCCTTTACTGATTCATTAATTATTAATCTAAAATTACATGACAAACATTAATTTTACAAGACCCACACTATAACCAAGATCAACCCAGTTACTTCCCTGAAGTCACTGTCCATGAGCATAGTAAGATACTGTATATACCATCTCCCCCAATCCACATTAATAATGCTAATCGTTATGCCTACCTTCTCCTTGCTTTCATATCTAACAACGCCACTATCTTCCCCTTGGTAACTGTTACTCCAAAATCGTATTCTGTGAATCTGCTGATGTTTTGCTCCTTCAGTTTTATCTTGGCGCTTCGTCTCCACGCATGTGTTAAATCATTTGATACTTATTTTCTCTTCCTCACTTATTTCACTGAGCATAATATGCTCTAGCGCCATCCATGTTGCAGCAAATGCTAGGATTTGTTTTCTTGTGATGGCTGAGTAATATTCTTTTCTGTATATGTACCACATCTTCTATACCCATTAATCTACTGATGTCCATTAAGCTCGGTTTCTTTGAATAGTACTCTGATTAACATAGGGATGTATATATCTTTATTAGCTGGGCAGATTCATTGGTTTTATTGGAATCTTTAATGAATTTATTCTTTATTTACTTATTATTAATCTATACGTAAAAGTATTACGAGATTTTCTAGACTCCAACTGTCTCGAAATTCTTCCCAATGCCCCACTGCAGTCACTTCCATCAACAGAGCTATGTACTGTCGATTCACTGCCTGTCTTCACTGTTTGGTTCAGCCCTCACCGTGCACCCACAAAAACATTATATGTGCTAATCATAATGCAACCTTTCTCTCCCCACTGTTATCCCTCCATTCTCCCATGTCCACATTAGTCGTTTCCCCTTTGGTAACTGGTAGTTCATTCTTGGGCTCTGTGTGTCTGCCACTATTTTGCACCTTCAGTTCTTTCCTGCTTCTCTATCTGCACAGATTGGTCATATCACATGATACTTGTCCTCCTGTCTTATTTCATTGAAAATAAAACCAAATTCTTTCATCCATGTTGTCACAAATGGGAGGAGTTGTTCTCTTCTTATGGGTGAAAGGCAATGAATTGTTTATATGTACCACTTCTTCTTTATCCATTCATCTTCTGATGGAGATGGATCGGGTACTGTGAGTTGTGCTGCGATAAACAAGGGGGTGCACATACCTTTTTTAAATTGGGCTACTGCATTCTATCTACTTATCTATACAACTTTGTTTTCCACTATATATCTATCATCTGACAATCTATCTTCTTGCTATCTCACATCTATCATAGTCATCATCTATCTCTATCATCTATCATCTATCTGCAACTGTAATCTCTGAACCCATCTATGAGTATTTCTTATTTCTCATTAATACACAATTACATGAGTAACATTGTTTACTACAACTTCCATCACCAAAATATCCCCACATATCCCATTGCATTCACTATCCTCCAGTGCAATAAAATAATGTAGAATCACTAGTCTTCCCTGTGACGTACCGTCCTCCACGTAACCCAACCAACACTATGTACACTTATTCAATTGCACCGTTTTTAACCCCCTGTCCTACTTATCCCTCCACTATAACACAACCGGCCCAGTCTCTTTCCTTGGGTAACCACTAGTCCATTCATCTCTTCAGCGTGGCTTCTTCAGTTTGGTTATTCCACTTTTCTTCTATTTTTTATTACTCTGCTAGTGAGTGAAATCAGTTACCATGTTTCTGACACTCCATCGCTTATTTCACTGACCATAATTCTCTGCTATCTACATACATGTTGTTGTAAATGGTAGGATTTGTTTTCCTCATATGGCTGAATAATATCCCTCTCCTCATCTTCTCGTGGTTACTGAACTTTGCTACTATTAATGCTGTGGTTATAAATATAGGTGAGCACATGTCTTGTTTAAACTGTGCTGCTGTATTCTGTTACTCTGTATTTATTTTATTGCATTTGTTCATTTAATAATATCTCATTAATGTACAATTACATTAATAAAATTATTTGTGCTAGAACCTGCCAATCACAAAGAAACCCAGGATTCGCAATTACAATCACACACCGTGAGCACAGTAAGATACTGTAGAATCACTACCTGTGTTCCCCGTTTTGTACAGCAATCCCCGTAATGCCCACCCACGCTATTCTTGGAAATCATATAGCACACTTTGTTTACTCCGCCCTCCGCCTCCAATTCCTCCTATCCAAAGCATACCCTTTCCCTATGTAAACTCCTAGTCCAACATTCAGTTCTGTGAATATGCTGATGTTATGCTTCTTCAGTTTTTCTTGGTTCTACATCTCTGCAGATGGGTCAAATCATTTGACCCTTGTCTTCTTTCACCTCTTATTTCATAAGTAAAATGCAATCCAGATCCTTCCGACTTGTTGCAAATGTTAGGACTTTTTTTTCTTCTTATGACTGATTAATATGCAACTGTCGAAATGTACCAAAAGACGTTTACACATTAATCTACTGATGGACACTTACCTGGGCTTCGATGAATAGTGCTGAGAAACCCTTGGATGTATATGCATTTTAAATTCGGCTTCTGAAATGGATTTTTTGAGAGTTTATTATTGATTTGTTGATTTACCATTAATCTACAATTACATGTGTAACGTATTTACTAGACGCCCTTTACTACGTTCCACCCAATCCCCCAATGCAGTCAATTCCATCACCAGAGCAATGTACCGTAGAATCGCTAATTGTCTTCTCTGCTGGTCGGCACACCACGTGCACCCATTCCCACCTTATACATGCTAACGGAAATGCACACTTTCTTCCCCACCTCCTTTCCCCTCCATTCCCAACCATCCATCTCTGTCCCTTTCCTTTTGGTAACTGTGAATCTGTTCTTGTCTTCTGTGACACTGCTGTTTTTCTCCTTCAGTTTTTTCTTTGTTCTTATACTCCAATGATGAGTGACGTCATTTTACCTATACATGTAGGCCAGAAATAGTTATGTTTGCTATGATGGTGCAGCTGTGCAAGGCTGAGCTCTGCCCACCATCTGCTAGTGGCGTTTGCAGGAACAGCACTGTTGCCTGGAGATTCCATGATGTCACAGTGGGCTTCTTTCATGTAGACAGATTATGTCTGCTCAGAGAATTTGTTTCCCACTTCAGTGCCTGCTATCCTACACGGGGTGTACTTATGGTAAGGTTTGTGCTGAGCACCTTGACAGCATCAGAGGAAATGGAAATGAGTTCCAAGACACTGCGTGTTTCTTTATATTTTGGCATCAATACCAGTTACCTAAGCAACATTATTTTAATTAGACTACCCACATTATGAAATCCACACCATATACAGCATAAGGGTCACTGTCCATGAGCCCCGTATTGCACTGTAGAAGCACGGCTCTTCTTTGCTGTTCCACCACCTTCCTAGTGCCCACACCCTGCCCACACATGTGTGCTACACGTAATGCCCCATTTTACCTCACTTTCCTCCCTTCCAAGCCATTCCCCTGTGTCACTTACCCTTTGGTAACCGTTAGTCCTCTCTTCAGTTCATGGAAGCTGCTACTGTCTTGGTCCTTCACTATTTTTCTTTTTTTTGAATTCTCCACAGTTGAGTGACTTCAATTGCCACTTGACTTTCTCTTCGTGGCTTATTTCACTCAGAACAATACCCACAAGTTCCATGCATGTTGCTGTAAATGGTAAGATTTGTTTTCTTCATATGGCTGAATAATATTCTACATCTCATATACTGATGGACGTTAAGCTTGGCTTTTGTCAATACTTCAGTGGGAAACATAGGGGTGCAATTTTCGTTTTTAAAATGGGCTGCTGCATTCTGCTTATATATTTATAGATTTGTTTTTTTATGTTTATTCATATATGCCTTTACTGATTCATTAATTATTAATCTAAAATTACATGACAAACATTAATTTTACAAGACCCACACTATAACCAAGATCAACCCAGTTACTTCCCTGAAGTCACTGTCCATGAGCATAGTAAGATACTGTATATACCATCTCGCCCAATCCACATTAATAATGCTAATCGTTATGCCTACCTTCTCCTTGCTTTCATATCTAACAACGCCACTATCTTCCCTTTGGTAACTGTTACTCCAAACTCGTATTCTGTGAATCTGCTGATGTTTTGCTCCTTCAGTTTTATCTTGGCGCTTCGTCTCCACGCATGTGTTAATTCATTTGATACTTATTTTCTCTTCCTCACTTATTTCACTGAGCATAATATGCTCTAGCGTCATCCATGTTGCAGCAAATGCTAGGATTTGTTTTCTTGTGATGGCTGAGTAATATTCTTTTCTGTATATGTACCACATCTTCTATACCCATTAATCTACTGATGTCCATTAAGCTCGGTTTCTTTGAATAGTACTCTGATTAACATAGGGATGTATATATCTTTATTAGCTGGGCAGATTCATTGGTTTTATTGGAATCTTTAATGAATTTATTCTTTATTTACTTATTATTAATCTATACGTAAAAGTATTACGAGATTTTCTAGACTCCAACTGTCTCGAAATTCTTCCCAATGCCCCACTGCAGTCACTTCCATCAACAGAGCAATGTACTGTCGATTCACTGCCTGTGTTCACTGTTTGGTTCAGCCCTCACCGTGCACCCACAAAAACATTATATGTGCTAATCATAATGCAACCTTTCTCTCCCCACTGTTATCCCTCCATTCTCCCATGTCCACATTAGTCGTTTCCCCTTTGGTAACTGGTAGTTCATTCTTGGGCTCTGTGTGTCTGCCACTATTTTGCACCTTCAGTTCTTTCCTGCTTCTCTATCTGCACAGATTGGTCATATCATATGATACTTGTCCTCCTGTCTTATTTCATTGAAAATAAAACCAAATTCTTTCATCCATGTTGTCACAAATGGGAGGAGTTGTTCTCTTCTTATGGGTGAAAGGCAATGAATTGTTTATATGTACCACTTCTTCTTTATCCATTCATCTTCTGATGGAGATGGATCGGGTACTGTGAGTTGTGCTGCGATAAACAAGGGGGTGCACATACCTTTTTTAAATTGGGCTACTGCATTCTATCTACTTATCTATACAACTTTGTTTTCCACTATATATCTATCATCTGACAATCTATCTTCTTGCTATCTCACATCTATCATAGTCATCATCTATCTCTATCATCTATCATCTATCTGCAACTGTAATCTCTGAACCCATCTATGAGTATTTCTTATTTCTCATTAATACACAATTACATGAGTAACATTGTTTACTACAACTTCCATCACCAAAATATCCCCACATATCCCATTGCATTCACTATCCTCAAGTGCAATAAAATAATGTAGAATCACTAGTCTTCTCTGTGACGTACCGTCCTCCACGTAACCCAACCAACACTATGTACACTTATTCAATTGCACCGTTTTTAACCCCCTGTCCTACTTATCCCTCCACTATTACACAACCGGCCCAGTCTCTTTCCTTTGGTAACCACTAGTCCATTCATCTCTTCAGCGTGGCTTCTTCAGTTTGGTTATTTCACTTTTCTTCCATTTTTTATTACTCTGCTAGTGAGTGAAATCAGTTACCATGTTTCTGACACTCCATCGCTTATTTCACTGACCATAATTCTCTGCTATCTACATACATGTTGTTGTAAATGGTAGGATTTGTTTTCCTCATATGGCTGAATAATATCCCTCTCCTCATCTTCTCGTGGTTACTGAACTTTGCTACTATTAATGCTGTGGTTGTAAACATAGGTAAGCACATGTCTTGTTTAAACTGTGCTGCTGTATTCTGTTACTCTGTATTTATTTTATTGCATTTGTTCATTTAATAATATCTCATTAATGTACAATTACATTAATAAAATTATTTGTGCTAGAACCTGCCAATCACAAAGAAACCCAGGATTCGCAATTACAATCACACACCGTGAGCACAGTAAGATACTGTAGAATCACTACCTGTGTTCCCCGTTTTGTACAGCAATCCCCGTAATGCCCACCCACGCTATTCTTGGAAATCATATAGCACACTTTGTTTACTCCGCCCTCCGCCTCCAATCCCTCCTATCCAAAGCATACCCTTTCCCTATGTAAACTCCTAGTCCAACATTCAGTTCTGTGAATATGCTGATGTTATGCTTCTTCAGTTTTTCTTGGTTCTACATCTCTTCAGATGGGTCAAATCATTTGACCCTTGTCTTCTTTCACCTCTTATTTCATAAGTAAAATGCAATCCAGATCCTTCCGACTTGTTGCAAATGTTAGGACTTTTTTTTCTTCTTATGACTGATTAATATGCAACTGTCGAAATGTACCAAAAGACGTTTACACATTAATCTACTGATGGACACTTACCTGGGCTTCGATGAATAGTGCTGAGAAACCCTTGGATGTATATGCATTTTAAATTCGGCTTCTGAAATGGATTTTTTGAGAGTTTATTATTGATTTGTTGATTTACCATTAATCTACAATTACATGTGTAACGTATTTACTAGACGCCCTTTACTACGTTCCACCCAATCCCCCAATGCAGTCAATTCCATCACCAGAGCAATGTACCGTAGAATCGCTAATTGTCTTCTCTGCTGGTCGGCACACCACGTGCACCCATTCCCACCTTATACATGCTAACGGAAATGCACACTTTCTTCCCCACCTCCTTTCCCCTCCATTCCCAACCATCCATCTCTGTCCCTTTCCTTTTGGTAACTGTGAATCTGTTCTTGTCTTCTGTGACACTGCTGTTTTTCTCCTTCAGTTTTTTCTTTGTTCTTATACTCCAATGATGAGTGACGTCATTTTACCTATACATGTAGGCCAGAAATAGTTATGTTTGCTATGATGGTGCAGCTGTGCAAGGCTGAGCTCTGCCCACCATCTGCTAGTGGCGTTTGCAGGAACAGCACTGTTGCCTGGAGATTCCATGATGTCACAGTGGGCTTCTTTCATGTAGACAGATTATGTCTGCTCAGAGAATTTGTTTCCCACTTCAGTGCCTGCTATCCTACACGGGGTGTACTTATGGTAAGGTTTGTGCTGAGCACCTTGACAGCATCAGAGGAAATGGAAATGAGTTCCAAGACACTGCGTGTTTCTTTATATTTTGGCATCAATACCAGTTACCTAAGCAACATTATTTTAATTAGACTACCCACATTATGAAATCCACACCATATACAGCATAAGGGTCACTGTCCATGAGCCCCGTATTGCACTGTAGAAGCACGGCTCTTCTTTGCTGTTCCACCACCTTCCTAGTGCCCACACCCTGCCCACACATGTGTGCTACACGTAATGCCCCATTTTACCTCACTTTCCTCCCTTCCAAGCCATTCCCCTCTGTCACTTACCCTTTGGTAACCGTTAGTCCTCTCTTCAGTTCATGGAAGCTGCTACTGTCTTGTTCCTTCACTATTTTTCTTTTTTTTGAATTCTCCACAGTTGAGTGACTTCAATTGCCACTTGACTTTCTCTTCGTGGCTTATTTCACTCAGAACAATACCCACAAGTTCCATGCATGTTGCTGTAAATGGTAAGATTTGTTTTCTTCATATGGCTGAATAATATTCTACATCTCATATACTGATGGACGTTAAGCTTGGCTTTTGTCAATACTTCAGTGAGAATCATAGGGGTGCAATTTTCGTTTTTAAAATGGGCTGCTGCATTCTGCTTATATATTTATAGATTTGTTTTTTTATGTTTATTCATATATGCCTTTACTGATTCATTAATTATTAATCTAAAATTACATGACAAACATTAATTTTACAAGACCCACACTATAACCAAGATCAACCCAGTTACTTCCCTGAAGTCACTGTCCATGAGCATAGTAAGATACTGTATATACCATCTCGCCCAATCCACATTAATAATGCTAATCGTTATGCCTACCTTCTCCTTGCTTTCATATCTAACAACGCCACTATCTTCCCTTTGGTAACTGTTACTCCAAACTCGTATTCTGTGAATCTGCTGATGTTTTGCTCCTTCAGTTTTATCTTGGCGCTTCGTCTCCACGCATGTGTTAATTCATTTGATACTTATTTTCTCTTCCTCACTTATTTCACTGAGCATAATATGCTCTAGCGCCATCCATGTTGCAGCAAATGCTAGGATTTGTTTTCTTGTGATGGCTGAGTAATATTCTTTTCTGTATATGTACCACATCTTCTATACCCATTAATCTACTGATGTCCATTAAGCTCGGTTTCTTTGAATAGTACTCTGATTAACATAGGGATGTATATATCTTTATTAGCTGGGCAGATTCATTGGTTTTATTGGAATCTTTAATGAATTTATTCTTTATTTACTTATTATTAATCTATACGTAAAAGTATTACGAGATTTTCTAGACTCCAACTGTCTCGAAATTCTTCCCAATGCCCCACTGCAGTCACTTCCATCAACAGAGCAATGTACTGTCGATTCACTGCCTGTGTTCACTGTTTGGTTCAGCCCTCACCGTGCACCCACAAAAACATTATATGTGCTAATCATAATGCAACCTTTCTCTCCCCACTGTTATCCCTCCATTCTCCCATGTCCACATTAGTCGTTTCCCCTTTGGTAACTGGTAGTTCATTCTTGGGCTCTGTGTGTCTGCCACTATTTTGCACCTTCAGTTCTTTCCTGCTTCTCTATCTGCACAGATTGGTCATATCATATGATACTTGTCCTCCTGTCTTATTTCATTGAAAATAAAACCAAATTCTTTCATCCATGTTGTCACAAATGGGAGGAGTTGTTCTCTTCTTATGGGTGAAAGGCAATGAATTGTTTATATGTACCACTTCTTCTTTATCCATTCATCTTCTGATGGAGATGGATCGGGTACTGTGAGTTGTGCTGCGATAAACAAGGTGGTGCACATACCTTTTTTAAATTGGGCTACTGCATTCTATCTACTTATCTATACAACTTTGTATTCCACTATATATCTATCATCTGACAATCTATCTTCTTGCTATCTCACATCTATCATAGTCATCATCTATCTCTATCATCTATCATCTATCTGCAACTGTAATCTCTGAACCCATCTATGAGTATTTCTTATTTCTCATTAATACACAATTACATGAGTAACATTGTTTACTACAACTTCCATCACCAAAATATCCCCACATATCCCATTGCATTCACTATCCTCCAGTGCAATAAAATAATGTAGAATCACTAGTCTTCCCTGTGACGTACCGTCCTCCACGTAACCCAACCAACACTATGTACACTTATTCAATTGCACCGTTTTTAACCCCTGTCCTACTTATCCCTCCACTATAACACAACCGGCCAGTCTCTTTCCTTGGGTAACCACTAGTCCATTCATCTCTTCAGCGTGGCTTCTTCAGTTTGGTTATTTCACTTTTCTTCTATTTTTTATTACTCTGCTAGTGAGTGAAATCAGTTACCATGTTTCTGACACTCCATCGCTTATTTCACTGACCATAATTCTCTGCTATCTACATACATGTTGTTGTAAATGGTAGGATTTGTTTTCCTCATATGGCTGAATAATATCCCTCTCCTCATCTTCTCGTGGTTACTGAACTTTGCTACTATTAATGCTGTGGTTATAAATATAGGTGAGCACATGTCTTGTTTAAACTGTGCTGCTGTATTCTGTTACTCTGTATTTATTTTATTGCATTTGTTCATTTAATAATATCTCATTAATGTACAATTACATTAATAAAATTATTTGTGCTAGAACCTGCCAATCACAAAGAAACCCAGGATTCGCAATTACAATCACACACCGTGAGCACAGTAAGATACTGTAGAATCACTACCTGTGTTCCCCGTTTTGTACAGCAATCCCCGTAATGCCCACCCACGCTATTCTTGGAAATCATATAGCACACTTTGTTTACTCCGCCCTCCGCCTCCAATCCCTCCTATCCAAAGCATACCCTTTCCCTATGTAAACTCCTAGTCCAACATTCAGTTCTGTGAATATGCTGATGTTATGCTTCTTCAGTTTTTCTTGGTTCTACATCTCTGCATATGGTTCAAATCATTTGACCCTTGTCTTCTTTCACCTCTTATTTCATAAGTAAAATGCAATCCAGATCCTTCCGACTTGTTGCAAATGTTAGGACTTTTTTTTCTTCTTATGACTGATTAATATGCAACTGTCGAAATGTACCAAAAGACGTTTACAAATTAATCTACTGATGGACACTTACCTGGGATTCGATGAATAGTGCTGAGAAACCCTTGGATGTATATGCATTTTAAATTCGGCTTCTGAAATGGATTTTTTGAGAGTTTATTATTGATTTGTTGATTTACCATTAATCTACAATTACATGTGTAACGTATTTACTAGACGCCCTTTACTACGTTCCACCCAATCCCCCAATGCAGTCAATTCCATCACCAGAGCAATGTACCGTAGAATCGCTAATTGTCTTCTCTGCTGGTCGGCACACCACGTGCACCCATTCCCAAATTATACATGCTAACGGAAATGCACACTTTCTTCCCCACCTCCTTTCCCCTCCATTCCCAACCATCCATCTCTGTCCCTTTCCTTTTGGTAACTGTGAATCTGTTCTTGTCTTCTGTGACACTGCTGTTTTTCTCCTTCAGTTTTTTCTTTGTTCTTATACTCCAATGATGAGTGACGTCATTTTACCTATACATGTAGGCCAGAAATAGTTATGTTTGCTATGATGGTGCAGCTGTGCAAGGCTGAGCTCTGCCCACCATCTGCTAGTGGCGTTTGCAGGAACAGCACTGTTGCCTGGAGATTCCATGATGTCACAGTGGGCTTCTTTCATGTAGACAGATTATGTCTGCTCAGAGAATTTGTTTCCCACTTCAGTGCCTGCTATCCTACACGGGGTGTACTTATGGTAAGGTTTGTGCTGAGCACCTTGACAGCATCAGAGGAAATGGAAATGAGTTCCAAGACACTGCGTGTTTCTTTATATTTTGGCATCAATACCAGTTACCTAAGCAACATTATTTTAATTAGACTACCCACATTATGAAATCCACACCATATACAGCATAAGGGTCACTGTCCATGAGCCCCGTATTGCACTGTAGAAGCACGGCTCTTCTTTGCTGTTCCACCACCTTCCTAGTGCCCACACCCTGCCCACACATGTGTGCTACACGTAATGCCCCATTTTACCTCACTTTCCTCCCTTCCAAGCCATTCCCCTCTGTCACTTTCCCTTTGGTAACCGTTAGTCCTCTCTTCAGTTCATGGAAGCTGCTACTGTCTTGTTCCTTCACTATTTTTCTTTTTTTTGAATTCTCCACAGTTGAGTGACTTCAATTGCCACTTGACTTTCTCTTCGTGGCTTATTTCACTCAGAACAATACCCACAAGTTCCATGCATGTTGCTGTAAATGGTAAGATTTGTTTTCTTCATATGGCTGAATAATATTCTACATCTCATATACTGATGGACGTTAAGCTTGGCTTTTGTCAATACTTCAGTGAGAATCATAGGGGTGCAATTTTCGTTTTTAAAATGGGCTGCTGCATTCTGCTTATATATTTATAGATTTGTTTTTTTATGTTTATTCATATATGCCTTTACTGATTCATTAATTATTAATCTAAAATTACATGACAAACATTAATTTTACAAGACCCACACTATAACCAAGATCAACCCAGTTACTTCCCTGAAGTCACTGTCCATGAGCATAGTAAGATACTGTATATACCATCTCGCCCAATCCACATTAATAATGCTAATCGTTATGCCTACCTTCTCCTTGCTTTCATATCTAACAACGCCACTATCTTCCCTTTGGTAACTGTTACTCCAAACTCGTATTCTGTGAATCTGCTGATGTTTTGCTCCTTCAGTTTTATCTTGGCGCTTCGTCTCCACGCATGTGTTAAATTATTTGATACTTATTATCTCTTCCTCACTTATTTCACTGAGCATAATATGCTCTAGCGCCATCCATGTTGCAGCAAATGCTAGGATTTGTTTTCTTGTGATGGCTGAGTAATATTCCTTTCTGTATATGTACCACATCTTCTATACCCATTAATCTACTGATGTCCATTAAGCTCGGTTTCTTTGAATAGTACTCTGATTAACATAGGGATGTATATATCTTTATTAGCTGGGCAGATTCATTGGTTTTATTGGAATCTTTAATGAATTTATTCTTTATTTACTTATTATTAATCTATACGTAAAAGTATTACGAGATTTTCTAGACTCCAACTGTCTCGAAATTCTTCCCAATGCCCCACTGCAGTCACTTCCATCAACAGAGCAATGTACTGTCGATTCACTGCCTGTGTTCACTGTTTGGTTCAGCCCTCACCGTGCACCCACAAAAACATTATATGTGCTAATCATAATGCAACCTTTCTCTCCCCACTGTTATCCCTCCATTCTCCCATGTCCACATTAGTCGTTTCCCCTTTGGTAACTGGTAGTTCATTCTTGGGCTCTGTGTGTCTGCCACTATTTTGCACCTTCAGTTCTTTCCTGCTTCTCTATCTGCACAGATTGGTCATATCATATGATACTTGTCCTCCTGTCTTATTTCATTGAAAATAAAACCAAATTCTTTCATCCATGTTGTCACAAATGGGAGGAGTTGTTCTCTTCTTATGGGTGAAAGGCAATGAATTGTTTATATGTACCACTTCTTCTTTATCCATTCATCTTCTGATGGAGATGGATCGGGTACTGTGAGTTGTGCTGCGATAAACAAGGTGGTGCACATACCTTTTTTAAATTGGGCTACTGCATTCTATCTACTTATCTATACAACTTTGTATTCCACTATATATCTATCATCTGACAATCTATCTTCTTGCTATCTCACATCTATCATAGTCATCATCTATCTCTATCATCTATCATCTATCTGCAACTGTAATCTCTGAACCCATCTATGAGTATTTCTTATTTCTCATTAATACACAATTACATGAGTAACATTGTTTACTACAACTTCCATCACCAAAATATCCCCACATATCCCATTGCATTCACTATCCTCCAGTGCAATAAAATAATGTAGAATCACTAGTCTTCCCTGTGACGTACCGTCCTCCACGTAACCCAACCAACACTATGTACACTTATTCAATTGCACCGTTTTTAACCCCTGTCCTACTTATCCCTCCACTATAACACAACCGGCCAGTCTCTTTCCTTGGGTAACCACTAGTCCATTCATCTCTTCAGCGTGGCTTCTTCAGTTTGGTTATTTCACTTTTCTTCTATTTTTTATTACTCTGCTAGTGAGTGAAATCAGTTACCATGTTTCTGACACTCCATCGCTTATTTCACTGACCATAATTCTCTGCTATCTACATACATGTTGTTGTAAATGGTAGGATTTGTTTTCCTCATATGGCTGAATAATATCCCTCTCCTCATCTTCTCGTGGTTACTGAACTTTGCTACTATTAATGCTGTGGTTATAAATATAGGTGAGCACATGTCTTGTTTAAACTGTGCTGCTGTATTCTGTTACTCTGTATTTATTTTATTGCATTTGTTCATTTAATAATATCTCATTAATGTACAATTACATTAATAAAATTATTTGTGCTAGAACCTGCCAATCACAAAGAAACCCAGGATTCGCAATTACAATCACACACCGTGAGCACAGTAAGATACTGTAGAATCACTACCTGTGTTCCCCGTTTTGTACAGCAATCCCCGTAATGCCCACCCACGCTATTCTTGGAAATCATATAGCACACTTTGTTTACTTCGCCCTCCGCCTCCAATCCCTCCTATCCAAAGCATACCCTTTCCCTATGTAAACTCCTAGTCCAACATTCAGTTCTGTGAATATGCTGATGTTATGCTTCTTCAGTTTTTCTTGGTTCTACATCTCTGCATATGGGTCAAATCATTTGACCCTTGTCTTCTTTCACCTCTTATTTCATAAGTAAAATGCAATCCAGATCCTTCCGACTTGTTGCAAATGTTAGGACTTTTTTTTCTTCTTATGACTGATTAATATGCAACTGTCGAAATGTACCAAAAGACGTTTACAAATTAATCTACTGATGGACACTTACCTGGGATTCGATGAATAGTGCTGAGAAACCCTTGGATGTATATGCATTTTAAATTCGGCTTCTGAAATGGATTTTTTGAGAGTTTATTATTGATTTGTTGATTTACCATTAATCTACAATTACATGTGTAACGTATTTACTAGACGCCCTTTACTACGTTCCACCCAATCCCCCAATGCAGTCAATTCCATCACCAGAGCAATGTACCGTAGAA
Organism: Manis pentadactyla; assembly: GCF_030020395.1. NCBI lineage: Eukaryota > Metazoa > Chordata > Mammalia > Pholidota > Manidae > Manis > Manis pentadactyla. The sequence continues at coordinate 15,241,375 of NC_080039.1, forward strand.
TCGCTAATTGTCTTCTCTGCTGGTCGGCACACCACGTGCACCCATTCCCAAATTATACATGCTAACGGAAATGCACACTTTCTTCCCCACCTCCTTTCCCCTCCATTCCCAACCATCCATCTCTGTCCCTTTCCTTTTGGTAACTGTGAATCTGTTCTTGTCTTCTGTGACACTGCTGTTTTTCTCCTTCAGTTTTTTCTTTGTTCTTATACTCCAATGATGAGTGACGTCATTTTACCTATACATGTAGGCCAGAAATAGTTATGTTTGCTATGATGGTGCAGCTGTGCAAGGCTGAGCTCTGCCCACCATCTGCTAGTGGCGTTTGCAGGAACAGCACTGTTGCCTGGAGATTCCACGATGTCACAGTGGGCTTCTTTCATGTAGACAGATTATGTCTGCTCAGAGAATTTGTTTCCCACTTCAGTGCCTGCTATCCTACACGGGGTGTACTTATGGTAAGGTTTGTGCTGAGCACCTTGACAGCATCAGAGGAAATGGAAATGAGTTCCAAGACACTGCGTGTTTCTTTATATTTTGGCATCAATACCAGTTACCTAAGCAACATTATTTTAATTAGACTACCCACATTATGAAATCCACACCATATACAGCATAAGGGTCACTGTCCATGAGCCCCGTATTGCACTGTAGAAGCACGGCTCTTCTTTGCTGTTCCACCACCTTCCTAGTGCCCACACCCTGCCCACACATGTGTGCTACACGTAATGCCCCATTTTACCTCACTTTCCTCCCTTCCAAGCCATTCCCCTCTGTCACTTTCCCTTTGGTAACCGTTAGTCCTCTCTTCAGTTCATGGAAGCTGCTACTGTCTTGTTCCTTCACTATTTTTCTTTTTTTTGAATTCTCCACATTTGAGTGACTTCAATTGCCACTTGACTTTCTCTTCGTGGCTTATTTCACTCAGAACAATACCCACAAGTTCCATGCATGTTGCTGTAAATGGTAAGATTTGTTTTCTTCATATGGCTGAATAATATTCTACATCTCATATACTGATGGACGTTAAGCTTGGCTTTTGTCAATACTTCAGTGAGAAACATAGGGGTGCAATTTTCGTTTTTAAAATGGGCTGCTGCATTCTGCTTATATATTTATAGATTTGTTTTTTTATGTTTATTCATATATGCCTTTACTGATTCATTAATTATTAATCTAAAATTACATGACAAACATTAATTTTACAAGACCCACACTATAACCAAGATCAACCCAGTTACTTCCCTGAAGTCACTGTCCATGAGCATAGTAAGATACTGTATATACCATCTCGCCCAATCCACATTAATAATGCTAATCGTTATGCCTACTTTCTCCTTGCTTTCATATCTAACAACGCCACTATCTTCCCTTTGGTAACTGTTACTCCAAACTCGTATTCTGTGAATCTGCTGATGTTTTGCTCCTTCAGTTTTATCTTGGCGCTTCGTCTCCACGCATGTGTTAATTCATTTGATACTTATTTTCTCTTCCTCACTTATTTCACTGAGCATAATATGCTCTAGCGCCATCCATGTTGCAGCAAATGCTAGGATTTGTTTTCTTGTGATGGCTGAGTAATATTCCTTTCTGTATATGTACCACATCTTCTATACCCATTAATCTATTGATGTCCATTAAGTTCGGTTTCTTTGAAAAGTACTCTGATTAACATAGGGATATATATATCTTTATTAGCTGGGCAGATTCATTGGTTTTATTGCATTCTTTAATTAATTTATTCTTTATTTACTTATTATTAATCTATACGTAAAAGGATAACGAGTTTTTCTAGACTCCAACTGTCTCGAAATTCTTCCCAATGCCCCACTGCAGTGACTTCCATCAACAGAGCAATGTACTGTCGATTCACTGCCTGTGTTCACTGTTTGGTTCAGCCCTCACCGTGCACCCACAAAAACATTATATGTGCTAATCATAATGCAACCTTTCTCTCCCCACTGTTAACCCTCCATTCTCCCATGTCCACATTAGTCGTTTCCCCTTTGGTAACTGGTAGTTCATTCTTGGGCTCTGTGTGTCTGCCACTATTCTGCACCTTCAGTTCTTTCCTGCTTCTCTATCTGCACAGATTGGTCATATCATATGATACTTGTCCTCCTGTCTTATTTCATTGAAAATAAAACCAAATTCTTTCATCCATGTTGTCACAAATGGGAGGAATTGTTCTCTTATTATGGGTGAAAGGCAATGAATTGTTTATATGTACCACTTCTTCTTTATCCATTCATCTTCTGATGGAGATGGATCGGGTACTGTGAATTGTGCTGCGATAAACAAGGGGGTGCACATACCTTTTTTAAATTGGGCTACTGCATTCTATCTACTTATCTATACAACTTTGTTTTCCACTATATATCTATCATCTGACAATCTATCTTCTTGCTATCTCACATCTATCATAGTCATCATCTATCTCTATCATCTATCATCTATCTGCAACTGTAATCTCTGAACCCATCTATGAGTATTTCTTATTTCTCATTAATACACAATTACATGAGTAACATTGTTTACTACAACTTCCATCACCAAAATATCCCCACATATCCCATTGCATTCACTATCCTCCAGTGCAATAAAATAATGTAGAATCACTAGTCTTCCCTGTGACGTACCGTCCTCCACGTAACTCAACCAACACTATGTACACTTATTCAATTGCACCGTTTTTAACCCCTGTCCTACTTATCCCTCCACTATAACACAACCGGCCCAGTCTCTTTCCTTGGGTAACCACTAGTCCATTCATCTCTTCAGCGTGGCTTCTTCAGTTTGGTTATTTCACTTTTCTTCTATTTTTTATTACTCTGCTAGTGAGTGAAATCAGTTACCATGTTTCTGACACTCCATCGCTTATTTCACTGACCATAATTCTCTGCTATCTACATACATGTTGTTGTAAATGGTAGGATTTGTTTTCCTCATATGGCTGAATAATATCCCTCTCCTCATCTTCTCGTGGTTACTGAACTTTGCTACTATTAATGCTGTGGTTATAAATATAGGTGAGCACGTCTTGTTTAAACTGTGCTGCTGTATTCTGTTACTCTGTATTTATTTTATTGCATTTGTTCATTTAATAATATCTCATTAATGTACAATTACATTAATAAAATTATTTGTGCTAGAACCTGCCAATCACAAAGAAACCCAGGATTCGCAATTACAATCACACACCGTGAGCACAGTAAGATACTGTAGAATCACTACCTGTGTTCCCCGTTTTGTACAGCAATCCCCGTAATGCCCACCCACGCTATTCTTGGAAATCATATAGCACACTTTGTTTACTTTTCCCTCCGCTTCCAATCCCTCCTATCCAAAGCATACCCTTTCCCTATGTAAACTCCTAGTCCAACATTCAGTTCTGTGAATATGCTGATGTTATGCTTCTTCAGTTTTTCTTAGTTCTACATCTCTACAGATGGGTCAAATCATTTGACCCTTGTCTTCTTTCACCTCTTATTTCATAAGTAAAATGCAATCCAGATCCTTCCGACTTGTTGCAAATGTTAGGACTTTTTTTTCTTCTTATGACTGATTAATATGCAACTGTCGAAATGTACCAAAAGACGTTTACACATTAATCTACTGATGGACACTTACCTGGGCTTCGATGAATAGTGCTGAGAAACCCTTGGATGTATATGCATTTTAAATTCGGGTTCTGAAATGGATTTTTTGGGAGTTTATTATTGATTTGTTGATTTACCATTAATCTACAATTACATGTGTAACGTATTTACTAGACGCCCTTTACTACGTTCCACCCAATCCTCCCCTGCAGTCAATTCCATCACCAGAGCAATGTACCGTAGAATCGCTAATTGTCTTCTCTGCTGGTCGGCACACCACGTGCACCCATTCCCAAATTATACATGCTAACGGAAATGCACACTTTCTTCCCCACCTCCTTTCCCCTCCATTCCCAACCATCCATCTCTGTCTCTTTCCCTTTGGTAACTGTGAATCTGTTCTTGTCTTCTGTGACACTGCTGTTTTTTCCTTCAGTTTTTTCTTTGTTCTTATACTCCAATGATGAGTGGCGTCATTTTACCTATACATGTAGTCCAGAAATAGTTATGTTTGCTATGATGGTGCAGCTGTGCAAGGCTGAGCTCTGCCCACCATCTGCTAGTGGCGTCTGCAGGAACAGCACTGTTGCCTGGAGATTCCATGATGTCACAGTGGGCTTCTTTCATGTAGACAGATTATGTCTGCTCAGAGAATTTGTTTCCCACTTCAGTGCCTGCTATACTACACGGGTGTACTAATGGTAAGGTTTGTGCTGAGCACCTTGACAGCATCAGAGGAAATGGAAATGAGTTCCAAGACACTGCGTGTTTCTTTTTATTTTGGCATCAATACCAGTTACCTAAGCAACATTGTTTTAATTGGACTACCCACATTATGAAATCCACACCATATACAGCTTAAGGGTCACTGTCCATGAGCCCCGTATTGCACTGTAGAAGCACGGCTCTTCTTTGCTGTTCCACCACCTTCCTAGTGCCCACACCCTGCCCACACATGTGTGCTATACGTAATGCCCCATTTTACCTCACTTTCCTCCCTTCCAAGCCATTCCCCTCTGTCACTTTCCCTTTGGTAACCGTTAGTCCTCTCTTCAGTTCATGGAAGCTGCTACTGTCTTGTTCCTTCACTATTTTTCTTTTTTTTTAATTCTCCACAGTTGAGTGACATCAATTGCCACTTGACTTTCTCTTCGTGGCTTATTTCACTCAGAACAATACCCAGAAGTTCCATGCATGTTGCTGTAAATGGTAAGATTTGTTTTCTTCATATGGCTGAATAATATTCTACATCTCATATACTGATGGACGTTAAGCTTGGCTTTTGTCAATACTTCAGTGAGAAACATAGGGGTGCAATTTTCGTTTTTAAAATGGGCTGCTGCATTCTGCTTATATGTTTATAGATTTGTTTTTTTATGTTTATTCATATATGCCTTTACTGATTCATTAATTATTAATCTAAAATTACATGACAAACATTAATTTTACAAGACCCACACTATAACCAAGATCAACCCAGTTACTTCCCTGAAGTCACTGTCCATGAGCATAGTAAGATACTGTATATACCATCTCCCCCAATCCACATTAATAATGCTAATCGTTATGCCTACCTTCTCCTTGCTTTCATATCTAACAACGCCACTATCTTCCCCTTGGTAACTGTTACTCCAAACTCGTATTCTGTGAATCTGCTGATGTTTTGCACCTTCAGTTTTATCTTGGCGCTTCGTCTCCACGCATGTGTTAAATCATTTGATACTTATTTTCTCTTCCTCACTTATTTCACTGAGCATAATATGCTCTAGCGCCATCCATGTTGCAGCAAATGCTAGGATTTGTTTTCTTGTTATGGCTGAGTAATATTCCTTTCTGTATATGTACCACATCTTCTATACCCATTAATCTATTGATGTCCATTAAGCTCGGTTTCTTTGAAAAGTACTCTGATTAACATAGGGATATATATATCTTTATTAGCTGGGCAGATTCATTGGTTTTATTGGATTCTTTAATTAATTTATTCTTTATTTACTTATTATTAATCTATACGTAAAAGTATAACATGAGATTTTCTAGACTCCAACTGTCTCGAAATTCTTCCCAATGCCCCACTGCAGTCACTTCCATCAACAGAGCTATGTACTGTCGATTCACTGCCTGTCTTCACTGTTTGGTTCAGCCCTCACCGTGCACCCACAAAAACATTATATGTGCTAATCATAATGCAACCTTTCTCTCCCCACTGTTATCCCTCCATTCTCCCATGTCCACATTAGTCGTTTCCCCTTTGGTAACTGGTAGTTCATTCTTGGGCTCTGTGTGTCAGCCACTATTTTGCACCTTCAGTTCTTTCCTGCTTCTCTATCTGCACAGATTGGTCATATCATATGATACTTGTCCTCCTGTCTTATTTCATTGAAAATAAAACCAAATTCTTTCATCCATGTTGTCACAAATGGGAGGAATTGTTCTCTTATTATGGGTGAAAGGCAATGAATTGTTTATATGTACCACTTCTTCTTTATCCATTCATCTTCTGATGGAGATGGATCGGGTACTGTGAATTGTGCTGCGATAAACAAGGGGGTGCACATACCTTTTTTAAATTGGGCTACTGCATTCTATCTACTTATCTATACAACTTTGTTTTCCACTATATATCTATCATCTGACAATCTATCTTCTTGCTATCTCACATCTATCATAGTCATCATCTATCTCTATCATCTATCATCTATCTGCAACTGTAATCTCTGAACCCATCTATGAGTATTTCTTATTTCTCATTAATACACAATTACATGAGTAACATTGTTTACTACAACTTCCATCACCAAAATATCCCCACATATCCCATTGCATTCACTATCCTCCAGTGCAATAAAATAATGTAGAATCACTAGTCTTCCCTGTGACGTACCGTCCTCCACGTAACTCAACCAACACTATGTACACTTATTCAATTGCACCGTTTTTAACCCCTGTCCTACTTATCCCTCCACTATAACACAACCGGCCCAGTCTCTTTCCTTGGGTAACCACTAGTCCATTCATCTCTTCAGCGTGGCTTCTTCAGTTTGGTTATTTCACTTTTCTTCTATTTTTTATTACTCTGCTAGTGAGTGAAATCAGTTACCATGTTTCTGACACTCCATCGCTTATTTCACTGACCATAATTCTCTGCTATCTACATACATGTTGTTGTAAATGGTAGGATTTGTTTTCCTCATATGGCTGAATAATATCCCTCTCCTCATCTTCTCGTGGTTACTGAACTTTGCTACTATTAATGCTGTGGTTATAAATATAGGTGAGCACGTCTTGTTTAAACTGTGCTGCTGTATTCTGTTACTCTGTATTTATTTTATTGCATTTGTTCATTTAATAATATCTCATTAATGTACAATTACATTAATAAAATTATTTGTGCTAGAACCTGCCAATCACAAAGAAACCCAGGATTCGCAATTACAATCACACACCGTGAGCACAGTAAGATACTGTAGAATCACTACCTGTGTTCCCCGTTTTGTACAGCAATCCCCGTAATGCCCACCCACGCTATTCTTGGAAATCATATAGCACACTTTGTTTACTTTTCCCTCCGCTTCCAATCCCTCCTATCCAAAGCATACCCTTTCCCTATGTAAACTCCTAGTCCAACATTCAGTTCTGTGAATATGCTGATGTTATGCTTCTTCAGTTTTTCTTAGTTCTACATCTCTACAGATGGGTCAAATCATTTGACCCTTGTCTTCTTTCACCTCTTATTTCATAAGTAAAATGCAATCCAGATCCTTCCGACTTGTTGCAAATGTTAGGACTTTTTTTTCTTCTTATGACTGATTAATATGCAACTGTCGAAATGTACCAAAAGACGTTTACACATTAATCTACTGATGGACACTTACCTGGGCTTCGATGAATAGTGCTGAGAAACCCTTGGATGTATATGCATTTTAAATTCGGGTTCTGAAATGGATTTTTTGGGAGTTTATTATTGATTTGTTGATTTACCATTAATCTACAATTACATGTGTAACGTATTTACTAGACGCCCTTTACTACGTTCCACCCAATCCTCCCCTGCAGTCAATTCCATCACCAGAGCAATGTACCGTAGAATCGCTAATTGTCTTCTCTGCTGGTCGGCACACCACGTGCACCCATTCCCAAATTATACATGCTAACGGAAATGCACACTTTCTTCCCCACCTCCTTTCCCCTCCATTCCCAACCATCCATCTCTGTCTCTTTCCCTTTGGTAACTGTGAATCTGTTCTTGTCTTCTGTGACACTGCTGTTTTTTCCTTCAGTTTTTTCTTTGTTCTTATACTCCAATGATGAGTGGCGTCATTTTACCTATACATGTAGTCCAGAAATAGTTATGTTTGCTATGATGGTGCAGCTGTGCAAGGCTGAGCTCTGCCCACCATCTGCTAGTGGCGTCTGCAGGAACAGCACTGTTGCCTGGAGATTCCATGATGTCACAGTGGGCTTCTTTCATGTAGACAGATTATGTCTGCTCAGAGAATTTGTTTCCCACTTCAGTGCCTGCTATACTACACGGGTGTACTAATGGTAAGGTTTGTGCTGAGCACCTTGACAGCATCAGAGGAAATGGAAATGAGTTCCAAGACACTGCGTGTTTCTTTTTATTTTGGCATCAATACCAGTTACCTAAGCAACATTGTTTTAATTGGACTACCCACATTATGAAATCCACACCATATACAGCTTAAGGGTCACTGTCCATGAGCCCCGTATTGCACTGTAGAAGCACGGCTCTTCTTTGCTGTTCCACCACCTTCCTAGTGCCCACACCCTGCCCACACATGTGTGCTATACGTAATGCCCCATTTTACCTCACTTTCCTCCCTTCCAAGCCATTCCCCTCTGTCACTTTCCCTTTGGTAACCGTTAGTCCTCTCTTCAGTTCATGGAAGCTGCTACTGTCTTGTTCCTTCACTATTTTTCTTTTTTTTTAATTCTCCACAGTTGAGTGACATCAATTGCCACTTGACTTTCTCTTCGTGGCTTATTTCACTCAGAACAATACCCAGAAGTTCCATGCATGTTGCTGTAAATGGTAAGATTTGTTTTCTTCATATGGCTGAATAATATTCTACATCTCATATACTGATGGACGTTAAGCTTGGCTTTTGTCAATACTTCAGTGAGAAACATAGGGGTGCAATTTTCGTTTTTAAAATGGGCTGCTGCATTCTGCTTATATGTTTATAGATTTGTTTTTTTATGTTTATTCATATATGCCTTTACTGATTCATTAATTATTAATCTAAAATTACATGACAAACATTAATTTTACAAGACCCACACTATAACCAAGATCAACCCAGTTACTTCCCTGAAGTCACTGTCCATGAGCATAGTAAGATACTGTATATACCATCTCCCCCAATCCACATTAATAATGCTAATCGTTATGCCTACCTTCTCCTTGCTTTCATATCTAACAACGCCACTATCTTCCCCTTGGTAACTGTTACTCCAAACTCGTATTCTGTGAATCTGCTGATGTTTTGCACCTTCAGTTTTATCTTGGCGCTTCGTCTCCACGCATGTGTTAAATCATTTGATACTTATTTTCTCTTCCTCACTTATTTCACTGAGCATAATATGCTCTAGCGCCATCCATGTTGCAGCAAATGCTAGGATTTGTTTTCTTGTTATGGCTGAGTAATATTCCTTTCTGTATATGTACCACATCTTCTATACCCATTAATCTATTGATGTCCATTAAGCTCGGTTTCTTTGAAAAGTACTCTGATTAACATAGGGATATATATATCTTTATTAGCTGGGCAGATTCATTGGTTTTATTGGATTCTTTAATTAATTTATTCTTTATTTACTTATTATTAATCTATACGTAAAAGTATAACATGAGATTTTCTAGACTCCAACTGTCTCGAAATTCTTCCCAATGCCCCACTGCAGTCACTTCCATCAACAGAGCTATGTACTGTCGATTCACTGCCTGTCTTCACTGTTTGGTTCAGCCCTCACCGTGCACCCACAAAAACATTATATGTGCTAATCATAATGCAACCTTTCTCTCCCCACTGTTATCCCTCCATTCTCCCATGTCCACATTAGTCGTTTCCCCTTTGGTAACTGGTAGTTCATTCTTGGGCTCTGTGTGTCAGCCACTATTTTGCACCTTCAGTTCTTTCCTGCTTCTCTATCTGCACAGATTGGTCATATCATATGATACTTGTCCTCCTGTCTTATTTCATTGAAAATAAAACCAAATTCTTTCATCCATGTTGTCACAAATGGGAGGAATTGTTCTCTTATTATGGGTGAAAGGCAATGAATTGTTTATATGTACCACTTCTTCTTTATCCATTCATCTTCTGATGGAGATGGATCGGGTACTGTGAATTGTGCTGCGATAAACAAGGGGGTGCACATACCTTTTTTAAATTGGGCTACTGCATTCTATCTACTTATCTATACAACTTTGTTTTCCACTATATATCTATCATCTGACAATCTATCTTCTTGCTATCTCACATCTATCATAGTCATCATCTATCTCTATCATCTATCATCTATCTGCAACTGTAATCTCTGAACCCATCTATGAGTATTTCTTATTTCTCATTAATACACAATTACATGAGTAACATTGTTTACTACAACTTCCATCACCAAAATATCCCCACATATCCCATTGCATTCACTATCCTCCAGTGCAATAAAATAATGTAGAATCACTAGTCTTCCCTGTGACGTACCGTCCTCCACGTAACTCAACCAACACTATGTACACTTATTCAATTGCACCGTTTTTAACCCCTGTCCTACTTATCCCTCCACTATAACACAACCGGCCCAGTCTCTTTCCTTGGGTAACCACTAGTCCATTCATCTCTTCAGCGTGGCTTCTTCAGTTTGGTTATTTCACTTTTCTTCTATTTTTTATTACTCTGCTAGTGAGTGAAATCAGTTACCATGTTTCTGACACTCCATCGCTTATTTCACTGACCATAATTCTCTGCTATCTACATACATGTTGTTGTAAATGGTAGGATTTGTTTTCCTCATATGGCTGAATAATATCCCTCTCCTCATCTTCTCGTGGTTACTGAACTTTGCTACTATTAATGCTGTGGTTATAAATATAGGTGAGCACGTCTTGTTTAAACTGTGCTGCTGTATTCTGTTACTCTGTATTTATTTTATTGCATTTGTTCATTTAATAATATCTCATTAATGTACAATTACATTAATAAAATTATTTGTGCTAGAACCTGCCAATCACAAAGAAACCCAGGATTCGCAATTACAATCACACACCGTGAGCACAGTAAGATACTGTAGAATCACTACCTGTGTTCCCCGTTTTGTACAGCAATCCCCGTAATGCCCACCCACGCTATTCTTGGAAATCATATAGCACACTTTGTTTACTTTTCCCTCCGCTTCCAATCCCTCCTATCCAAAGCATACCCTTTCCCTATGTAAACTCCTAGTCCAACATTCAGTTCTGTGAATATGCTGATGTTATGCTTCTTCAGTTTTTCTTAGTTCTACATCTCTACAGATGGGTCAAATCATTTGACCCTTGTCTTCTTTCACCTCTTATTTCATAAGTAAAATGCAATCCAGATCCTTCCGACTTGTTGCAAATGTTAGGACTTTTTTTTCTTCTTATGACTGATTAATATGCAACTGTCGAAATGTACCAAAAGACGTTTACACATTAATCTACTGATGGACACTTACCTGGGCTTCGATGAATAGTGCTGAGAAACCCTTGGATGTATATGCATTTTAAATTCGGGTTCTGAAATGGATTTTTTGGGAGTTTATTATTGATTTGTTGATTTACCATTAATCTACAATTACATGTGTAACGTATTTACTAGACGCCCTTTACTACGTTCCACCCAATCCTCCCCTGCAGTCAATTCCATCACCAGAGCAATGTACCGTAGAATCGCTAATTGTCTTCTCTGCTGGTCGGCACACCACGTGCACCCATTCCCAAATTATACATGCTAACGGAAATGCACACTTTCTTCCCCACCTCCTTTCCCCTCCATTCCCAACCATCCATCTCTGTCTCTTTCCCTTTGGTAACTGTGAATCTGTTCTTGTCTTCTGTGACACTGCTGTTTTTTCCTTCAGTTTTTTCTTTGTTCTTATACTCCAATGATGAGTGGCGTCATTTTACCTATACATGTAGTCCAGAAATAGTTATGTTTGCTATGATGGTGCAGCTGTGCAAGGCTGAGCTCTGCCCACCATCTGCTAGTGGCGTCTGCAGGAACAGCACTGTTGCCTGGAGATTCCATGATGTCACAGTGGGCTTCTTTCATGTAGACAGATTATGTCTGCTCAGAGAATTTGTTTCCCACTTCAGTGCCTGCTATACTACACGGGTGTACTAATGGTAAGGTTTGTGCTGAGCACCTTGACAGCATCAGAGGAAATGGAAATGAGTTCCAAGACACTGCGTGTTTCTTTTTATTTTGGCATCAATACCAGTTACCTAAGCAACATTGTTTTAATTGGACTACCCACATTATGAAATCCACACCATATACAGCTTAAGGGTCACTGTCCATGAGCCCCGTATTGCACTGTAGAAGCACGGCTCTTCTTTGCTGTTCCACCACCTTCCTAGTGCCCACACCCTGCCCACACATGTGTGCTATACGTAATGCCCCATTTTACCTCACTTTCCTCCCTTCCAAGCCATTCCCCTCTGTCACTTTCCCTTTGGTAACCGTTAGTCCTCTCTTCAGTTCATGGAAGCTGCTACTGTCTTGTTCCTTCACTATTTTTCTTTTTTTTTAATTCTCCACAGTTGAGTGACATCAATTGCCACTTGACTTTCTCTTCGTGGCTTATTTCACTCAGAACAATACCCAGAAGTTCCATGCATGTTGCTGTAAATGGTAAGATTTGTTTTCTTCATATGGCTGAATAATATTCTACATCTCATATACTGATGGACGTTAAGCTTGGCTTTTGTCAATACTTCAGTGAGAAACATAGGGGTGCAATTTTCGTTTTTAAAATGGGCTGCTGCATTCTGCTTATATATTTATAGATTTGTTTTTTTATGTTTATTCATATATGCCTTTACTGATTCATTAATTATTAATCTAAAATTACATGACAAACATTAATTTTACAAGACATACACTATAACCAAGATCAACCCAGTTACTTCCCTGAAGTCACTGTCCATGAGCATAGTAAGATACTGTATATACCATCTCCCCCAATCCACATTAATAATGCTAATCGTTATGCCTACCTTCTCCTTGCTTTCATATCTAACAACGCCACTATCTTCCCCTTGGTAACTGTTACTCCAAACTCGTATTCTGTGAATCTGCTGATGTTTTGCACCTTCAGTTTTATCTTGGCGCTTCGTCTCCACGCATGTGTTAAATCATTTGATACTTATTTTCTCTTCCTCACTTATTTCACTGAGCATAATATGCTCTAGCGCCATCCATGTTGCAGCAAATGCTAGGATTTGTTTTCTTGTTATGGCTGAGTAATATTCCTTTCTGTATATGTACCACATCTTCTATACCCATTAATCTATTGATGTCCATTAAGCTCGGTTTCTTTGAAAAGTACTCTGATTAACATAGGGATATATATATCTTTATTAGCTGGGCAGATTCATTGGTTTTATTGGATTCTTTAATTAATTTATTCTTTATTTACTTATTATTAATCTATACGTAAAAGTATAACATGAGATTTTCTAGACTCCAACTGTCTCGAAATTCTTCCCAATGCCCCACTGCAGTCACTTCCATCAACAGAGCTATGTACTGTCGATTCACTGCCTGTCTTCACTGTTTGGTTCAGCCCTCACCGTGCACCCACAAAAACATTATATGTGCTAATCATAATGCAACCTTTCTCTCCCCACTGTTATCCCTCCATTCTCCCATGTCCACATTAGTCGTTTCCCCTTTGGTAACTGGTAGTTCATTCTTGGGCTCTGTGTGTCAGCCACTATTTTGCACCTTCAGTTCTTTCCTGCTTCTCTATCTGCACAGATTGGTCATATCATATGATACTTGTCCTCCTGTCTTATTTCATTGAAAATAAAACCAAATTCTTTCATCCATGTTGTCACAAATGGGAGGAATTGTTCTCTTATTATGGGTGAAAGGCAATGAATTGTTTATATGTACCACTTCTTCTTTATCCATTCATCTTCTGATGGAGATGGATCGGGTACTGTGAATTGTGCTGCGATAAACAAGGGGGTGCACATACCTTTTTTAAATTGGGCTACTGCATTCTATCTACTTATCTATACAACTTTGTTTTCCACTATATATCTATCATCTGACAATCTATCTTCTTGCTATCTCACATCTATCATAGTCATCATCTATCTCTATCATCTATCATCTATCTGCAACTGTAATCTCTGAACCCATCTATGAGTATTTCTTATTTCTCATTAATACACAATTACATGAGTAACATTGTTTACTACAACTTCCATCACCAAAATATCCCCACATATCCCATTGCATTCACTATCCTCCAGTGCAATAAAATAATGTAGAATCACTAGTCTTCCCTGTGACGTACCGTCCTCCACGTAACCCAACCAACACTATGTACACTTATTCAATTGCACCGTTTTTAACCCCTGTCCTACTTATCCCTCCACTATAACACAACCGGCCCAGTCTCTTTCCTTTGGTAACCACTAGTCCATTCATCTCTTCAGCGTGGCTTCTTCAGTTTGGTTATTTCACTTTTCTTCTATTTTTTATTACTCTGCTAGTGAGTGAAATCAGTTACCATGTTTCTGACACTCCATCGCTTATTTCACTAACCATAATTCTCTGCTATCTACATACATGTTGTTGTAAATGGTAGGATTTGTTTTCCTCATATGGCTGAATAATATCCCTCTCCTCATCTTCTCGTGGTTACTGAACTTTCCTACTATTAATGCTTTGATTATAAACATAGGTGAGCACATGTCTTGTTTAAACTGTGCTGCTGTATTCTGTTACTCTGTATTTATTTTATTGCATTTGTTCATTTAATAATATCTCATTAATGTACAATTACATTAATAAAATTATTTGTGCTAGAACCTGCCAATCACAAAGCAACCCAGGATTCGCAATTACAATCACACACCGTGAGCACTGTAAGATACTGTAGAATCACTACCTGTGTTCCCCGTTTTGTACAGCAATCCCCGTAATGCCCACCCACGCTATTCTTGGAAATCATATAGCACACTTTGTTTACTCCGCCCTCCGCCTCCAATCCCTCCTATCCAAAGCATACCCTTTCCCTATGTAAACTCCTAGACCAACATTCAGTTCTGTGAATATGCTGATGTTATGCTTCTTCAGTTTTTCTTGGTTCTACATCTCTACAGATGGGTCAAATCATTTGACCCCTGTCTTCCTTCACCTCTTACTTCATGAGTAAAATGCAATCCAGATCCTTCCGACTTGTTGCAAATGTTAGGACTTTTTTTTCTTCTTATGACTGATTAATATGCAACTGTCGAAATGTACCAAAAGACGTTTACACATTAATCTACTGATGGACACTTACCTGGGCTTCGATGAATAGTGCTGAGAAACCCTTGGATGTATATGCATTTTAAATTCGGCTTCTGAAATGGATTTTTTGAGAGTTTATTATTGATTTGTTGATTTACCATTAATCTACAATTACATGTGTAACGTATTTACTAGGCGCCCTTTACTACGTTCCACCCAATCCCCCCCTGCAGTCAATTCCATCACCAGAGCAATGTACCGTAGAATCGCTAATTGTCTTCTCTGCTGGTCGGCACACCACGTGCACCCATTTCCACCTTATACATGCTAACGGAAATGCACACTTCCTTCCCCACCTCCTTTCCCCTCCATTCCCAACCATCCATCTCTGTCTCTTTCCCTTTGGTAACTGTGAATCTGTTCTTGTCTTCTGTGACACTGCTGTTTTTCTCCTTCAGTTTTTTATTTGTTCTTATACTCCAATGATGAGTGACGTCATTTTACCTATACATGTAGTCCAGAAATAGTTATGTTTGCTATGATGGTGCAGCTGTGCAATGCTGAGCTCTGCCCACCATCTGCTAGTGGCGTCTGCAGGAACAGCACTGTTGCCTGGAGATTCCATGATGTCACAGTGGGCTTCTTTCATGTAGACAGATTATGTCTGCTCAGAGAATTTGTTTCCCACTTCAGTGCCTGCTATCCTACACGGGGTGTACTTATGGTAAGGTTTGTGCTGAGCACCTTGACATCATCAGAGGAAATGGAAATGAGTTCCAAGACACTGCGTGTTTCTTTTTATTTTGGCATCAATACCAGTTACCTAAGCAACATTATTTTAATTAGACTACCCACATTATGAAATCCACACCATATACAGCATAAGGGTCACTGTCCATGAGCCCCGTATTTGCACTGTAGAAGCACGGCTCTTCTTTGCTGTTCCACCGCCTTCCTAGTGCCCACACGCTGCCCTCACATGTGTGCTACACGTAATGCCCCATTTTACCTCACTTTCATCCCTTCCAAGCCATTCCCCTCTGTCACTTTCCCTTTGGTAACCGTTAGTCCTCTCTTCAGTTCATGGAAGCTGCTACTGTCTTGTTCCTTCACTATTTTTCTTTTTTTTTAACTCTCCACAGTTGAGTGACATCAATTGCCACTTGACTTTCTCTTCGTGGCTTATTTCACTCAGAACAAAACCCACAAGTTCCATGCATGTTGCTGTAAATGGTAAGATTTGTTTTCTCCATATGGCTGAATAATATTCTACATCTCAAATACTGATGGACGTTAAGCTTGGCTTTTGTCAATACTTCAGTGAGAAACATAGGGGTTCAATTTTCGTTTTTAAAAAAATGGGCTGCTGCATTCTGCTTATATAGTTATAGATTTGTTTTTTTATGTTTATTCATATATGCCTTTACTGATTCATTAATTATTCATCTAAAATTACATGACAAACATTAATTTTGCAAGACCCACACTATAACCAAGATCAACCCAGTTACTTCCCTGAAGTCACTGTCCATGAGCATAGTAAGATACTGTATATACCATCTCCCCCAATCCACATTAATAATGCTAATCGTTATGCCTACCTTCTCCTTGCTTTCATATCTAACAACGCCGCTATCTTCCCCTTGGTAACTGTTACTCCAAACTCGTATTCTGTGAATCTGCTGATGTTTTGCTCCTTCAGTTTTATCTTGGCGCTTCGTCTCCACGCATGTGTTAAATCATTTGATACTTATTTTCTCTTCCTCACTTATTTCACTGAGCATAATATGCTCTAGCGCCATCCATGTTGCAGCAAATGCTAGGATTTGTTTTCTTGTGATGGCTGAGTAATATTCTTTTCTGTATATGTACCACATCTTCTATACCCATTAATCTACTGATGTCCATTAAGCTCGGTTTCTTTGAATAGTACTCTGATTAACATAGGGATGTATATATCTTTATTAGCTGGGCAGATTCATTGGTTTTATTGGAATCTTTAATGAATTTATTCTTTATTTACTTATTATTAATCTATACGTAAAAGTAATACGAGATTTTCTAGACTCCAACTGTCTCGAAATTCTTCCCAATGCCCCACTGCAGTCACTTCCATCAACAGAGCAATGTACTGTCGATTCACTGCCTGTGTTCACTGTTTGGTTCAGCCCTCACCGTGCACCCACAAAAACATTATATGTGCTAATCATAATGCAACCTTTCTCTCCCCACTGTTATCCCTCCATTCTCCCATGTCCACATTAGTCGTTTCCCCTTTGGTAACTGGTAGTTCATTCTTGGGCTCTGTGTGTCTGCCACTATTTTGCACCTTCAGTTCTTTCCTGCTTCTCTATCTGCACAGATTGGTCATATCATATGATACTTGTCCTCCTGTCTTATTTCATTGAAAATAAAACCAAATTCTTTCATCCATGTTGTCACAAATGGGAGGAGTTGTTCTCTTCTTATGGGTGAAAGGCAATGAATTGTTTATATGTACCACTTCTTCTTTATCCATTCATCTTCTGATGGAGATGGATCGGGTACTGTGAGTTGTGCTGCGATAAACAAGGGGGTGCACATACCTTTTTTAAATTGGGCTACTGCATTCTATCTACTTATCTATACAACTTTGTTTTCCACTATATATCTATCATCTGACAATCTATCTTCTTGCTATCTCACATCTATCATAGTCATCATCTATCTCTATCATCTATCATCTATCTGCAACTGTAATCTCTGAACCCATCTATGAGTATTTCTTATTTCTCATTAATACACAATTACATGAGTAACATTGTTTACTACAACTTCCATCACCAAAATATCCCCACATATCCCATTGCATTCACTATCCTCAAGTGCAATAAAATAATGTAGAATCACGAGTCTTCTCTGTGACGTACCGTCCTCCACGTAACCCAACCAACACTATGTACACTTATTCAATTGCACCGTTTTTAACCCCTTGTCCTACTTATCCCTCCACTATTACACAACCGGCCCAGTCTCTTTCCTTTGGTAACCACTAGTCCATTCATCTCTTCAGCGTGGCTTCTTCAGTTTGGTTATTTCACTTTTCTTCTATTTTTTATTACTCTGCTAGTGAGTGAAATCAGTTACCATGTTTCTGACACTCCATCGCTTATTTCACTGACCATAATTCTCTGCTATCTACATACATGTTGTTGTAAATGGTAGGATTTGTTTTCCTCATATGGCTGAATAATATCCCTCTCCTCATCTTCTCGTGGTTACTGAACTTTGCTACTATTAATGCTGTGGTTATAAACATAGGTAAGCACATGTCTTGTTTAAACTGTGCTGCTGTATTCTGTTACTCTGAATTTATTTTATTGCATTTGTTCATTTAATAATATCTCATTAATGTACAATTACATTAATAAAATTATTTGTGCTAGAACCTGCCAATCACAAAGAAACCCATGATTCGCAATTACAATCACACACCGTGAGCACAGTAAGATACTGTAGAATCACTACCTGTGTTCCCCGTTTTGTACAGCAATCCCCGTAATGCCCACCCACGCTATTCTTGGAAATCATATAGCACACTTTGTTTACTCCGCCCTCCGCCTCCAATCCCTCCTATCCAAAGCATACCCTTTCCCTATGTAAACTCCTAGTCCAACATTCAGTTCTGTGAATATGCTGATGTTATGCTTCTTCAGTTTTTCTTGGTTCTACATCTCTGCATATGGGTCAAATCATTTGACCCTTGTCTTCTTTCACCTCTTATTTCATAAGTAAAATGCAATCCAGATCCTTCCGACTTGTTGCAAATGTTAGGACTTTTTTTTCTTCTTATGACTGATTAATATGCAACTGTCGAAATGTACCAAAAGACGTTTACACATTAATCTACTGATGGACACTTACCTGGAATTCGATGAATAGTGCTGAGAAACCCTTGGATGTATATGCATTTTAAATTCGGCTTCTGAAATGGATTTTTTGGGAGTTTATTATTGATTTGTTGATTTACCATTAATCTACAATTACATGTGTAACGTATTTACTAGACGCCCTTTACTACGTTCCACCCAATCCCCCAATGCAGTCAATTCCATCACCAGAGCAATGTACCGTAGAATCGCTAATTGTCTTCTCTGCTGGTCGGCACACCACGTGCACCCATTCCCAAATTATACATGCTAACGGAAATGCACACTTTCTTCCCCACCTCCTTTCCCCTCCATTCCCAACCATCCATCTCTGTCCCTTTCCTTTTGGTAACTGTGAATCTGTTCTTGTCTTCTGTGACACTGCTGTTTTTCTCCTTCAGTTTTTTCTTTGTTCTTATACTCCAATGATGAGTGACGTCATTTTACCTATACATGTAGGCCAGAAATAGTTATGTTTGCTATGATGGTGCAGCTGTGCAAGGCTGAGCTCTGCCCACCATCTGCTAGTGGCGTTTGCAGGAACAGCACTGTTGCCTGGAGATTCCATGATGTCACAGTGGGCTTCTTTCATGTAGACAGATTATGTCTGCTCAGAGAATTTGTTTCCCACTTCAGTGCCTGCTATCCTACACGGGGTGTACTTATGGTAAGGTTTGTGCTGAGCACCTTGACAGCATCAGAGGAAATGGAAATGAGTTCCAAGACACTGCGTGTTTCTTTATATTTTGGCATCAATACCAGTTACCTAAGCAACATTATTTTAATTAGACTACCCACATTATGAAATCCACACCATATACAGCATAAGGGTCACTGTCCATTAGCCCCGTATTGCACTGTAGAAGCACGGCTCTTCTTTGCTGTTCCACCACCTTCCTAGTGCCCACACCCTGCCCACACATGTGTGCTACACGTAATGCCCCATTTTACCTCACTTTCCTCCCTTCCAAGCCATTCCCCTCTGTCACTTTCCCTTTGGTAACCGTTAGTCCTCTCTTCAGTTCATGGAAGCTGCTACTGTCTTGTTCCTTCACTATTTTTCTTTTTTTTTGAATTCTCCACAGTTGAGTGACTTCAATTGCCACTTGACTTTCTCTTTGTGGCTTATTTCACTCAGAACAATACCCACAAGTTCCATGCATGTTGCTGTAAATGGTAAGATTTGTTTTCTTCATATGGCTGAATAATATTCTACATCTCATATACTGATGGACGTTAAGCTTGGCTTTTGTCAATACTTCAGTGAGAAACATAGGGGTGCAATTTTCGTTTTTAAAATGGGCTGCTGCATTCTGCTTATATATTTATAGATTTGTTTTTTTATGTTTATTCATATATGCCTTTACTGATTCATTAATTATTAATCTAAAATTACATGACAAACATTAATTTTACAAGACCCACACTATAACCAAGATCAACCCAGTTACTTCCCTGAAGTCACTGTCCATGAGCATAGTAAGATACTGTATATACCATCTCGCCCAATCCACATTAATAATGCTAATCGTTATGCCTACCTTCTCCTTGCTTTCATATCTAACAACGCCACTATCTTCCCCTTGGTAACTGTTACTCCAAACTCGTATTCTGTGAATCTGCTGATGTTTTGCTCCTTCAGTTTTATCTTGGCGCTTCGTCTCCACGCATGTGTTAAATCATTTGATACTTATTTTCTCTTCCTCACTTATTTCACTGAGCATAATATGCTCTAGCGCCATCCATGTTGCAGCAAATGCTAGGATTTGTTTTCTTGTGATGGCTGAGTAATATTCCTTTCTGTATATGTACCACATCTTCTATACCCATTAATCTACTGATGTCCATTAAGTTCGGTTTCTTTGAAAAGTACTCTGATTAACATAGGGATATATATATCTTTATTAGCTGGGCAGATTCATTGGTTTTATTGCATTCTTTAATTAATTTATTCTTTATTTACTTATTATTAATCTATACGTAAAAGGATAACGAGTTTTTCTAGACTCCAACTGTCTCGAAATTCTTCCCAATGCCCCACTGCAGTCACTTCCATCAACAGAGCAATGTACTGTCGATTCACTGCCTGTGTTCACTGTTTGGTTCAGCCCTCACCGTGCACCCACATAAACAATATATTTGCTAATCATAATGCATCCTTTCTCTCCCCACTGTTATCCCTATATTCTCCCATGTCCACTTTAGTCGTTTCCCCTTTGGTAACTGGTAGTTCATTCTTGGGCTCTGTGTGTCTGCCACTATTCTGCACCTTCAGTTCTTTCCTGCTTCTCTATCTGCACAGATTGGTCATATCATATGATACTTGTCCTCCTGTCTTATTTCATTGAAAATAAAACCAAATTCTTTCATCCATGTTGTCACAAATGGGAGGAATTGTTCTCTTATTATGGGTGAAAGGCAATGAATTGTTTATATGTACCACTTCTTCTTTATCCATTCATCTTCTGATGGAGATGGATCGGGTACTGTGAATTGTGCTGCGATAAACAAGGGGGTGCACATACCTTTTTTAAATTGGGCTACTGCATTCTATCTACTTATCTATACAACTTTGTTTTCCACTATATATCTATCATCTGACAATCTATCTTCTTGCTATCTCACATCTATCATAGTCATCATCTATCTCTATCATCTATCATCTATCTGCAACTGTAATCTCTGAACCCATCTATGAGTATTTCTTATTTCTCATTAATACACAATTACATGCGTAACATTGTTTACTACAACTTCCATCACCAAAATATCCCCACATATCCCATTGCATTCACTATCCTCCAGTGCAATAAAATAATGTAGAATCACTAGTCTTCCCTGTGACGTACCGTCCTCCACGTAACCCAACCAACACTATGTACACTTATTCAATTGCACCGTTTTTAACCCCTGTCCTACTTATCCCTCCACTATAACACAACCGGCCCAGTCTCTTTCCTTGGGTAACCACTAGTCCATTCATCTCTTCAGCGTGGCTTCTTCAGTTTGGTTATTTCACTTTTCTTCTATTTTTTATTACTCTGCTAGTGAGTGAAATCAGTTACCATGTTTCTGACACTCCATCGCTTATTTCACTGACCATAATTCTCTGCTATCTACATACATGTTGTTGTAAATGGTAGGATTTGTTTTCCTCATATGGCTGAATAATATCCCTCTCCTCATCTTCTCGTGGTTACTGAACTTTGCTACTATTAATGCTGTGG
The DNA here is from genome assembly GCF_030020395.1 of Manis pentadactyla. Taxonomy (NCBI): domain Eukaryota; kingdom Metazoa; phylum Chordata; class Mammalia; order Pholidota; family Manidae; genus Manis; species Manis pentadactyla. Next base: position 15,263,622 of record NC_080039.1, read on the forward strand.
TTATAAATATAGGTGAGCACATGTCTTGTTTAAACTGTGCTGCTGTATTCTGTTACTCTGTATTTATTTTATTGCATTTGTTCATTTAATAATATCTCATTAATGTACAATTACATTAATAAAATTATTTGTGCTAGAACCTGCCAATCACAAAGAAACCCAGGATTCGCAATTACAATCACACACCGTGAGCACAGTAAGATACTGTAGAATCACTACCTGTGTTCCCCGTTTTGTACAGCAATCCCCGTAATGCCCACCCACGCTATTCTTGGAAATCATATAGCACACTTTGTTTACTCCGCCCTCCGCCTCCAATCCCTCCTATCCAAAGCATACCCTTTCCCTATGTAAACTCCTAGTCCAACATTCAGTTCTGTGAATATGCTGATGTTATGCTTCTTCAGTTTTTCTTGGTTCTACATCTCTGCAGATGGGTCAAATCATTTGACCCTTGTCTTCTTTCACCTCTTATTTCATAAGTAAAATGCAATCCAGATCCTTCCGACTTGTTGCAAATGTTAGGACTTTTTTTTCTTCTTATGACTGATTAATATGCAACTGTCGAAATGTACCAAAAGACGTTTACACATTAATCTACTGATGGACACTTACCTGGGCTTCGATGAATAGTGCTGAGAAACCCTTGGATGTATATGCATTTTAAATTCGGCTTCTGAAATGGATTTTTTGAGAGTTTATTATTGATTTGTTGATTTACCATTAATCTACAATTACATGTGTAACGTATTTACTAGACGCCCTTTACTACGTTCCACCCAATCCCCCAATGCAGTCAATTCCATCACCAGAGCAATGTACCGTAGATTCGCTAATTGTCTTCTCTGCTGGTCGGCACACCACGTGCACCCATTCCCAAATTATACATGCTAACGGAAATGCACACTTTCTTCCCCACCTCCTTTCCCCTCCATTCCCAACCATCCATCTCTGTCCCTTTCCTTTTGGTAACTGTGAATCTGTTCTTGTCTTCTGTGACACTGCTGTTTTTCTCCTTCAGTTTTTTCTTTGTTCTTATACTCCAATGATGAGTGACGTCATTTTACCTATACATGTAGGCCAGAAATAGTTATGTTTGCTATGATGGTGCAGCTGTGCAAGGCTGAGCTCTGCCCACCATCTGCTAGTGGCGTTTGCAGGAACAGCACTGTTGCCTGGAGATTCCATGATGTCACAGTGGGCTTCTTTCATGTAGACAGATTATGTCTGCTCAGAGAATTTGTTTCCCACTTCAGTGCCTGCTATCCTACACGGGGTGTACTTATGGTAAGGTTTGTGCTGAGCACCTTGACAGCATCAGAGGAAATGGAAATGAGTTCCAAGACACTGCGTGTTTCTTTATATTTTGGCATCAATACCAGTTACCTAAGCAACATTATTTTAATTAGACTACCCACATTATGAAATCCACACCATATACAGCATAAGGGTCACTGTCCATGAGCCCCGTATTGCACTGTAGAAGCACGGCTCTTCTTTGCTGTTCCACCACCTTCCTAGTGCCCACACCCTGCCCACACATGTGTGCTACACGTAATGCCCCATTTTACCTCACTTTCCTCCCTTCCAAGCCATTCCCCTCTGTCACTTTCCCTTTGGTAACCGTTAGTCCTCTCTTCAGTTCATGGAAGCTGCTACTGTCTTGTTCCTTCACTATTTTTCTTTTTTTTTGAATTCTCCACAGTTGAGTGACTTCAATTGCCACTTGACTTTCTCTTCGTGGCTTATTTCACTCAGAACAATACCCACAAGTTCCATGCATGTTGCTGTAAATGGTAAGATTTGTTTTCTTCATATGGCTGAATAATATTCTACATCTCATATACTGATGGACGTTAAGCTTGGCTTTTGTCAATACTTCAGTGAGAAACATAGGGGTGCAATTTTCGTATTTAAAATGGGCTGCGGCATTCTGCTTATATATTTATAGATTTGTTTTTTTATGTTTATTCATATATGCCTTTACTGATTCATTAATTATTAATCTAAAATTACATGACAAACATTAATTTTACAAGACCCACACTATAACCAAGATCAACCCAGTTACTTCCCTGAAGTCACTGTCCATGAGCATAGTAAGATACTGTATATACCATCTCGCCCAATCCACATTAATAATGCTAATCGTTATGCCTACCTTCTCCTTGCTTTCATATCTAACAACGCCACTATCTTCCCCTTGGTAACTGTTACTCCAAACTCGTATTCTGTGAATCTGCTGATGTTTTGCTCCTTCAGTTTTATCTTGGCGCTTCGTCTCCACGCATGTGTTAATTCATTTGATACTTATTTTCTCTTCCTCACTTATTTCACTGAGCATAATATGCTCTAGCGCCATCCATGTTGCAGCAAATGCTAGGATTTGTTTTCTTGTGATGGCTGAGTAATATTCCTTTCTGTATATGTACCACATCTTCTATACCCATTAATCTATTGATGTCCATTAAGTTCGGTTTCTTTGAAAAGTACTCTGATTAACATAGGGATATATATATCTTTATTAGCTGGGCAGATTCATTGGTTTTATTGCATTCTTTAATTAATTTATTCTTTATTTACTTATTATTAATCTATACGTAAAAGGATAACGAGTTTTTCTAGACTCCAACTGTCTCGAAATTCTTCCCAATGCCCCACTGCAGTCACTTCCATCAACAGAGCAATGTACTGTCGATTCACTGCCTGTGTTCACTGTTTGGTTCAGCCCTCACCGTGCACCCACATAAACAATATATTTGCTAATCATAATGCATCCTTTCTCTCCCCACTGTTATCCCTCCATTCTCCCATGTCCACTTTAGTCGTTTCCCCTTTGGTAACTGGTAGTTCATTCTTGGGCTCTGTGTGTCTGCCACTATTTTGCACCTTCAGTTCTTTCCTGCTTCTCTATCTGCACAGATTGGTCATATCATATGATACTTGTCCTCCTGTCTTATTTCATTGAAAATAAAACCATATTCTTTCATCCATGTTGTCACAAATGGGAGGAATTGTTCTCTTATTATGGGTGAAAGGCAATGAATTGTTTATATGTACCACTTCTTCTTTATCCATTCATCTTCTGATGGAGATGGATCGGGTACTGTGAATTGTGCTGCGATAAACAAGGGGGTGCACATACCTTTTTTAAATTGGGCTACTGCATTCTATCTACTTATCTATACAACTTTGTTTTCCACTATATATCTATCATCTGACAATCTATCTTCTTGCTATCTCACATCTATCATAGTCATCATCTATCTCTATCATCTATCATCTATCTGCAACTGTAATCTCTGAACCCATCTATGAGTATTTCTTATTTCTCATTAATACACAATTACATGAGTAACATTGTTTACTACAACTTCCATCACCAAAATATCCCCACATATCCCATTGCATTCACTATCCTCCAGTGCAATAAAATAATGTAGAATCACTAGTCTTCCCTGTGACGTACCGTCCTCCACGTAACCCAACCAACACTATGTACACTTATTCAATTGCACCGTTTTTAACCCCTGTCCTACTTATCCCTCCACTATAACACAACCGGCCCAGTCTCTTTCCTTGGGTAACCACTAGTCCATTCATCTCTTCAGCGTAGCTTCTTCAGTTTGGTTATTTCACTTTTCTTCTATTTTTTATTACTCTGCTAGTGAGTGAAATCAGTTACCATGTTTCTGACACTCCATCGCTTATTTCACTGACCATAATTCTCTGCTATCTACATACATGTTGTTGTAAATGGTAGGATTTGTTTTCCTCATATGGCTGAATAATATCCCTCTCCTCATCTTCTCGTGGTTACTGAACTTTGCTACTATTAATGCTGTGGTTATAAATATAGGTGAGCACATGTCTTGTTTAAACTGTGCTGCTGTATTCTGTTACTCTGTATTTATTTTATTGCATTTGTTCATTTAATAATATCTCATTAATGTACAATTACATTAATAAAATTATTTGTGCTAGAACCTGCCAATCACAAAGAAACCCAGGATTCGCAATTACAATCACACACCGTGAGCACAGTAAGATACTGTAGAATCACTACCTGTGTTCCCCGTTTTGTACAGCAATCCCCGTAATGCCCACCCACGCTATTCTTGGAAATCATATAGCACACTTTGTTTACTCCGCCCTCCGCCTCCAATCCCTCCTATCCAAAGCATACCCTTTCCCTATGTAAACTCCTAGTCCAACATTCAGTTCTGTGAATATGCTGATGTTATGCTTCTTCAGTTTTTCTTGGTTCTACATCTCTGCAGATGGGTCAAATCATTTGACCCTTGTCTTCTTTCACCTCTTATTTCATAAGTAAAATGCAATCCAGATCCTTCCGACTTGTTGCAAATGTTAGGACTTTTTTTTCTTCTTATGACTGATTAATATGCAACTGTCGAAATGTACCAAAAGACGTTTACACATTAATCTACTGATGGACACTTACCTGGGCTTCGATGAATAGTGCTGAGAAACCCTTGGATGTATATGCATTTTAAATTCGGCTTCTGAAATGGATTTTTTGAGAGTTTATTATTGATTTGTTGATTTACCATTAATCTACAATTACATGTGTAACGTATTTACTAGACGCCCTTTACTACGTTCCACCCAATCCCCCAATGCAGTCAATTCCATCACCAGAGCAATGTACCGTAGAATCGCTAATTGTCTTCTCTGCTGGTCGGCACACCACGTGCACCCATTCCCAAATTATACATGCTAACGGAAATGCACACTTTCTTCCCCACCTTCTTTCCCCTCCATTCCCAACCATCCATCTCTGTCCCTTTCCTTTTGGTAACTGTGAATCTGTTCTTGTCTTCTGTGACACTGCTGTTTTTCTCCTTCAGTTTTTTCTTTGTTCTTATACTCCAATGATGAGTGACGTCATTTTACCTATACATGTAAGCCAGAAATAGTTATGTTTGCTATGATGGTGCAGCTGTGCAAGGCTGAGCTCTGCCCACCATCTGCTAGTGGCGTTTGCAGGAACAGCACTGTTGCCTGGAGATTCCATGATGTCACAGTGGGCTTCTTTCATGTAGACAGATTATGTCTGCTCAGAGAATTTGTTTCCCACTTCAGTGCCTGCTATCCTACACGGGGTGTACTTATGGTAAGGTTTGTGCTGAGCACCTTGACAGCATCAGAGGAAATGGAAATGAGTTCCAAGACACTGCGTGTTTCTTTATATTTTGGCATCAATACCAGTTACCTAAGCAACATTATTTTAATTAGACTACCCACATTATGAAATCCACACCATATACAGCATAAGGGTCACTGTCCATGAGCCCCGTATTGCACTGTAGAAGCACGGCTCTTCTTTGCTGTTCCACCACCTTCCTAGTGCCCACACCCTGCCCACACATGTGTGCTACACGTAATGCCCCATTTTACCTCACTTTCCTCCCTTCCAAGCCATTCCCCTCTGTCACTTTCCCTTTGGTAACCGTTAGTCCTCTCTTCAGTTCATGGAAGCTGCTACTGTCTTGTTCCTTCACTATTTTTCTTTTTTTTTGAATTCTCCACAGTTGAGTGACTTCAATTGCCACTTGACTTTCTCTTCGTGGCTTATTTCACTCAGAACAATACCCACAAGTTCCATGCATGTTGCTGTAAATGGTAAGAGTTGTTTTCTTCATATGGCTGAATAATATTCTACATCTCATATACTGATGGACGTTAAGCTTGGCTTTTGTCAATACTTCAGTGAGAAACATAGGGGTGCAATTTTCGTTTTTAAAATGGGCTGCTGCATTCTGCTTATATATTTATAGATTTGTTTTTTTATGTTTATTCATATATGCCTTTACTGATTCATTAATTATTAATCTAAAATTACATGACAAACATTAATTTTACAAGACCCACACTATAACCAAGATCAACCCAGTTACTTCCCTGAAGTCACTGTCCATGAGCATAGTAAGATACTGTATATACCATCTCGCCCAATCCACATTAATAATGCTAATCGTTATGCCTACCTTCTCCTTGCTTTCATATCTAACAACGCCACTATCTTCCCCTTGGTAACTGTTACTCCAAACTCGTATTCTGTGAATCTGCTGATGTTTTGCTCCTTCAGTTTTATCTTGGCGCTTCGTCTCCACGCATGTGTTAATTCATTTGATACTTATTTTCTCTTCCTCACTTATTTCACTGAGCATATTATGCTCTAGCGCCATCCATGTTGCAGCAAATGCTAGGATTTGTTTTCTTGTGATGGCTGAGTAATATTCCTTTCTGTATATGTACCACATCTTCTATACCCATTAATCTATTGATGTCCATTAAGTTCGGTTTCTTTGAAAAGTACTCTGATTAACATAGGGATATATATATCTTTATTAGCTGGGCAGATTCATTGGTTTTATTGCATTCTTTAATTAATTTATTCTTTATTTACTTATTATTAATCTATACGTAAAAGGATAACGAGTTTTTCTAGACTCCAACTGTCTCGAAATTCTTCCCAATGCCCCACTGCAGTCACTTCCATCAACAGAGCAATGTACTGTCGATTCACTGCCTGTGTTCACTGTTTAGTTCAGCCCTCACCGTGCACCCACATAAACAATATATTTGCTAATCATAATGCATCCTTTCTCTCGCCACTGTTATCCCTATATTCTCCCATGTCCACTTTAGTCGTTTCCCCTTTTTTAACTGGTAGTTCATTCTTGGGCTCTGTGTGTCTGCCACTATTCTGCACCTTCAGTTCTTTCCTGCTTCTCTATCTGCACAGATTGGTCATATCATATGATACTTGTCCTCCTGTCTTATTTCATTGAAAATAAAACCAAATTCTTTCATCCATGTTGTCACAAATGGGAGGAATTGTTCTCTTATTATGGGTGAAAGGCAATGAATTGTTTATATGTACCACTTCTTCTTTATCCATTCATCTTCTGTTGGAGATGGATCGGGTACTGTGAATTGTGCTGCGATAAACAAGGGGGTGCACATACCTTTTTTAAATTGGGCTACTGCATTCTATCTACTTATCTATACAACTTTGTTTTCCACTATATATCTATCATCTGACAATCTATCTTCTTGCTATCTCACATCTATCATAGTCATCATCTATCTCTATCATCTATCATCTATCTGCAACTGTAATCTCTGAACCCATCTATGAGTATTTCTTATTTCTCATTAATACACAATTACATGAGTAACATTGTTTACTACAACTTCCATCACCAAAATATCCCCACATATCCCATTGCATTCACTATCCTCCAGTGCAATAAAATAATGTAGAATCACTAGTCTTCCCTGTGACGTACCGTCCTCCACGTAACCCAACCAACACTATGTACACTTATTCAATTGCACCGTTTTTAACCCCTGTCCTACTTATCCCTCCACTATAACACAACCGGCCCAGTCTCTTTCCTTTGGTAACCACTAGTCCATTCATCTCTTCAGCGTGGCTTCTTCAGTTTGGTTATTTCACTTTTCTTCTATTTTTTATTACTCTGCTAGTGAGTGAAATCAGTTACCATGTTTCTGACACTCCATCGCTTATTTCACTGACCATAATTCTCTTCTATCTACATACATGTTGTTGTAAATGGTAGGATTTGTTTTCCTCATATGGCTGAATAATATCCCTCTCCTCATCTTCTCGTGGTTACTGAACTTTGCTACTATTAATGCTGTGGTTATAAATATAGGTGAGCACGTCTTGTTTAAACTGTGCTGCTGTATTCTGTTACTCTGTATTTATTTTATTGCATTTGTTCATTTAATAATATCTCATTAATGTACAATTACATTAATAAAATTATTTGTGCTAGAACCTGCCAATCACAAAGAAACCCAGGATTCGCAATTACAATCACACACTGTGAGCACAGTAAGATACTGTAGAATCACTACCTGTGTTCCCCGTTTTGTACAGCAATCCCCGTAATGCCCACCCACGCTATTCTTGGAAATCATATAGCACACTTTGTTTACTTCGCCCTCCGCCTCCAATCCCTCCTATCCAAAGCATACCCTTTCCCTATGTAAACTCCTAGTCCAACATTCAGTTCTGTGAATATGCTGATGTTATGCTTCTTCAGTTTTTCTTAGTTCTACATCTCTACAGATGGGTCAAATCATTTGACCCTTGTCTTCTTTCACCTCTTATTTCATAAGTAAAATGCAATCCAGATCCTTCCGACTTGTTGCAAATGTTAGGACTTTTTTTTCTTCTTATGACTGATTAATATGCAACTGTCGAAATGTACCAAAAGACGTTTACACATTAATCTACTGATGGACACATACCTGGGCTTCGATGAATAGTGCTGAGAAACCCTTGGATGTATATGCATTTTAAATTCGGGTTCTGAAATGGATTTTTTGGGAGTTTATTATTGATTTGTTGATTTACCATTAATCTACAATTACATGTGTAACGTATTTACTAGACGCCCTTTACTACGTTCCACCCAATCCTCCCCTGCAGTCAATTCCATCACCAGAGCAATGTACCGTAGAATCGCTAATTGTCTTCTCTGCTGGTCGGCACACCACGTGCACCCATTCCCAAATTATACATGCTAACGGAAATGCACACTTTCTTCACCACCTCCTTTCCCCTCCATTCCCAACCATCCATCTCTGTCTCTTTCCCTTTGGTAACTGTGAATCTGTTCTTGTCTTCTGTGACACTGCTGTTTTTCTACTTCAGTTTTTTCTTTGTTCTTATACTCCAATGATGAGTGGCGTCATTTTACCTATACATGTAGTCCAGAAATAGTTATGTTTGCTATGATGGTGCAGCTGTGCAAGGCTGATCTCTGCCCACCATCTGCTAGTGGCGTCTGCAGGAACAGCACTGTTGCCTGGAGATTCCATGATGTCACAGTGGGCTTCTTTCATGTAGACAGATTATGTCTGCTCAGAGAATTTGTTTCCCACTTCAGTGCCTGCTATACTACACGGGTGTACTAATGGTAAGGTTTGTGCTGAGCACCTTGACAGCATCAGAGGAAATGGAAATGAGTTCCAAGACACTGCGTGTTTCTTTTTATTTTGGCATCAATACCAGTTACCTAAGCAACATTGTTTTAATTGGACTACCCACATTATGAAATCCACACCATATACAGCTTAAGGGTCCCTGTCCATGAGCCCCGTATTGCACTGTAGAAGCACGGCTCTTCTTTGCTGTTCCACCACCTTCCTAGTGCCCACACCCTGCCCACACATGTGTGCTATACGTAATGCCCCATTTTACCTCACTTTCCTCCCTTCCAAGCCATTCCCCTCTGTCACTTTCCCTTTGGTAACCGTTAGTCCTCTCTTCAGTTCATGGAAGCTGCTACTGTCTTGTTCCTTCACTATTTTTCTTTTTTTTGAATTCTCCACAGTTGAGTGACATCAATTGCCACTTGACTTTCTCTTCGTGGCTTATTTCACTCAGAACAATACCCACAAGTTCCATGCATGTTGCTGTAAATGGTAAGATTTGTTTTCTTCATATGGCTGAATAATATTCTACATCTCATATACTGATGGACGTTAAGCTTGGCTTTTGTCAATACTTCAGTGAGAAACATAGGGGTGCAATTTTCGTTTTTAAAATGGGCTGCTGCATTCTGCTTATATATTTATAGATTTGTTTTTTTATGTTTATTCATATATGCCTTTACTGATTCATTAATTATTAATCTAAAATTACATGACAAACATTAATTTTACAAGACCCACACTATGACCAAGATCAACCCAGTTACTTCCCTGAAGTCACTGTCCATGAGCATAGTAAGATAATGTATATACCATCTCCCCCAATCCACATTAATAATGCTAATCGTTATGCCTACCTTCTCCTTGCTTTCATATCTAACAACGCCACTATCTTCCCCTTGGTAACTGTTACACCAAACTCGTATTCTGTGAATCTGCTGATGTTTTGCTCCTTTAGTTTTATCTTGGCGCTTCGTCTCCACGCATGTGTTAAATCATTTGATACTTATTTTCTCTTCCTCACTTATTTCACTGAGCATAATATGCTCTAGCGCCATCCATGTTGCAGCAAATGCTAGGATTTGTTTTCTTGTGATGGCTGAGTAATATTCCTTTCTGTATATGTACCACATCTTCTATACCCATTAATCTATTGATGTCCATTAAGCTCGGTTTCTTTGAATAGTACTCTGATTAACAAAGGGATATATATATCTTTATTAGCTGGGCAGATTCATTGGTTTTATTGGATTCTTTAATTAATTTATTCTTTATTTACTTATTATTAATCTATACGTAAAAGTATAACATGAGATTTTCTAGACTCCAACTGTCTCGAAATTCTTCCCAATGCCCCACTGCAGTCACTTCCATCAACAGAGCTATGTACTGTCGATTCACTGCCTGTCTTCACTGTTTGGTTCAGCCCTCACCGTGCACCCACAAAAACATTATATGTGCTAATCATAATGCAACCTTTCTCTCCCCACTGTTATCCCTCCATTCTCCCATGTCCACATTAGTCGTTTCCCCTTTGGTAACTGGTAGTTCATTCTTGGGCTCTGTGTGTCTGCCACTATTTTGCACCTTCAGTTCTTTCCTGCTTCTCTATCTGCACAGATTGGTCATATCATATGATACTTGTCCTCCTGTCTTATTTCATTGAAAATAAAACCAAATTCTTTCATCCATGTTGTCACAAATGGGAGGAATTGTTCTCTTCTTATGGGTGAAAGGCAATGAATTGTTTATATATACCACTTCTTCTTTATCCATTCATCTTCTGATGGAGATGGGTCGGGTACTGTGAATTGTGCTGCGATAAACAAGGGGGTGCACATAACTTTTTTAAATTGGGCTACTGCATTCTATCTACTTATCTATACAACTTTGTTTTCCACTATATATCTATCATCTATCTTCTTGCTATCTCACATCTATCATAGTCATCATCTATCTCTATCATCTATCATCTATCTGCAACTGTAATGTCTGAACCCATCTATGAGTATTTCTTATTTCTCATTAATACACAATTACATGAGTAACATTGTTTACTACAACTTCCATCACCAAAATATCCCCACATATCCCATTGCATTCACTATCCTCCAGTGCAATAAAATAATGTAGAATCACGAGTCTTCTCTGTGACGTACCGACCTCCACGTAACCCAAGCAACACTATGTACACTTATTCAATTGCACCGTTTTTAACCCCCTGTCCTACTTATCCCTCCACTATAACACAACCGGCCCAGTCTCTTTCCTTTGGTAACCACTAGTCCATTCATCTCTTCAGCGTGGCTTCTTCAGTTTGGTTATTTCACTTTTCTTCTATTTTTTATTACTCTGCTAGTGAGTGAAATCAGTTACCATGTTTCTGACACTCCATCGCTTATTTCACTGACCATAATTCTCTGCTATCTACATACATGTTGTTGTAAATGGTAGGATTTGTTTTCCTCATATGGCTGAATAATATCCCTCTCCTCATCTTCTCGTGGTTACTGAACTTTGCTACTATTAGTGCTGTGGTTATAAACATAGGTGAGCACATGTCTTGTTTAAACTGTGCTGCTGTGTTCTGCTACTCTGTATTTATTTTATTGCATTTGTTCATTTAATAATATCTCATTAATGTACAATTACATTAATAAAATTATTTGTGCTAGAACCTGCCAATCACAAAGCAACCCAGGATTCGCAATTACAATCACACACCGTGAGCACCGTAAGATACTGTAGAATCACTACCTGTGTTCCCCGTTTTGTACAGCAATCCCCGTAATGCCCACCCACGCTATTCTTGGAAATCATATAGCACACTTTGTTTACTCCGCCCTCCGCCTCCAATCCCTAATATCCAAAGCATACCCTTTCCCTATGTAAACTCCTAGTCCAACATTCAGTTCTGTGAATATGCTGATGTTATGCTTCTTCAGTTTTTCTTGTTTCTACATCTCTACAGATGGGTCAAATCATTTGACCCTTGTCTTCCTTCACCTCTTATTTCATGAGTAAAATGCAATCCAGATCCTTCCGACTTGTTGCAAATGTTAGGACTTTTTTTCTTCTTATGACTGATTAATATGCAACTGTCGAAATGTACCAAAAGACGTTTACACATTAATCTACTGATGGACACTTACCTGGGCTTCGATGAATAGTGCTGATAAACCCTTGGATGTATATGCATTTTAAATTCGGCTTCTGAAATGGACTTTTTGAGAGTTTATTATTGATTTGTTGATTTACCATTAATCTATAATTACATGTTTAACGTATTTACTAGACGCCCTTTACTACGTTCCACCCAATCCCCCCCTGCAGTCAATTCCATCACCAGAGCAATGTAACGTACAATCGCTAATTGTCTTCTCTGCTGCTCAGCACACCACGTGCACCCATTCCCACCTTATACATGCTAACGGAAATGCACACTTTCTTCCCCACCTCCTTTCCCCTCCATTCCCAACCATCCATCTCTGTCCCTTTCCCTTTGGTTACTGTGAATCTGTTCTTGTCTTCTGTGACACTGCTGTTTTTCTCCTTCAGTTTTTTCTTTGTTCTTATACTCCAATGATGAGTGACGTCATTTTACCTATACATGTAGGCCAGAAATAGTTATGTTTTCTATGATGGTGCAGCTGTGCAAGGCTGAGCTCTGCCCACCATCTGCTAGTGGCGTCTGCAGGAACAGCACTTTTGCCTTTAGATTCCATGATGTCACAGTGGGCTTCTTTCATGTAGACAGATTATGTCGGCTCAGAGTATTTGTTTCCCACTTCAGTGCCTGCTATCCTACACGGGGTGTACTTATGGTAAGGTTTGTGCTGAGCACCTTGACAGCATCAGAGGAAACGGAAATGAGTTCCAAGACACTGCGTGTTTCTTTTTATTTCGGCATCAATACCAGTTACCTAAGCAACATTATTTTAATTAGACTACCCACATTATGAAATCCACACCATATACAGCATAAGGGTCACTGTCCATGAGCCCCGTATTGCACTGTAGAAGCACGGCTCTTCTTTGCTGTTCCACCACCTTCCTAGTGCCCACACCCTGCCCTCACATGTGTGCTACACGTAATGCCCCATTTTACCTCACTTTCCTCCCTTCCAAGCCATTCCCCTCTGTCACTTTCCCTTTGGTAACCGTTAGTCCTCTCTTCAGTTCATGGAAGCTGCTACTGTCTTGTTCCTTCACTATTTTTCTTTTTTTTTTAATTCTCCACAGTTGAGTGACATCAATTGCCACTTGACTTTCTCTACGTGGCTTATTTCACTCAGAACAATACCCACAAGTTCCATGCATGTTGCTGTAAATGGTAAAATTTGTTTTCTTCATATGGCTGAATAATATTCTACATCTCATATACTGATGGACGTTAAGCTTGGCTTTTGTCAATACTTCAGTGAGAAACATAGGGGTGCAATTTTCGTTTTTAAAATGGGCTGCTGCATTCTGCTTATATATTTATAGATTTGTTTTTTTATGTTTATTCATATATGCCTTTACTGATTCATTAATTATTAATCTAAAATTACATGACAAACATTAATTTTACAAGACCCACACTATAACCAAGATCAACCCAGTTACTTCCCTGAAGTCACTGTCCATGAGCATAGTAAGATACTTTATATACCATCTCCCCCAATCCACATTAATAATGCTAATCGTTATGCCTACCTTCTCCTTGCTTTCATATCTAACAACGCCACTATCTTCCCCTTGGTAACTGTTACTCCAAACTCGTATTCTGTGAATCTGCTGATGTTTTGCTCCTTCAGTTTTATCTTGGCGCTTCGTCTCCACGCATGTGTTAAATCATTTGATACTTATTTTCTCTTCCTCACTTATTTCACTGAGCATAATATGCTCTAGCGCCATCCATGTTGCAGCAAATGCTAGGATTTGTTTTCTTATGATGGCTGAGTAATATTCCTTTCTGTATATGTACCACATCTTCTATACCCATTAATCTATTGATGTCCATTAAGCTCGGTTTCTTTGAATAGTACTCTGATTAAAATAGGGATATATATATCTTTATTAGCTGGGCAGATTCATTGGTTTTATTGGATTTTTTAATTAATTTATTCTTTATTTACTTATTATTAATATATACGTAAAAGTATAACATGAGATTTTCTAGACTCCAACTGTCTCGAAATCCTTCCCAATGCCCCACTGCAGTCACTTCCATCAACAGAGCTATGTACTGTCGATTCACTGCCTGTGTTCACTGTTTGGTTCAGCCCTCACCGTGCACCCACAAAAACATTATATGTGCTAATCATAATGCAACCTTTCTCTCCCCACTGTTATCCCTCCATTCTCCCATGTCCACATTAGTCGTTTCCCCTTTGGTAACTGGTAGTTCATTCTTGGGCTCTGTGTGTCTGCCACTATTTTGCACCTTCAGTTCTTTCCTGCTTCTCTATCTGCACAGATTGGTCATATCATATGATACTTGTCCTCCTGTCTTATTTCATTGAAAATAAAACCAAATTCTTTCATCCATGTTGTCACAAATGGGAGGAATTGTTCTCTTCTTATGGGTGAAAGGCAATGAATTGTTTATATATACCACTTCTTCTTTATCCATTCATCTTCTGATGGAGATGGATCGGGTACTGTGAATTGTGCTGCGATAAACAAGGGGGTGCACATACCTTTTTTAAACTGGGCTCCTTCATTCTATCTACTTATCTATACAACTTTGTTTTCCACTATATATCTATCATCTGACAATCTATCTTCTTGCAATCTCACATCTATCATAGTCATCATCTTTCTCTATCATCTATCATCTATCTGCAACTGTAATGTCTGAACCCATCTATGAGTATTTCTTATTTCTCATTAATACACAATTACATGAGTAACATTGTTTACTACAACTTCCATCACCAAAATATCCCCACATATCCCATTGCATTCACTATCCTCCAGTGCAATAAAATAATGTAGAATCACTAGTCTTCTCTGTGACGTACCGTCCTCCACGTAACCCAACCAACACTAAGTACACTTATTCAATTGCACCGTTTTTAACCCCCTGTCCTACTTATCCCTCCACTATAACACAACCGGCCCAGTCTCTTTCCTTTGGTAACCACTAGTCCATTCATCTCTTCAGCGTGGCTTCTTCAGTTTGGCTATTTCACTTTTCTTCTATTTTTTATTACTCTGCTAGTGAGTGAAATCAGTTACCATGTTTCTGACACTCCATCGCTTATTTCACTGACCATAATTCTCTGCTATCTACATACATGTTGTTGTAAATGGTAGGATTTGTTTTCCTCATATGGCTGAATAATATCCCTCTCCTCATCTTCTCGTGGTTACTGAACTTTGCTACTATTAATGCTGTGGTTATAAACATAGGTGAGCACATGTCTTGTTTAAACTGTGCTGCTGTATTCTGTTACTCTGTATTTAATATATTGCATTTGTTCATTTAATAATATCTCATTAATGTACAATTACATTAATAAAATTATTTGTGCTAGAACCTGCCAATCACAAAGCAACCCAGGATTCGCAATTACAATCACACACCGTGAGCACAGTAAGATACTGTAGAATCACTACCTGTGTTCCCCGTTTTGTACAGCAATCCCCGTAATGCCCGCCCACGCTATTCTTGGAAATCATATAGCACACTTTGTTTACTCCGCCCTCCGCCTCCAATCCCTCCTTTCCAAAGCATACCCTTTCCCTATGTAAACTCCTAGTCCAACATTCAGTTCTGTGAATATGCTGATGTTACGCTTCTTCAGTTTTTCTTGGTTCTACATCTCTACAGATGGGTCAAATCATTTGACCCTTGTCTTCCTTCACCTCTTATTTCATGAGTAAAATGCAATCCAGATCCTTCCGACTTGTTGCAAATGTTAGGACTTTTTTTTCTTCTTATGACTGATTAATATGCATCTGTCGAAATGTACCAAAAGACGTTTACACATTAATCTACTGATGGACACTTACCTGGGCTTCGATGAATAGTGCTGATAAACCCTTGGATGTATATGCATTTTAAATTCGGCTTCTGAAATGGATTTTTTGAGAGTTTATTATTGATTTGTTGATTTACCATTAATCTACAATTACATGTGTAACGTATTTACTAGACGCCCTTTACTATGTTCCACCCAATCCCCCCCTGCAGTCAATTCCATCACCAGAGCAATGTACCGTAGAATCGCTAATTGTCTTCTCTGCTGGTCGGCACACCACGTGCACCCATTCCCACCTTATACATGCTAACGGAAATGCACACTTTCTTCCCCACCTCCTTTCCCCTCCATTCCCAACCATCCATCTCTGTCTCTTTCCCTTTGGTAACTGTGAATCTGTTCTTGTCTTCTGTGACACTGCTGTTTTACTCCTTCAGTTTTTTCTTTGTTCTTATACTCCAATGATGAGTGACGTCATTTTACCTATACATGTAGGCCAGAAATAGTTATGTTTGCTATGATGGTGCAGCTGTGCAAGGCTGAGCTCTGCCCACCATCTGCTAGTGGCGTCTGCAGGAACAGCACTGTTGCCTGGAGATTCCATGATGTCACAGTGGGCTTCTTTCATGTAGACAGATTATGTCTGCTCAGAGAATTTGTTTCCCACTTCAGTGCCTGCTATCCTACACGGGGTGTACTTATGGTAAGGATTGTGCTGAGCCCCTTGACAGCATCAGAGGAAATGGAAATGAGTTCCAAGACACTGCGTGTTTCTTTCTATTTTGGCATCAATACCAGTTACCTAAGCAACACTAATTTAATTAGACTACCCACATTATGAAATCCACACCATATACAGCATAAGGGTCACTGTCCATGAGCCCCGTATTGCACTGTAGAAGCACGGCTCTTCTTTGCTGTTCCACCACCTTCCTAGTGCCCACACCCTGCCCTCACATGTGTGCTACACGTAATGCCCCATTTTACCTCACTTTCATCCCTTCCAAGCCATTCCCCAGTGTCACTTTCCCTTTGGTAACCGTTAGTCCTCTCTTCAGTTCACGGAAGCTGCTACTGTCTTGTTCCTTCACGATTTTTCTTTTTTTTAATTCTCCACAGTTGAGTGACATCAATTGCCACTTGACTTTCTCTTCGTGGCTTATTTCACTCAGAACAATACCCACAAGTTCCATGCATGTTGCTGTAAATGGTAAGATTTGCTTTCTTCATATGGCTGAATAATATTCTACATCTCATATAATGATGGACGTTAAGCTTGGCTTTTGTCAATACTTCAGTGAGAATCATAGGGGTGCTATTTCCGTTTTTAAAATGGGCTGCTGCATTCTGCTTATATATTTATAGATTTGTTTTTTTATGTTTATTCATATATGCCTTTACTGATTCATTAATTATTAATCTAAAATTACATGACAAACATTAATTTTACAAGACCCACACTATAACCAAGATCAACCCAGTTACTTCCCTGAAGTCACTGTCCATGAGCATAGTAAGATACTGTATATACCATCTCCCCCAATCCACATTAATAATGCTAATCGTTATGCCTACCTTCTAATTGCTTTCATATCTAACAACGCCACTATCTTCCCCTTGGTAACTGTTACTCCAAACTCGTATTCTGTGAATCTGCTGATGTTTTGCTCCTTCAGTTTTATCTTGGCGCTTCGTCTCCACGCATGTGTTAAATCATTTGATACTTATTTTCTCTTCCTCACTTATTTCACTGAGCATAATATGCTCTAGCGCCATCCATGTTGCAGCAAATGCTAGGATTTGTTTTCTTGTGATGGCTGAGTAATATTCCTTTCTGTATATGTACCACAACTTCTATACCCGTTAATCTACTGATGTCCATTAAGCTCGGTTTCTTTGAATAGTACTCTGATTAACATAGGGATATATATATATCTTTATTAGCTGGGCAGATTCATTGGTTTTATTGGATTCTTTAATTAATTTATTCTTTATTTACTTATTATTAATCTATACGTAAAAGTATAACATGAGATTTTCTAGACTCCAACTCTCTCGAAATTCTTCCCAATGCCCCACTGCAGTCACTTCCATCAACAGAGCTATGTACTGTCGATTCACTGCCTGTCTTCACTCTTTGGTTCAGCCCTCACCGTGCACCCACAAAAACATTATATGTGCTAATCATAATGCAACCTTTCACTCCCCACTGTTATCCCTCCATTCTCCCATGTCCACATTAGTCGTTTCCCCTTTGGTAACTGGTAGTTCATTCTTGGGCTCTGTGTGTCTGCCACTATTTTGCACCTTCAGTTCTTTCCTGTTCTCTCTATCTGCACAGATTGGTCATATCATATGATACTTGTCCTCCTGTCTTATTTCATTGAAAATAAAACCAAATTCTTTCATCCATGTTGTCACAAATGGGAGGAATTGTTCTCTTCTTATGGGTGAAAGGCAATGAATTGTTTATATATACCACTTCTTCTTTATCCATTCATCTTCTGATGGAGATGGATCGGGTACTGTGAATTGTGCTGCGATAAACAAGGGGGTGCACATACCTTTTTTAAATTGGGCTACTGCATTCTATCTACTTATCTATACAACTTTGTTTTCCACTATATATCTATCATCTGACAATCTATCTTCTTGCTATCTCACATCTATCATAGTCATCATCTATCTCTATCATCTATCATCTATCTGCAACTGTAATCTCTGAACCCATCTATGAGTATTTCTTATTTCTCATTAATACACAATTACATGAGTAACATTGTTTACTACAACTTCCATCACCAAAATATCCCCACATATCCCATTGCATTCACTATCCTCCAGTGCAATAAAATAATGTAGAATCACTAGTCTTCTCTGTGACGTACCGTCCTCCACGTAACCCAAACAACACTATGTACACTTATTCAATTGCACCGTTTTTCACCCCCTGTCCTACTTATCCCTCCACTATAACACAACCGGCCCAGTCTCTTTCCTTTGGTAACCACTAGTCCATTCATCTCTTCAGCGTGGCTTCTTCAGTTTGGTTATTTCACTTTTCTTCTATTTTTTATTACTCTGCTAGTGAGTGAAATCAGTTACCATGTTTCTGACACTCCATCGCTTATTTCACTGACCATAATTCTCTGCTATCTACATACATGTTGTTGTAAATGGTAGGATTTTTTTTCCTCATATGGCTGAATAATATCCCTCTCCTCATCTTCTCGTGGTTACTGAACTTTGCTACTATTAGTGCTGTGGTTATAAACATTGGTGAGCACATGTCTTGTTTAAACTGTGCTGCTGTGTTCTGCTACTCTGTATTTATTTTATTGCATTTGTTCATTTAATAATATCTCATTAATGTACAATTACATTAATAAAATTATTTGTGCTAGAACCTGCCAATCACAAAGCAACCCAGGATTCGCAATTACAATCACACACCTTGAGCACAGTAAGATTCTGTAGAATCACTACCTGTGTTCCCCGTTTTGTACAGCAATCCCCGTAATGCCCACCCACGCTATTCTTGGAAATCATATAGCACACTTTGTTTACTCCGCCCTCCGCCTCCAATCCCTCCTATCCAAAGCATACCCTTTCCCTATGTAAACTCCTAGTCCAACATTCAGTTCTGTGAATATGCTGATGTTATGCTTCTTCAGTTTTTCTTGGTTCTACATCTCTACAGATGGGTCAAATCATTTGACCCTTGTCTTCCTTCACCTCTTATTTCATGAGTAAAATGCAATCCAGATCCTTCCGACTTGTTGCAAATGTTAGGACTTTTTTTTCTTCTTATGACTGATTAATATGCAACTGTCGAAATGTACCAAAAGACGTTTACACATTAATCTACTGATGGACACTTACCTGGGCTTCGATGAATAGTGCTGATAAACCCTTGGATGTATATGCATTTTAAATTCGGCTTCTGAAATGGATTTTTTGAGAGTTTATTATTGATTTGTTGATTTACCATTAATCTACAATTACATGTGTAACGTATTTACTAGACGCCCTTTACTACGTTCCACCCAATCCCCCAATGCAGTCAATTCCATCACCAGAGCAATGTACCGTAGAATCGCTAATTGTCTTCTCTGCTGGTCGGCACACCACGTGCACCCATTCCCACCTTATACATGCTAACGGAAATGCACACTTTCTTCCCCACCTCCTTTCCCCTCCATTCCCAACCATCCATCTCTGTCTCTTTCCCTTTGGTAACTGTGAATCTGTTCTTGTCTTCTGTGACACTGCTGTTTTTCTCCTTCAGTTTTTTCTTTGTTCTTATACTCCAATGATGAGTGACGTCATTTTACCTATACATGTAGGCCAGAAATAGTTATGTTTGCTATGATGGTGCACCTGTGCAAGGCTGAGCTCTGCCCACCATCTGCTAGTGGCGTCTGCAGGAACAGCACTGTTGCCTGGAGATTCCATGATGTCACAGTGAACTTCTTTCATGTAGACAGATTATGTCTGCTCAGAGAATTTGTTTCCCACTTCAGTGCCTGCTATCCTACACGGGGTGTACTTATGGTAAGGTTTGTGCTGAGCACCTTGACAGCATCAGAGGAAATGGAAATGAGTTCCAAGACACTGCGTGTTTCTTTTTATTTTGGCATCAATACCAGTTACCTAAGCAACATTATTTTAATTAGACTACCCACATTATGAAATCCACACCATATACAGCATAAGGGTCACTGTCCATGAGCCCCGTATTGCACTGTAGAAGCACGGCTCTTCTTTGCTGTTCCACCACCTTCCTAGTGCCCACACCCTGCCCTCACATGTGTGCTACACGTAATGCCCCATTTTACCTCACTTTCCTCCCTTCCAAGCCATTCCCCTCTGTCACTTTCCCTTTGGTAACTGTTAGTCCTCTCTTCAGTTCATGGAAGCTGCTACTGTCTTGTTCCTTCACTATTTTTCTTTTTTTTTAATTCTCCACAGTTGAGTGACATCAATTGCCACTTGACTTTCTCTTCGTGGCTTATTTCACTCAGAACAATACCCACAAGTTCCATGCATGTTGCTGTAAATGGTAAGATTTGTTTTCTTCATATGGCTGAATAATATTCTACATCTCATATACTGATGGACGTTAAGCTTGGCTTTTGTCAATACTTCAGTGAGAAACATAGGGGTGCAGTTTTCGTTTTTAAAATGGGCTGCTGCATTCTGCTTATATATTTATAGATTTGTTTTTTTATGTTTACTCATATATGCCTTTACTGATTCACTTATTATTCATCTAAAATTACATGAGAAACATTAATTTTACAAGACCCACACTATAACCCAAATCAACACAGTTACTTCCCTGAAGTCACTGTCCGTGAGCCTAGTAAGATACTGAATATACCATCTCCCCCAATCCACATTAATAATGCTAATCGTTATGCCTACCTTCTCCTTGCTTTCATATCTAACAACGCCACTATCTTCCCCTTGGTAACTGTTACTCCAAACTCGTATTCTGTGAATCTGTTGATGTTTTGCTCCTTCAGTTTTATCTTGGCGCTTCGTCTCCACGCATGTGTTAAATCATTTGATACTTATTTTCTCTTCCTCACTTATTTCACTGAGCATAATATGCTCTAGCGCCATCCATGTTGCAGCAAATGCTAGGATTTGTTTTCTTGTGATGGCTGAGTAATATTCCTTTCTGTATATGTACCACATCTTCTATACCCATTAATCTATTGATGTCCATTAAGCTCGGTTTCTTTGAATAGTTCTCTGATTAACGTAGGGATATATATATCTTTATTAGCTGGGCAGATTCATTGGTTTTATTGGATTATTTACTTAATTTATTCTTTATTTACTTATTATTAATCTATACGTAAAAGTATAACATGAGATTTTCTAGACTCCAACTGTCTCGAAATTCTTCCCAATGCCCCACTGCAGTCACTTCCATCAACAGAGCTATGTACTGTCGATTCACTGCCTGTCTTCACTGTTTGGTTCAGCCCTCACCGTGCACCCACAAAAACATTATATGTGCTAATCATAATGCATCCTTTCTCTCCCCACTGTTATCCCTCCATTCTCCCATGTCCACACAAGTCGTTTCCCCTTTGGTAACTGGTAGTTGATTCTTGGGCTCTGTGTGTCTGCCACTATTTTGCACCTTCAGTTCTTTCCTGCTTCTCTATCTGCACAGATTGGTCATATCATATGATACTTGTCCTCCTGTCTTATTTCATTGAAAATAAAAAAAAATTCTTTCATCCATGTTGTCACAAATGGGAGGAATTGTTCTCTTCTTATGTGTTAAAGGCAATGAATTGTTTATATATACCACTTCTTCTTTATCCATTCATCTTCTGATGGAGATGGATAGGGTACTGTGAATTGTGCTGCGATAAACAAGGGGGTGCACATACCTTTTTTAAACTGGGCTACTGCATTCTATCTACTAATCTATACAACTTTGTTTTCCACTATATATCTATCA
The DNA here is from genome assembly GCF_030020395.1 of Manis pentadactyla. Lineage (NCBI taxonomy): Eukaryota > Metazoa > Chordata > Mammalia > Pholidota > Manidae > Manis > Manis pentadactyla. The sequence goes on from NC_080039.1 coordinate 15,286,071, forward strand.
TCTGACAATCTATCTTCTTGCTATCTCACATCTATCATAGTCATCATCTATCTCTATCATCTATCATCTATCTGCAACTGTAATCTCTGAACCCATCTATGAGTATTTCTTATTTCTCATTAATACACAATTACATGAGTAACATTGTTTACTACAACTTCCATCACCAAAATATCCCGACATATCCCATTGCATTCACTATCTTCCAGTGCAATAAAATAATGTAGAATCACTTGTCTTCTCTGTGACGTACCGTCCTCCACGTAACCCAAACAACACTATGTACACTTATTCAATTGCACCGTTTTTAACCCCCTGTCCTACTTATCCCTCCACTATAACACAACCGGCCCAGTCTCTTTCCTTTGGTAACCACTAGTCCATTCATCTCTTCAGCGTGGCTTCTTCAGTTTGGTTATTTCACTTTTCTTCTATTTTTTATTACTCTGCTAGTGAGTGAAATCAGTTACCATGTTTCTGACACTCCATCGCTTATTTCACTGACCATAATTCTCTGCTATCTACATACATGTTGTTGTAAATGGTAGGATTTGTTTTCCTCATATGGCTGAATAATATCCCTCTCCTCATCTTCTCGTGGTTACTGAACTTTGCTACTATTAGTGCTGTGGTTATAAACATAGGTGAGCACATGTCTTGTTTAAACTGTGCTGCTGTGTTCTGCTACTCTGTATTTATTTTATTGCATTTGTTCATTTAATAATATCTCATTAATGTACAATTACATTAATAAAATTATTTGTGCTAGAACCTGCCAATCACAAAGCAACCCAGGATTCGCAATTACAATCACACACCGTGAGCACAGTAAGATACTGTAGAATCACTACCTGTGTTCCCCGTTTTGTACAGCAATCCCCGTAATGCCCACCCACGCTATTCTTGGAAATCATATAGCACACTTTGTTTACTCCGCCCTCCGCCTCCAATCCCTCCTATCCAAAGCATACCCTTTCCCTATGTAAACTCCTAGTCCAACATTCAGTTCTGTGAATATGCTGATGTTATGCTTCTTCAGTTTTTCTTGTTTCTACATCTCTACAGATGGGTCAAATCATTTGACCCTTGTCTTCCTTCACCTCTTATTTCATGAGTAAAATGCAATCCAGATCCTTCCGACTTGTTGCAAATGTTAGGACTTTTTTTCTTCTTATGACTGATTAATATGCAACTGTCGAAATGTACCAAAAGACGTTTACACATTAATCTACTGATGGACACTTACCTGGGCTTCGATGAATAGTGCTGATAAACCCTTGGATGTATATGCATTTTAAATTAGGCTTCTGAAATGGACTTTTTGAGAGTTTATTATTGATTTGTTGATTTACCATTAATCTATAATTACATGTTTAACGTATTTACTAGACGCCCTTTACTACGTTCCACCCAATCCCCCCCTGCAGTCAATTCCATCACCAGAGCAATGTAACGTACAATCGCTAATTGTCTTCTCTGCTGCTCAGCACACCACGTGCACCCATTCCCACCTTATACATGCTAACGGAAATGCACACTTTCTTCCCCACCTCCTTTCCCCTCCATTCCCAACCATCCATCTCTGTCCCTTTCCCTTTGGTTACTGTGAATCTGTTCTTGTCTTCTGTGACACTGCTGTTTTTCTCCTTCAGTTTTTTCTTTGTTCTTATACTCCAATGATGAGTGACGTCATTTTACCTATACATGTAGGCCAGAAATAGTTATGTTTTCTATGATGGTGCAGCTGTGCAAGGCTGAGCTCTGCCCACCATCTGCTAGTGGCGTCTGCAGGAACAGCACTTTTGCCTGGAGATTCCATGATGTCACAGTGGGCTTCTTTCATGTAGACAGATTATGTCGGCTCAGAGTATTTGTTTCCCACTTCAGTGCCTGCTATCCTACACGGGGTGTACTTATGGTAAGGTTTGTGCTGAGCACCTTGACAGCATCAGAGGAAACGGAAATGAGTTCCAAGACACTGCGTGTTTCTTTTTATTTCGGCATCAATACCAGTTACCTAAGCAACATTATTTTAATTAGACTACCCACATTATGAAATCCACACCATATACAGCATAAGGGTCACTGTCCATGAGCCCCGTATTGCACTGTAGAAGCACGGCTCTTCTTTGCTGTTCCACCACCTTCCTAGTGCCCACACCCTGCCCTCACATGTGTGCTACACGTAATGCCCCATTTTACCTCACTTTCCTCCCTTCCAAGCCATTCCCCTCTGTCACTTTCCCTTTGGTAACCGTTAGTCCTCTCTTCAGTTCATGGAAGCTGCTACTGTCTTGTTCCTTCACTATTTTTCTTTTTTTTTTAATTCTCCACAGTTGAGTGACATCAATTGCCACTTGACTTTCTCTACGTGGCTTATTTCACTCAGAACAATACCCACAAGTTCCATGCATGTTGCTGTAAATGGTAAAATTTGTTTTCTTCATATGGCTGAATAATATTCTACATCTCATATACTGATGGACGTTAAGCTTGGCTTTTGTCAATACTTCAGTGAGAAACATAGGGGTGCAATTTTCGTTTTTAAAATGGGCTGCTGCATTCTGCTTATATATTTATAGATTTGTTTTTTTATGTTTATTCATATATGCCTTTACTGATTCATTAATTATTAATCTAAAATTACATGACAAACATTAATTTTACAAGACCCACACTATAACCAAGATCAACCCAGTTACTTCCCTGAAGTCACTGTCCATGAGCATAGTAAGATACTTTATATACCATCTCCCCCAATCCACATTAATAATGCTAATCGTTATGCCTACCTTCTCCTTGCTTTCATATCTAACAACGCCACTATCTTCCCCTTGGTAACTGTTACTCCAAACTCGTATTCTGTGAATCTGCTGATGTTTTGCTCCTTCAGTTTTATCTTGGCGCTTCGTCTCCACGCATGTGTTAAATCATTTGATACTTATTTTCTCTTCCTCACTTATTTCACTGAGCATAATATGCTCTAGCGCCATCCATGTTGCAGCAAATGCTAGGATTTGTTTTCTTATGATGGCTGAGTAATATTCCTTTCTGTATATGTACCACATCTTCTATACCCATTAATCTATTGATGTCCATTAAGCTCGGTTTCTTTGAATAGTACTCTGATTAAAATAGGGATATATATATCTTTATTAGCTGGGCAGATTCATTGGTTTTATTGGATTTTTTAATTAATTTATTCTTTATTTACTTATTATTAATATATACGTAAAAGTATAACATGAGATTTTCTAGACTCCAACTGTCTCGAAATCCTTCCCAATGCCCCACTGCAGTCACTTCCATCAACAGAGCTATGTACTGTCGATTCACTGCCTGTGTTCACTGTTTGGTTCAGCCCTCACCGTGCACCCACAAAAACATTATATGTGCTAATCATAATGCAACCTTTCTCTCCCCACTGTTATCCCTCCATTCTCCCATGTCCACATTAGTCGTTTCCCCTTTGGTAACTGGTAGTTCATTCTTGGGCTCTGTGTGTCTGCCACTATTTTGCACCTTCAGTTCTTTCCTGCTTCTCTATCTGCACAGATTGGTCATATCATATGATACTTGTCCTCCTGTCTTATTTCATTGAAAATAAAACCAAATTCTTTCATCCATGTTGTCACAAATGGGAGGAATTGTTCTCTTCTTATGGGTGAAAGGCAATGAATTGTTTATATATACCACTTCTTCTTTATCCATTCATCTTCTGATGGAGATGGATCGGGTACTGTGAATTGTGCTGCGATAAACAAGGGGGTGCACATACCTTTTTTAAACTGGGCTCCTTCATTCTATCTACTTATCTATACAACTTTGTTTTCCACTATATATCTATCATCTGACAATCTATCTTCTTGCAATCTCACATCTATCATAGTCATCATCTTTCTCTATCATCTATCATCTATCTGCAACTGTAATGTCTGAACCCATCTATGAGTATTTCTTATTTCTCATTAATACACAATTACATGAGTAACATTGTTTACTACAACTTCCATCACCAAAATATCCCCACATATCCCATTGCATTCACTATCCTCCAGTGCAATAAAATAATGTAGAATCACTAGTCTTCTCTGTGACGTACCGTCCTCCACGTAACCCAACCACCACTAAGTACACTTATTCAATTGCACCGTTTTTAACCCCCTGTCCTACTTATCCCTCCACTATAACACAACCGGCCCAGTCTCTTTCCTTTGGTAACCACTAGTCCATTCATCTCTTCAGCGTGGCTTCTTCAGTTTGGCTATTTCACTTTTCTTCTATTTTTTATTACTCTGCTAGTGAGTGAAATCAGTTACCATGTTTCTGACACTCCATCGCTTATTTCACTGACCATAATTCTCTGCTATCTACATACATGTTGTTGTAAATGGTAGGATTTGTTTTCCTCATATGGCTGAATAATATCCCTCTCCTCATCTTCTCGTGGTTACTGAACTTTGCTACTATTAATGCTGTGGTTATAAACATAGGTGAGCACATGTCTTGTTTAAACTGTGCTGCTGTATTCTGTTACTCTGTATTTAATATATTGCATTTGTTCATTTAATAATATCTCATTAATGTACAATTACATTAATAAAATTATTTGTGCTAGAACCTGCCAATCACAAAGCAACCCAGGATTCGCAATTACAATCACACACCGTGAGCACAGTAAGATACTGTAGAATCACTACCTGTGTTCCCCGTTTTGTACAGCAATCCCCGTAATGCCCGCCCACGCTATTCTTGGAAATCATATAGCACACTTTGTTTACTCCGCCCTCCGCCTCCAATCCCTCCTTTCCAAAGCATACCCTTTCCCTATGTAAACTCCTAGTCCAACATTCAGTTCTGTGAATATGCTGATGTTACGCTTCTTCAGTTTTTCTTGGTTCTACATCTCTACAGATGGGTCAAATCATTTGACCCTTGTCTTCCTTCTTCTCTTATTTCATGAGTAAAATGCAATCCAGATCCTTCCGACTTGTTGCAAATGTTAGGACTTTTTTTTCTTCTTATGACTGATTAATATGCATCTGTCGAAATGTACCAAAAGACGTTTACACATTAATCTACTGATGGACACTTACCTGGGCTTCGATGAATAGTGCTGATAAACCCTTGGATGTATATGCATTTTAAATTCGGCTTCTGAAATGGATTTTTTGAGAGTTTATTATTGATTTGTTGATTTACCATTAATCTACAATTACATGTGTAACGTATTTACTAGACGCCCTTTACTATGTTCCACCCAATCCCCCCCTGCAGTCAATTCCATCACCAGAGCAATGTACCGTAGAATCGCTAATTGTCTTCTCTGCTGGTCGGCACACCACGTGCACCCATTCCCACCTTATACATGCTAACGGAAATGCACACTTTCTTCCCCACCTCCTTTCCCCTCCATTCCCAACCATCCATCTCTGTCTCTTTCCCTTTGGTAACTGTGAATCTGTTCTTGTCTTCTGTGACACTGCTGTTTTACTCCTTCAGTTTTTTCTTTGTTCTTATACTCCAATGATGAGTGACGTCATTTTACCTATACATGTAGGCCAGAAATAGTTATGTTTGCTATGATGGTGCAGCTGTGCAAGGCTGAGCTCTGCCCACCATCTGCTAGTGGCGTCTGCAGGAACAGCACTGTTGCCTGGAGATTCCATGATGTCACAGTGGGCTTCTTTCATGTAGACAGATTATGTCTGCTCAGAGAATTTGTTTCCCACTTCAGTGCCTGCTATCCTACACGGGGTGTACTTATGGTAAGGATTGTGCTGAGCCCCTTGACAGCATCAGAGGAAATGGAAATGAGTTCCAAGACACTGCGTGTTTCTTTCTATTTTGGCATCAATACCAGTTACCTAAGCAACACTAATTTAATTAGACTACCCACATTATGAAATCCACACCATATACAGCATAAGGGTCACTGTCCATGAGCCCCGTATTGCACTGTAGAAGCACGGCTCTTCTTTGCTGTTCCACCACCTTCCTAGTGCCCACACCCTGCCCTCACATGTGTGCTACACGTAATGCCCCATTTTACCTCACTTTCATCCCTTCCAAGCCATTCCCCAGTGTCACTTTCCCTTTGGTAACCGTTAGTCCTCTCTTCAGTTCACGGAAGCTGCTACTGTCTTGTTCCTTCACGATTTTTCTTTTTTTTAATTCTCCACAGTTGAGTGACATCAATTGCCACTTGACTTTCTCTTCGTGGCTTATTTCACTCAGAACAATACCCACAAGTTCCATGCATGTTGCTGTAAATGGTAAGATTTGCTTTCTTCATATGGCTGAATAATATTCTACATCTCATATAATGATGGACGTTAAGCTTGGCTTTTGTCAATACTTCAGTGAGAATCATAGGGGTGCTATTTCCGTTTTTAAAATGGGCTGCTGCATTCTGCTTATATATTTATAGATTTGTTTTTTTATGTTTATTCATATATGCCTTTACTGATTCATTAATTATTAATCTAAAATTACATGACAAACATTAATTTTACAAGACCCACACTATAACCAAGATCAACCCAGTTACTTCCCTGAAGTCACTGTCCATGAGCATAGTAAGATACTGTATATACCATCTCCCCCAATCCACATTAATAATGCTAATCGTTATGCCTACCTTCTAATTGCTTTCATATCTAACAACGCCACTATCTTCCCCTTGGTAACTGTTACTCCAAACTCGTATTCTGTGAATCTGCTGATGTTTTGCTCCTTCAGTTTTATCTTGGCGCTTCGTCTCCACGCATGTGTTAAATCATTTGATACTTATTTTCTCTTCCTCACTTATTTCACTGAGCATAATATGCTCTAGCGCCATCCATGTTGCAGCAAATGCTAGGATTTGTTTTCTTGTGATGGCTGAGTAATATTCCTTTCTGTATATGTACCACAACTTCTATACCCGTTAATCTACTGATGTCCATTAAGCTCGGTTTCTTTGAATAGTACTCTGATTAACATAGGGATATATATATATCTTTATTAGCTGGGCAGATTCATTGGTTTTATTGGATTCTTTAATTAATTTATTCTTTATTTACTTATTATTAATCTATACGTAAAAGTATAACATGAGATTTTCTAGACTCCAACTCTCTCGAAATTCTTCCCAATGCCCCACTGCAGTCACTTCCATCAACAGAGCTATGTACTGTCGATTCACTGCCTGTCTTCACTCTTTGGTTCAGCCCTCACCGTGCACCCACAAAAACATTATATGTGCTAATCATAATGCAACCTTTCACTCCCCACTGTTATCCCTCCATTCTCCCATGTCCACATTAGTCGTTTCCCCTTTGGTAACTGGTAGTTCATTCTTGGGCTCTGTGTGTCTGCCACTATTTTGCACCTTCAGTTCTTTCCTGTTCTCTCTATCTGCACAGATTGGTCATATCATATGATACTTGTCCTCCTGTCTTATTTCATTGAAAATAAAACCAAATTCTTTCATCCATGTTGTCACAAATGGGAGGAATTGTTCTCTTCTTATGGGTGAAAGGCAATGAATTGTTTATATATACCACTTCTTCTTTATCCATTCATCTTCTGATGGAGATGGATCGGGTACTGTGAATTGTGCTGCGATAAACAAGGGGGTGCACATACCTTTTTTAAATTGGGCTACTGCATTCTATCTACTTATCTATACAACTTTGTTTTCCACTATATATCTATCATCTGACAATCTATCTTCTTGCTATCTCACATCTATCATAGTCATCATCTATCTCTATCATCTATCATCTATCTGCAACTGTAATCTCTGAACCCATCTATGAGTATTTCTTATTTCTCATTAATACACAATTACATGAGTAACATTGTTTACTACAACTTCCATCACCAAAATATCCCCACATATCCCATTGCATTCACTATCCTCCAGTGCAATAAAATAATGTAGAATCACGAGTCTTCTCTGTGACGTACCGTCCTCCACGTAACCCAAACAACACTATGTACACTTATTCAATTGCACCGTTTTTCACCCCCTGTCCTACTTATCCCTCCACTATAACACAACCGGCCCAGTCTCTTTCCTTTGGTAACCACTAGTCCATTCATCTCTTCAGCGTGGCTTCTTCAGTTTGGTTATTTCACTTTTCTTCTATTTTTTATTACTCTGCTAGTGAGTGAAATCAGTTACCATGTTTCTGACACTCCATCGCTTATTTCACTGACCATAATTCTCTGCTATCTACATACATGTTGTTGTAAATGGTAGGATTTTTTTTCCTCATATGGCTGAATAATATCCCTCTCCTCATCTTCTCGTGGTTACTGAACTTTGCTACTATTAGTGCTGTGGTTATAAACATTGGTGAGCACATGTCTTGTTTAAACTGTGCTGCTGTGTTCTGCTACTCTGTATTTATTTTATTGCATTTGTTCATTTAATAATATCTCATTAATGTACAATTACATTAATAAAATTATTTGTGCTAGAACCTGCCAATCACAAAGCAACCCAGGATTCGCAATTACAATCACACACCTTGAGCACAGTAAGATTCTGTAGAATCACTACCTGTGTTCCCCGTTTTGTACAGCAATCCCCGTAATGCCCACCCACGCTATTCTTGGAAATCATATAGCACACTTTGTTTACTCCGCCCTCCGCCTCCAATCCCTCCTATCCAAAGCATACCCTTTCCCTATGTAAACTCCTAGTCCAACATTCAGTTCTGTGAATATGCTGATGTTATGCTTCTTCAGTTTTTCTTGGTTCTACATCTCTACAGATGGGTCAAATCATTTGACCCTTGTCTTCCTTCACCTCTTATTTCATGAGTAAAATGCAATCCAGATCCTTCCGACTTGTTGCAAATGTTAGGACTTTTTTTTCTTCTTATGACTGATTAATATGCAACTGTCGAAATGTACCAAAAGACGTTTACACATTAATCTACTGATGGACACTTACCTGGGCTTCGATGAATAGTGCTGATAAACCCTTGGATGTATATGCATTTTAAATTCGGCTTCTGAAATGGATTTTTTGAGAGTTTATTATTGATTTGTTGATTTACCATTAATCTACAATTACATGTGTAACGTATTTACTAGACGCCCTTTACTACGTTCCACCCAATCCCCCAATGCAGTCAATTCCATCACCAGAGCAATGTACCGTAGAATCGCTAATTGTCTTCTCTGCTGGTCGGCACACCACGTGCACCCATTCCCACCTTATACATGCTAACGGAAATGCACACTTTCTTCCCCACCTCCTTTCCCCTCCATTCCCAACCATCCATCTCTGTCTCTTTCCCTTTGGTAACTGTGAATCTGTTCTTGTCTTCTGTGACACTGCTGTTTTTCTCCTTCAGTTTTTTCTTTGTTCTTATACTCCAATGATGAGTGACGTCATTTTACCTATACATGTAGGCCAGAAATAGTTATGTTTGCTATGATGGTGCACCTGTGCAAGGCTGAGCTCTGCCCACCATCTGCTAGTGGCGTCTGCAGGAACAGCACTGTTGCCTGGAGATTCCATGATGTCACAGTGAACTTCTTTCATGTAGACAGATTATGTCTGCTCAGAGAATTTGTTTCCCACTTCAGTGCCTGCTATCCTACACGGGGTGTACTTATGGTAAGGTTTGTGCTGAGCACCTTGACAGCATCAGAGGAAATGGAAATGAGTTCCAAGACACTGCGTGTTTCTTTTTATTTTGGCATCAATACCAGTTACCTAAGCAACATTATTTTAATTAGACTACCCACATTATGAAATCCACACCATATACAGCATAAGGGTCACTGTCCATGAGCCCCGTATTGCACTGTAGAAGCACGGCTCTTCTTTGCTGTTCCACCACCTTCCTAGTGCCCACACCCTGCCCTCACATGTGTGCTACACGTAATGCCCCATTTTACCTCACTTTCCTCCCTTCCAAGCCATTCCCCTCTGTCACTTTCCCTTTGGTAACTGTTAGTCCTCTCTTCAGTTCATGGAAGCTGCTACTGTCTTGTTCCTTCACTATTTTTCTTTTTTTTTAATTCTCCACAGTTGAGTGACATCAATTGCCACTTGACTTTCTCTTCGTGGCTTATTTCACTCAGAACAATACCCACAAGTTCCATGCATGTTGCTGTAAATGGTAAGATTTGTTTTCTTCATATGGCTGAATAATATTCTACATCTCATATACTGATGGACGTTAAGCTTGGCTTTTGTCAATACTTCAGTGAGAAACATAGGGGTGCAGTTTTCGTTTTTAAAATGGGCTGCTGCATTCTGCTTATATATTTATAGATTTGTTTTTTTATGTTTACTCATATATGCCTTTACTGATTCACTTATTATTCATCTAAAATTACATGAGAAACATTAATTTTACAAGACCCACACTATAACCCAAATCAACACAGTTACTTCCCTGAAGTCACTGTCCGTGAGCCTAGTAAGATACTGAATATACCATCTCCCCCAATCCACATTAATAATGCTAATCGTTATGCCTACCTTCTCCTTGCTTTCATATCTAACAACGCCACTATCTTCCCCTTGGTAACTGTTACTCCAAACTCGTATTCTGTGAATCTGTTGATGTTTTGCTCCTTCAGTTTTATCTTGGCGCTTCGTCTCCACGCATGTGTTAAATCATTTGATACTTATTTTCTCTTCCTCACTTATTTCACTGAGCATAATATGCTCTAGCGCCATCCATGTTGCAGCAAATGCTAGGATTTGTTTTCTTGTGATGGCTGAGTAATATTCCTTTCTGTATATGTACCACATCTTCTATACCCATTAATCTATTGATGTCCATTAAGCTCGGTTTCTTTGAATAGTTCTCTGATTAACGTAGGGATATATATATCTTTATTAGCTGGGCAGATTCATTGGTTTTATTGGATTATTTACTTAATTTATTCTTTATTTACTTATTATTAATCTATACGTAAAAGTATAACATGAGATTTTCTAGACTCCAACTGTCTCGAAATTCTTCCCAATGCCCCACTGCAGTCACTTCCATCAACAGAGCTATGTACTGTCGATTCACTGCCTGTCTTCACTGTTTGGTTCAGCCCTCACCGTGCACCCACAAAAACATTATATGTGCTAATCATAATGCATCCTTTCTCTCCCCACTGTTATCCCTCCATTCTCCCATGTCCACACAAGTCGTTTCCCCTTTGGTAACTGGTAGTTGATTCTTGGGCTCTGTGTGTCTGCCACTATTTTGCACCTTCAGTTCTTTCCTGCTTCTCTATCTGCACAGATTGGTCATATCATATGATACTTGTCCTCCTGTCTTATTTCATTGAAAATAAAAAAAAATTCTTTCATCCATGTTGTCACAAATGGGAGGAATTGTTCTCTTCTTATGTGTTAAAGGCAATGAATTGTTTATATATACCACTTCTTCTTTATCCATTCATCTTCTGATGGAGATGGATAGGGTACTGTGAATTGTGCTGCGATAAACAAGGGGGTGCACATACCTTTTTTAAACTGGGCTACTGCATTCTATCTACTAATCTATACAACTTTGTTTTCCACTATATATCTATCATCTGACAATCTATCTTCTTGCTATCTCACATCTATCATAGTCATCATCTATCTCTATCATCTATCATCTATCTGCAACTGTAATCTCTGAACCCATCTATGAGTATTTCTTATTTCTCATTAATACACAATTACATGAGTAACATTGTTTACTACAACTTCCATCACCAAAATATCCCGACATATCCCATTGCATTCACTATCTTCCAGTGCAATAAAATAATGTAGAATCACTTGTCTTCTCTGTGACGTACCGTCCTCCACGTAACCCAAACAACACTATGTACACTTATTCAATTGCACCGTTTTTCACCCCCTGTCCTACTTATCCCTCCACTATAACACAACCGGCCCAGTCTCTTTCCTTTGGTAACCACTAGTCCATTCATCTCTTCAGCGTGGCTTCTTCAGTTTGGTTATTTCACTTTTCTTCTATTTTTTATTACTCTGCTAGTGAGTGAAATCAGTTACCATGTTTCTGACACTCCATCGCTTATTTCACTGACCATAATTCTCTGCTATCTACATACATGTTGTTGTAAATGGTAGGATTTTTTTTCCTCATATGGCTGAATAATATCCCTCTCCTCATCTTCTCGTGGTTACTGAACTTTGCTACTATTAGTGCTGTGGTTATAAACATTGGTGAGCACATGTCTTGTTTAAACTGTGCTGCTGTGTTCTGCTACTCTGTATTTATTTTATTGCATTTGTTCATTTAATAATATCTCATTAATGTACAATTACATTAATAAAATTATTTGTGCTAGAACCTGCCAATCACAAAGCAACCCAGGATTCGCAATTACAATCACACACCTTGAGCACAGTAAGATACTGTAGAATCACTACCTGTGTTCCCCGTTTTGTACAGCAATCCCCGTAATGCCCACCCACGCTATTCTTGGAAATCATATAGCACACTTTGTTTACTCCGCCCTCCGCCTCCAATCCCTCCTATCCAAAGCATACCCTTTCCCTATGTAAACTCCTAGTCCAACATTCAGTTCTGTGAATATGCTGATGTTATGCTTCTTCAGTTTTTCTTGTTTCTACATCTCTACAGATGGGTCAAATCATTTGACCCTTGTCTTCCTTCACCTCTTATTTCATGAGTAAAATGCAATCCAGATCCTTCCGACTTGTTGCAAATGTTAGGACTTTTTTTCTTCTTATGACTGATTAATATGCAACTGTCGAAATGTACCAAAAGACGTTTACACATTAATCTACTGATGGACACTTACCTGGGCTTCGATGAATAGTGCTGATAAACCCTTGGATGTATATGCATTTTAAATTAGGCTTCTGAAATGGACTTTTTGAGAGTTTATTATTGATTTGTTGATTTACCATTAATCTATAATTACATGTTTAACGTATTTACTAGACGCCCTTTACTACGTTCCACCCAATCCCCCCCTGCAGTCAATTCCATCACCAGAGCAATGTAACGTACAATCGCTAATTGTCTTCTCTGCTGCTCAGCACACCACGTGCACCCATTCCCACCTTATACATGCTAACGGAAATGCACACTTTCTTCCCCACCTCCTTTCCCCTCCATTCCCAACCATCCATCTCTGTCCCTTTCCCTTTGGTTACTGTGAATCTGTTCTTGTCTTCTGTGACACTGCTGTTTTTCTCCTTCAGTTTTTTCTTTGTTCTTATACTCCAATGATGAGTGACGTCATTTTACCTATACATGTAGGCCAGAAATAGTTATGTTTTCTATGATGGTGCAGCTGTGCAAGGCTGAGCTCTGCCCACCATCTGCTAGTGGCGTCTGCAGGAACAGCACTGTTGCCTGGAGATTCCATGATGTCACAGTGGGCTTCTTTCATGTAGACAGATTATGTCTGCTCAGAGAATTTGTTTCCCACTTCAGTGCCTGCTATCCTACACGGGGTGTACTTATGGTAAGGTTTGTGCTGAGCACCTTGACAGCATCAGAGGAAACGGAAATGAGTTCCAAGACACTGCGTGTTTCTTTTTATTTCGGCATCAATACCAGTTACCTAAGCAACATTATTTTAATTAGACTACCCACATTATGAAATCCACACCATATACAGCATAAGGGTCACTGTCCATGAGCCCCGTATTGCACTGTAGAAGCACGGCTCTTCTTTGCTGTTCCACCACCTTCCTAGTGCCCACACCCTGCCCTCACATGTGTGCTACACGTAATGCCCTATTTTACCTCACTTTCCTCCCTTCCAAGCCATTCCCCTCTGTCACTTTCCCTTTGGTAACCGTTAGTCCTCTCTTCAGTTCATGGAAGCTGCTACTGTCTTGTTCCTTCACTATTTTTCTTTTTTTTTAATTCTCCACAGTTGAGTGACATCAATTGCCACTTGACTTTCTCTTCGTGGCTTATTTCACTCAGAACAATACCCACAAGTTCCATGCATGTTGCTGTAAATGGTAAGATTTGTTTTCTTCATATGGCTGAATAATATTCTACATCTCATATACTGATGGACGTTAAGCTTGGCTTTTGTCAATACTTCAGTGAGAAACATAGGGGTGCAGTTTTCGTTTTTAAAATGGGCTGCTGCATTCTGCTTATATATTTATAGATTTGTTTTTTTATGTTTACTCATATATGCCTTTACTGATTCACTTATTATTCATCTAAAATTACATGAGAAACATTAATTTTACAAGACCCACACTATAACCAAAATCAACACAGTTACTTCCCTGAAGTCACTGTCCGTGAGCCTAGTAAGATACTGAATATACCATCTCCCCCAATCCACATTAATAATGCTAATCGTTATGCCTACCTTCTCCTTGCTTTCATATCTAACAACGCCACTATCTTAACCTTGGTAACTGTTACTCCAAACTCGTATTCTGTGAATCTGTTGATGTTTTGCTCCTTCAGTTTTATCTTGGCGCTTCGTCTCCACGCATGTGTTAAATCATTTGATACTTATTTTCTCTTCCTCACTTATTTCACTGAGCATAATATGCTCTAGCGCCATCCATGTTGCAGCAAATGCTAGGATTTGTTTTCTTGTGATGGCTGAGTAATATTCCTTTCTGTATATGTACCACATCTTCTATACCCATTAATCTATTGATGTCCATTAAGCTCGGTTTCTTTGAATAGTTCTCTGATTAACGTAGGGATATATATATCTTTATTAGCTGGGCAGATTCATTGGTTTTATTGGATTATTTACTTAATTTATTCTTTATTTACTTATTATTAATCTATACGTAAAAGTATAACATGAGATTTTCTAGACTCCAACTGTCTCGAAATTCTTCCCAATGCCCCACTGCAGTCACTTCCATCAACAGAGCTATGTACTGTCGATTCACTGCCTGTCTTCACTGTTTGGTTCAGCCCTCACCGTGCACCCACAAAAACATTATATGTGCTAATCATAATGCATCCTTTCTCTCCCCACTGTTATCCCTCCATTCTCCCATGTCCACACAAGTCGTTTCCCCTTTGGTAACTGGTAGTTGATTCTTGGGCTCTGTGTGTCTGCCACTATTTTGCACCTTCAGTTCTTTCCTGCTTCTCTATCTGCACAGATTGGTCATATCATATGATACTTGTCCTCCTGTCTTATTTCATTGAAAATAAAAAAAAATTCTTTCATCCATGTTGTCACAAATGGGAGGAATTGTTCTCTTCTTATGTGTTAAAGGCAATGAATTGTTTATATATACCACTTCTTCTTTATCCATTCATCTTCTGATGGAGATGGATAGGGTACTGTGAATTGTGCTGCGATAAACAAGGGGGTGCACATACCTTTTTTAAACTGGGCTACTGCATTCTATCTACTAATCTATACAACTTTGTTTTCCACTATATATCTATCATCTGACAATCTATCTTCTTGCAATCTCACATCTATCATAGTCATCATCTTTCTCTATCATCTATCATCTATCTGCAACTGTAATGTCTGAACCCATCTATGAGTATTTCTTATTTCTCATTAATACACAATTACATGAGTAACATTGTTTACTACAACTTCCATCACCAAAATATCCCCACATATCCCATTGCATTCACTATCCTCCAGTGCAATAAAATAATGTAGAATCACTAGTCTTCTCTGTGACGTACCGTCCTCCACGTAACCCAACCAACACTAAGTACACTTATTCAATTGCACCGTTTTTAACCCCCTGTCCTACTTATCCCTCCACTATAACACAACCGGCCCAGTCTCTTTCCTTTGGTAACCACTAGTCCATTCATCTCTTCAGCGTGGCTTCTTCAGTTTGGCTATTTCACTTTTCTTCTATTTTTTATTACTCTGCTAGTGAGTGAAATCAGTTACCATGTTTCTGACACTCCATCGCTTATTTCACTGACCATAATTCTCTGCTATCTACATACATGTTGTTGTAAATGGTAGGATTTGTTTTCCTCATATGGCTGAATAATATCCCTCTCCTCATCTTCTCGTGGTTACTGAACTTTGCTACTATTAATGCTGTGGTTATAAACATAGGTGAGCACATGTCTTGTTTAAACTGTGCTGCTGTATTCTGTTACTCTGTATTTAATATATTGCATTTGTTCATTTAATAATATCTCATTAATGTACAATTACATTAATAAAATTATTTGTGCTAGAACCTGCCAATCACAAAGCAACCCAGGATTCGCAATTACAATCACACACCGTGAGCACAGTAAGATACTGTAGAATCACTACCTGTGTTCCCTGTTTTGTACAGCAATCTCCGTAATGCCCGCCCACGCTATTCTTGGAAATCATATAGCACACTTTGTTTACTCCGCCCTCCGCCTCCAATCCCTCCTTTCCAAAGCATACCCTTTCCTTATGTAAACTCCTACTCCAACATTCAGTTCTGTGAATATGCTGATGTTACGCTTCTTCAGTTTTTCTTGGTTCTACATCTCTACAGATGGGTCAAATCATTTGACCCTTGTCTTCCTTCACCTCTTATTTCATGAGTAAAATGCAATCCAGATCCTTCCGACTTGTTGCAAATGTTAGGACTTTTTTTTCTTCTTATGACTGATTAATATGCATCTGTCGAAATGTACCAAAAGACGTTTACACATTAATCTACTGATGGACACTTACCTGGGCTTCGATGAATAGTGCTGATAAACCCTTGGATGTATATGCATTTTAAATTCGGCTTCTGAAATGGATTTTTTGAGAGTTTATTATTGATTTGTTGATTTACCATTAATCTACAATTACATGTGTAACGTATTTACTAGACGCCCTTTACTATGTTCCACCCAATCCCCCCCTGCAGTCAATTCCATCACCAGAGCAATGTACCGTAGAATCGCTAATTGTCTTCTCTGCTGGTCGGCACACCACGTGCACCCATTCCCACCTTATACATGCTAACGGAAATGCACACTTTCTTCCCCACCTCCTTTCCCCTCCATTCCCAACCATCCATCTCTGTCTCTTTCCCTTTGGTAACTGTGAATCTGTTCTTGTCTTCTGTGACACTGCTGTTTTACTCCTTCAGTTTTTTCTTTGTTCTTATACTCCAATGATGAGTGACGTCATTTTACCTATACATGTAGGCCAGAAATAGTTATGTTTGCTATGATGGTGCAGCTGTGCAAGGCTGAGCTCTGCCCACCATCTGCTAGTGGCGTCTGCAGGAACAGCACTGTTGCCTGGAGATTCCATGATGTCACAGTGGGCTTCTTTCATGTAGACAGATTATGTCTGCTCAGAGAATTTGTTTCCCACTTCAGTGCCTGCTATCCTACACGGGGTGTACTTATGGTAAGGTTTGTGCTGAGCCCCTTGACAGCATCAGAGGAAATGGAAATGAGTTCCAAGACACTGCGTGTTTCTTTCTATTTTGGCATCAATACCAGTTACCTAAGCAACACTAATTTAATTAGACTACCCACATTATGAAATCCACACCATATACAGCATAAGGGTCACTGTCCATGAGCCCCGTATTGCACTGTAGAAGCACGGCTCTTCTTTGCTGTTCCACCACCTTCCTAGTGCCCACACCCTGCCCTCACATGTGTGCTACACGTAATGCCCCATTTTACCTCACTTTCATCCCTTCCAAGCCATTCCCCAGTGTCACTTTCCCTTTGGTAACCGTTAGTCCTCTCTTCAGTTCACGGAAGCTGCTACTGTCTTGTTCCTTCACGATTTTTCTTTTTTTTAATTCTCCACAGTTGAGTGACATCAATTGCCACTTGACTTTCTCTTCGTGGCTTATTTCACTCAGAACAATACCCACAAGTTCCATGCATGTTGCTGTAAATGGTAAGATTTGCTTTCTTCATATGGCTGAATAATATTCTACATCTCATATAATGATGGACGTTAAGCTTGGCTTTTGTCAATACTTCAGTGAGAATCATAGGGGTGCAATTTCCGTTTTTAAAATGGGCTGCTGCATTCTGCTTATATATTTATAGATTTGTTTTTTTATGTTTATTCTTATATGCCTTTACTGATTCATTAATTATTAATCTAAAATTACATGACAAACATTAATTTTACAAGACCCACACTATAACCAAGATCAACCCAGTTACTTCCCTGAAGTCACTGTCCATGAGCATAGTAAGATACTGTATATACCATCTCCCCCAATCCACATTAATAATGCTAATCGTTATGCCTACCTTCTAATTGCTTTCATATCTAACAACGCCACTATCTTCCCCTTGGTAACTGTTACTCCAAACTCGTATTCTGTGAATCTGCTGATGTTTTGCTCCTTCAGTTTTATCTTGGCGCTTCGTCTCCACGCATGTGTTAAATCATTTGATACTTATTTTCTCTTCCTCACTTATTTCACTGAGCATAATATGCTCTAGCGCCATCCATGTTGCAGCAAATGCTAGGATTTGTTTTCTTGTGATGGCTGAGTAATATTCCTTTCTGTATATGTACAACAACTTCTATACCCATTAATCTACTGATGTCCATTAAGCTCGGTTTCTTTGAATAGTACTCTGATTAACATAGGGATATATATATATCTTTATTAGCTGGGCAGATTCATTGGTTTTATTGGATTCTTTAATTAATTTATTCTTTATTTACTTATTATTAATCTATACGTAAAAGTATAACATGAGATTTTCTAGACTCCAACTGTCTCGAAATTCTTCCCAATGCCCCACTGCAGTCACTTCCATCAACAGAGCTATGTACTGTCCATTCACTGCCTGTCTTCACTGTTTGGTTCAGCCCTCACCGTGCACCCACAAAAACATTATATGTGCTAATCATAATGCAACCTTTCTCTCCCCACTGTTATCCCTCCATTCTCCCATGTCCACATTAGTCGTTTCCCCTTTGGTAACTGGTAGTTCATTCTTGGGCTCTGTGTGTCTGCCACTATTTTGCACCTTCAGTTCTTTCCTGTTCTCTCTATCTGCACAGATTGGTCATATCATATGATACTTGTCCTCCTGTCTTATTTCATTGAAAATAAAACCAAATTCTTTCATCCATGTTGTCACAAATGGGAGGAATTGTTCTCTTCTTATGGGTGAAAGGCAATGAATTGTTTATATATACCACTTCTTCTTTATCCATTCATCTTCTGATGGAGATGGATCGGGTACTGTGAATTGTGCTGCGATAAACAAGGGGGTGCACATACCATTTTTAAATTGGGCTACTGCATTCTATCTACTTATCTATACAACTTTGTTTTCCACTATATATCTATCATCTGACAATCTATCTTCTTGCTATCTCACATCTATCATAGTCATCATCTATCTCTATCATCTATCATCTATCTGCAACTGTAATCTCTGAACCCATCTATGAGTATTTCTTATTTCTCATTAATACACAATTACATGAGTAACATTGTTTACTACAACTTCCATCACCAAAATATCCCCACATATCCCATTGCATTCACTATCCTCCAGTGCAATAAAATAATGTAGAATCACGAGTCTTCTCTGTGACGTACCGTCCTCCACGTAACCCAAACAACACTATGTACACTTATTCAATTGCACCGTTTTTAACCCCCTGTCCTACTTATCCCTCCACTATTACACAACCGGCCCAGTCTCTTTCCTTTGGTAACCACTAGTCCATTCATCTCTTCAGCGTGGCTTCTTCAGTTTGGTTATTTCACTTTTCTTCTATTTTTTATTACTCTGCTAGTGAGTGAAATCAGTTACCATGTTTCTGACACTCCATCGCTTATTTCACTGACCATAATTCTCTGCTATCTACATACATGTTGTTGTAAATGGTAGGATTTTTTTTCCTCATATGGCTGAATAATATCCCTCTCCTCATCTTCTCGTGGTTACTGAACTTTGCTACTATTAGTGCTGTGGTTATAAACATTGGTGAGCACATGTCTTGTTTAAACTGTGCTGCTGTGTTCTGCTACTCTGTATTTATTTTATTGCATTTGTTCATTTAATAATATCTCATTAATGTACAATTACATTAATAAAATTATTTGTGCTAGAACCTGCCAATCACAAAGCAACCCAGGATTCGCAATTACAATCACACACCTTGAGCACAGTAAGATTCTGTAGAATCACTACCTGTGTTCCCCGTTTTGTACAGCAATCCCCGTAATGCCCACCCACGCTATTCTTGGAAATCATATAGCACACTTTGTTTACTCCGCCCTCCGCCTCCAATCCCTCCTATCCAAAGCATACCCTTTCTCTATGTAAACTCCTAGTCCAACATTCAGTTCTGTGAATATGCTGATGTTATGCTTCTTCAGTTTTTCTTGGTTCTACATCTCTACAGATGGGTCAAATCATTTGACCCTTGTCTTCCTTCACCTCTTATTTCATGAGTAAAATGCAATCCAGATCCTTCCGACTTGTTGCAAATGTTAGGACTTTTTTTTCTTCTTATGACTGATTAATATGAAACTGTCGAAATGTACCAAAAGACGTTTACACATTAATCTACTGATGGACACTTACCTGGGCTTCGATGAATAGTGCTGATAAACCCTTGGATGTATATGCATTTAAATTCGGC
Source organism: Manis pentadactyla (assembly GCF_030020395.1). Classification (NCBI taxonomy): domain Eukaryota; kingdom Metazoa; phylum Chordata; class Mammalia; order Pholidota; family Manidae; genus Manis; species Manis pentadactyla. Next base: position 15,306,624 of record NC_080039.1, read on the forward strand.
TTCTGAAATGGATTTTTTGAGAGTTTATTATTGATTTGTTGATTTACCATTAATCTACAATTACATGTGTAACGTATTTACTAGACGCCCTTTACTACGTTCCACCCAATCCCCCCCTGCAGTCAATTCCATCACCAGAGCAATGTACCGTAGAATCGCTAATTGTCTTCTCTGCTGGTCGGCACACCACGTGCACCCATTCCCACCTTATACATGCTAACGGAAATGCACACTTTCTTCCCCACCTCCTTTCCCCTCCATTCCCAACCATCCATCTCTGTCTCTTTCCCTTTGGTAACTGTGAATCTGTTCTTGTCTTCTGTGACACTGCTGTTTTTCTCCTTCAGTTTTTTCTTTGTTCTTATACTCCAATGATGAGTGACGTCATTTTACCTATACATGTAGGCCAGAAATAGTTATGTTTGCTATGATGGTGCAGCTGTGCAAGGCTGAGCTCTGCCCACCATCTGCTAGTGGCGTCTGCAGGAACAGCACTGTTGCCTGGAGATTCCATGATGTCACAGTGGGCTTCTTTCATGTAGACAGATTATGTCTGCTCAGAGAATTTTTTTCCCACTTCAGTGCCTGCTATCCTACACGGGGTGCATTTATGGTAAGGTTTGTGCTGAGCACCTTGACAGCATCAGAGGAAATGGATATGAGTTCCAAGACACTGCGTGTTTCTTTATATTTTGGCATCAATACCAGTTACCTAAGCAACATTATTTTAATTAGACTACCCACATTATGAAATCCACACCATATACAGCATAAGGGTCACTGTCCATGAGCCCCGTATTGCACTGTAGAAGCACGGCTCTTCTTTGCTGTTCCACCACCTTCCTAGTGCCCACACCCTGCCCACACATGTGTGCTACACGTAATGCCCCATTTTACCTCACTTTCCTCCCTTCCAAGCCATTCCCCTGTGTCACTTTCCCTTTGGTAACCGTTAGTCCTCTCTTCAGTTCATGGAAGCTGCTACTGTCTTGTTCCTTCACTATTTTTCTTTTTTTTTAATTCTCCACAGTTGAGTGACATCGATTGCCACTTGACTTTCTCTTCGTGGCTTATTTCACTCAGAACAATACCCACAAGTTCCATGCATGTTGCTCTAAATGGTAAGATTTGTTTTCTTCATATGGCTGAATAATATTCTGCATCTCATATACTGATGGACGTTAAGCTTGGCTTTTGTCAATACTTCAGTGAGAAACATAGGGGTGCAGTTTTCGTTTTTAAAATGGGCTGCTGCATTCTGCTTATATATTTATAGATTTGTTTTTTTATGTTTATTCATATATGCCTTTACTGATTCATTAATTATTCATCTAAAATTACCTGACAAACATTAATTTTACAAGACCCACACTATAACCAAGATCAACCCAGTTACTTCCCTGAAGTCACTGTCCATGAGCATAGTAAGATACTGTATATACCATCTCCCCCAATCCACATTAATAATGCTAATCGTTATGCCTACCTTCTCCTTGCTTTCATATCTAACAACGCCACTATCTTCCCCTTGGTAACTGTTACTCCAAACTCGTATTCTGTGAATCTGCTGATGTTTTGCTCCTTCAGTTTTATCTTGGCGCTTCGTCTCCACGCATGTGTTAAATCATTTGATAATTATTTTCTCTTCCTCACTTATTTCACTGAGCATAATATGCTCTAGCGCCATCCATGTTGCAGCAAATGCTAGGATTTGTTTTCTTGTGATGGCTGTGTAATATTCCTTTCTGTCTATGTACCACATCTTCTATACCCATTAATCTATTGATGTCCATTAAGCTCGGTTTCTTTGAATAGTACTCTGATTAACATAGGGATATATATATCTTTATTAGCTGGGCAGATTCATTGGTTTTATTGGATTCTTTAATTAATTTATTCTTTATTTACTTATTATTAATCTATACGTAAAAGTATAACATGAGATTTTCTAGACTCCAACTGTCTCGAAATTCTTCCCAATGCCCCACTGCAGTCACTTCCATCAACAGAGCTATGTACAGTCGATTCACTGCCTGTCTTCACTGTTTGGTTCAGCCCTCACCGTGCACCCACAAAAACATTATATGTGCTAATCATAATGCAACCTTTCTCTCCCCACTGTTATCCCACCATTCTCCCATGTCCACATTAGTCGTTTCCCCTTTGGTAACTGGTAGTTCATTCTTGGGCTCTGTGTGTCTGCCACTATTTTGCACCTTCAGTTCTTTCCTGTTCTCTCTATCTGCACAGATTGGCCATATCATATGATACTTGTCCACCTGTCTTATTTCATTGAAAATAAAACCAAATTCTTTCTTCCATGTTGTCACAAATGGGAGGAATTGTTCTCTTCTTATGGGTGAAAGGCAATGAATTGTTTATATATACCACTTCTTCTTTATCCATTCATCTTCTGATGGAGATGGATCGGGTACTGCGAATTGTGCTGCGATAAACAAGGGGGTGCACATACCTTTTTTAAATTGGGCTACTGCATTCTATCTACTTATCTATACAACTTTGTTTTCCACTATATATCTATCATCTGACAATCTATCTTCTTGCTATCTCACATCTATCATAGTCATCATCTATCTCTGTCATCTATCATCTATCTGCAACTGTAATCTCTGAACCCATCTATGAGTATTTCTTATTTCTCATTAATACACAATTACATGCGTAACATTGTTTACTACAACTTCCATCACCAAAATATCCCCACATATCCCATTGCATTCACTATCCTCCAGTGCAATAAAATAATGTAGAATCACTAGTCTTCTCTGTGACGTACCGTCCTCCACGTAACCCAACCAATACTATGTACACTTATTCAATTGCACCGTTTTTAACCCCCTGTCCTACTTATCCCTCCACTATAACACAACCGGCCCAGTCTCTTTCCTTTGGTAACCACTAGTCCATTCATCTCTTCAGCGTGGCTTCTTCAGTTTGGTTATTTCACTTTTCTTCTTTTTTTTATTACTCTGCTAGTGAGTGAAATCAGTTACCATGTTTCTGACACTCCATCGCTTATTTCACTGACCATAATTCTCTGCTATCTACATACATGTTGTTGTAAATGGTAGGATTTGTTTTCCTCATATGGCTGAATAATATCCCTCTCCTCATCTTCTCGTGGTTACTGAACTTTGCTACTATTAATGCTGTGGTTATAAACATAGGTGAGCACATGTCTTGTTTAAACTGTGCTGCTGTGTTCTGTTACTCTGTATTTATTTTATTGCATTTGTTCATTTAATAATATCTCATTAATGTACAATTACATTAATAAAATTATTTGTGCTAGAACCTGCCAATCACAAAGAAACCCAGGATTCGCAATTACAATCACACACCGTGAGCACAGTAAGATACTGTAGAATCACTACCTGTGTTCCCCGTTTTGTACAGCAATCCCCGTAATGCCCACCCACGCTATTCTTGGAAATCATATAGCACACTTTGTTTACTCCGCCCTCCGCCTCCAATCCCTCCTTTCCAAAGCATACCCTTTCCTTATGTAAACTCCTACTCCAACATTCAGTTCTGTGAATATGCTGATGTTACGCTTCTTCAGTTTTTCTTGGTTCTACATCTCTACAGATGGGTCAAATCATTTGACCCTTGTCTTCCTTCACCTCTTATTTCATGAGTAAAATGCAATCCAGATCCTTCCGACTTGTTGCAAATGTTAGGACTTTTTTTTCTTCTTATGACTGATTAATATGCATCTGTCGAAATGTACCAAAAGACGTTTACACATTAATCTACTGATGGACACTTACCTGGGCTTCGATGAATAGTGCTGATAAACCCTTGGATGTATATGCATTTTAAATTCGGCTTCTGAAATGGATTTTTTGAGAGTTTATTATTGATTTGTTGATTTACCATTAATCTACAATTACATGTGTAACGTATTTACTAGACGCCCTTTACTATGTTCCACCCAATCCCCCCCTGCAGTCAATTCCATCACCAGAGCAATGTACCGTAGAATCGCTAATTGTCTTCTCTGCTGGTCGGCACACCACGTGCACCCATTCCCACCTTATACATGCTAACGGAAATGCACACTTTCTTCCCCACCTCCTTTCCCCTCCATTCCCAACCATCCATCTCTGTCTCTTTCCCTTTGGTAACTGTGAATCTGTTCTTGTCTTCTGTGACACTGCTGTTTTTCTCCTTCAGTTTTTTCTTTGTTCTTATACTCCAATGATGAGTGACGTCATTTTACCTATACATGTAGGCCAGAAATAGTTATGTTTGCTATGATGGTGCAGCTGTGCAAGGCTGAGCTCTGCCCACCATCTGCTAGTGGCGTCTGCAGGAACAGCACTGTTGCCTGGAGATTCCATGATGTCACAGTGGGCTTCTTTCATGTAGACAGATTATGTCTGCTCAGAGAATTTGTTTCCCACTTCAGTGCCTGCTATCCTACACGGGGTGTACTTATGGTAAGGTTTGTGCTGAGCCCCTTGACAGCATCAGAGGAAATGGAAATGAGTTCCAAGACACTGCGTGTTTCTTTCTATTTTGGCATCAATACCAGTTACCTAAGCAACACTAATTTAATTAGACTACCCACATTATGAAATCCACACCATATACAGCATAAGGGTCACTGTCCATGAGCCCCGTATTGCACTGTAGAAGCACGGCTCTTCTTTGCTGTTCCACCACCTTCCTAGTGCCCACACCCTGCCCTCACATGTGTGCTACACGTAATGCCCCATTTTACCTCACTTTCATCCCTTCCAAGCCATTCCCCAGTGTCACTTTCCCTTTGGTAACCGTTAGTCCTCTCTTCAGTTCACGGAAGCTGCTACTGTCTTGTTCCTTCACGATTTTTCTTTTTTTTAATTCTCCACAGTTGAGTGACATCAATTGCCACTTGACTTTCTCTTCGTGGCTTATTTCACTCAGAACAATACCCACAAGTTCCATGCATGTTGCTGTAAATGGTAAGATTTGCTTTCTTCATATGGCTGAATAATATTCTACATCTCATATAATGATGGACGTTAAGCTTGGCTTTTGTCAATACTTCAGTGAGAATCATAGGGGTGCAATTTCCGTTTTTAAAATGGGCTGCTGCATTCTGCTTATATATTTATAGATTTGTTTTTTTATGTTTATTCTTATATGCCTTTACTGATTCATTAATTATTAATCTAAAATTACATGACAAACATTAATTTTACAAGACCCACACTATAACCAAGATCAACCCAGTTACTTCCCTGAAGTCACTGTCCATGAGCATAATAAGATACTGTATATACCATCTCCCCCAATCCACATTAATAATGCTAATCGTTATGCCTACCTTCTAATTGCTTTCATATCTAACAACGCCACTATCTTCCCCTTGGTAACTGTTACTCCAAACTCGTATTCTGTGAATCTGCTGATGTTTTGCTCCTTCAGTTTTATCTTGGCGCTTCGTCTCCACGCATGTGTTAAATCATTTGATACTTATTTTCTCTTCCTCACTTATTTCACTGAGCATAATATGCTCTAGCGCCATCCATGTTGCAGCAAATGCTAGGATTTGTTTTCTTGTGATGGCTGAGTAATATTCCTTTCTGTATATGTACCACAACTTCTATACCCATTAATCTACTGATGTCCATTAAGCTCGGTTTCTTTGAATAGTACTCTGATTAACATAGGGATATATATATATCTTTATTAGCTGGGCAGATTCATTGGTTTTATTGGATTCTTTAATTAATTTATTCTTTATTTACTTATTATTAATCTATACATAAAAGTATAACATGAGATTTTCTAGACTCCAACTGTCTCGAAATTCTTCCCAATGCCCCACTGCAGTCACTTCCATCAACAGAGCTATGTACTGTCCATTCACTGCCTGTCTTCACTGTTTGGTTCAGCCCTCACCGTGCACCCACAAAAACATTATATGTGCTAATCATAATGCAACCTTTCTCTCCCCACTGTTATCCCTCCATTCTCCCATGTCCACATTAGTCGTTTCCCCTTTGGTAACTGGTAGTTCATTCTTGGGCTCTGTGTGTCTGCCACTATTTTGCACCTTCAGTTCTTTCCTGTTCTCTCTATCTGCACAGATTGGTCATATCATATGATACTTGTCCTCCTGTCTTATTTCATTGAAAATAAAACCAAATTCTTTCATCCATGTTGTCACAAATGGGAGGAATTGTTCTCTTCTTATGGGTGAAAGGCAATGAATTGTTTATATATACCACTTCTTCTTTATCCATTCATCTTCTGATGGAGATGGATCGGGTACTGTGAATTGTGCTGCGATAAACAAGGGGGTGCACATACCATTTTTAAATTGGGCTACTGCATTCTATCTACTTATCTATACAACTTTGTTTTCCACTATATATCTATCATCTGACAATCTATCTTCTTGCTATCTCACATCTATCATAGTCATCATCTATCTCTATCATCTATCATCTATCTGCAACTGTAATCTCTGAACCCATCTATGAGTATTTCTTATTTCTCATTAATACACAATTACATGAGTAACATTGTTTACTACAACTTCCATCACCAAAATATCCCCACATATCCCATTGCATTCACTATCCTCCAGTGCAATAAAATAATGTAGAATCACGAGTCTTCTCTGTGACGTACCATCCTCCACGTAACCCAAACAACACTATGTACACTTATTCAATTGCACCGTTTTTAACCCCCTGTCCTACTTATCCCTCCACTATTACACAACCGGCCCAGTCTCTTTCCTTTGGTAACCACTAGTCCATTCATCTCTTCAGCGTGGCTTCTTCAGTTTGGTTATTTCACTTTTCTTCTATTTTTTATTACTCTGCTAGTGAGTGAAATCAGTTACCATGTTTCTGACACTCCATCGCTTATTTCACTGACCATAATTCTCTGCTATCTACATACATGTTGTTGTAAATGGTAGGATTTTTTTTCCTCATATGGCTGAATAATATCCCTCTCCTCATCTTCTCGTGGTTACTGAACTTTGCTACTATTAGTGCTGTGGTTATAAACATTGGTGAGCACATGTCTTGTTTAAACTGTGCTGCTGTGTTCTGCTACTCTGTATTTATTTTATTGCATTTGTTCATTTAATAATATCTCATTAATGTACAATTACATTAATAAAATTATTTGTGCTAGAACCTGCCAATCACAAAGCAACCCAGGATTCGCAATTACAATCACACACCTTGAGCACAGTAAGATTCTGTAGAATCACTACCTGTGTTCCCCGTTTTGTACAGCAATCCCCGTAATGCCCACCCACGCTATTCTTGGAAATCATATAGCACACTTTGTTTACTCCGCCCTCCGCCTCCAATCCCTCCTATCCAAAGCATACCCTTTCTCTATGTAAACTCCTAGTCCAACATTCAGTTCTGTGAATATGCTGATGTTATGCTTCTTCAGTTTTTCTTGGTTCTACATCTCTACAGATGGGTCAAATCATTTGACCCTTGTCTTCCTTCACCTCTTATTTCATGAGTAAAATGCAATCCAGATCCTTCCGACTTGTTGCAAATGTTAGGACTTTTTTTTCTTCTTATGACTGATTAATATGAAACTGTCGAAATGTACCAAAAGACGTTTACACATTAATCTACTGATGGACACTTACCTGGGCTTCGATGAATAGTGCTGATAAACCCTTGGATGTATATGCATTTAAATTCGGCTTCTGAAATGGATTTTTTGAGAGTTTATTATTGATTTGTTGATTTACCATTAATCTACAATTACATGTGTAACGTATTTACTAGACGCCCTTTACTACGTTCCACCCAATCCCCCCCTGCAGTCAATTCCATCACCAGAGCAATGTACCGTAGAATCGCTAATTGTCTTCTCTGCTGGTCGGCACACCACGTGCACCCATTCCCACCTTATACATGCTAACGGAAATGCACACTTTCTTCCCCACCTCCTTTCCCCTCCATTCCCAACCATCCATCTCTGTCTCTTTCCCTTTGGTAACTGTGAATCTGTTCTTGTCTTCTGTGACACTGCTGTTTTTCTCCTTCAGTTTTTTCTTTGTTCTTATACTCCAATGATGAGTGACGTCATTTTACCTATACATGTAGGCCAGAAATAGTTATGTTTGCTATGATGGTGCAGCTGTGCAAGGCTGAGCTCTGCCCACCATCTGCTAGTGGCGTCTGCAGGAACAGCACTGTTGCCTGGAGATTCCATGATGTCACAGTGGGCTTCTTTCATGTAGACAGATTATGTCTGCTCAGAGAATTTTTTTCCCACTTCAGTGCCTGCTATCCTACACGGGGTGCATTTATGGTAAGGTTTGTGCTGAGCACCTTGACAGCATCAGAGGAAATGGATATGAGTTCCAAGACACTGCGTGTTTCTTTATATTTTGGCATCAATACCAGTTACCTAAGCAACATTATTTTAATTAGACTACCCACATTATGAAATCCACACCATATACAGCATAAGGGTCACTGTCCATGAGCCCCGTATTGCACTGTAGAAGCACGGCTCTTCTTTGCTGTTCCACCACCTTCCTAGTGCCCACACCCTGCCCACACATGTGTGCTACACGTAATGCCCCATTTTACCTCACTTTCCTCCCTTCCAAGCCATTCCCCTGTGTCACTTTCCCTTTGGTAACCGTTAGTCCTCTCTTCAGTTCATGGAAGCTGCTACTGTCTTGTTCCTTCACTATTTTTCTTTTTTTTTAATTCTCCACAGTTGAGTGACATCGATTGCCACTTGACTTTCTCTTCGTGGCTTATTTCACTCAGAACAATACCCACAAGTTCCATGCATGTTGCTCTAAATGGTAAGATTTGTTTTCTTCATATGGCTGAATAATATTCTGCATCTCATATACTGATGGACGTTAAGCTTGGCTTTTGTCAATACTTCAGTGAGAAACATAGGGGTGCAGTTTTCGTTTTTAAAATGGGCTGCTGCATTCTGCTTATATATTTATAGATTTGTTTTTTTATGTTTATTCATATATGCCTTTACTGATTCATTAATTATTCATCTAAAATTACCTGACAAACATTAATTTTACAAGACCCACACTATAACCAAGATCAACCCAGTTACTTCCCTGAAGTCACTGTCCATGAGCATAGTAAGATACTGTATATACCATCTCCCCCAATCCACATTAATAATGCTAATCGTTATGCCTACCTTCTCCTTGCTTTCATATCTAACAACGCCACTATCTTCCCCTTGGTAACTGTTACTCCAAACTCGTATTCTGTGAATCTGCTGATATTTTGCTCCTTCAGTTTTATCTTGGCGCTTCGTCTCCACGCATGTGTTAAATCATTTGATAATTATTTTCTCTTCCTCACTTATTTCACTGAGCATAATATGCTCTAGCGCCATCCATGTTGCAGCAAATGCTAGGATTTGTTTTCTTGTGATGGCTGTGTAATATTCCTTTCTGTCTATGTACCACATCTTCTATACCCATTAATCTATTGATGTCCATTAAGCTCGGTTTCTTTGAATAGTACTCTGATTAACATAGGGATATATATATCTTTATTAGCTGGGCAGATTCATTGGTTTTATTGGATTCTTTAATTAATTTATTCTTTATTTACTTATTATTAATCTATACGTAAAAGTATAACATGAGATTTTCTAGACTCCAACTGTCTCGAAATTCTTCCCAATGCCCCACTGCAGTCACTTCCATCAACAGAGCTATGTACAGTCGATTCACTGCCTGTCTTCACTGTTTGGTTCAGCCCTCACCGTGCACCCACAAAAACATTATATGTGCTAATCATAATGCAACCTTTCTCTCCCCACTGTTATCCCACCATTCTCCCATGTCCACATTAGTCGTTTCCCCTTTGGTAACTGGTAGTTCATTCTTGGGCTCTGTGTGTCTGCCACTATTTTGCACCTTCAGTTCTTTCCTGTTCTCTCTATCTGCACAGATTGGCCATATCATATGATACTTGTCCTCCTGTCTTATTTCATTGAAAATAAAACCAAATTCTTTCTTCCATGTTGTCACAAATGGGAGGAATTGTTCTCTTCTTATGGGTGAAAGGCAATGAATTGTTTATATATACCACTTCTTCTTTATCCATTCATCTTCTGATGGAGATGGATCGGGTACTGCGAATTGTGCTGCGATAAACAAGGGGGTGCACATACCTTTTTTAAATTGGGCTACTGCATTCTATCTACTTATCTATACAACTTTGTTTTCCACTATATATCTATCATCTGACAATCTATCTTCTTGCTATCTCACATCTATCATAGTCATCATCTATCTCTGTCATCTATCATCTATCTGCAACTGTAATCTCTGAACCCATCTATGAGTATTTCTTATTTCTCATTAATACACAATTACATGCGTAACATTGTTTACTACAACTTCCATCACCAAAATATCCCCACATATCCCATTGCATTCACTATCCTCCAGTGCAATAAAATAATGTAGAATCACTAGTCTTCTCTGTGACGTACCGTCCTCCACGTAACCCAACCAATACTATGTACACTTATTCAATTGCACCGTTTTTAACCCCCTGTCCTACTTATCCCTCCACTATAACACAACCGGCCCAGTCTCTTTCCTTTGGTAACCACTAGTCCATTCATCTCTTCAGCGTGGCTTCTTCAGTTTGGTTATTTCACTTTTCTTCTTTTTTTTATTACTCTGCTAGTGAGTGAAATCAGTTACCATGTTTCTGACACTCCATCGCTTATTTCACTGACCATAATTCTCTGCTATCTACATACATGTTGTTGTAAATGGTAGGATTTGTTTTCCTCATATGGCTGAATAATATCCCTCTCCTCATCTTCTCGTGGTTACTGAACTTTGCTACTATTAATGCTGTGGTTATAAACATAGGTGAGCACATGTCTTGTTTAAACTGTGCTGCTGTGTTCTGTTACTCTGTATTTATTTTATTGCATTTGTTCATTTAATAATATCTCATTAATGTACAATTACATTAATAAAATTATTTGTGCTAGAACCTGCCAATCACAAAGAAACCCAGGATTCGCAATTACAATCACACACCGTGAGCACAGTAAGATACTGTAGAATCACTACCTGTGTTCCCCGTTTTGTACAGCAATCCCCGTAATGCCCACCCACGCTATTCTTGGAAATCATATAGCACACTTTGTTTACTCCGCCCTCCGCCTCCAATCCCTCCTATCCAAAGCATACCCATTCCCTATGTAAACTCCTAGTCCAACATTCAGTTCTGTGAATATGCTGATGTTATGCTTCTTCAGTTTTTCTTGGTTCTACATCTCTACTGATGGGTCAAATCATTTGACCCTTGTCTTCCTTCACCTCTTATTTCATGAGTAAAATGCAATCCAGATCCTTCCGACTTGTTGCAAATGTTAGGACTTTTTTTTCTTCTTATGACTGATTAATATGCAACTGTCGAAATGTACCAAAAGACGTTTACACATTAATCTACTGATGGAAACTTACCTGGGCTTCGATGAATAGTGCTGATAAACCCTTGGATGTATATGCATTTTAAATTCGGCTTCTGAAATGGATTTTTTGAGAGTTTATTATTGATTTGTTGATTTACCATTAATCTACAATTACATGTGTAACGTATTTACTAGACGCCCTTTACTACGTTCCACCCAATCCCCCCCTGCAGTCAATTCCATCACCAGAGCAATGTACCGTAGAATCGCTAATTGTCTTCTCTGCTGGTCGGCACACCACGTGCACCCATTCCCACCTTATACATGCTAACGGAAATGCACACTTTCTTCCCCACCTCCTTTCCCCTCCATTCCCAACCATCCATCTCTGTCTCTTTCCCTTTGGTAACTGTGAATCTGTTCTTGTCTTCTGTGACACTGCTGTTTTTCTCCTTCAGTTTTTTCTTTGTTCTTATACTCCAATGATGAGTGACGTCATTTTACCTATACATGTAGGCCAGAAATAGTTATGTTTGCTATGATGGTGCACCTGTGCAAGGCTGAGCTCTGCCCACCATCTGCTAGTGGCGTCTGCAGGAACAGCACTGTTGCCTGGAGATTCCATGATGTCACAGTGGGCTTCTTTCATGTAGACAGATTATGTCTGCTCAGAGAATTTGTTTCCCACTTCAGTGCCTGCTATCCTACACGGGGTGCATTTATGGTAAGGTTTGTGCTGAGCACCTTGACAGCATCAGAGGAAATGGATATGAGTTCCAAGACACTGCGTGTTTCTTTATATTTTGGCATCAATACCAGTTACCTAAGCAACATTATTTTAATTAGACTACCCACATTATGAAATCCACACCATATACAGCATAAGGGTCACTGTCCATGAGCCCCGTATTGCACTGTAGAAGCACGGCTCTTCTTTGCTGTTCCACCACCTTCCTAGTGCCCACACCCTGCCCACACATGTGTGCTACACGTAATGCCCCATTTTACCTCACTTTCCTCCCTTCCAAGCCATTCCCCTGTGTCACTTTCCCTTTGGTAACCGTTAGTCCTCTCTTCAGTTCATGGAAGCTGCTACTGTCTTGTTCCTTCACTATTTTTCTTTTTTTTTAATTCTCCACAGTTGAGTGACATCGATTGCCACTTGACTTTCTCTTCGTGGCTTATTTCACTCAGAACAATACCCACAAGTTCCATGCATGTTGCTCTAAATGGTAAGATTTGTTTTCTTCATATGGCTGAATAATATTCTGCATCTCATATACTGATGGACGTTAAGCTTGGCTTTTGTCAATACTTCAGTGAGAAACATAGGGGTGCAATTTTCGTTTTTAAAATGGGCTGCTGCATTCTGCTTATATATTTATAGATTTGTTTTTTTATGTTTATTCATATATGCCTTTACTGATTCATTAATTATTCATCTAAAATTACCTGACAAACATTAATTTTACAAGACCCACACTATAACCAAGATCAACCCAGTTACTTCCCTGAAGTCACTGTCCGTGAGCATAGTAAGATACTGTATATACCATCTCCCCCAATCCACATTAATAATGCTAATCGTTATGCCTACCTTCTCCTTGCTTTCATATCTAACAACGCCACTATCTTCCCCTTGGTAACTGTTACTCCAAACTCGTATTCTGTGAATCTGCTGATGTTTTGCTCCTTCAGTTTTATCTTGGCGCTTCGTCTCCACGCATGTGTTAAATCATTTGATACTTATTTTCTCTTCCTCACTTATTTCACTGAGCATAATATGCTCTAGCGCCATCCATGTTGCAGCAAATGCTAGGATTTGTTTTCTTGTGATGGCTGTGTAATATTCCTTTCTGTCTATGTACCACATCTTCTATACCCATTAATCTATTGATGTCCATTAAGCTCGGTTTCTTTGAATAGTACTCTGATTAACATAGGGATATATATATCTTTATTAGCTGGGCAGATTCATTGGTTTTATTGGATTCTTTAATTAATTTATTCTTTATTTACTTATTATTAATCTATACGTAAAAGTATAACATGAGATTTTCTAGACTCCAACTGTCTCGAAATTCTTCCCAATGCCCCACTGCAGTCACTTCCATCAACAGAGCTATGTACAGTCGATTCACTGCCTGTCTTCACTGTTTGGTTCAGCCCTCACCGTGCACCCACAAAAACATTATATGTGCTAATCATAATGCAACCTTTCTCTCCCCACTGTTATCCCACCATTCTCCCATGTCCACATTAGTCGTTTCCCCTTTGGTAACTGGTAGTTCATTCTTGGGCTCTGTGTGTCTGCCACTATTTTGCACCTTCAGTTCTTTCCTGTTCTCTCTATCTGCACAGATTGGCCATATCATATGATACTTGTCCTCCTGTCTTATTTCATTGAAAATAAAACCAAATTCTTTCATCCATGTTGTCACAAATGGGAGGAATTGTTCTCTTCTTATGGGTGAAAGGCAATGAATTGTTTATATATACCACTTCTTCTTTATCCATTCATCTTCTGATGGAGATGGATCGGGTACTGCGAATTGTGCTGCGATAAACAAGGGGGTGCACATACCTTTTTTAAATTGGGCTACTGCATTCTATCTACTTATCTATACAACTTTGTTTTCCACTATATATCTATCATCTGACAATCTATCTTCTTGCTATCTCACATCTATCATAGTCATCATCTATCTCTGTCATCTATCATCTATCTGCAACTGTAATCTCTGAACCCATCTATGAGTATTTCTTATTTCTCATTAATACACAATTACATGCGTAACATTGTTTACTACAACTTCCATCACCAAAATATCCCCACATATCCCATTGCATTCACTATCCTCCAGTGCAATAAAATAATGTAGAATCACTAGTCTTCTCTGTGACGTACCGTCCTCCACGTAACCCAACCAATACTATGTACACTTATTCAATTGCACCGTTTTTAACCCCCTGTCCTACTTATCCCTCCACTATAACACAACCGGCCCAGTCTCTTTCCTTTGGTAACCACTAGTCCATTCATCTCTTCAGCGTGGCTTCTTCAGTTTGGTTATTTCACTTTTCTTCTTTTTTTTATTACTCTGCTAGTGAGTGAAATCAGTTACCATGTTTCTGACACTCCATCGCTTATTTCACTGACCATAATTCTCTGCTATCTACATACATGTTGTTGTAAATGGTAGGATTTGTTTTCCTCATATGGCTGAATAATATCCCTCTCCTCATCTTCTCGTGGTTACTGAACTTTGCTACTATTAATGCTGTGGTTATAAACATAGGTGAGCACATGTCTTGTTTAAACTGTGCTGCTGTGTTCTGTTACTCTGTATTTATTTTATTGCATTTGTTCATTTAATAATATCTCATTAATGTACAATTACATTAATAAAATTATTTGTGCTAGAACCTGCCAATCACAAAGAAACCCAGGATTCGCAATTACAATCACACACCGTGAGCACAGTAAGATACTGTAGAATCACTACCTGTGTTCCCCGTTTTGTACAGCAATCCCCGTAATGCCCACCCACGCTATTCTTGGAAATCATATAGCACACTTTGTTTACTCCGCCCTCCGCCTCCAATCCCTCCTATCCAAAGCATACCCATTCCCTATGTAAACTCCTAGTCCAACATTCAGTTCTTTGAATATGCTGATGTTATGCTTCTTCAGTTTTTCTTGGTTCTACATCTCTACTGATGGGTCAAATCATTTGACCCTTGTCTTCCTTCACCTCTTATTTCATGAGTAAAATGCAATCCAGATCCTTCCGACTTGTTGCAAATGTTAGGACTTTTTTTTCTTCTTATGACTGATTAATATGCAACTGTCGAAATGTACCAAAAGACGTTTACACATTAATCTACTGATGGACACTTACCTGGGCTTCGATGAATAGTGCTGATAAACCCTTGGATGTATATGCATTTTAAATTCGGCTTCTGAAATGGATTTTTTGAGAGTTTATTATTGATTTGTTGATTTACCATTAATTTACAATTACATGTGTAACGTATTTACTAGACGCCCTTTACTACGTTCCACCCAATCCCCCCCTGCAGTCAATTCCATCACCAGAGCAATGTACCGTAGAATCGCTAATTGTCTTCTCTGCTGGTCGGCACACCACGTGCACCCATTCCCACCTTATACATGCTAACGGAAATGCACACTTTCTTCCCCACCTCCTTTCCCCTCCATTCCCAACCATCCATCTCTGTCTCTTTCCCTTTGGTAACTGTGAATCTGTTCTTGTCTTCTGTGACACTGCTGTTTTTCTCCTTCAGTTTTTTCTTTGTTCTTATACTCCAATGATGAGTGACGTCATTTTACCTATACATGTAGGCCAGAAATAGTTATGTTTGCTATGATGGTGCAGCTGTGCAAGGCTAGTGGCTGTGCCATCTGCTAGTGGCGTTTGCAGGAACAACACTGTTGCCTGGAGATTCCATGATTTCACAGTGGGCTTCTTTCATGTAGACAGATTATGTCTGCTCAGAGAATTTGTTTCCCACTTCAGTGCCTGCTATCCTACACGGGGTGTAATTATGGTAAGATTTGTGCTGAGCACCTTGACAGCATCAGAGGAAATGGAAATGAGTTCCAAGACACTGCGTGTTTCTTTCTATTTTGGCATCAATACCAGTTACCTAAGCAACATTATTTTAATTAGACTACCCACATTATGAAATCCACACCATATACAGCATAAGGGTCACTGTCCATGAGCCCCGTATTGCACTGTAGAAGCACGGCTCTTCTTTGCTGTTCCACCGCCTTCCTAGTGCCCACACGCTGCCCTCACATGTGTGCTACACGTAATGCCCCATTTTACCTCACTTTCATCCCTTCCAAGCCATTCCCCTCTGTCACTTTCCCTTTGGTAACCGTTAGTTCTCTCTTCAGTTCATGGAAGCTGCTACTGTCTTGTTCCTTCACTATTTTTCTTTTTTTTTAACTCTCCACAGTTGAGTGACATCAATTGCCACTTGACTTTCTCTTCGTGGCTTATTTCACTCAGAACAAAACCCACAAGTTCCATGCATGTTGCTGTAAATGGTAAGATTTGTTTTCTTCATATCGCTGAATAATATTCTACATCTCAAATACTGATGGACGTTAAGCTTGGCTTTTGTCAATACTTCAGTGAGAAACATAGGGGTTCAATTTTCGTTTTTAAAAAAATGGGCTGCTGCATTCTGCTTATATAGTTATAGATTTGTTTTTTTATGTTTATTCATATATGCCTTTACTGATTCATTAATTATTCATCTAAAATTACATGACAAACATTAATTTTACAAGACCCACACTATGACCAAGATCAACCCAGTTACTTCCCTGAAGTCACTGTCCATGAGCATAGTAAGATAATGTATATACCATCTCCCCCAATCCACATTAATAATGCTAATCGTTATGCCTACCTTCTCCTTGCTTTCATATCTAACAACGCCACTATCTTCCCCTTGGTAACTGTTACTCCAAACTCGTATTCTGTGAATCTGCTGATGTTTTGCTCCTTTAGTTTTATCTTGGCGCTTCGTCTCCACGCATGTGTTAAATCATTTGATACTTATTTTCTCTTCCTCACTTATTTCACTGAGCATAATATGCTCTAGCGCCATCCATGTTGCAGCAAATGCTAGGATTTGTTTTCTTGTGATGGCTGAGTAATATTCCTTTCTGTATATGTACCACATCTTCTATAGCCATTAATCTATTGATGTCCATTAAGCTCGGTTTCTTTGAATAGTACTCTGATTAACAAAGGGATATATATATCTTTATTAGCTGGGCAGATTCATTGGTTTTATTGGATTCTTTAATTAATTTATTCTTTATTTACTTATTATTAATCTATACGTAAAAGTATAACGAGATTTTCTATACTCCAACTGTCTCGAAATTCTTCCCAATGCCCCACTGCAGTCACTTCCATCAACAGAGCTATGTACTGTCGATTCACTGCCTGTCTTCACTGTTTGGTTCAGCCCTCACCGTGTACCCACAAAAACATTATATGTGCTAATCATAATGCAACCTTTCTCTCCCCACTGTTATCCCTCCATTCTCCCATGTCCACATTAGTCGTTTCCCCTTTGGTAACTGGTAGTTCATTCTTGGGCTCTGTGTGTCTGCCACTATTTTGCACCTTCAGTTCTTTCCTGCTTCTCTATCTGCACAGATTGGTCATATCATATGATACTTGTCCTCCTGTCTTATTTCATTGAAAATAAAACCAAATTCTTTCATCCATGTTGTCACAAATGGGAGGAATTGTTCTCTTCTTATGGGTGAAAGGCAATGAATTGTTTATATATACCACTTCTTCTTTATCCATTCATCTTCTGATGGAGATGGATCGGGTACTGTGAATTGTGCTGCGATAAACAAGGGGGTGCACATACCTTTTTTAAACTGGGCTCCTTCATTCTATCTACTTATCTATACAACTTTGTTTTCCACTATATATCTATCATCTGACAATCTATCTTCTTGCAATCTCACATCTATCATAGTCATCATCTTTCTCTATCATCTATCATCTATCTGCAACTGTAATCTCTGAACCCATCTATGAGTATTTCTTATTTCTCATTAATACACAATTACATGAGTAACATTGTTTACTACAACTTCCATCACCAAAATATCCCCACATATCCCATTGCATTCACTATCCTCCAGTGCAATAAAATAATGTAGAATCACTAGTCTTCTCTGTGACGTACCGTCCTCCACGTAACCCAACCAACACTATGTACACTTATTCAATTGCACCGTTTTTAACCCCCTGTCCTACTTATCCCTCCACTATAACACAACCGGCCCAGTTTCTTTCCTTTGGTAACCACTAGTCCATTCATCTCTTCAGCGTGGCTTCTTCAGTTTGGTTATTTCACTTTTCTTCTATTTTTTATTACTCTGCTAGTGAGTGAAATCAGTTACCATGTTTCTGACACTCCATCGCTTATTTCACTGACCATAATTCTCTGCTATCTACATTCAAGTTGTTGCAAATGGTAGGATTTGTTTTCCTCATATGGATGAATAATATCCCTCTCCTCATCTTCTCGTGGTTACTGAACTTTGCTACTATTAATGCTGTGGTTATAAACATAGGTGAGCACATGTCTTGTTTAAACTGTGCTGCTGTGTTCTGTTACTCTGTATTTATTTTATTTCATTTGTTCATTTAATAATATCTCATTAATGTACAATTACATTAATAAAATTATTTGTGCTAGAACCTGCCAATCACAAAGAAACCCAGGATTCGCAATTACAATCACACACCGTGAGCACAGTAAGATACTGTAGAATCACTACCTGTGTTCCCCGTTTTGTACAGCAATCCCCGTAATGCCCACCCACGCTATTCTTGGAAATCATATAGCACACTTTGTTTACTCCGCCCTCCGCCTCCAATCCCTCCTATCCAAAGCATACCCTTTCCCTATGTAAACTCCTAGTCCAACATTCAGTTCTGTGAATATGCTGATGTTATGCTTCTTCAGTTTTTCTTGGTTCTACATCTCTACAGATGGGTCAAATCATTTGACCCTTGTCTTCCTTCACCTCTTATTTCATGAGTAAAATGCAATCCATATCCTTCCGACTTGTTGCAAATGTTAGGACTTTTTTTTCTTCTTATGACTGATTAATATGCAACTGTCGAAATGTACCAAAAGACGTTTACACATTAATCTACTGATGGACACTTACCTGGGCTTCGATGAATAGTGCTGATAAACCCTTGGATGTATATGCATTTTAAATTCGGCTTCTGAAATGGATTTTTTGAGAGTTTATTATTGATTTGTTGATTTACCATTAATCTACAATTACATGTGTAACGTATTTACTAGACGCCCTTTACTACGTTCCACCCAATCCCCCCCTGCAGTCAATAACATCACCAGAGCAATGTACCGTAGAATCGCTAATTGTCTTCTCTGCTGGTCGGCACACCACGTGCACCCATTCCCACCTTATACATGCTAACGGAAATGCACACTTTCTTCCCCACCTCCTTTCCCCTCCATTCCCAACCATCCATCTCTGTCTCTTTCCCTTTGGTAACTGTGAATCTGTTCTTGTCTTCTGTGACACTGCTGTTTTTCTCCTTCAGTTTTTTCTTTGTTCTTATACTCCAATGATGAGTGACGTCATTTTACCTATACATGTAGGCAAGAAATAGTTATGTTTGCTATGATGGTGCACCTGTGCAAGGCTGAGCTCTGCCCACCATCTGCTAGTGGCGTCTGCAGGAACAGCACTGTTGCCTGGAGATTCCATGATGTCACAGTGGACTTCTTTCATGTAGACAGATTATGTCTGCTCAGAGAATTTGTTTCCCACTTCAGTGCCTGCTATCCTACACGGGGTGTACTTATGGTAAGGTTTGTGCTGAGCACCTTGACAGCATCAGAGGAAATGGAAATGAGTTCCAAGACACTGCGTGTTTCTTTTTATTTTGGCATCAATACCAGTTACCTAAGCAACATTATTTTAATTAGACTACCCACATTATGAAATCCACACCATATACAGCATAAGGGTCACTGTCCATGAGCCCCGTATTGCACTGTAGAAGCACGGCTCTTCTTTGCTGTTCCACCACCTTCCTGGTGCCCACACCCTGCCCTCACATGTGTGCTACACGTAATGCCCCATTTTACCTCACTTTCCTCCCTTCCAAGCCATTCCCCTGTGTCACTTTCCCTTTGGTAACCGTTAGTCCTCTCTTCAGTTCATGGAAGCTGCTACTGTCTTGTTCCTTCACTATTTTTCTTTTTTTTTAATTCTCCACAGTTGAGTGACATCGATTGCCACTTGACTTTCTCTTCGTGGCTTATTTCACTCAGAACAATACCCACAAGTTCCATGCATGTTGCTCTAAATGGTAAGATTTGTTTTCTTCATATGGCTGAATAATATTCTGCATCTCATATACTGATGGACGTTAAGCTTGGCTTTTGTCAATACTTCAGTGAGAAACATAGGGGTGCAATTTTCGTTTTTAAAATGGGCTGCTGCATTCTGCTTATATATTTATAGATTTGTTTTTTTATGTTTATTCATATATGCCTTTACTGATTCATTAATTATTCATCTAAAATTACCTGACAAACATTAATTTTACAAGACCCACACTATAACCAAGATCAACCCAGTTACTTCCCTGAAGTCACTGTCCATGAGCATAGTAAGATACTGTATATACCATCTCCCCCAATCCACATTAATAATGCTAATCGTTATGCCTACCTTCTCCTTGCTTTCATATCTAACAACGCCACTATCTTCCCCTTGGTAACTGTTACTCCAAACTCGTATTCTGTGAATCTGCTGATGTTTTGCTCCTTCAGTTTTATCTTGGCGCTTCGTCTCCACGCATGTGTTAAATCATTTGATACTTATTTTCTCTTCCTCACTTATTTCACTGAGCATAATATGCTCTAGCGCCATCCATGTTGCAGCAAATGCTAGGATTTGTTTTCTTGTGATGGCTGTGTAATATTCCTTTCTGTCTATGTACCACATCTTCTATACCCATTAATCTATTGATGTCCATTAAGCTCGGTTTCTTTGAATAGTACTCTGATTAACATAGGGATATATATATCTTTATTAGCTGGGCAGATTCATTGGTTTTATTGGATTCTTTAATTAATTTATTCTTTATTTACTTATTATTAATCTATACGTAAAAGTATAACATGAGATTTTCTAGACTCCAACTGTCTCGAAATTCTTCCCTATGCCCCACTGCAGTCACTTCCATCAACAGAGCTATGTACAGTCGATTCACTGCCTGTCTTCACTGTTTGGTTCAGCCCTCACCGTGCACCCACAAAAACATTATATGTGCTAATCATAATGCAACCTTTCTCTCCCCACTGTTATCCCTCCATTCTCCCATGTCCACATTAGTCGTTTCCCCTTTGGTAACTGGTAGTTCATTCTTGGGCTCTGTGTGTCTGCCACTATTTTGCACCTTCAGTTCTTTCCTGTTCTCTCTATCTGCACAGATTGGCCATATCATATGATACTTGTCCTCCTGTCTTATTTCATTGAAAATAAAACCAAATTCTTTCATCCATGTTGTCACAAATGGGAGGAATTGTTCTCTTCTTATGGGTGAAAGGCAATGAATTGTTTATATATACCACTTCTTCTTTATCCATTCATCTTCTGATGGAGATGGATCGGGTACTGCGAATTGTGCTGCGATAAACAAGGGGGTGCACATACCTTTTTTAAATTGGGCTACTGCATTCTATCTACTTATCTATACAACTTTGTTTTCCACTATATATCTATCATCTGACAATCTATCTTCTTGCTATCTCACATCTATCATAGTCATCATCTATCTCTGTCATCTATCATCTATCTGCAACTGTAATCTCTGAACCCATCTATGAGTATTTCTTATTTCTCATTAATACACAATTACATGCGTAACATTGTTTACTACAACTTCCATCACCAAAATATCCCCACATATCCCATTGCATTCACTATCCTCCAGTGCAATAAAATAATGTAGAATCACTAGTCTTCTCTGTGACGTACCGTCCTCCACGTAACCCAACCAATACTATGTACACTTATTCAATTGCACCGTTTTTAACCCCCTGTCCTACTTATCCCTCCACTATAACACAACCGGCCCAGTCTCTTTCCTTTGGTAACCACTAGTCCATTCATCTCTTCAGCGTGGCTTCTTCAGTTTGGTTATTTCACTTTTCTTCTTTTTTTTATTACTCTGCTAGTGAGTGAAATCAGTTACCATGTTTCTGACACTCCATCGCTTATTTCACTGACCATAATTCTCTGCTATCTACATACATGTTGTTGTAAATGGTAGGATTTGTTTTCCTCATATGGCTGAATAATATCCCTCTCCTCATCTTCTCGTGGTTACTGAACTTTGCTACTATTAATGCTGTGGTTATAAACATAGGTGAGCACATGTCTTGTTTAAACTGTGCTGCTGTGTTCTGTTACTCTGTATTTATTTTATTGCATTTGTTCATTTAATAATATCTCATTAATGTACAATTACATTAATAAAATTATTTGTGCTAGAACCTGCCAATCACAAAGAAACCCAGGATTCGCAATTACAATCACACACCGTGAGCACAGTAAGATACTGTAGAATCACTACCTGTGTTCCCCGTTTTGTACAGCAATCCCCGTAATGCCCACCCACGCTATTCTTGGAAATCATATAGCACACTTTGTTTACTCCGCCCTCCGCCTCCAATCCCTCCTATCCAAAGCATACCCATTCCCTATGTAAACTCCTAGTCCAACATTCAGTTCTGTGAATATGCTGATGTTATGCTTCTTCAGTTTTTCTTGGTTCTACATCTCTACTGATGGGTCAAATCATTTGACCCTTGTCTTCCTTCACCTCTTATTTCATGAGTAAAATGCAATCCAGATCCTTCCGACTTGTTGCAAATGTTAGGACTTTTTTTTTCTTCTTATGACTGATTAATATGCAACTGTCGAAATGTACCAAAAGACGTTTACACATTAATCTACTGATGGACACTTACCTGGGCTTCGATGAATAGTGCTGATAAACCCTTGGATGTATATGCATTTTAAATTCGGCTTCTGAAATGGATTTTTTGAGAGTTTATTATTGATTTGTTGATTTACCATTAATCTACAATTACATGTGTAACGTATTTACTAGACGCCCTTTACTACGTTCCACCCAATCCCCCCCTGCAGTCAATTCCATCACCAGAGCAATGTACCGTAGAATCGCTAATTGTCTTCTCTGCTGGTCGGCACACCACGTGCAGCCATTCCCACCTTATACATGCTAACGGAAATGCACACTTTCTTCCCCACCTCCTTTCCCCTCCATTCCCAACCATCCATCTCTGTCTCTTTCCCTTTGGTAACTGTGAATCTGTTCTTGTCTTCTGTGACACTGCTGTTTTTCTCCTTCAGTTTTTTCTTTATTCTTATACTCCAATGATGAGTGACGTCATTTTACCTATACATGTAGGCCAGAAATAGTTATGTTTGCTATGATGGTGCACCTGTGCAAGGCTGAGCTCTGCCCACCATCTGCTAGTGGCGTCTGCAGGAACAGCACTGTTGCCTGGAGATTCCATGATGTCACAGTGGGCTTCTTTCATGTAGACAGATTATGTCTGCTCAGAGAATTTGTTTCCCACTTCAGTGCCTGCTATCCTACACAGGGTGCATTTATGGTAAGGTTTGTGCTGAGCACCTTGACAGCATCAGAGGAAATGGAAATGAGTTCCAAGACACTGCGTGTTTCTTTTTATTTTGGCATCAATACCAGTTACCTAAGCAACATTATTTTAATAGACTACCCACATTATGAAATCCACACCATATACAGCATAAGGGTCACTGTCCATGAGCCCCGTATTGCACTGTAGAAGCACGGCTCTTCTTTGCTGTTCCACCACCTTCCTAGTGCCCACACCCTGCCCTCACATGTGTGCTACACGTAATGCCCCATTTTACCTCACTTTCCTCCCTTCCAAGCCATTCCCCTGTGTCACTTTCCCTTTGGTAACCGTTAGTCCTCTCTTCAGTTCATGGAAGCTGCTACTGTCTTGTTCCTTCACTATTTTTCTTTTTTTTTAATTCTCCACAGTTGAGTGACATCGATTGCCACTTGACTTTCTCTTCGTGGCTTATTTCACTCAGAACAATACCCACAAGTTCCATGCATGTTGCTCTAAATGGTAAGATTTGTTTTCTTCATATGGCTGAATAATATTCTGCATCTCATATACTGATGGACGTTAAGCTTGGCTTTTGTCAATACTTCAGTGAGAAACATAGGGGTGCAATTTTCGTTTTTAAAATGGGCTGCTGCATTCTGCTTATATATTTATAGATTTGTTTTTTTATGTTTATTCATATATGCCTTTACTGATTCATTAATTATTAATCTAAAATTACATGACAAACATTAATTTTACAAGACCCACACTATAACCAAGATCAACCCAGTTACTTCCCTGAAGTCACTGTCCATGAACATAGTAAGATACTGTATATACCATCTCCCCCAATCCACATTAATAATGCTAATCGTTATGCCTACCTTCTCCTTGCTTTCATATCTAACAACGCCACTATCTTCCCCTTGGTAACTGTTACTCCAAACTCGTATTCTGTGAATCTGCTGATGTTTTGCTCCTTCAGTTTTATCTTGGCGCTTCGTCTCCATGCATGTGTTAAATCATTTGATACTTATTTTCTCTTCCTCACTTATTTCACTGAGCATAATATGCTCTAGCGCCATCCATGTTGCAACAAATGCTAGGATTTGTTTTCTTGTGATGGCTGAGTAATATTCCTTTCTGTCTATGTACCACATCTTCTATACCCATTAATCTATTGATGTCCATTAAGCTCGGTTTCTTTGAATAGTACTCTGATTAACATAGGGATATATATATCTTTATTAGCTGGGCAGATTCATTGGTTTTATTGGATTCTTTAATTAATTTATTCTTCATTTACTTATTATTAATCTATACGTAAAAGTATAACATGAGATTTTCTAGACTCCAACTGTCTCGAAATTATTCCCAATGCCCCACTGCAGTCACTTCCATCAACAGAGCTATGTACAGTCGATTCACTGCCTGTCTTCACTGTTTGGTTCAGCCCTCACCGTGCACCCACAAAAACATTATATGTGCTAATCATAATGCAACCTTTCTCTCCCCACTGTTATCCCTCCATTCTTCCATGTCCACATTAGTCGTTTCCCCTTTGGTAACTGGTAGTTCATTCTTGGGCTCTGTGTGTCTGCCACTATTTTGCACCTTCAGTTCTTTCCTGTTCTCTCTATCTGCACAGATTGGCCATATCATATGATACTTGTCCTCCTGTCTTATTTCATTGAAAATAAAACCAAATTCTTTCATCCATGTTGTCACAAATGGGAGGAATTGTTCTCTTCTTATGGGTGAAAGGCAATGAATTGTTTATATATACCACTTCTTCTTTATCCATTCATCTTCTGATGGAGATGGATCGGGTACTGTGAATTGTGCTGCGATAAACAAGGGGGTGCACATACCTTTTTTAAATTGGGCTACTGCATTCTATCTACTTATCTATACAACTTTGTTTTCCACTATATATCTATCATCTGACAATCTATCTTCTTGCTATCTCACATCTATCATAGTCATCATCTATCTCTGTCATCTATCATCTATCTGCAACTGTAATCTCTGAACCCATCTATGAGTATTTCTTATTTCTCATTAATACACAATTACATGCGTAACATTGTTTACTACAACTTCCATCACCAAAATATCCCCACATATCCCATTGCATTCACTATCCTCCAGTGCAATAAAATAATGTAGAATCACTAGTCTTCTCTGTGACGTACCGTCCTCCACGTAACCCAACCAATACTATGTACACTTATTCAATTGCACCGTTTTTAACCCCCTGTCCTACTTATCCCTCCACTATAACACAACCGGCCCAGTCTCTTTCCTTTGGTAACCACTAGTCCATTCATCTCTTCAGCGTGGCTTCTTCAGTTTGGTTATTTCACTTTTCTTCTTTTTTTTATTACTCTGCTAGTGAGTGAAATCAGTTACCATGTTTCTGACACTCCATCGCTTATTTCACTGACCATAATTCTCTGCTATCTACATACATGTTGTTGTAAATGGTAGGATTTGTTTTCCTCATATGGCTGAATAATATCCCTCTCCTCATCTTCTCGTGGTTACTGAACTTTGCTACTATTAATGCTGTGGTTATAAACATAGGTGAGCACATGTCTTGTTTAAACTGTGCTGCTGTGTTCTGTTACTCTGTATTTATTTTAGTGCATTTGTTCATTTAATAATATCTCATTAATGTACAATTATATTAATAAAATTATTTGTGCTAGAACCTGCCAATCACAAAGAAACCCAGGATTCGCAATTACAATCACACACCGTGAGCACAGTAAGATACTGTAGAATCACTACCTGTGTTCCCCGTTTTGTACAGCAATCCCCGTAATGCCCACCCACGCTATTCTTGGAAATCATATAGCACACTTTGTTTACTCCGCCCTCCGCCTCCAATCCCTCCTATCCAAAGCATACCCATTCCCTATGTAAACTCCTAGTCCAACATTCAGTTCTGTGAATATGCTGATGTTATGCTTCTTCAGTTTTTCTTGGTTCTACATCTCTACTGATGGGTCAAATCATTTGACCCTTGTCTTCCTTCACCTCTTATTTCATGAGTAAAATGCAATCCAGATCCTTCCGACTTGTTGCCAATGTTAGGACTTCTTTTTCTTCTTATGACTGATTAATATGCAACTGTCGAAATGTACCAAAAGACGTTTACACATTAATCTACTGATGGAAACTTACCTGGGCTTCGATGAATAGTGCTGATAAACCCTTGGATGTATATGCATTTTAAATTCGGCTTCTGAAATAGATTTTTTGAGAGTTTATTATTGATTTGTTGATTTACCATTAATCTACAATTACATGTGTAACGTATTTACTAGACGCCCTTTACTACGTTCCACCCAATCCCCCCCTGCAGTCAATTCCATCACCAGAGCAATGTACCGTAGAATCGCTAATTGTCTTCTCTGCTGGTCGGCACACCACGTGCACCCATTCCCACCTTATACATGCTAACGGAAATGCACACTTTCTTCCCCACCTCCTTTCCCCTCCATTCCCAACCATCCATCTCTGTCTCTTTCCCTTTGGTAACTGTGAATCTGTTCTTGTCTTCTGTGACACTGCTGTTTTTCTCCTTCAGTTTTTTCTTTGTTCTTATACTCCAATGATGAGTGACGTCATTTTACCTATACATGTAGGCCAGAAATAGTTATGTTTGCTATGATGGTGCAGCTGTGCAAGGCTGAGCTCTGCCCACCATCTGCTAGTGGCGTCTGCAGGAACAGCACTGTTGCCTGGAGATTCCATGATGTCACAGTGGGCTTCTTTCATGTAGACAGATTATGTCTGCTCAGAGAATTTGTTTCCCACTTCAGTGCCTGCTATCCTACACAGGGTGCATTTATGGTAAGGTTTGTGCTGAGCACCTTGACAGCATCAGAGGAAATGGAAATGAGTTCCAAGACACTGCGTGTTTCTTTTTATTTTGGCATCAATACCAGTTACCTAAGCAACATTATTTTAATAGACTACCCACATTATGAAATCCACACCATATACAGCATAAGGGTCACTGTCCATGAGCCCCGTATTGCACTGTAGAAGCACGGCTCTTCTTTGCTGTTCCACCACCTTCCTAGTGCCCACACCCTGCCCTCACATGTGTGCTACACGTAATGCCCCATTTTACCTCACTTTCCTCCCTTCCAAGCCATTCCCCTGTGTCACTTTCCCTTTGGTAACCGTTAGTCCTCTCTTCAGTTCATGGAAGCTGCTACTGTCTTGTTCCTTCACTATTTTTCTTTTTTTTTAATTCTCCACAGTTGAGTGACATCGATTGCCACTTGACTTTCTCTTCGTGGCTTATTTCACTCAGAACAATACCCACAAGTTCCATGCATGTTGCTGTAAATGGTAAGATTTGTTTTCTTCATATGGCTGAATAATATTCTGCATCTCATATACTGATGGACGTTAAGCTTGGCTTTTGTCAATACTTCAGTGAGAAACATAGGGGTGCAATTTTCGTTTTTAAAATGGGCTGCTGCATTCTGCTTATATATTTATAGATTTGTTTTTTATGTTTATTCATATATGCCTTTACTGATTCATTAATTATTAATCTAAAATTACATGACAAACATTAATTTAACAAGACCCACACTATAACCAAGATCAACCCAGTTACTTCCCTGAAGTCACTGTCCATGAACATAGTAAGATACTGTATATACCATCTCCCCCAATCCACATTAATAATGCTAATCGTTATGCCTACCTTCTCCTTGCTTTCATATCTAACAACGCCACTATCTTCCCCTTGGTAACTGTTACTCCAAACTCGTATTCTGTGAATCTGCTGATGTTTTGCTCCTTCAGTTTTATCTTGGCGCTTCGTCTCCATGCATGTGTTAAATCATTTGATACTTATTTTCTCTTCCTCACTTATTTCACTGAGCATAATATGCTCTAGCGCCATCCATGTTGCAACAAATGCTAGGATTTGTTTTCTTGTGATGGCTGAGTAATATTCCTTTCTGTCTATGTACCACATCTTCTATACCCATTAATCTATTGATGTCCATTAAGCTCGGTTTCTTTGAATAGTACTCTGATTAACATAGGGATATATATATCTTTATTAGCTGGGCAGATTCATTGGTTTTATTGGATTCTTTAATTAATTTATTCTTCATTTACTTATTATTAATCTATACGTAAAAGTATAACATGAGATTTTCTAGACTCCAACTGTCTCGAAATTATTCCCAATGCCCCACTGCAGTCACTTCCATCAACAGAGCTATGTACAGTCGATTCACTGCCTGTCTTCACTGTTTGGTTCAGCCCTCACCGTGCACCCACAAAAACATTATATGTGCTAATCATAATGCAACCTTTCTCTCCCCACTGTTATCCCTCCATTCTTCCATGTCCACATTAGTCGTTTCCCCTTTGGTAACTGGTAGTTCATTCTTGGGCTCTGTGTGTCTGCCACTATTTTGCACCTTCAGTTCTTTCCTGTTCTCTCTATCTGCACAGATTGGCCATATCATATGATACTTGTCCTCCTGTCTTATTTCATTGAAAATAAAACCAAATTCTTTCATCCATGTTGTCACAAATGGGAGGAATTGTTCTCTTCTTATGGGTGAAAGGCAATGAATTGTTTATATATACCACTTCTTCTTTATCCATTCATCTTCTGATGGAGATGGATCGGGTACTGTGAATTGTGCTGCGATAAACAAGGGGGTGCACATACCTTTTTTAAATTGGGCTACTGCATTCTATCTACTTATCTATACAACTTTGTTTTCCACTATATATCTATCATCTGACAATCTATCTTCTTGCTATCTCACATCTATCATAGTCATCATCTATCTCTGTCATCTATCATCTATCTGCAACTGTAATCTCTGAACCCATCTATGAGTATTTCTTATTTCTCATTAATACACAATTACATGCGTAACATTGTTTACTACAACTTCCATCACCAAAATATCCCCACATATCCCATTGCATTCACTATCCTCCAGTGCAATAAAATAATGTAGAATCACTAGTCTTCTCTGTGACGTACCGTCCTCCACGTAACCCAACCAATACTATGTACACTTATTCAATTGCACCGTTTTTAACCCCCTGTCCTACTTATCCCTCCACTATAACACAACCGGCCCAGTCTCTTTCCTTTGGTAACCACTAGTCCATTCATCTCTTCAGCGTGGCTTCTTCAGTTTGGTTATTTCACTTTTCTTCTTTTTTTTATTACTCTGCTAGTGAGTGAAATCAGTTACCATGTTTCTGACACTCCATCGCTTATTTCACTGACCATAATTCTCTGCTATCTACATACATGTTGTTGTAAATGGTAGGATTTGTTTTCCTCATATGGCTGAATAATATCCCTCTCCTCATCTTCTCGTGGTTACTGAACTTTGCTACTATTAATGCTGTGGTTATAAACATAGGTGAGCACATGTCTTGTTTAAACTGTGCTGCTGTGTTCTGTTACTCTGTATTTATTTTAGTGCATTTGTTCATTTAATAATATCTCATTAATGTACAATTATATTAATAAAATTATTTGTGCTAGAACCTGCCAATCACAAAGAAACCCAGGATTCGCAATTACAATCACACACCGTGAGCACAGTAAGATACTGTAGAATCACTACCTGTGTTCCCCGTTTTGTACAGCAATCCCCGTAATGCCCACCCACGCTATTCTTGGAAATCATATAGCACACTTTGTTTACTCCGCCCTCCGCCTCCAATCCCTCCTATCCAAAGCATACCCATTCCCTATGTAAACTCCTAGTCCAACATTCAGTTCTGTGAATATGCTGATGTTATGCTTCTTCAGTTTTTCTTGGTTCTACATCTCTACTGATGGGTCAAATCATTTGACCCTTGTCTTCCTTCACCTCTTATTTCATGAGTAAAATGCAATCCAGATCCTTCCGACTTGTTGCCAATGTTAGGACTTCTTTTTCTTCTTATGACTGATTAATATGCAACTGTCGAAATGTACCAAAAGACGTTTACACATTAATCTACTGATGGAAACTTACCTGGGCTTCGATGAATAGTGCTGATAAACCCTTGGATGTATATGCATTTTAAATTCGGCTTCTGAAATAGATTTTTTGAGAGTTTATTATTGATTTGTTGATTTACCATTAATCTACAATTACATGTGTAACGTATTTACTAGACGCCCTTTACTACGTTCCACCCAATCCCCCCCTGCAGTCAATTCCATCACCAGAGCAATGTACCGTAGAATCGCTAATTGTCTTCTCTGCTGGTCGGCACACCACGTGCACCCATTCCCACCTTATACATGCTAACGGAAATGCACACTTTCTTCCCCACCTCCTTTCCCCTCCATTCCCAACCATCCATCTCTGTCTCTTTCCCTTTGGTAACTGTGAATCTGTTCTTGTCTTCTGTGACACTGCTGTTTTTCTCCTTCAGTTTTTTCTTTGTTCTTATACTCCAATGATGAGTGACGTCATTTTACCTATACATGTAGGCCAGAAATAGTTATGTTTGCTATGATGGTGCAGCTGTGCAAGGCTGAGCTCTGCCCACCATCTGCTAGTGGCGTCTGCAGGAACAGCACTGTTGCCTGGAGATTCCATGATGTCACAGTGGGCTTCTTTCATGTAGACAGATTATGTCTGC
Source organism: Manis pentadactyla (assembly GCF_030020395.1). Classification (NCBI taxonomy): domain Eukaryota; kingdom Metazoa; phylum Chordata; class Mammalia; order Pholidota; family Manidae; genus Manis; species Manis pentadactyla. Next base: position 15,337,977 of record NC_080039.1, read on the forward strand.
TCAGAGAATTTGTTTCCCACTTCAGTGCCTGCTATCCTACACAGGGTGCATTTATGGTAAGGTTTGTGCTGAGCACCTTGACAGCATCAGAGGAAATGGAAATGAGTTCCAAGACACTGCGTGTTTCTTTTTATTTTGGCATCAATACCAGTTACCTAAGCAACATTATTTTAATAGACTACCCACATTATGAAATCCACACCATATACAGCATAAGGGTCACTGTCCATGAGCCCCGTATTGCACTGTAGAAGCACGGCTCTTCTTTGCTGTTCCACCACCTTCCTAGTGCCCACACCCTGCCCTCACATGTGTGCTACACGTAATGCCCCATTTTACCTCACTTTCCTCCCTTCCAAGCCATTCCCCTGTGTCACTTTCCCTTTGGTAACCGTTAGTCCTCTCTTCAGTTCATGGAAGCTGCTACTGTCTTGTTCCTTCACTATTTTTCTTTTTTTTTAATTCTCCACAGTTGAGTGACATCGATTGCCACTTGACTTTCTCTTCGTGGCTTATTTCACTCAGAACAATACCCACAAGTTCCATGCATGTTGCTGTAAATGGTAAGATTTGTTTTCTTCATATGGCTGAATAATATTCTGCATCTCATATACTGATGGACGTTAAGCTTGGCTTTTGTCAATACTTCAGTGAGAAACATAGGGGTGCAATTTTCGTTTTTAAAATGGGCTGCTGCATTCTGCTTATATATTTATAGATTTGTTTTTTTATGTTTATTCATATATGCCTTTACTGATTCATTAATTATTAATCTAAAATTACATGACAAACATTAATTTTACAAGACCCACACTATAACCAAGATCAACCCAGTTACTTCCCTGAAGTCACTGTCCATGAACATAGTAAGATACTGTATATACCATCTCCCCCAATCCACATTAATAATGCTAATCGTTATGCCTACCTTCTCCTTGCTTTCATATCTAACAACGCCACTATCTTCCCCTTGGTAACTGTTACTCCAAACTCGTATTCTGTGAATCTGCTGATGTTTTGCTCCTTCAGTTTTATCTTGGCGCTTCGTCTCCATGCATGTGTTAAATCATTTGATACTTATTTTCTCTTCCTCACTTATTTCACTGAGCATAATATGCTCTAGCGAAATCCATGTTGCAACAAATGCTAGGATTTGTTTTCTTGTGATGGCTGAGTAATATTCCTTTCTGTCTATGTACCACATCTTCTATACCCATTAATCTATTGATGTCCATTAAGCTCGGTTTCTTTGAATAGTACTCTGATTAACATAGGGATATATATATCTTTATTAGCTGGGCAGATTCATTGGTTTTATTGGATTCTTTAATTAATTTATTCTTTATTTACTTATTATTAATCTATACGTAAAATTATAACATGAGATTTTCTAGACTCCAACTGTCTCGAAATTCTTCCCAATGCCCCACTGCAGTCACTTCCATCAACAGAGCTATGTACAGTCGATTCACTGCCTGTCTTCACTGTTTGGTTCAGCCCTCACCGTGCACCCACAAAAACATTATATGTGCTGATCATAATGCAACCTTTCTCTCCCCACTGTTATCCCTCCATTCTCCCATGTCCACATTAGTCGTTTCCCCTTTGGTAACTGGTAGTTCATTCTTGGGCTCTGTGTGTCTGCCACTATTTTGCACCTTCAGTTCTTTCCTGTTCTCTCTATCTGCACAGATTGGCCATATCATATGATACTTGTCCTCCTGTCTTATTTCATTGAAAATAAAACCAAATTCTTTCATCCATGTTGTCACAAATGGGAGGAATTGTTCTCTTCTTATGGGTGAAAGGCAATGAATTGTTTATATATACCACTTCTTCTTTATCCATTCATCTTCTGATGGAGATGGATCGGGTACTGTGAATTGTGCTGCGATAAACAAGGGGGTGCACATACCTTTTTTAAATTTGGCTACTGCATTCTATCTACTTATCTATACAACTTTGTTTTCCACTATATATCTATCATCTGACAATCTATCTTCTTGCTATCTCACATCTATCATAGTCATCATCTATCTCTGTCATCTATCATCTATCTGCAACTGTAATCTCTGAACCCATCTATGAGTATTTCTTATTTCTCATTAATACACAATTACATGCGTAACATTGTTTACTACAACTTCCATCACCAAAATATCCCCACATATCCCATTGCATTCACTATCCTCCAGTGCAATAAAATAATGTAGAATCACTAGTCTTCTCTGTGACGTACCGTCCTCCACGTAACCCAACCAATACTATGTACACTTATTCAATTGCACCGTTTTTAACCCCCTGTCCTACTTATCCCTCCACTATAACACATCCGGCCCAGTCTCTTTCCTTTGGTAACCACTAGTCCATTCATCTCTTCAGCGTGGCTTCTTCAGTTTGGTTATTTCACTTTTCTTCTATTTTTTATTACTCTGCTAGTGAGTGAAATCAGTTACCATGTTTCTGACACTCCATCGCTTATTTCACTGACCATAATTCTCTGCTATCTACATACATGTTGTTGTAAATGGTAGGATTTGTTTTCCTCATATGGCTGAATAATATCCCTCTCCTCATCTTCTCGTGGTTACTGAACTTTGCTACTATTAATGCTGTGGTTATAAACATAGGTGAGCACATGTCTTGTTTAAACTGTGCTGCTCTGTTCTGTTACTCTGTATTTATTTTAGTGCATTTGTTCATTTAATAATATCTCATTAATGTACAATTATATTAATAAAATTATTTGTGCTAGAACCTGCCAATCACAAAGAAACCCAGGATTCGCAATTACAATCACACACCGTGAGCACAGTAAGATACTGTAGAATCACTACCTGTGTTCCCCGTTTTGTACAGCAATCCCCGTAATGCCCACCCACGCTATTCTTGGAAATCATATAGCACACTTTGTTTACTCCGCCCTCCGCCTCCAATCCCTCCTATCCAAAGCATACCCATTCCCTATGTAAACTCCTAGTCCAACATTCAGTTCTGTGAATATGCTGATGTTATGCTTCTTCAGTTTTTCTTGGTTCTACATCTCTACAGATGGGTCAAATCATTTGACACTTGTCTTCCTTCACCTCTTATTTCATGAGTAAAATGCATTCCAGATCCTTCTGACTTGTTGCAAATGTTAGGACTTTTTTTTCTTCTTATGACTGATTAATATGCAACTGTCGAAATGTACCAAAAGACGTTTACACATTAATCTACTGATGGACACTTACCTGGGCTTTGATGAATAGTGCTGATAAACCCTTGGATGTATATGCATTTTAAATTCTTCTTCTGAAATGGATTTTTTGAGAGTTTATTATTGATTTGTTGATTTACCATTAATCTACAGTTACATGTGTAACGTATTTACTAGACGCCCTTTACTACGTTCCACCCAATCCCCCCCTGCACTCAATTCCATCACCAGAGCAATGTACCATAGAATCGCTAATTGTCTTCTCTGCTGGTCGGCACACCACGTGCACCCATTCCCACCTTATACATGCTAACGGAAATGCACACTTTCTTCCCCACCTCCTTTCCCCTCCATTCCCAACCATCCATCTCTGTCTCTTTCCCTTTGGTAACTGTGAATCTGTTCTTGTCTTCTGTGACACTGCTGTTTTTCTCCTTCAGTTTTTTCTTTGTTCTTATACTCCAATGATGAGTGACGTCATTTTACCTATACATGTAGGCCAGAAATAGTTATGTTTGCTATGATGGTGCAGCTGTGCAAGGCTGAGCTCTGCCCACCATCTGCTAGTGGCGTCTGCAGGAACAGCACTGTTGCCTGGAGATTCCATGATGTCACAGTGGGCTTCTTTCATGTAGACAGATTATGTCTGCTCAGAGAATTTGTTTCCCACTTCAGTGCCTGCTATCCTACACGGGGTGTACTTATGGTAAGGTTTGTGCTGAGCACCTTGACAGCATCAGAGGAAATGGAAATGAGTTCCAAGACACTGCGTGGTTCTTTTTATTTTGGCATCAATACCAGTTACCTAAGCAACATTATTTTAATTAGACTACCCACATTATGAAATCCACACCATATACAGCATAAGGGTCACTGTCCATGAGCCCCGTATTGCACTGTAGAAGCACGGCTCTTCTTTGCTGTTCCACCACCTTCCTAGTGCCCACACCCTGCCCACACATGTGTGCTACACGTAATGCCCCATTTTACCTCACTTTCCTCCCTTCCAAGCCATTCCCCTGTGTCACTTTCCCTTTGGTAACCGTTAGTCCTCTCTTCAGTTCATGGAAGCTGCTACTGTCTTGTTCCTTCACTATTTTTCTTTTTTTTTAATTCTCCACAGTTGAGTGACATCGATTGCCACTTGACTTTCTCTTCGTGGCTAATTTTACTCAGAACAATACCCACAAGTTCCATGCATGTTGCTGTAAATGGTAAGATTTGTTTTCTTCATATGGCTGAATAATATTCTGCATCTCATATACTGATGGACGTTAAGCTTGGCTTTTGTCAATACTTCAGTGAGAAACATAGGGGTGCAATTTTCGTTTTTAAAATGGGCTGCTGCATTCTGCTTATATATTTATAGATTTGTTTTTTTATGTTTATTCATATAAGCCTTTACTGATTCATTAAATATTCATCTAAAATTACATGACAATCATTAATTTTACAAGACCCACACTATAACCAAGATCAACCCAGTTACTTCCCTGAAGTCACTCTCCATGAGCATAGTAAGATACTGTATATACCATCTCCCCCAATCCACATTAATAATGCTAATCGTTATGCCTACCTTCTCCTTGCTTTCATATCTAACAACGCCACTATCTTCCCCTTGGTAACTGTTACTCCAAACTCGTATTCTGTGAATCTGCTGATGTTTTGCTCCTTCAGTTTTATCTTGGCGCTTCGTCTCCACGCATGTGTTAAATCATTTGATACTTATTTTCTCTTCCTCACTTATTTCACTGAGCATAATATGCTCTAGCGCCATCCATGTTGCAGCAAATGCTAGGATTTGTTTTCTTGTGATGGCTGAGTAATATTCCTTTCTGTATATGTACCACATCTTCTATACCCATTAATCTATTGATGTCCATTAAGCTCGGTTTCTTTGAATAGTACTCTGATTAACATAGGGATATATATATCTTTATTAGCTTGGCAGATTCATTGGTTTTATTGGGTTCTTTAATTAATTTAATCTTTATTTACTTATTATTAATCTATACGTAAAAGTATAACATGAGATTTTCTAGACTCCAACTGTCTCGAAATTCTTCCCAATGCCCCACTGCAGTCACTTCCGTCAACAGAGCTATGTACTGTCGATTCACTGCCTGTCTTCACTGTTTGGTTCTGCCCTCACCGTGCACCCACAAAAACATTATATGTGCTAATCATAATGCAACCTTTCTCTCCCCACTGTTATCCCTCCATTCTCCCATGTCCACATTAGTCGTTTCCCCTTTGGTAACTGGTAGTTCATTCTTGGGCTCTGTGTGTCTGCCTCTATTTTGCACCTTCAGTTCTTTCCTGCTTCTCTATCTGCACAGATTGGTCATATCATATGATACTTGTCCTCCTGTCTTATTTCATTGAAAATAAAACCAAATTCTTTCATCTATTTTGTCACAACTGGGAGGAATTGTTCTCTTCTTATGGGTGAAAGGCAATGAATTGTTTATATATACCACTTCTTCTTTATCCATTCATCTTCTGATGGAGATGGATCGGGTACTTTGAATTGTGCGGCGATAAACAAGGGGGTGCACATACCTTTTTTAAATTGGGCTACTGCATTCTATCTACTTATCTATACAACTTTGTTTTCCACTATATATCTATCACCTGACAATCTATCTTCTTGCTATCTCACATCTATCATAGTCATCATCTATCTCTATCATCTATCATCTATCTGCAACTGTAATCTCTGAACCCATCTATGAGTATTTCTTATTTCTCATTAATACACAATTACATGAGTAACATTGTTTACTACAACTTCCATCACCAAAATATCCCCACATATCCCATTGCATTCACTATCCTCCAGTGCAATAAAATAATGTAGAATCACTAGTCTTCTCTGTGATGTACCGTCCTCCACGTAACCCAACCAATACTATGTACACTTATTCAATTGCACCGTTTTTAACCCCCTGTCCTACTTATCCCTCCACTATAACACAACCGGCCCAGTCTCTTTCCTTTGGTAACCACTAGTCCATTCATCTCTTCAGCGTGGCTTCTTCAGTTTGGTTATTTCACTTTTCTTCTTTTTTTTATTACTCTGCTAGTGAGTGAAATCAGTTACCATGATTCTGATACTCCATCGCTTATTTCACTGACCATAATTCTCTGCTATCTACATACATGTTGTTGTAAATGGTAGGATTTGTTTTCCTCATATGGCTGAATAATATCCCTCTCCTCATCTTCTCGTGGTTACTGAACTTTGCTACTATTAATGCTGTGGTTATAAACATAGGTGAGCACATGTCTTGTTTAAACTGTGCTGTTGTGTTCTGTTACTCTGTATTTATTTTATTGCATTTGTTCATTTAATAATATCTCATTAATGTACAATTACATTAATAAAATTATTTGTGCTTGAACCTGCCAATCACAAAGAAACCCATGATTCGCAATTACAATCACACATAGTGAGCACAGTAAGATACTGTAGAATCACTACCTGTGTTCCCCGTTTTGTACAGCAATCCCCGTAATGCCCACCCACGCTATTCTTGGAAATCATATAGCACACTTTGTTTACTCCGCCCTCCGCCTCCAATCCCTCCTATCCAAAGCATACCCATTCCCTATGTAAACTCCTAGTCCAACATTCAGTTCTGTGAATATGCTGATGTTATGCTTCTTCAGTTTTTCTTGGTTCTACATCTCTACTGATGGGTCAAATCATTTGACCCTTGTCTTCCTTCACCTCTTATTTCATGAGTAAAATGCAATCCAGATCCTTCCGACTTGTTGCCAATGTTAGGACTTCTTTTTCTTCTTATGACTGATTAATATGCAACTGTCGAAATGTACCAAAAGACGTTTACACATTAATCTACTGATGGAAACTTACCTGGGCTTCGATGAATAGTGCTGATAAACCCTTGGATGTATATGCATTTTAAATTCGGCTTCTGAAATAGATTTTTTGAGAGTTTATTATTGATTTGTTGATTTACCATTAATCTACAATTACATGTGTAACGTATTTACTAGACGCCCTTTACTACGTTCCACCCAATCCCCCCCTGCAGTCAATTCCATCACCAGAGCAATGTACCGTAGAATCGCTAATTGTCTTCTCTGCTGGTCGGCACACCACGTGCACCCATTCCCACCTTATACATGCTAACGGAAATGCACACTTTCTTCCCCACCTCCTTTCCCCTCCATTCCCAACCATCCATCTCTGTCTCTTTCCCTTTGGTAACTGTGAATCTGTTCTTGTCTTCTGTGACACTGCTGTTTTTCTCCTTCAGTTTTTTCTTTGTTCTTATACTCCAATGATGAGTGACGTCATTTTACCTATACATGTAGGCCAGAAATAGTTATGTTTGCTATGATGGTGCAGCTGTGCAAGGCTGAGCTCTGCCCACCATCTGCTAGTGGCGTCTGCAGGAACAGCACTGTTGCCTGGAGATTCCATGATGTCACAGTGGGCTTCTTTCATGTAGACAGATTATGTCTGCTCAGAGAATTTGTTTCCCACTTCAGTGCCTGCTATCCTACACAGGGTGCATTTATGGTAAGGTTTGTGCTGAGCACCTTGACAGCATCAGAGGAAATGGAAATGAGTTCCAAGACACTGCGTGGTTCTTTTTATTTTGGCATCAATACCAGTTACCTAAGCAACATTATTTTAATAGACTACCCACATTATGAAATCCACACCATATACAGCATAAGGGTCACTGTCCATGAGCCCCGTATTGCACTGTAGAAGCACGGCTCTTCTTTGCTGTTCCACCACCTTCCTAGTGCCCACACCCTGCCTTCACATGTGTGCTACACGTAATGCCCCATTTTACCTCACTTTCCTCCCTTCCAAGCCATTCCCCTGTGTCACTTTCCCTTTGGTAACCGTTAGTCCTCTCTTCAGTTCATGGAAGCTGCTACTGTCTTGTTCCTTCACTATTTTTCTTTTTTTTTAATTCTCCACAGTTGAGTGACATCGATTGCCACTTGACTTTCTCTTCGTGGCTAATTTTACTCAGAACAATACCCACAAGTTCCATGCATGTTGCTGTAAATGGTAAGATTTGTTTTCTTCATATGGCTGAATAATATTCTGCATCTCATATACTGATGGACGTTAAGCTTGGCTTTTGTCAATACTTCAGTGAGAAACATAGGGGTGCAATTTTCGTTTTTAAAATGGGCTGCTGCATTCTGCTTATATATTTATAGATTTGTTTTTTTATGTTTATTCATATAAGCCTTTACTGATTCATTAAATATTCATCTAAAATTACATGACAATCATTAATTTTACAAGACCCACACTATAACCAAGATCAACCCAGTTACTTCCCTGAAGTCACTCTCCATGAGCATAGTAAGATACTGTATATACCATCTCCCCCAATCCACATTAATAATGCTAATCGTTATGCCTACCTTCTCCTTGCTTTCATATCTAACAACGCCACTATCTTCCCCTTGGTAACTGTTACTCCAAACTCGTATTCTGTGAATCTGCTGATGTTTTGCTCCTTCAGTTTTATCTTGGCGCTTCGTCTCCACGCATGTGTTAAATCATTTGATACTTATTTTCTCTTCCTCACTTATTTCACTGAGCATAATATGCTCTAGCGCCATCCATGTTGCAGCAAATGCTAGGATTTGTTTTCTTGTGATGGCTGAGTAATATTCCTTTCTGTATATGTACCACATCTTCTATACCCATTAATCTATTGATGTCCATTAAGCTCGGTTTCTTTGAATAGTACTCTGATTAACATAGGGATATATATATCTTTATTAGCTTGGCAGATTCATTGGTTTTATTGGGTTCTTTAATTAATTTAATCTTTATTTACTTATTATTAATCTATACGTAAAAGTATAACATGAGATTTTCTAGACTCCAACTGTCTCGAAATTCTTCCCAATGCCCCACTGCAGTCACTTCCGTCAACAGAGCTATGTACTGTCGATTCACTGCCTGTCTTCACTGTTTGGTTCTGCCCTCACCGTGCACCCACAAAAACATTATATGTGCTAATCATAATGCAACCTTTCTCTCCCCACTGTTATCCCTCCATTCTCCCATGTCCACATTAGTCGTTTCCCCTTTGGTAACTGGTAGTTCATTCTTGGGCTCTGTGTGTCTGCCTCTATTTTGCACCTTCAGTTCTTTCCTGCTTCTCTATCTGCACAGATTGGTCATATCATATGATACTTGTCCTCCTGTCTTATTTCATTGAAAATAAAACCAAATTCTTTCATCTATTTTGTCACAACTGGGAGGAATTGTTCTCTTCTTATGGGTGAAAGGCAATGAATTGTTTATATATACCACTTCTTCTTTATCCATTCATCTTCTGATGGAGATGGATCGGGTACTTTGAATTGTGCGGCGATAAACAAGGGGGTGCACATACCTTTTTTAAATTGGGCTACTGCATTCTATCTACTTATCTATACAACTTTGTTTTCCACTATATATCTATCACCTGACAATCTATCTTCTTGCTATCTCACATCTATCATAGTCATCATCTATCTCTATCATCTATCATCTATCTGCAACTGTAATCTCTGAACCCATCTATGAGTATTTCTTATTTCTCATTAATACACAATTACATGAGTAACATTGTTTACTACAACTTCCATCACCAAAATATCCCCACATATCCCATTGCATTCACTATCCTCCAGTGCAATAAAATAATGTAGAATCACTAGTCTTCTCTGTGATGTACCGTCCTCCACGTAACCCAACCAATACTATGTACACTTATTCAATTGCACCGTTTTTAACCCCCTGTCCTACTTATCCCTCCACTATAACACAACCGGCCCAGTCTCTTTCCTTTGGTAACCACTAGTCCATTCATCTCTTCAGCGTGGCTTCTTCAGTTTGGTTATTTCACTTTTCTTCTTTTTTTTATTACTCTGCTAGTGAGTGAAATCAGTTACCATGATTCTGATACTCCATCGCTTATTTCACTGACCATAATTCTCTGCTATCTACATACATGTTGTTGTAAATGGTAGGATTTGTTTTCCTCATATGGCTGAATAATATCCCTCTCCTCATCTTCTCGTGGTTACTGAACTTTGCTACTATTAATGCTGTGGTTATAAACATAGGTGAGCACATGTCTTGTTTAAACTGTGCTGTTGTGTTCTGTTACTCTGTATTTATTTTATTGCATTTGTTCATTTAATAATATCTCATTAATGTACAATTACATTAATAAAATTATTTGTGCTTGAACCTGCCAATCACAAAGAAACCCATGATTCGCAATTACAATCACACATAGTGAGCACAGTAAGATACTGTAGAATCACTACCTGTGTTCCCCGTTTTGTACAGCAATCCCCGTAATGCCCACCCACGCTATTCTTGGAAATCATATAGCACACTTTGTTTACTCCGCCCTCCGCCTCCAATCCCTCCTATCCAAAGCATACCCATTCCCTATGTAAACTCCTAGTCCAACATTCAGTTCTGTGAATATGCTGATGTTATGCTTCTTCAGTTTTTCTTGGTTCTACATCTCTACTGATGGGTCAAATCATTTGACCCTTGTCTTCCTTCACCTCTTATTTCATGAGTAAAATGCAATCCAGATCCTTCCGACTTGTTGCCAATGTTAGGACTTCTTTTTCTTCTTATGACTGATTAATATGCAACTGTCGAAATGTACCAAAAGACGTTTACACATTAATCTACTGATGGAAACTTACCTGGGCTTCGATGAATAGTGCTGATAAACCCTTGGATGTATATGCATTTTAAATTCGGCTTCTGAAATAGATTTTTTGAGAGTTTATTATTGATTTGTTGATTTACCATTAATCTACAATTACATGTGTAACGTATTTACTAGACGCCCTTTACTACGTTCCACCCAATCCCCCCCTGCAGTCAATTCCATCACCAGAGCAATGTACCGTAGAATCGCTAATTGTCTTCTCTGCTGGTCGGCACACCACGTGCACCCATTCCCACCTTATACATGCTAACGGAAATGCACACTTTCTTCCCCACCTCCTTTCCCCTCCATTCCCAACCATCCATCTCTGTCTCTTTCCCTTTGGTAACTGTGAATCTGTTCTTGTCTTCTGTGACACTGCTGTTTTTCTCCTTCAGTTTTTTCTTTGTTCTTATACTCCAATGATGAGTGACGTCATTTTACCTATACATGTAGGCCAGAAATAGTTATGTTTGCTATGATGGTGCAGCTGTGCAAGGCTGAGCTCTGCCCACCATCTGCTAGTGGCGTCTGCAGGAACAGCACTGTTGCCTGGAGATTCCATGATGTCACAGTGGGCTTCTTTCATGTAGACAGATTATGTCTGCTCAGAGAATTTGTTTCCCACTTCAGTGCCTGCTATCCTACACAGGGTGCATTTATGGTAAGGTTTGTGCTGAGCACCTTGACAGCATCAGAGGAAATGGAAATGAGTTCCAAGACACTGCGTGTTTCTTTTTATTTTGGCATCAATACCAGTTACCTAAGCAACATTATTTTAATAGACTACCCACATTATGAAATCCACACCATATACAGCATAAGGGTCACTGTCCATGAGCCCCGTATTGCACTGTAGAAGCACGGCTCTTCTTTGCTGTTCCACCACCTTCCTAGTGCCCACACCCTGCCCTCACATGTGTGCTACACGTAATGCCCCATTTTACCTCACTTTCCTCCCTTCCAAGCCATTCCCCTGTGTCACTTTCCCTTTGGTAACCGTTAGTCCTCTCTTCAGTTCATGGAAGCTGCTACTGTCTTGTTCCTTCACTATTTTTCTTTTTTTTTAATTCTCCACAGTTGAGTGACATCGATTGCCACTTGACTTTCTCTTCGTGGCTTATTTCACTCAGAACAATACCCACAAGTTCCATGCATGTTGCTGTAAATGGTAAGATTTGTTTTCTTCATATGGCTGAATAATATTCTGCATCTCATATACTGATGGACGTTAAGCTTGGCTTTTGTCAATACTTCAGTGAGAAACATAGGGGTGCAATTTTCGTTTTTAAAATGGGCTGCTGCATTCTGCTTATATATTTATAGATTTGTTTTTTTATGTTTATTCATATATGCCTTTACTGATTCATTAATTATTAATCTAAAATTACATGACAAACATTAATTTTACAAGACCCACACTATAACCAAGATCAACCCAGTTACTTCCCTGAAGTCACTGTCCATGAACATAGTAAGATACTGTATATACCATCTCCCCCAATCCACATTAATAATGCTAATCGTTATGCCTACCTTCTCCTTGCTTTCATATCTAACAACGCCACTATCTTCCCCTTGGTAACTGTTACTCCAAACTCGTATTCTGTGAATCTGCTGATGTTTTGCTCCTTCAGTTTTATCTTGGCGCTTCGTCTCCATGCATGTGTTAAATCATTTGATACTTATTTTCTCTTCCTCACTTATTTCACTGAGCATAATATGCTCTAGCGAAATCCATGTTGCAACAAATGCTAGGATTTGTTTTCTTGTGATGGCTGAGTAATATTCCTTTCTGTCTATGTACCACATCTTCTATACCCATTAATCTATTGATGTCCATTAAGCTCGGTTTCTTTGAATAGTACTCTGATTAACATAGGGATATATATATCTTTATTAGCTGGGCAGATTCATTGGTTTTATTGGATTCTTTAATTAATTTATTCTTTATTTACTTATTATTAATCTATACGTAAAATTATAACATGAGATTTTCTAGACTCCAACTGTCTCGAAATTCTTCCCAATGCCCCACTGCAGTCACTTCCATCAACAGAGCTATGTACAGTCGATTCACTGCCTGTCTTCACTGTTTGGTTCAGCCCTCACCGTGCACCCACAAAAACATTATATGTGCTGATCATAATGCAACCTTTCTCTCCCCACTGTTATCCCTCCATTCTCCCATGTCCACATTAGTCGTTTCCCCTTTGGTAACTGGTAGTTCATTCTTGGGCTCTGTGTGTCTGCCACTATTTTGCACCTTCAGTTCTTTCCTGTTCTCTCTATCTGCACAGATTGGCCATATCATATGATACTTGTCCTCCTGTCTTATTTCATTGAAAATAAAACCAAATTCTTTCATCCATGTTGTCACAAATGGGAGGAATTGTTCTCTTCTTATGGGTGAAAGGCAATGAATTGTTTATATATACCACTTCTTCTTTATCCATTCATCTTCTGATGGAGATGGATCGGGTACTGTGAATTGTGCTGCGATAAACAAGGGGGTGCACATACCTTTTTTAAATTTGGCTACTGCATTCTATCTACTTATCTATACAACTTTGTTTTCCACTATATATCTATCATCTGACAATCTATCTTCTTGCTATCTCACATCTATCATAGTCATCATCTATCTCTGTCATCTATCATCTATCTGCAACTGTAATCTCTGAACCCATCTATGAGTATTTCTTATTTCTCATTAATACACAATTACATGCGTAACATTGTTTACTACAACTTCCATCACCAAAATATCCCCACATATCCCATTGCATTCACTATCCTCCAGTGCAATAAAATAATGTAGAATCACTAGTCTTCTCTGTGACGTACCGTCCTCCACGTAACCCAACCAATACTATGTACACTTATTCAATTGCACCGTTTTTAACCCCCTGTCCTACTTATCCCTCCACTATAACACATCCGGCCCAGTCTCTTTCCTTTGGTAACCACTAGTCCATTCATCTCTTCAGCGTGGCTTCTTCAGTTTGGTTATTTCACTTTTCTTCTATTTTTTATTACTCTGCTAGTGAGTGAAATCAGTTACCATGTTTCTGACACTCCATCGCTTATTTCACTGACCATAATTCTCTGCTATCTACATACATGTTGTTGTAAATGGTAGGATTTGTTTTCCTCATATGGCTGAATAATATCCCTCTCCTCATCTTCTCGTGGTTACTGAACTTTGCTACTATTAATGCTGTGGTTATAAACATAGGTGAGCACATGTCTTGTTTAAACTGTGCTGCTCTGTTCTGTTACTCTGTATTTATTTTAGTGCATTTGTTCATTTAATAATATCTCATTAATGTACAATTATATTAATAAAATTATTTGTGCTAGAACCTGCCAATCACAAAGAAACCCAGGATTCGCAATTACAATCACACACCGTGAGCACAGTAAGATACTGTAGAATCACTACCTGTGTTCCCCGTTTTGTACAGCAATCCCCGTAATGCCCACCCACGCTATTCTTGGAAATCATATAGCACACTTTGTTTACTCCGCCCTCCGCCTCCAATCCCTCCTATCCAAAGCATACCCATTCCCTATGTAAACTCCTAGTCCAACATTCAGTTCTGTGAATATGCTGATGTTATGCTTCTTCAGTTTTTCTTGGTTCTACATCTCTACAGATGGGTCAAATCATTTGACACTTGTCTTCCTTCACCTCTTATTTCATGAGTAAAATGCATTCCAGATCCTTCTGACTTGTTGCAAATGTTAGGACTTTTTTTTCTTCTTATGACTGATTAATATGCAACTGTCGAAATGTACCAAAAGACGTTTACACATTAATCTACTGATGGACACTTACCTGGGCTTTGATGAATAGTGCTGATAAACCCTTGGATGTATATGCATTTTAAATTCTTCTTCTGAAATGGATTTTTTGAGAGTTTATTATTGATTTGTTGATTTACCATTAATCTACAGTTACATGTGTAACGTATTTACTAGACGCCCTTTACTACGTTCCACCCAATCCCCCCCTGCACTCAATTCCATCACCAGAGCAATGTACCATAGAATCGCTAATTGTCTTCTCTGCTGGTCGGCACACCACGTGCACCCATTCCCACCTTATACATGCTAACGGAAATGCACACTTTCTTCCCCACCTCCTTTCCCCTCCATTCCCAACCATCCATCTCTGTCTCTTTCCCTTTGGTAACTGTGAATCTGTTCTTGTCTTCTGTGACACTGCTGTTTTTCTCCTTCAGTTTTTTCTTTGTTCTTATACTCCAATGATGAGTGACGTCATTTTACCTATACATGTAGGCCAGAAATAGTTATGTTTGCTATGATGGTGCAGCTGTGCAAGGCTGAGCTCTGCCCACCATCTGCTAGTGGCGTCTGCAGGAACAGCACTGTTGCCTGGAGATTCCATGATGTCACAGTGGGCTTCTTTCATGTAGACAGATTATGTCTGCTCAGAGAATTTGTTTCCCACTTCAGTGCCTGCTATCCTACACGGGGTGTACTTATGGTAAGGTTTGTGCTGAGCACCTTGACAGCATCAGAGGAAATGGAAATGAGTTCCAAGACACTGCGTGGTTCTTTTTATTTTGGCATCAATACCAGTTACCTAAGCAACATTATTTTAATTAGACTACCCACATTATGAAATCCACACCATATACAGCATAAGGGTCACTGTCCATGAGCCCCGTATTGCACTGTAGAAGCACGGCTCTTCTTTGCTGTTCCACCACCTTCCTAGTGCCCACACCCTGCCCACACATGTGTGCTACACGTAATGCCCCATTTTACCTCACTTTCCTCCCTTCCAAGCCATTCCCCTGTGTCACTTTCCCTTTGGTAACCGTTAGTCCTCTCTTCAGTTCATGGAAGCTGCTACTGTCTTTTTCCTTCACTATTTTTCTTTTTTTTTAATTCTCCACAGTTGAGTGACATCGATTGCCACTTGACTTTCTCTTCGTGGCTAATTTTACTCAGAACAATACCCACAAGTTCCATGCATGTTGCTGTAAATGGTAAGATTTGTTTTCTTCATATGGCTGAATAATATTCTGCATCTCATATACTGATGGACGTTAAGCTTGGCTTTTGTCAATACTTCAGTGAGAAACATAGGGGTGCAATTTTCGTTTTTAAAATGGGCTGCTGCATTCTGCTTATATATTTATAGATTTGTTTTTTTATGTTTATTCATATAAGCCTTTACTGATTCATTAAATATTCATCTAAAATTACATGACAATCATTAATTTTACAAGACCCACACTATAACCAAGATCAACCCAGTTACTTCCCTGAAGTCACTGTCCATGAGCATAGTAAGATACTGTATATACCATCTCCCCCAATCCACATTAATAATGCTAATCGTTATGCCTACCTTCTCCTTGCTTTCATATCTAACAACGCCACTATCTTCCCCTTGGTAACTGTTACTCCAAACTCGTATTCTGTGAATCTGCTGATGTTTTGCTCCTTCAGTTTTATCTTGGCGCTTCGTCTCCACGCATGTGTTAAATCATTTGATACTTATTTTCTCTTCCTCACTTATTTCACTGAGCATAATATGCTCTAGCGCCATCCATGTTGCAGCAAATGCTAGGATTTGTTTTCTTGTGATGGCTGAGTAATATTCCTTTCTGTATATGTACCACATCTTCTATACCCATTAATCTATTGATGTCCATTAAGCTCGGTTTCTTTGAATAGTACTCTGATTAACATAGGGATATATATATCTTTATTAGCTTGGCAGATTCATTGGTTTTATTGGGTTCTTTAATTAATTTAATCTTTATTTACTTATTATTAATCTATACGTAAAAGTATAACATGAGATTTTCTAGACTCCAACTGTCTCGAAATTCTTCCCAATGCCCCACTGCAGTCACTTCCGTCAACAGAGCTATGTACTGTCGATTCACTGCCTGTCTTCACTGTTTGGTTCTGCCCTCACCGTGCACCCACAAAAACATTATATGTGCTAATCATAATGCAACCTTTCTCTCCCCACTGTTATCCCTCCATTCTCCCATGTCCACATTAGTCGTTTCCCCTTTGGTAACTGGTAGTTCATTCTTGGGCTCTGTGTGTCTGCCTCTATTTTGCACCTTCAGTTCTTTCCTGCTTCTCTATCTGCACAGATTGGTCATATCATATGATACTTGTCCTCCTGTCTTATTTCATTGAAAATAAAACCAAATTCTTTCATCTATTTTGTCACAACTGGGAGGAATTGTTCTCTTCTTATGGGTGAAAGGCAATGAATTGTTTATATATACCACTTCTTCTTTATCCATTCATCTTCTGATGGAGATGGATCGGGTACTTTGAATTGTGCGGCGATAAACAAGGGGGTGCACATACCTTTTTTAAATTGGGCTACTGCATTCTATCTACTTATCTATACAACTTTGTTTTCCACTATATATCTATCACCTGACAATCTATCTTCTTGCTATCTCACATCTATCATAGTCATCATCTATCTCTATCATCTATCATCTATCTGCAACTGTAATCTCTGAACCCATCTATGAGTATTTCTTATTTCTCATTAATACACAATTACATGAGTAACATTGTTTACTACAACTTCCATCACCAAAATATCCCCACATATCCCATTGCATTCACTATCCTCCAGTGCAATAAAATAATGTAGAATCACTAGTCTTCTCTGTGATGTACCGTCCTCCACGTAACCCAACCAATACTATGTACACTTATTCAATTGCACCGTTTTTAACCCCCTGTCCTACTTATCCCTCCACTATAACACAACCGGCCCAGTCTCTTTCCTTTGGTAACCACTAGTCCATTCATCTCTTCAGCGTGGCTTCTTCAGTTTGGTTATTTCACTTTTCTTCTTTTTTTTATTACTCTGCTAGTGAGTGAAATCAGTTACCATGATTCTGATACTCCATCGCTTATTTCACTGACCATAATTCTCTGCTATCTACATACATGTTGTTGTAAATGGTAGGATTTGTTTTCCTCATATGGCTGAATAATATCCCTCTCCTCATCTTCTCGTGGTTACTGAACTTTGCTACTATTAATGCTGTGGTTATAAACATAGGTGAGCACATGTCTTGTTTAAACTGTGCTGTTGTGTTCTGTTACTCTGTATTTATTTTATTGCATTTGTTCATTTAATAATATCTCATTAATGTACAATTACATTAATAAAATTATTTGTGCTTGAACCTGCCAATCACAAAGAAACCCATGATTCGCAATTACAATCACACATAGTGAGCACAGTAAGATACTGTAGAATCACTACCTGTGTTCCCCGTTTTGTACAGCAATCCCCGTAATGCCCACCCACGCTATTCTTGGAAATCATATAGCACACTTTGTTTACTCCGCCCTCCGCCTCCAATCCCTCCTATCCAAAGCATACCCTTTCCCTATGTAAACTCCTAGTCCAACATTCAGTTCTGTGAATATGCTGATGTTATGCTTCTTCAGTTTTTCTTGGTTCTACATCTCTACAGATGGGTCAAATCATTTGACACTTGTCTTCCTTCACCTCTTATTTCATGAGTAAAATGCAATCCAGATCCTTCCGACTTGTTGCAAATGTTAGGACTTTTTTTTCTTCTTATGACTGATTAATATGCAACTGTCGAAATGTACCACAAAACGTTTACACATTAATCTACTGATGGACACTTACCTGGGCTTCGATGAATAGTGCTGATAAACCCTTGGATGTATATGCATTTTAAATTCTTCTTCTGAAATGGATTTTTTGAGAGTTTATTATTGATTTGTTGATTTACCATTAATCTACAGTTACATGTGTAACGTATTTACTAGACGCCCTTTACTACGTTCCACCCAATCCCCCCCTGCAGTCAATTTCATCACCAGAGCAATGTACCGTAAAATCGCTAATTGTCTTCTCTGCTGGTCGGCACACCACGTGCACCCATTCCCACCTTATACATGCTAACGGAAATGCACACTTTCTTCCCCACCTCCTTTCCCCTCCATTCCCAACCATCCATCTCTGTCTCTTTCCCTTTGGTAACTATGAATCTGTTCTTGTCTTCTGTGACACTGCTGTTTTTCTCCTTCAGTTTTTTCTTTCTTCTTATACTCCAATGATGAGTGACGTCATTTTACCTATACATGTAGGCCAGAAATAGTTATGTTTGCTATGATGGTGCAGCTGTGCAAGGCTGAGCTCTGCCCACCATCTGCAAGTGGCGTCTGCAGGAACAGCACTGTTGCCTGGAGATTCCATGATGTCACAGTGGGCTTCTTTCATGTAGACAGATTATGTCTGCTCAGAGAATTTGTTTCCCACTTCAGTGCCTGCTATCCTACACGGGGTGTACTTATGGTAAGGTTTGTGCTGAGCACCTTGACAGCATCAGAGGAAATGGAAATGAGTTCCAAGACACTGCGTGTTTCTTTTTATTTTGGCATCAATACCAGTTACCTAAGCAACATTATTTTAATTAGACTACCCACATTATGAAATCCACACCATATACAGCATAAGGGTCACTGTGCATGAGCCCCGTATTGCACTGTAGAAGCACGGCTTTTCTTTGCTGTTCCACCACCTTCCTAGTGCCCACACCCTGCCCACACATGTGTGCTACACGTAATGCCCCATTTTACCTCACTTTCCTCCCTTCCAAGCCATTCCCCTGTGTCACTTTCCCTTTGGTAACCGTTAGTCCTCTCTTCAGTTCATGGAAGCTGCTACTGCCTTGTTCCTTCACTATTTTTCAGTTTTTTTAATTCTCCACAGTTGAGTGACATCAATTGCCACTTGACTTTCTCTTCGTGGCTTATTTCACTCAAAAAAATACCCACAAGTTCCATGCATGTTGCTGTAAATGGTAAGATTTGTTTTCTTCATACGGCTGAATAATATTCTACATCTCATATACTGATGGAAGTTAAGCTTGGCTTTTGTCAATACTTCAGTGAGAAACATAGGGGTGCAATTTTCGTTTTTAAAATGGGCTGCTGCATTCTGCTTATATATTTATAGATTTGTTTTTTTATGTTTATTCATATATGCCTTTACTGATTCATTAATTATTCATCTAAAATTACATGACAAACATTAATTTTACAAGACCCACACTATAACCAAGATCAACCCAGTTACTTCCCTGAAGTCACTGTCCATGAGCATAATAAGTTACTGTATATACCATCTCGCCCAATCCACATTAATAATGCTAATCGTTATGCCTACCTTCTCCTTGCTTTCATATCTAACAACGCCACTATCTTCCCCTTGGTAACTGTTACTCCAAACTCGTATTCTGTGAATCTGCTGATGTTTTGCTCCTTCAGTTTTATCTTGGCGCTTCGTCTCCACGCATGTGTTAAATCATTTGATACTTATTTTCTCTTCCTCACTTATTTCACTGAGCATAATATGCTCTAGAGCCATCCATGTTGCAGCAAATGCTAGGATTTGTTTTCTTGTGATGGCTGAGTAATATTCCTTTCTGTATATGTACCACATCTTCTATACCCATTAATCTATTGATGTCCATTAAGCTCGGTTTCTTTGAATAGTACTCTGATTAACATAGGGATATATATATCTTTATTAGCTGGGCAGATTCATTGGTTTTATAGCATTCTTTAATTAATTTATTCTTTATTTACTTATTATTAATCTATACGTAAAAGTATAACGAGATTTTCTAGACTCCAACTGTCTCGAAATTCTTCCCAATGCCCCACTGCAGTCACTTCCATCAACAGAGCTATGTACTGTCGATTCACTGCCTGTCTTCACTGTTTGGTTCTGCCCTCACCGTGCACACACAAAAACATTATATGTGCTAATCATAATGCAACCTTTCTCTCCCCACTGTTATCCCTCCATTCTCCCATGTCCACATTAGTCGTTTCCCTTTGGTACCTGGTAGTTCATTCTTGGGCTCTGTGTGTCTGCCACTATTTTGCACCTTCAGTTCTTTCCTGCTTCTCTATCTGCACAGATTGGTCATATCATATGATACTTGTCCTCCTGTCTTATTTCATTGAAAATAAAACCAAATTCTTTCATCCATGTTGTCACAAATGGGTGGAATTGTTCTCTTCTTATGGGTGAAAGGCAATGAATTGTTTATATATACCACTTCTTCTTTATCCATTCATCTTCTGATGGAGATGGATCGGGTACTGTGAATTGTGCTGCGATAAACAAGGGGGTGCACATACCTTTTTTAAATTGGGCTACTGCATTCTATCTACTTATCTATACAACTTTGTTTTCCACTATATATCTATCATCTGACAATCTATCTTCTTGCTATCTCACATCTATCATAGTCATCATCTATCTCTATCATCTATCATCTATCTGCAACTGTAATCTCTGAACCCATCTATGAGTATTTCTTATTTCTCATTAATACACAATTACATGAGTAACATTGTTTACTACAACTTCCATCACCAAAATATCCCCACATATCCCATTGCATTCACTATCCTCCAGTGCAATAAAATAATGTAGAATCACTAGTCTTCTCTGTGACGTACCGTCCTCCACGTAACCCTACCAATACTATGTACACTTATTCAATTGCACCGTTTTTAACCCCCTGTCCTACTTATCCCTCCACTATAACACAACCGGCCCAGTCTCTTTCCTTTGGTAACCACTAGTCCATTCATCTCTTCAGCGTGGCTTCTTCAGTTTGGTTATTTCACTTTTCTTCTATTTTTTATTACTCTGCTAGTGAGTGAAATCAGTTACCATGTTTCTGACACTCCATCGCTTATTTCACTGACCATAATTCTCTGCTATCTACATACATGTTGTTGTAAATGGTAGGATTTGTTTTCCTCATATGGCTGAATAATATCCCTCTCCTCATCTTCTCGTGGTTACTGAACTTTGCTACTATTAATGCTGTGGTTATAAACATAGGTGAGCACATGTCTTGTTTAAACTGTGCTGCTGTGTTCTGTTACTCTGTATTTATTTTATTGCATTTGTTCATTTAATAATATCTCATTAATGTACAATTACATTAATAAAATTATTTGTGCTAGAACCTGCCAATCACAAAGAAAACCAGGATTCGCAATTACAATCACACACCGTGAGCACAGTAAGATACTGTAGAATCACTACCTGTGTTCCCCGTTTTGTAAGGCAATCCCCGTAATGCCCACCCACGCTATTCTTGGAAATCATATAGCACACTTTGTTTACTCCGCCCTCCGCCTCCAATCCCTCCTATCCAAAGCATACCCTTTCCCTATGTAAACTCCTAGTCCAACATTCAGTTCTGTGAATATGCTGATGTTATGCTTCTTCAGTTTTTCTTGGTTCTACATCTCTACAGATGGGTCAAATCATTTGACACTTGTCTTCCTTCACCTCTTATTTCATGAGTAAAATGCAATCCAGATCCTTCCGACTTGTTGCAAATGTTAGGACTTTTTTTTCTTCTTATGACTGATTAATATGCAACTGTCGAAATGTACCAAAAGACGTTTACACATTAATCTACTGATGGACACTTACCTGGGCTTCGATGAATAGTGCTGATAAACCATTGGATGTATATGCATTTTAAATTCGGCTTCTGAAATGGATATTTTGAGAGTTTATTATTGATTTGTTGATTTACCATTAATCTACAATTACATGTGTAACGTATTTACTAGACGCCCTTTACTACGTTCCACCCAATCCCCCCCTGCACTCAATTCCATCACCAGAGCAATGTACCGTAGAATCGCTAATTGTCTTCTCTGCTGGTCGGCACACCACGTGCACCCATTCCCACCTTATACATGCTAACGGAAATGCACACTTTCTTCCCCACCTCCTTTCCCCTCCATTCCCAACCATCCATCTCTGTCTCTTTCCCTTTGGTAACTGTGAATCTGTTCTTGTCTTCTGTGACACTGCTGTTTTTCTCCTTCAGTTTTTTCTTTGTTCTTATACTCCAATGATGAGTGACGTCATTTTACCTATACATGTAGGCCAGAAATAGTTATGTTTGCTATGATGGTGCAGCTGTGCAAGGCTGAGCTCTGCCCACCATCTGCTAGTGGCGTCTGCAGTAACAGCACTGTTGCCTGGAGAATCCATGATGTCACAGTGGGCTTCTTTCATGTAGACAGATTATGTCTGCTCAGAGAATTTGTTTCCCACTTCAGTGCCTGCTATCCTACACGGGGTGTACTTATGGTAAGGTTTGTGCTGAGCACCTTGACAGCATCAGAGGAAATGGAAATGAGTTCCAAGACACTGCGTGTTTCTTTTTATTTTGGCATCAATACCAGTTACCTAAGCAACATTATTTTAATTAGACAACCCACATTATGAAATCCACACCATATACAGCATAAGGGTCACTGTGCATGAGCCCCGTATTGCACTGTAGAAGCACGGCTCTTCTTTGCTGTTCCACCACCTTCCTAGTGCCCACACCCTGCCCACACATGTGTGCTACACGTAATGCCCCATTTTACCTCACTTTCCTCCCTTCCAAGCCATTCCCCTGTGTCACTTTCCCTTTGGTAACCGTTAGTCCTCTCTTCAGTTCATGGAAGCTGCTACTGTCTTGTTCCTTCACTATTTTTCTTTTTTTTTAATTCTCCACAGTTGAGTGACATCAATTGCCACTTGACTTTCTCTTCGTGGCTTATTTCACTCAGAAAAATACCCACAAGTTCCATGCATGTTGCTGTATATGGTAAGATTTGTTTACTTCATACGGCTGAATAATATTCTACATCTCATATACTGATGGACGTTAAGCTTGGCTTTTGTCAATACTTCAGTGAGAAACATAGGGGTGCAATTTTCGTTTTTAAAATGGGCTGCTGCATTCTGCTTATGTATTTATAGATTTGTTTTTTTATGTTTATTCATATATGCCTTTACTGATTCATTAATTATTCATCTAAAATTACATGACAAACATTAATTTTACAAGACCCACACTATAACCAAGATCAACCCAGTTACTTCCCTGAAGTCACTGTCCATGAACATAGTAAGATACTGTATATACCATCTCCCCCAATCCACATTAATAATGCTAATCGTTATGCCTACCTTCTCCTTGCTTTCATATCTAACAACGCCACTATCTTCCCCTTGGTAACTGTTACTCCAAACTCGTATTCTGTGAATCTGCTGATGTTTTGCTCCTTCAGTTTTATCTTGGCGCTTCGTCTCCATGCATGTGTTAAATCATTTGATACTTATTTTCTCTTCCTCACTTATTTCACTGAGCATAATATGCTCTAGCGAAATCCATGTTGCAACAAATGCTAGGATTTGTTTTCTTGTGATGGCTGAGTAATATTCCTTTCTGTCTATGTACCACATCTTCTATACCCATTAATCTATTGATGTCCATTAAGCTCGGTTTCTTTGAATAGTACTCTGATTAACATAGGGATATATATATCTTTATTAGCTGGGCAGATTCATTGGTTTTATTGGATTCTTTAATTAATTTATTCTTTATTTACTTATTATTAATCTATACGTAAAATTATAACATGAGATTTTCTAGACTCCAACTGTCTCGAAATTCTTCCCAATGCCCCACTGCAGTCACTTCCATCAACAGAGCTATGTACAGTCGATTCACTGCCTGTCTTCACTGTTTGGTTCAGCCCTCACCGTGCACCCACAAAAACATTATATGTGCTGATCATAATGCAACCTTTCTCTCCCCACTGTTATCCCTCCATTCTCCCATGTCCACATTAGTCGTTTCCCCTTTGGTAACTGGTAGTTCATTCTTGGGCTCTGTGTGTCTGCCACTATTTTGCACCTTCAGTTCTTTCCTGTTCTCTCTATCTGCACAGATTGGCCATATCATATGATACTTGTCCTCCTGTCTTATTTCATTGAAAATAAAACCAAATTCTTTCATCCATGTTGTCACAAATGGGAGGAATTGTTCTCTTCTTATGGGTGAAAGGCAATGAATTGTTTATATATACCACTTCTTCTTTATCCATTCATCTTCTGATGGAGATGGATCGGGTACTGTGAATTGTGCTGCGATAAACAAGGGGGTGCACATACCTTTTTTAAATTTGGCTACTGCATTCTATCTACTTATCTATACAACTTTGTTTTCCACTATATATCTATCATCTGACAATCTATCTTCTTGCTATCTCACATCTATCATAGTCATCATCTATCTCTGTCATCTATCATCTATCTGCAACTGTAATCTCTGAACCCATCTATGAGTATTTCTTATTTCTCATTAATACACAATTACATGCGTAACATTGTTTACTACAACTTCCATCACCAAAATATCCCCACATATCCCATTGCATTCACTATCCTCCAGTGCAATAAAATAATGTAGAATCACTAGTCTTCTCTGTGACGTACCGTCCTCCACGTAACCCAACCAATACTATGTACACTTATTCAATTGCACCGTTTTTAACCCCCTGTCCTACTTATCCCTCCACTATAACACATCCGGCCCAGTCTCTTTCCTTTGGTAACCACTAGTCCATTCATCTCTTCAGCGTGGCTTCTTCAGTTTGGTTATTTCACTTTTCTTCTATTTTTTATTACTCTGCTAGTGAGTGAAATCAGTTACCATGTTTCTGACACTCCATCGCTTATTTCACTGACCATAATTCTCTGCTATCTACATACATGTTGTTGTAAATGGTAGGATTTGTTTTCCTCATATGGCTGAATAATATCCCTCTCCTCATCTTCTCGTGGTTACTGAACTTTGCTACTATTAATGCTGTGGTTATAAACATAGGTGAGCACATGTCTTGTTTAAACTGTGCTGCTCTGTTCTGTTACTCTGTATTTATTTTAGTGCATTTGTTCATTTAATAATATCTCATTAATGTACAATTATATTAATAAAATTATTTGTGCTAGAACCTGCCAATCACAAAGAAACCCAGGATTCGCAATTACAATCACACACCGTGAGCACAGTAAGATACTGTAGAATCACTACCTGTGTTCCCCGTTTTGTACAGCAATCCCCGTAATGCCCACCCACGCTATTCTTGGAAATCATATAGCACACTTTGTTTACTCCGCCCTCCGCCTCCAATCCCTCCTATCCAAAGCATACCCATTCCCTATGTAAACTCCTAGTCCAACATTCAGTTCTGTGAATATGCTGATGTTATGCTTCTTCAGTTTTTCTTGGTTCTACATCTCTACAGATGGGTCAAATCATTTGACACTTGTCTTCCTTCACCTCTTATTTCATGAGTAAAATGCATTCCAGATCCTTCTGACTTGTTGCAAATGTTAGGACTTTTTTTTCTTCTTATGACTGATTAATATGCAACTGTCGAAATGTACCAAAAGACGTTTACACATTAATCTACTGATGGACACTTACCTGGGCTTTGATGAATAGTGCTGATAAACCCTTGGATGTATATGCATTTTAAATTCTTCTTCTGAAATGGATTTTTTGAGAGTTTATTATTGATTTGTTGATTTACCATTAATCTACAGTTACATGTGTAACGTATTTACTAGACGCCCTTTACTACGTTCCTCCCAATCCCCCCCTGCACTCAATTCCATCACCAGAGCAATGTACCGTAGAATCGCTAATTGTCTTCTCTGCTGGTCGGCACACCACGTGCACCCATTCCCACCTTATACATGCTAACGGAAATGCACACTTTCTTCCCCACCTCCTTTCCCCTCCATTCCCAACCATCCATCTCTGTCTCTTTCCCTTTGGTAACTGTGAATCTGTTCTTGTCTTCTGTGACACTGCTGTTTTTCTCCTTCAGTTTTTTCTTTGTTCTTATACTCCAATGATGAGTGACGTCATTTTACCTATACATGTATGCCAGAAATAGTTATGTTTGCTATGATGGTGCAGCTGTGCAAGGCTGAGCTCTGCCCACCATCTGCTAGTGGCGTCTGCAGGAACAGCACTGTTGCCTGGAGATTCCATGATGTCACAGTGGGCTTCTTTCATGTAGACAGATTATGTCTGCTCAGAGAATTTGTTTCCCACTTCAGTGCCTGCTATCCTACACGGGGTGTACTTATGGTAAGGTTTGTGCTGAGCACCTTGACAGCATCAGAGGAAATGGAAATGAGTTCCAAGACACTGCGTGGTTCTTTTTATTTTGGCATCAATACCAGTTACCTAAGCAACATTATTTTAATTAGACTACCCACATTATGAAATCCACACCATATACAGCATAAGGGTCACTGTCCATGAGCCCCGTATTGCACTGTAGAAGCACGGCTCTTCTTTGCTGTTCCACCACCTTCCTAGTGCCCACACCCTTCCCACACATGTGTGCTACACGTAATGCCCCATTTTACCTCACTTTCCTCCCTTCCAAGCCATTCCCCTGTGTCACTTTCCCTTTGGTAACCGTTAGTCCTCTCTTCAGTTCATGGAAGCTGCTACTGTCTTGTTCCTTCACTATTTTTCTTTTTTTTTAATTCTCCACAGTTGAGTGACATCGATTGCCACTTGACTTTCTCTTCGTGGCTAATTTTACTCAGAACAATACCCACAAGTTCCATGCATGTTGCTGTAAATGGTAAGATTTGTTTTCTTCATATGGCTGAATAATATTCTGCATCTCATATACTGATGGACGTTAAGCTTGGCTTTTGTCAATACTTCAGTGAGAAACATAGGGGTGCAATTTTCGTTTTTAAAATGGGCTGCTGCATTCTGCTTATATATTTATAGATTTGTTTTTTTATGTTTATTCATATAAGCCTTTACTGATTCATTAAATATTCATCTAAAATTACATGACAATCATTAATTTTACAAGACCCACACTATAACCAAGATCAACCCAGTTACTTCCCTGAAGTCACTGTCCATGAGCATAGTAAGATACTGTATATACCATCTCCCCCAATCCACATTAATAATGCTAATCGTTATGCCTACCTTCTCCTTGCTTTCATATCTAACAACGCCACTATCTTCCCCTTGGTAACTGTTACTCCAAACTCGTATTCTGTGAATCTGCTGATGTTTTGCTCCTTCAGTTTTATCTTGGCGCTTCGTCTCCACGCATGTGTTAAATCATTTGATACTTATTTTCTCTTCCTCACTTATTTCACTGAGCATAATATGCTCTAGCGCCATCCATGTTGCAGCAAATGCTAGGATTTGTTTTCTTGTGATGGCTGAGTAATATTCCTTTCTGTATATGTACCACATCTTCTATACCCATTAATCTATTGATGTCCATTAAGCTCGGTTTCTTTGAATAGTACTCTGATTAACATAGGGATATATATATCTTTATTAGCTTGGCAGATTCATTGGTTTTATTGGGTTCTTTAATTAATTTAATCTTTATTTACTTATTATTAATCTATACGTAAAAGTATAACATGAGATTTTCTAGACTCCAACTGTCTCGAAATTCTTCCCAATGCCCCACTGCAGTCACTTCCGTCAACAGAGCTATGTACTGTCGATTCACTGCCTGTCTTCACTGTTTGGTTCTGCCCTCACCGTGCACCCACAAAAACATTATATGTGCTAATCATAATGCAACCTTTCTCTCCCCACTGTTATCCCTCCATTCTCCCATGTCCACATTAGTCGTTTCCCTTTGGTACCTGGTAGTTCATTCTTGGGCTCTGTGTGTCTGCCACTATTTTGCACCTTCAGTTCTTTCCTGCTTCTCTATCTGCACAGATTGGTCATATCATATGATACTTGTCCTCCTGTCTTATTTCATTGAAAATAAAACCAAATTCTTTCATCCATGTTGTCACAAATGGGTGGAATTGTTCTCTTCTTATGGGTGAAAGGCAATGAATTGTTTATATATACCACTTCTTCTTTATCCATTCATCTTCTGATGGAGATGGATCCGGTACTGTGAATTGTGCTGCGATAAACAAGGGGGTGCACATACCTTTTTTAAATTGGGCTACTGCATTCTATCTACTTATCTATACAACTTTGTTTTCCACTATATATCTATCATCTGACAATCTATCTTCTTGCTATCTCACATCTATCATAGTCATCATCTATCTCTATCATCTATCATCTATCTGCAACTGTAATCTCTGAACCCATCTATGAGTATTTCTTATTTCTCATTAATACACAATTACATGAGTAACATTGTTTACTACAACTTCCATCACCAAAATATCCCCACATATCCCATTGCATTCACTATCCTCCAGTGCAATAAAATAATGTAGAATCACTAGTCTTCTCTGTGACGTACCGTCCTCCACGTAACCCTACCAATACTATGTACACTTATTCAATTGCACCGTTTTTAACCCCCTGTCCTACTTATCCCTCCACTATAACACAACCGGCCCAGTCTCTTTCCTTTGGTAACCACTAGTCCATTCATCTCTTCAGCGTGGCTTCTTCAGTTTGGTTATTTCACTTTTCTTCTATTTTTTATTACTCTGCTAGTGAGTGAAATCAGTTACCATGTTTCTGACACTCCATCGCTTATTTCACTGACCATAATTCTCTGCTATCTACATACATGTTGTTGTGAATGGTAGGATTTGTTTTCCTCATATGGCTGAATAATATCCCTCTCCTCATCTTCTCGTGGTTACTGAACTTTGCTACTATTAATGCTGTGGTTATAAACATAGGTGAGCACATGTCTTGTTTAAACTGTGCTGCTGTGTTCTGTTACTCTGTATTTATTTTATTGCATTTGTTCATTTAATAATATCTCATTAATGTACAATTACATTAATAAAATTATTTGTGCTAGAACCTGCCAATCACAAAGAAAACCAGGATTCGCAATTACAATCACACACCGTGAGCACAGTAAGATACTGTAGAATCACTACCTGTGTTCCCCGTTTTGTAAGGCAATCCCCGTAATGCCCACCCACGCTATTCTTGGAAATCATATAGCACACTTTGTTTACTCCGCCCTCCGCCTCCAATCCCTCCTATCCAAAGCATACCCTTTCCCTATGTAAACTCCTAGTCCAACATTCAGTTCTGTGAATATGCTGATGTTATGCTTCTTCAGTTTTTCTTGGTTCTACATCTCTACAGATGGGTCAAATCATTTGACACTTGTCTTCCTTCACCTCTTATTTCATGAGTAAAATGCAATCCAGATCCTTCCGACTTGTTGCAAATGTTAGGACTTTTTTTTCTTCTTATGACTGATTAATATGCAACTGTCGAAATGTACCAAAAGACGTTTACACATTAATCTACTGATGGACACTTACCTGGGCTTCGATGAATAGTGCTGATAAACCATTGGATGTATATGCATTTTAAATTCGGCTTCTGAAATGGATATTTTGAGAGTTTATTACTGATTTGTTGATTTACCATTAATCTACAATTACATGTGTAACGTATTTACTAGACGCCCTTTACTACGTTCCACCCAATCCCCCCCTGCACTCAATTCCATCACCAGAGCAATGTACCGTAGAATCGCTAATTGTCTTCTCTGCTGGTCGGCACACCACGTGCACCCATTCCCACCTTATACATGCTAACGGAAATGCACACTTTCTTCCCCACCTCCTTTCCCCTCCATTCCCAACCATCCATCTCTGTCTCTTTCCCTTTGGTAACTGTGAATCTGTTCTTGTCTTCTGTGACACTGCTGTTTTTCTCCTTCAGTTTTTTCTTTGTTCTTATACTCCAATGATGAGTGACGTCATTTTACCTATACATGTAGGCCAGAAATAGTTATGTTTGCTATGATGGTGCAGCTGTGCAAGGCTGAGCTCTGCCCACCATCTGCTAGTGGCGTCTGCAGGAACAGCACTGTTGCCTGGAGATTCCATGATGTCACAGTGGGCTTCTTTCATGTAGACAGATTATGTCTGCTCAGAGAATTTGTTTCCCACTTCAGTGCCTGCTATCCTACACGGGGTGTACTTATGGTAAGGTTTGTGCTGAGCACCTTGACAGCATCAGAGGAAATGGAAATGAGTTCCAAGACACTGCGTGTTTCTTTTTATTTTGGCATCAATACCAGTTACCTAAGCAACATTATTTTAATTAGACAACCCACATTATGAAATCCACACCATATACAGCATAAGGGTCACTGTGCATGAGCCCCGTATTGCACTGTAGAAGCACGGCTCTTCTTTGCTGTTCCACCACCTTCCTAGTGCCCACACCCTGCCCACACATGTGTGCTACACGTAATGCCCCATTTTACCTCACTTTCCTCCCTTCCAAGCCATTCCCCTGTGTCACTTTCCCTTTGGTAACCGTTAGTCCTCTCTTCAGTTCATGGAAGCTGCTACTGTCTTGTTCCTTCACTATTTTTCTTTTTTTTTAATTCTCCACAGTTGAGTGACATCAATTGCCACTTGACTTTCTCTTCGTGGCTTATTTCACTCAGAAAAATACCCACAAGTTCCATGCATGTTGCTGTATATGGTAAGATTTGTTTACTTCATACGGCTGAATAATATTCTACATCTCATATACTGATGGACGTTAAGCTTGGCTTTTGTCAATACTTCAGTGAGAAACATAGGGGTGCAATTTTCGTTTTTAAAATGGGCTGCTGCATTCTGCTTATGTATTTATAGATTTGTTTTTTTATGTTTATTCATATATGCCTTTACTGATTCATTAATTATTCATCTAAAATTACATGACAAACATTAATTTTACAAGACCCACACTATAACCAAGATCAACCCAGTTACTTCCCTGAAGTCACTGTCAATGAGGATAGTAAGATACTGTATATACCATCTCCCCGAATCCACATTAATAATGCTAATCGTTAGGCCTACCTTCTCCTTGCTTTCATATCTAACAACGCCACTATCTTCCAATTGGTAACTGTTACTCCAAACTCGTATTCTGTGAATCTGCTGATGTTTTGCTCCTTCAGTTTTATCTTGGCGCTTCGTCTCCATGCATGTGTTAAATCATTTGATACTTATTTTCTCTTCCTCACTTATTTCACTGAGCATAATATGCTCTAGCGCCATCCATGTTGCAACAAATGCTAGGATTTGTTTTCTTGTGATAGCTGAGTAATATTCCTTTCTGTCTATGTACCACATCTTCTATACCCATTAATCTATTGATGTCCATTAAGCTCGGTTTCTTTGAATAGTACTCTGATTAACATAGGGATATATATATCTTTATTAGCTGGGCAGATTCATTGGTTTTATTGGATTCTTTAATTAATTTATTCTTCATTTACTTATTATTAATCTATACGTAAAAGTATAACATGAGATTTTCTAGACTCCAACTGTCTCGAAATTATTCCCAATGCCCCACTGCAGTCACTTCCATCAACAGAGCTATGTACAGTCGATTCACTGCCTGTCTTCACTGTTTGGTTCAGCCCTCACCGTGCACCCACAAAAACATTATATGTGCTAATCATAATGCAACCTTTCTCTCCCCACTGTTATCCCTCCATTCTTCCATGTCCACATTAGTCGTTTCCCCTTTGGTAACTGGTAGTTCATTCTTGGGCTCTGTGTGTCTGCCACTATTTTGCACCTTCAGTTCTTTCCTGTTCTCTCTATCTGCACAGATTGGCCATATCATATGATACTTGTCCTCCTGTCTTATTTCATTGAAAATAAAACCAAATTCTTTCATCCATGTTGTCACAAATGGGAGGAATTGTTCTCTTCTTATGGGTGAAAGGCAATGAATTGTTTATATATACCACTTCTTCTTTATCCATTCATCTTCTGATGGAGATGGATCGGGTACTGTGAATTGTGCTGCGATAAACAAGGGGGTGCACATACCTTTTTTAAATTGGGCTACTGCATTCTATCTACTTATCTATACAACTTTGTTTTCCACTATATATCTATCATCTGACAATCTATCTTCTTGCTATCTCACATCTATCATAGTCATCATCTATCTCTGTCATCTATCATCTATCTGCAACTGTAATCTCTGAACCCATCTATGAGTATTTCTTATTTCTCATTAATACACAATTACATGCGTAACATTGTTTACTACAACTTCCATCACCAAAATATCCCCACATATCCCATTGCATTCACTATCCTCCAGTGCAATAAAATAATGTAGAATCACTAGTCTTCTCTGTGACGTACCGTCCTCCACGTAACCCAACCAATACTATGTACACTTATTCAATTGCACCGTTTTTAACCCCCTGTCCTACTTATCCCTCCACTATAACACAACCGGCCCAGTCTCTTTCCTTTGGTAACCACTAGTCCATTCATCTCTTCAGCGTGGCTTCTTCAGTTTGGTTATTTCACTTTTCTTCTTTTTTTTATTACTCTGCTAGTGAGTGAAATCAGTTACCATGTTTCTGACACTCCATCGCTTATTTCACTGACCATAATTCTCTGCTATCTACATACATGTTGTTGTAAATGGTAGGATTTGTTTTCCTCATATGGCTGAATAATATCCCTCTCCTCATCTTCTCGTGGTTACTGAACTTTGCTACTATTAATGCTGTGGTTATAAACATAGGTGAGCACATGTCTTGTTTAAACTGTGCTGCTGTGTTCTGTTACTCTGTATTTATTTTAGTGCATTTGTTCATTTAATAATATCTCATTAATGTACAATTATATTAATAAAATTATTTGTGCTAGAACCTGCCAATCACAAAGAAACCTAGGATTCGCAATTACAATCACACACCGTGAGCACAGTAAGATACTGTAGAATCACTACCTGTGTTCCCCGTTTTGTACAGCAATCCCCGTAATGCCCACCCACGCTATTCTTGGAAATCATATAGCACACTTTGTTTACTCCGCC
Source organism: Manis pentadactyla (assembly GCF_030020395.1). Classification (NCBI taxonomy): domain Eukaryota; kingdom Metazoa; phylum Chordata; class Mammalia; order Pholidota; family Manidae; genus Manis; species Manis pentadactyla. Next base: position 15,371,690 of record NC_080039.1, read on the forward strand.
CTCCGCCTCCAATCCCTCCTATCCAAAGCATACCCATTCCCTATGTAAACTCCTAGTCCAACATTCAGTTCTGTGAATATGCTGATGTTATGCTTCTTCAGTTTTTCTTGGTTCTACATCTCTACTGATGGGTCAAATCATTTGACCCTTGTCTTCCTTCACCTCTTATTTCATGAGTAAAATGCAATCCAGATCCTTCCGACTTGTTGCCAATGTTAGGACTTCTTTTTCTTCTTATGACTGATTAATATGCAACTGTCGAAATGTACCAAAAGACGTTTACACATTAATCTACTGATGGAAACTTACCTGGGCTTCGAAGAATAGTGCTGATAAACCCTTGGATGTATATGCATTTTAAATTCGGCTTCTGAAATGAATTTTTTGAGAGTTTATTATTGATTTGTTGATTTACCATTAATCTACAATTACATGTGTAACGTATTTACTAGACGCCCTTTACTACGTTCCACCCAATCCCCCCCTGCAGTCAATTCCATCACCAGAGCAATGTACCGTAGAATCGCTAATTGTCTTCTCTGCTGGTCGGCACACCACGTGCACCCATTCCCACCTTATACATGCTAACGGAAATGCACACTTTCTTCCCCACCTCCTTTCCCCTCCATTCCCAACCATCCATCTCTGTCTCTTTCCCTTTGGTAACTGTGAATCTGTTCTTGTCTTCTGTGACACTGCTGTTTTTCTCCTTCAGTTTTTTCTTTGTTCTTATACTCCAATGATGAGTGACGTCATTTTACCTATACATGTAGGCCAGAAATAGTTATGTTTGCTATGATGGTGCAGCTGTGCAAGGCTGAGCTCTGCCCACCATCTGCTAGTGGCGTCTGCAGGAACAGCACTGTTGCCTGGAGATTCCATGATGTCACAGTGGGCTTCTTTCATGTAGACAGATTATGTCTGCTCAGAGAATTTGTTTCCCACTTCAGTGCCTGCTATCCTACACAGGGTGCATTTATGGTAAGGTTTGTGCTGAGCACCTTGACAGCATCAGAGGAAATGGAAATGAGTTCCAAGACACTGCGTGTTTCTTTTTATTTTGGCATCAATACCAGTTACCTAAGCAACATTATTTTAATAGACTACCCACATTATGAAATCCACACCATATACAGCATAAGGGTCACTGTCCATGAGCCCCGTATTGCACTGTAGAAGCACGGCTCTTCTTTGCTGTTCCACCACCTTCCTAGTGCCCACACCCTGCCCTCACATGTGTGCTACACGTAATGCCCCATTTTACCTCACTTTCCTCCCTTCCAAGCCATTCCCCTGTGTCACTTTCCCTTTGGTAACCGTTAGTCCTCTCTTCAGTTCATGGAAGCTGCTACTGTCTTGTTCCTTCACTATTTTTCTTTTTTTTTAATTCTCCACAGTTGAGTGACATCGATTGCCACTTGACTTTCTCTTCGTGGCTTATTTCACTCAGAACAATACCCACAAGTTCCATGCATGTTGCTGTAAATGGTAAGATTTGTTTTCTTCATATGGCTGAATAATATTCTGCATCTCATATACTGATGGACGTTAAGCTTGGCTTTTGTCAATACTTCAGTGAGAAACATAGGGGTGCAATTTTCGTTTTTAAAATGGGCTGCTGCATTCTGCTTATATATTTATAGATTTGTTTTTTTATGTTTATTCATATATGCCTTTACTGATTCATTAATTATTAATCTAAAATTACATGACAAACATTAATTTTACAAGACCCACACTATAACCAAGATCAACCCAGTTACTTCCCTGAAGTCACTGTCCATGAACATAGTAAGATACTGTATATACCATCTCCCCCAATCCACATTAATAATGCTAATCGTTATGCCTACCTTCTCCTTGCTTTCATATCTAACAACGCCACTATCTTCCCCTTGGTAACTGTTACTCCAAACTCGTATTCTGTGAATCTGCTGATGTTTTGCTCCTTCAGTTTTATCTTGGCGCTTCGTCTCCATGCATGTGTTAAATCATTTGATACTTATTTTCTCTTCCTCACTTATTTCACTGAGCATAATATGCTCTAGCGAAATCCATGTTGCAACAAATGCTAGGATTTGTTTTCTTGTGATGGCTGAGTAATATTCCTTTCTGTCTATGTACCACATCTTCTATACCCATTAATCTATTGATGTCCATTAAGCTCGGTTTCTTTGAATAGTACTCTGATTAACATAGGGATATATATATCTTTATTAGCTGGGCAGATTCATTGGTTTTATTGGATTCTTTAATTAATTTATTCTTTATTTACTTATTATTAATCTATACGTAAAATTATAACATGAGATTTTCTAGACTCCAACTGTCTCGAAATTCTTCCCAATGCCCCACTGCAGTCACTTCCATCAACAGAGCTATGTACAGTCGATTCACTGCCTGTCTTCACTGTTTGGTTCAGCCCTCACCGTGCACCCACAAAAACATTATATGTGCTGATCATAATGCAACCTTTCTCTCCCCACTGTTATCCCTCCATTCTCCCATGTCCACATTAGTCGTTTCCCCTTTGGTAACTGGTAGTTCATTCTTGGGCTCTGTGTGTCTGCCACTATTTTGCACCTTCAGTTCTTTCCTGTTCTCTCTATCTGCACAGATTGGCCATATCATATGATACTTGTCCTCCTGTCTTATTTCATTGAAAATAAAACCAAATTCTTTCATCCATGTTGTCACAAATGGGAGGAATTGTTCTCTTCTTATGGGTGAAAGGCAATGAATTGTTTATATATACCACTTCTTCTTTATCCATTCATCTTCTGATGGAGATGGATCGGGTACTGTGAATTGTGCTGCGATAAACAAGGGGGTGCACATACCTTTTTTAAATTTGGCTACTGCATTCTATCTACTTATCTATACAACTTTGTTTTCCACTATATATCTATCATCTGACAATCTATCTTCTTGCTATCTCACATCTATCATAGTCATCATCTATCTCTGTCATCTATCATCTATCTGCAACTGTAATCTCTGAACCCATCTATGAGTATTTCTTATTTCTCATTAATACACAATTACATGCGTAACATTGTTTACTACAACTTCCATCACCAAAATATCCCCACATATCCCATTGCATTCACTATCCTCCAGTGCAATAAAATAATGTAGAATCACTAGTCTTCTCTGTGACGTACCGTCCTCCACGTAACCCAACCAATACTATGTACACTTATTCAATTGCACCGTTTTTAACCCCCTGTCCTACTTATCCCTCCACTATAACACATCCGGCCCAGTCTCTTTCCTTTGGTAACCACTAGTCCATTCATCTCTTCAGCGTGGCTTCTTCAGTTTGGTTATTTCACTTTTCTTCTATTTTTTATTACTCTGCTAGTGAGTGAAATCAGTTACCATGTTTCTGACACTCCATCGCTTATTTCACTGACCATAATTCTCTGCTATCTACATACATGTTGTTGTAAATGGTAGGATTTGTTTTCCTCATATGGCTGAATAATATCCCTCTCCTCATCTTCTCGTGGTTACTGAACTTTGCTACTATTAATGCTGTGGTTATAAACATAGGTGAGCACATGTCTTGTTTAAACTGTGCTGCTCTGTTCTGTTACTCTGTATTTATTTTAGTGCATTTGTTCATTTAATAATATCTCATTAATGTACAATTATATTAATAAAATTATTTGTGCTAGAACCTGCCAATCACAAAGAAACCCAGGATTCGCAATTACAATCACACACCGTGAGCACAGTAAGATACTGTAGAATCACTACCTGTGTTCCCCGTTTTGTACAGCAATCCCCGTAATGCCCACCCACGCTATTCTTGGAAATCATATAGCACACTTTGTTTACTCCGCCCTCCGCCTCCAATCCCTCCTATCCAAAGCATACCCATTCCCTATGTAAACTCCTAGTCCAACATTCAGTTCTGTGAATATGCTGATGTTATGCTTCTTCAGTTTTTCTTGGTTCTACATCTCTACAGATGGGTCAAATCATTTGACACTTGTCTTCCTTCACCTCTTATTTCATGAGTAAAATGCATTCCAGATCCTTCTGACTTGTTGCAAATGTTAGGACTTTTTTTTCTTCTTATGACTGATTAATATGCAACTGTCGAAATGTACCAAAAGACGTTTACACATTAATCTACTGATGGACACTTACCTGGGCTTTGATGAATAGTGCTGATAAACCCTTGGATGTATATGCATTTTAAATTCTTCTTCTGAAATGGATTTTTTGAGAGTTTATTATTGATTTGTTGATTTACCATTAATCTACAGTTACATGTGTAACGTATTTACTAGACGCCCTTTACTACGTTCCACCCAATCCCCCCCTGCACTCAATTCCATCACCAGAGCAATGTACCGTAGAATCGCTAATTGTCTTCTCTGCTGGTCGGCACACCACGTGCACCCATTCCCACCTTATACATGCTAACGGAAATGCACACTTTCTTCCCCACCTCCTTTCCCCTCCATTCCCAACCATCCATCTCTGTCTCTTTCCCTTTGGTAACTGTGAATCTGTTCTTGTCTTCTGTGACACTGCTGTTTTTCTCCTTCAGTTTTTTCTTTGTTCTTATACTCCAATGATGAGTGACGTCATTTTACCTATACATGTAGGCCAGAAATAGTTATGTTTGCTATGATGGTGCAGCTGTGCAAGGCTGAGCTCTGCCCACCATCTGCTAGTGGCGTCTGCAGGAACAGCACTGTTGCCTGGAGATTCCATGATGTCACAGTGGGCTTCTTTCATGTAGACAGATTATGTCTGCTCAGAGAATTTGTTTCCCACTTCAGTGCCTGCTATCCTACACGGGGTGTACTTATGGTAAGGTTTGTGCTGAGCACCTTGACAGCATCAGAGGAAATGGAAATGAGTTCCAAGACACTGCGTGGTTCTTTTTATTTTGGCATCAATACCAGTTACCTAAGCAACATTATTTTAATTAGACTACCCACATTATGAAATCCACACCATATACAGCATAAGGGTCACTGTCCATGAGCCCCGTATTGCACTGTAGAAGCACGGCTCTTCTTTGCTGTTCCACCACCTTCCTAGTGCCCACACCCTGCCCACACATGTGTGCTACACGTAATGCCCCATTTTACCTCACTTTCCTCCCTTCCAAGCCATTCCCCTGTGTCACTTTCCCTTTGGTAACCGTTAGTCCTCTCTTCAGTTCATGGAAGCTGCTACTGTCTTGTTCCTTCACTATTTTTCTTTTTTTTTAATTCTCCACAGTTGAGTGACATCGATTGCCACTTGACTTTCTCTTCGTGGCTAATTTTACTCAGAACAATACCCACAAGTTCCATGCATGTTGCTGTAAATGGTAAGATTTGTTTTCTTCATATGGCTGAATAATATTCTGCATCTCATATACTGATGGACGTTAAGCTTGGCTTTTGTCAATACTTCAGTGAGAAACATAGGGGTGCAATTTTCGTTTTTAAAATGGGCTGCTGCATTCTGCTTATATATTTATAGATTTGTTTTTTTATGTTTATTCATATAAGCCTTTACTGATTCATTAAATATTCATCTAAAATTACATGACAATCATTAATTTTACAAGACCCACACTATAACCAAGATCAACCCAGTTACTTCCCTGAAGTCACTGTCCATGAGCATAGTAAGATACTGTATATACCATCTCCCCCAATCCACATTAATAATGCTAATCGTTATGCCTACCTTCTCCTTGCTTTCATATCTAACAACGCCACTATCTTCCCCTTGGTAACTGTTACTCCAAACTCGTATTCTGTGAATCTGCTGATGTTTTGCTCCTTCAGTTTTATCTTGGCGCTTCGTCTCCACGCATGTGTTAAATCATTTGATACTTATTTTCTCTTCCTCACTTATTTCACTGAGCATAATATGCTCTAGCGCCATCCATGTTGCAGCAAATGCTAGGATTTGTTTTCTTGTGATGGCTGAGTAATATTCCTTTCTGTATATGTACCACATCTTCTATACCCATTAATCTATTGATGTCCATTAAGCTCGGTTTCTTTGAATAGTACTCTGATTAACATAGGGATATATATATCTTTATTAGCTTGGCAGATTCATTGGTTTTATTGGGTTCTTTAATTAATTTAATCTTTATTTACTTATTATTAATCTATACGTAAAAGTATAACATGAGATTTTCTAGACTCCAACTGTCTCGAAATTCTTCCCAATGCCCCACTGCAGTCACTTCCGTCAACAGAGCTATGTACTGTCGATTCACTGCCTGTCTTCACTGTTTGGTTCTGCCCTCACCGTGCACCCACAAAAACATTATATGTGCTAATCATAATGCAACCTTTCTCTCCCCACTGTTATCCCTCCATTCTCCCATGTCCACATTAGTCGTTTCCCCTTTGGTAACTGGTAGTTCATTCTTGGGCTCTGTGTGTCTGCCTCTATTTTGCACCTTCAGTTCTTTCCTGCTTCTCTATCTGCACAGATTGGTCATATCATATGATACTTGTCCTCCTGTCTTATTTCATTGAAAATAAAACCAAATTCTTTCATCTATTTTGTCACAAATGGGAGGAATTGTTCTCTTCTTATGGGTGAAAGGCAATGAATTGTTTATATATACCACTTCTTCTTTATCCATTCATCTTCTGATGGAGATGGATCGGGTACTTTGAATTGTGCTGCGATAAACAAGGGGGTGCACATACCTTTTTTAAATTGGGCTACTGCATTCTATCTACTTATCTATACAACTTTGTTTTCCACTATATATCTATCATCTGACAATCTATCTTCTTGCTATCTCACATCTATCATAGTCATCATCTATCTCTATCATCTATCATCTATCTGCAACTGTAATCTCTGAACCCATCTATGAGTATTTCTTATTTCTCATTAATACACAATTACATGAGTAACATTGTTTACTACAACTTCCATCACCAAAATATCCCCACATATCCCATTGCATTCACTATCCTCCAGTGCAATAAAATAATGTAGAATCACTAGTCTTCTCTGTGATGTACCGTCCTCCACGTAACCCTACCAATACTATGTACACTTATTCAATTGCACCGTTTTTAACCCCCTGTCCTACTTATCCCTCCACTATAACACAACCGGCCCAGTCTCTTTCCTTTGGTAACCACTAGTCCATTCATCTCTTCAGCGTGGCTTCTTCAGTTTGGTTATTTCACTTTTCTTCTTTTTTTTATTACTCTGCTAGTGAGTGAAATCAGTTACCATGATTCTGATACTCCATCGCTTATTTCACTGACCATAATTCTCTGCTATCTACATACATGTTGTTGTAAATGGTAGGATTTGTTTTCCTCATATGGCTGAATAATATCCCTCTCCTCATCTTCTCGTGGTTACTGAACTTTGCTACTATTAATGCTGTGGTTATAAACATAGGTGAGCACATGTCTTGTTTAAACTGTGCTGTTGTGTTCTGTTACTCTGTATTTATTTTATTGCATTTGTTCATTTAATAATATCTCATTAATGTACAATTACATTAATAAAATTATTTGTGCTTGAACCTGCCAATCACAAAGAAACCCATGATTCGCAATTACAATCACACACCGTGAGCACAGTAAGATACTGTAGAATCACTACCTGTGTTCCCCGTTTTGTACAGCAATCCCCGTAATGCCCACCCACGCTATTCTTGGAAATCATATAGCACACTTTGTTTACTCCGCCCTCCGCCTCCAATCCCTCCTATCCAAAGCATACCCTTTCCCTATGTAAACTCCTAGTCCAACATTCAGTTCTGTGAATATGCTGATGTTATGCTTCTTCAGTTTTTCTTGGTTCTACATCTCTACAGATGGGTCAAATCATTTGACACTTGTCTTCCTTCACCTCTTATTTCATGAGTAAAATGCAATCCAGATCCTTCCGACTTGTTGCAAATGTTAGGACTTTTTTTTCTTCTTATGACTGATTAATATGCAACTGTCGAAATGTACCACAAAACGTTTACACATTAATCTACTGATGGACACTTACCTGGGCTTCGATGAATAGTGCTGATAAACCCTTGGATGTATATGCATTTTAAATTCTTCTTCTGAAATGGATTTTTTGAGAGTTTATTATTGATTTGTTGATTTACCATTAATCTACAATTACATGTGTAACGTATTTACTAGACGCCCTTTACTACGTTCCACCCAATCCCCCCCTGCAGTCAATTTCATCACCAGAGCAATGTACCGTAAAATCGCTAATTGTCTTCTCTGCTGGTCGGCACACCACGTGCACCCATTCCCACCTTATACATGCTAACGGAAATGCACACTATCTTCCCCACCTCCTTTCCCCTCCATTCCCAACCATCCATCTCTGTCTCTTTCCCTTTGGTAACTATGAATCTGTTCTTGTCTTCTGTGACACTGCTGTTTTTCTCCTTCAGTTTTTTCTTTCTTCTTATACTCCAATGATGAGTGACGTCATTTTACCTATACATGTAGGCCAGAAATAGTTATGTTTGCTATGATGGTGCAGCTGTGCAAGGCTGAGCTCTGCCCACCATCTGCAAGTGGCGTCTGCAGGAACAGCACTGTTGCCTGGAGATTCCATGATGTCACAGTGGGCTTCTTTCATGTAGACAGATTATGTCTGCTCAGAGAATTTGTTTCCCACTTCAGTGCCTGCTATCCTACACGGGGTGTACTTATGGTAAGGTTTGTGCTGAGCACCTTGACAGCATCAGAGGAAATGGAAATGAGTTCCAAGACACTGCGTGTTTCTTTTTATTTTGGCATCAATACCAGTTACCTAAGCAACATTATTTTAATTAGACTACCCACATTATGAAATCCACACCATATACAGCATAAGGGTCACTGTGCATGAGCCCCGTATTGCACTGTAGAAGCACGGCTCTTCTTTGCTGTTCCACCACCTTCCTAGTGCCCACACCCTGCCCACACATGTGTGCTACACGTAATGCCCCATTTTACCTCACTTTCCTCCCTTCCAAGCCATTCCCCTGTGTCACTTTCCCTTTGGTAACCGTTAGTCCTCTCTTCAGTTCATGGAAGCTGCTACTGCCTTGTTCCTTCACTATTTTTCAGTTTTTTTAATACTCCACAGTTGAGTGACATCAATTGCCACTTGACTTTCTCTTCGTGGCTTATTTCACTCAAAAAAATACCCACAAGTTCCATGCATGTTGCTGTAAATGGTAAGATTTGTTTTCTTCATACGGCTGAATAATATTCTACATCTCATATACTGATGGAAGTTAAGCTTGGCTTTTGTCAATACTTCAGTGAGAAACATAGGGGTGCAATTTTCGTTTTTAAAATGGGCTGCTGCATTCTGCTTATATATTTATAGATTTGTTTTTTTATGTTTATTCATATATGCCTTTACTGATTCATTAATTATTCATCTAAAATTACATGACAAACATTAATTTTACAAGACCCACACTATAACCAAGATCAACCCAGTTACTTCCCTGAAGTCACTGTCCATGAGCATAGTAAGTTACTGTATATACCATCTCGCCCAATCCACATTAATAATGCTAATCGTTATGCCTACCTTCTCCTTGCTTTCATATCTAACAACGCCACTATCTTCCCCTTGGTAACTGTTACTCCAAACTCGTATTCTGTGAATCTGCTGATGTTTTGCTCCTTCAGTTTTATCTTGGCGCTTCGTCTCCACGCATGTGTTAAATCATTTGATACTTATTTTCTCTTCCTCACTTATTTCACTGAGCATAATATGCTCTAGAGCCATCCATGTTGCAGCAAATGCTAGGATTTGTTTTCTTGTGATGGCTGAGTAATATTCCTTTCTGTATATGTACCACATCTTCTATACCCATTAATCTATTGATGTCCATTAAGCTCGGTTTCTTTGAATAGTACTCTGATTAACATAGGGATATATATATCTTTATTAGCTGGGGAGATTCATTGGTTTTATAGCATTCTTTAATTAATTTATTCTTTATTTACTTATTATTAATCTATACGTAAAAGTATAACGAGATTTTCTAGACTCCAACTGTCTCGAAATTCTTCCCAGTGCCCCACTGCAGTCACTTCCATCAACAGAGCTATGTACTGTCGATTCACTGCCTGTCTTCACTGTTTGGTTCTGCCCTCACCGTGCACCCACAAAAACATTATATGTGCTAATCATAATGCAACCTTTCTCTCCCCACTGTTATCCCTCCATTCTCCCATGTCCACATTAGTCGTTTCCCTTTGGTACCTGGTAGTTCATTCTTGGGCTCTGTGTGTCTGCCACTATTTTGCACCTTCAGTTCTTTCCTGCTTCTCTATCTGCACAGATTGGTCATATCATATGATACTTGTCCTCCTGTCTTATTTCATTGAAAATAAAACCAAATTCTTTCATCCATGTTGTCACAAATGGGTGGAATTGTTCTCTTCTTATGGGTGAAAGGCAATGAATTGTTTATATATACCACTTCTTCTTTATCCATTCATCTTCTGATGGAGATGGATCGGGTACTGTGAATTGTGCTGCGATAAACAAGGGGGTGCACATACCTTTTTTAAATTGGGCTACTGCATTCTATCTACTTATCTATACAACTTTGTTTTCCACTATATATCTATCATCTGACAATCTATCTTCTTGCTATCTCACATCTATCATAGTCATCATCTATCTCTATCATCTATCATCTATCTGCAACTGTAATCTCTGAACCCATCTATGAGTATTTCTTATTTCTCATTAATACACAATTACATGAGTAACATTGTTTACTACAACTTCCATCACCAAAATATCCCCACATATCCCATTGCATTCACTATCCTCCAGTGCAATAAAATAATGTAGAATCACTAGTCTTCTCTGTGACGTACCGTCCTCCACGTAACCCTACCAATACTATGTACACTTATTCAATTGCACCGTTTTTAACCCCCTGTCCTACTTATCCCTCCACTATAACACAACCGGCCCAGTCTCTTTCCTTTGGTAACCACTAGTCCATTCATCTCTTCAGCGTGGCTTCTTCAGTTTGGTTATTTCACTTTTCTTCTATTTTTTATTACTCTGCTAGTGAGTGAAATCAGTTACCATGTTTCTGACACTCCATCGCTTATTTCACTGACCATAATTCTCTGCTATCTACATACATGTTGTTGTAAATGGTAGGATTTGTTTTCCTCATATGGCTGAATAATATCCCTCTCCTCATCTTCTCGTGGTTACTGAACTTTGCTACTATTAATGCTGTGGTTATAAACATAGGTGAGCACATGTCTTGTTTAAACTGTGCTGCTGTGTTCTGTTACTCTGTATTTATTTTATTGCATTTGTTCATTTAATAATATCTCATTAATGTACAATTACATTAATAAAATTATTTGTGCTAGAACCTGCCAATCACAAAGAAAACCAGGATTCGCAATTACAATCACACACCGTGAGCACAGTAATTTACTGTAGAATCACTACCTGTGTTCCCCGTTTTGTAAGGCAATCCCCGTAATGCCCACCCACGCTATTCTTGGAAATCATATAGCACACTTTGTTTACTCCGCCCTCCGCCTCCAATCCCTCCTATCCAAAGCATACCCTTTCCCTATGTAAACTCCTAGTCCAACATTCAGTTCTGTGAATATGCTGATGTTATGCTTCTTCAGTTTTTCTTGGTTCTACATCTCTACAGATGGGTCAAATCATTTGACACTTGTCTTCCTTCACCTCTTATTTCATGAGTAAAATGCAATCCAGATCCTTCCGACTTGTTGCAAATGTTAGGACTTTTTTTTCTTCTTATGACTGATTAATATGCAACTGTCGAAATGTACGAAAAGACGTTTACACATTAATCTACTGATGGACATTTACCTGGGCTTCGATGAATAGTGCTGATAAACCATTGGATGTATATGCATTTTAAATTCGGCTTCTGAAATGGATATTTTGAGAGTTTATTATTGATTTGTTGATTTACCATTAATCTACAATTACATGTGTAACGTATTTACTAGACGCCCTTTACTACGTTCCACCCAATCCCCCCCTGCACTCAATTCCATCACCAGAGCAATGTACCGTAGAATCTCTAATTGTCTTCTCTGCTGGTCGGCACACCACGTGCACCCATTCCCACCTTATACATGCTAACGGAAATGCACACTTTCTTCCCCAATTCCTTTCCCCTCCATTCCCAACCATCCATCTCTGTCTCTTTCCCTTTGGTAACTGTGAATCTGTTCTTGTCTTCTGTGACACTGCTGTTTTTCTCCTTCAGTTTTTTCTTTGTTCTTATACTCCAATGATGAGTGACGTCATTTTACCTATACATGTAGGCCAGAAATAGTTATGTTTGCTATGATGGTGCAGCTGTGCAAGGCTGAGCTCTGCCCACCATCTGCTAGTGGCGTCTGCAGGAACAGCACTGTTGCCTGGAGATTCCATGATGTCACAGTGGGCTTCTTTCATGTAGACAGATTATGTCTGCTCAGAGAATTTGTTTCCCACTTCAGTGCCTGCTATCCTACACGGGGTGTACTTATGGTAAGGTTTGTGCTGAGCACCTTGACAGCATCAGAGGAAATGGAAATGAGTTCCAAGACACTGCGTGTTTCTTTTTATTTTGGCATCAATACCAGTTACCTAAGCAACATTATTTTAATTAGACAACCCACATTATGAAATCCACACCATATACAGCATAAGGGTCACTGTGCATGAGCCCCGTATTGCACTGTAGAAGCACGGCTCTTCTTTGCTGTTCCACCACCTTCCTAGTGCCCACACCCTGCCCACACATGTGTGCTACACGTAATGCCCCATTTTACCTCACTTTCCTCCCTTCCAAGCCATTCCCCTGTGTCACTTTCCCTTTGGTAACCGTTAGTCCTCTCTTCAGTTCATGGAAGCTGCTACTGTCTTGTTCCTTCACTATTTTTCTTTTTTTTTAATTCTCCACAGTTGAGTGACATCAATTGCCACTTGACTTTCTCTTCGTGGCTTATTTCACTCAGAAAAATACCCACAAGTTCCATGCATGTTGCTGTATATGGTAAGATTTGTTTTCTTCATACGGCTGAATAATATTCTACATCTCATATACTGATGGACGTTAAGCTTGGCTTTTGTCAATACTTCAGTGAGAAACATAGGGGTGCAATTTTCGTTTTTAAAATGGGCTGCTGCATTCTGCTTATGTATTTATAGATTTGTTTTTTTATGTTTTTTCATATATGCCTTTACTGATTCATTAATTATTCATCTAAAATTACATGACAAACATTAATTTTACAAGACCCACACTATAACCAAGATCAACCCAGTTACTTCCCTGAAGTCACTGTCAATGAGCATAGTAAGATACTGTATATACCATCTCCCCGAATCCACATTAATAATGCTAATCGTTAGGCCTACCTTCTCCTTGCTTTCATATCTAACAACGCCACTATCTTCCAATTGGTAACTGTTACTCCAAACTCGTATTCTGTGAATCTGCTGATGTTTTGCTCCTTCAGTTTTATCTTGGCGCTTCGTCTCCACGCATGTGTTAAATCATTTGATACTTATTTTCTCTTCCTCACTTATTTCACTGAGCATAATATGCTCTAGCGCCATCCATGTTGCAGCAAATGCTAGGATTTGTTTTCTTGTAATGGCTGAGTAATATTCCTTCTGTATATGTACCACATCTTCTATACCCATTAATCTATTGATGTCCATTAAGCTCGGTTTCTTTGAATAGTACTCTGATTAACATAGGGATGTATATATCTTTATTAGCTGAGCAGATTCATTGGTTTTATTGGGTTCTTTAATTAATTTATTCTTTATTTACTTATTATTAATCTATACGTAAAAGTATAACATGAGATTTTCTAGACTCCAACTGTCTCGAAATTTTTCCCAATGCCCCACTGCAGTCACTTCCATCAACAGAGCTATGTACTGTCGATTCACTGCCTGTCTTCACTGTTTGGTTCTGCCCTCACCGTGCACCCACAAAAACATTATATGTGCTAATCATAATGCAACCTTTCTCTCCCCACTGTTATCCCTCCATTCTCCCATGTCCACATTAGTCGTTTCCCTTTGGTACCTGGTAGTTCATTCTTGGGCTCTGTGTGTCTGCCACTATTTTGCACCTTCAGTTCTTTCCTGCTTCTCTATCTGCACAGATTGGTCATATCATATGATACTTGTCCTCCTGTCTTATTTCATTGAAAATAAAACCAAATTCTTTCATCCATGTTGTCACAAATGGGAGGAATTGTTCTCTTCTTATGGGTGAAAGGCAATGAGTTGTTTATATATACCACTTCTTCTTTATCCATTCATCTTCTGATGGAGATGGATCGGGTACTGTGAATTGTGCTGCGATAAACAAGGGGGTGCACATACCTTTTTTAAATTGGGCTACTGCATTCTATCTTCTTATCTATACAACTTTGTTTTCCACTATATATCTATCATCTGACAATCTATCTTCTTGCTATCTCACATCTATCATAGTCATCATCTATCTCTATCATCTATCATCTATCTGCAACTGTAATCTCTGAACCCATCTATGAGTATTTCTTATTTCTCATTAATACACAATTACATGAGTAACATTGTTTACTACAACTTCCATCACCAAAATATCCCCACATATCCCATTGCATTCACTATCCTCCAGTGCAATAAAATAATGTAGAATCACTAGTCTTCTCTGTGACGTACCGTCCTCCACGTAACCCAACCAATACTATGTACACTTATTCAATTGCACCGTTTTTAACCCCCTGTCCTACTTATCCCTCCACTATAACACAACCGGCCCAGTCTCTTTCCTTTGGTAACCACTAGTCCATTCATCTCTTCAGCGTGGCTTCTTCAGTTTGGTTATTTCACTTTTCTTCTATTTTTTATTACTCTGCTAGTGAGTGAAATCAGTTACCATGTTTCTGACACTCCATCGCTTATTTCACTGACCATAATTCTCTGCTATCTACATACATGTTGTTGTAAATGGTATAATTTGTTGTCCTCATATGGCTGAATAATATCCCTCTCCTCATCTTCTCGTGGTTACTGAACTTTGCTACTATTAATGCTGTGGTTATAAACATAGGTGAGCACATGTCTTGTTTAAACTGTGCTGCTGTGTTCTGTTACTCTGTATTTATTTTATTGCATTTGTTCATTTAATAATATCTCATTAATGTACAATTACATTAATAAAATTATTTGTGCTAGAACCTGCCAATCACAAAGAAACCCAGGATTCGCAATTACAATCACACACCGTGAGCACAGTAAGATACTGTAGAATCACTACCTGTGTTCCCCGTTTTGTAAGGCAATCCCCGTAATGCCCACCCACGCTATTCTTGGAAATCATATAGCACACTTTGTTTACTCCGCCCTCCGCCTCCAATCCCTCCTATCCAAAGCATACCCTTTCCCTATGTAAACTCCTAGTCCAACATTCAGTTCTGTGAATATGCTGATGTTATGCTTCTTCAGTTTTTCTTGGTTCTACATCTCTACAGATGGGTCAAATCATTTGACACTTGTCTTCCTTCACCTCTTATTTCATGAGTAAAATGCAATCCAGATCCTTCCGACTTGTTGCAAATGTTAGGACTTATTTTTCTTCTTATGACTGTTTAATATGCAACTGTCGAAATGTACCAAAAGACGTTTACACATTAATCTACTGATGGACACTTACCTGGGCTTCGATGAATAGTGCTGATAATTCCTTGGATGTATATGCATTTTAAATTCGGCTTCTGAAATGGATTTTTTGAGAGTTTATTATTGATTTGTTGATTTACCAATAATCTACAATTACATGTGTAACGTATTTACTAGACGCCCTTTACTACGTTCCACCCAATCCCCCCCTGCAGTCAATTCCATCACCAGAGCAATGTACCGTAGAATCGCTAATTGTCTTCTCTGCTGGTCGGCACACCACGTGCACCCATTCCCACCTTATACATGCTAACGGAAATGCACACTTTCTTCCCCACCTCCTTTCCCCTCCATTCCCAACCATCCATCTCTGTCTCTTTCCCTTTGGTATCTGTGAATCTGTTCTTGTCTTCTGTGACACTGCTGTTTTTCTCCTTCAGTTTTTTCTTTGTTCTTATACTCCAATGATGAGTGACGTCATTTTACCTATACATGTAGGCCAGAAATAGTTATGTTTGCTATGATGGTGCAGCTGTGCAAGGCTGAGCTCTGCCCACCATCTGCTAGTGGCGTCTGCAGGAACAGCACTGTTGCCTGGAGATTCCATGATGTCACAGTGGGCTTCTTTCATGTAGACAGATTATGTCTGCTCAGAGAATTTGTTTCCCACTTCAGTGCCTGCTATCCTACACGGGGTGTACTTATGGTAAGGTTTGTGCTGAGCACCTTGACAGCATCAGAGGAAATGGAAATGAGTTCCAAGACACTGCGTGTTTCTTTTTATTTTGGCATCAATACCAGTTACCTAAGCAACATTATTTTAATTAGACTACCCACATTATGAAATCCACACCATATACAGCATAAGGGTCACTGTGCATGAGCCCCGTATTGCACTGTAGAAGCACGGCTCTTCTTTGCTGTTCCACCACCTTCCTAGTGCCCACACCCTGCCCACACATGTGTGCTACACGTAATGCCCCATTTTACCTCACTTTCCTCCCTTCCAAGCCATTCCCCTGTGTCACTTTCCCTTTGGTAACCGTTAGTCCTCTCTTCAGTTCATGGAAGCTGCTACTGCCTTGTTCCTTCACTATTTTTCAGTTTTTTTAATTCTCCACAGTTGAGTGACATCAATTGCCACTTGACTTTCTCTTCGTGGCTTATTTCACTCAGAAAAATACCCACAAGTTCCATGCATGTTGCTGTAAATGGTAAGATTTGTTTTCTTCATATGGCTGAATAATATTCTACATCACATATACTGATGGACGTTAAGCTTGGCTTTTGTCAATACTTCAGTGAGAAACATAGGGGTGCAATTTTCGTTTTTAAAATGGGCTGCTGCATTCTGCTTATATATTTATAGATTTGTTTTTTTATGTTTATTCATATATGCCTTTACTGATTCATTAATTATTCATCTAAAGTTACATGACAAACATTAATTTTACAAGACCCACACTATAACCAAGATCAACCCAGTTACTTCCCTGAAGTCACTGTCCATGAGCATAGTAAGATACTATATATACCATCTCCCCCAATCCACATTAATAATGCTAATCGTTATGCCTACCTTCTCCTTGCTTTCATATCGAACAACGCCACTATCTTCCCCTTGGTAACTGTTACTCCAAACTCGTATTCTGTGAATCTGCTGATGTTTTGCTCCTTCAGTTTTATCTTGGCGCTTCGTCTCCACGCATGTGTTAAATCATTTGATACTTATTTTCTCTTCCTCACTTATTTCACTGAGCATAATATGCTCTAACGCCTTCCATGTTGCAGCAAATGCTAGGATTTGTTTTCTTGTGATGGCTGAGTAATATTCCTTTCTGTATATGTACCACATCTTCTATACCCATTAATCTATTGATGTCCATTAAGCTCAGTTTCTTTGAATAGTACTCTGATTAACATAGGGATATATATATCTTTATTAGCTGGGCAGATTCATTGGTTTTATTGGATTCTTTAATTAATTTATTCTTTATTTACTTATTATTAATCTATACGTAAAAGTATAACATGAGATTTTCTAGACTCCAACTGTCTCGAAATTCTTCCCAATGCCCCACTGCAGTCACTTCCATCAACAGAGCAATGTACTGTCGATTCACTGCCTGTCTTTACTGTTTGGTTCAGCCCTCACCGTGCACCCACAAAAACATTATATGTGCTAATCATAATGCAACCTTTCTCTCCCCACTGTTATCCCTCCATTCTCCCATGTCCACATTAGTCGTTTCTCCTTTGGTAATTGGTAGTTCATTCTTGGGCTCTGTGTGTCTGCCACTATTTTGCACCTTCAGTTCTTTCCTGCTTCTCTATCTGCACAGATTGGTCATATCATATGATACTTGTCCTCCTGTCTTATTTCATTGAAAATAAAACCAAATTCTTTCATCCATGTTGTCACAAATGGGAGGAATTGTTCTCTTCTTATGGGGGAAAGGCAATCAATTGTTTATATATACCACTTCTTCTTTATCCATTCATCTTCTGATGGAGATGGATCGGGTACTGTGAATTGTGCTGCGATAAACAAGGGGGTGCACATACCTTTTTTAAATTGGGCTACTGCATTCTATCTACTTATCTATACAACTTTGTTTTCCACTATATATCAATCATCTGACAATCTATCTTCTTGCTATCTCACATCTATCATAGTCATCATCTATCTCTATCATCTATCATCTATCTGCAACTGTAATCTCTGAACCCATCTATGAGTATTTCTTATTTCTCATTAATACACAATTACATGAGTAACATTGTTTACTACAACTTTCATGACCAAAATATCCCCACATATCCCATTGCATTCACTATCCTCCAGTGCAATAAAATAATGTAGAATCACTAGTCTTCTCTGTGACGTACCGTCCTCCACGTAACCCAACCAATACTTTGTACACTTACTCAATTGCACCGTTTTTAACCCCCTGTCCTAATTATCCCTCCACTATAACACAACCGGCCCAGTCTCTTTCCTTTGGTAACCACTAGTCCATTCATCTCTTCAGCGTGGCTTCTTCAGTTTGGTTATTTCACTTTTCTTCTATTTTTTATTACTCTGCTAGTGAGTGTAAATCAGTTACCATGTTTCTGACACTCCATCGCTTATTTCACTGACCATAATTCTCTGCTATCTACATACATGCTGTTGTAAATGGTAGGATTTGTTTTCCTCATATGGCTGAATAATATCCCTCTCCTCATCTTCTCGTGGTTACTGAACTTTGCTACTATTAATGCTGTGGTTATAAACATAGGTGAGCACATGTCTTGTTTAAACTGTGCTGCTCTGTTCTGTTACTCTGTATTTATTTTAGTGCATTTGTTCATTTAATAATATCTCATTAATGTACAATTACATTAATAAAATTATTTGTGCTTGAACCTGCCAATCACAAAGCAACCCAGGATTCGCAATTACAATCACACACCGTGAGCACAGTAAGATACTGTAGAATCACTACCTGTGTTCCCCGTTTTGTACAGTAATCCCCGTAATGCCCACCCACGCTCTTCTTGGAAATCATATAGCACACTTTGTTTACTCCGCCCTCCGCCTCCAATCCCTCCTATCCAAAGCATACCCTTTCCCTATGTAAACTCCTAGTCCAACATTCAGTTCTGTGAATATGCTGATGTTATGCTTCTTCAGTTTTTCTTGGTTCTACATCTCTACAGATGGATCAAATCATTTGACCCTTGTCTTCCTTCACCTCTTATTTCATGAGTAAAATGCAATCCAGATCCTTCCGACTTGTTGCAAATGTTAGGACTTTTTTTTCTTCTTATGACTGATTAATATGCAACTGTCGAAATGTACCAAAAGACGTTTACACATTAATCTACTGATGGAAACTTACCTGGGCTTCGATGAATAGTGCTGATAAACCCTTGGATGTATATGCATTTTAAATTCGGCTTCTGAAATGGATTTTTTGAGAGTTTATTATTGATTTGTTGATTTACCATTAATCTACAATTACATGTGTAACGTATTTACTAGACGCCCTTTACTACGTTCCACCCAATCCCCCCCTGCAGTCAATTCCATCACCAGAGCAATGTACCGTAGAATCGCTAATTGTCTTCTCTGCTGGTCGGCACACCACGTGCACCCATTCCCACCTTATACATGCTAACGGAAATGCACACTTTCTTCCCCACCTCCTTTCCCCTCCATTCCCAACCATCCATCTCTGTCTCTTTCCCTTTGGTAACTGTGAATCTGTTCTTGTCTTCTGTGACACTGCTGTTTTTCTCCTTCAGTTTTTTCTTTGTTCTTATACTCCAATGATGAGTGACGTCATTTTACCTATACATGTAGGCCAGAAATAGTTATGTTTGCTATGATGGTGCAGCTGTGCAAGGCTGAGCTCTGCCCACCATCTGCTAGTGGCGTCTGCAGGAACAGCACTGTTGCCTGGAGATTCCATGATGTCACAGTGGGCTTCTTTCATGTAGACAGATTATGTCTGCTCAGAGAATTTGTTTCCCACTTCAGTGCCTGCTATCCTACACAGGGTGCATTTATGGTAAGGTTTGTGCTGAGCACCTTGACAGCATCAGAGGAAATGGAAATGAGTTCCAAGACACTGCGTGTTTCTTTTTATTTTGGCATCAATACCAGTTACCTAAGCAACATTATTTTAATAGACTACCCACATTATGAAATCCACACCATATACAGCATAAGGGTCACTGTCCATGAGCCCCGTATTGCACTGTAGAAGCACGGCTCTTCTTTGCTGTTCCACCACCTTCCTAGTGCCCACACCCTGCCCTCACATGTGTGCTACACGTAATGCCCCATTTTACCTCACTTTCCTCCCTTCCAAGCCATTCCCCTGTGTCACTTTCCCTTTGGTAACCGTTAGTCCTCTCTTCAGTTCATGGAAGCTGCTACTGTCTTGTTCCTTCACTATTTTTCTTTTTTTTTAATTCTCCACAGTTGAGTGACATCGATTGCCACTTGACTTTCTCTTCGTGGCTTATTTCACTCAGAACAATACCCACAAGTTCCATGCATGTTGCTGTAAATGGTAAGAATTGTTTTCTTCATATGGCTGAATAATATTCTGCATCTCATATACTGATGGACGTTAAGCTTGGCTTTTGTCAATACTGCAGTGAGAAACATAGGGGTGCAATTTTCGTTTTTAAAATGGGCTGCTGCATTCTGCTTATATATTTATAGATTTGTTTTTTTATGTTTATTCATATATGCCTTTACTGATTCATTAATTATTAATCTAAAATTACATGACAAACATTAATTTTACAAGACCCACACTATAACCAAGATCAACCCAGTTACTTCCCTGAAGTCACTGTCCATGAACATAGTAAGATACTGTATATACCATCTCCCCCAATCCACATTAATAATGCTAATCGTTATGCCTACCTTCTCCTTGCTTTCATATCTAACAACGCCACTATCTTCCCCTTGGTAACTGTTACTCCAAACTCGTATTCTATGAATCTGCTGATGTTTTGCTCCTTCAGTTTTATCTTGGCGCTTCGTCTCCATGCATGTGTTAAATCATTTGATACTTATTTTCTCTTCCTCACTTATTTCACTGAGCATAATATGCTCTAGCGAAATCCATGTTGCAACAAATGCTAGGATTTGTTTTCTTGTGATGGCTGAGTAATATTCCTTTCTGTCTATGTACCACATCTTCTATACCCATTAATCTATTGATGTCCATTAAGCTCGGTTTCTTTGAATAGTACTGTGATTAACATAGGGATATATATATCTTTATTAGCTGGGCAGATTCATTGGTTTTATTGGATTCTTTAATTAATTTATTCTTTATTTACTTATTATTAATCTATACGTAAAATTATAACATGAGATATTCTAGACTCCAACTGTCTCGAAATTCTTCCCAATGCCCCACTGCAGTCACTTCCATCAACAGAGCTATGTACAGTCGATTCACTGCCTGTCTTCACTGTTTAGTTCAGCCCTCACCGTGCACCCACAAAAACATTATATGTGCTAATCATAATGCAACCTTTCTCTCCCCACTGTTATCCCTCCATTCTCCCATGTCCACATTAGTCGTTTCCCCTTTGGTAACTGGTAGTTCATTCTTGGGCTCTGTGTGTCTGCTACTATTTTGCACCTTCAGTTCTTTACTGTTCTCTCTATCTGCACAGATTGGCCATATCATATGATACTTGTCCTCCTGTCTTATTTCATTGAAAATAAAACCAAATTCTTTCATCTATTTTGTCACAAATGGGAGGAATTGTTCTCTTCTTATGGGTGAAAGGCAATGAATTGTTTATATATACCACTTCTTCTTTATCCATTCATCTTCTGATGGAGATGGATCGGGTACTTTGAATTGTGCTGCGATAAACAAGGGGGTGCACATACCTTTTTTAAATTGGGCTACTGCATTCTATCTACTTATCTATACAACTTTGTTTTCCACTATATATCTATCATCTGACAATCTATCTTCTTGCTATCTCACATCTATCATAGTCATCATCTATCTCTATCATCTATCATCTATCTGCAACTGTAATCTCTGAACCCATCTATGAGTATTTCTTATTTCTCATTAATACACAATTACATGAGTAACATTGTTTACTACAACTTCCATCACCAAAATATCCCCACATATCCCATTGCATTCACTATCCTCCAGTGCAATAAAATAATGTAGAATCACTAGTCTTCTCTGTGATGTACCGTCCTCCACGTAACCCAACCAATACTATGTACACTTATTCAATTGCACCGTTTTTAACTCCCTGTCCTACTTATCCCTCCACTATAACACAACCGGCCCAGTCTCTTTCCTTTGGTAACCACTAGTCCATTCATCTCTTCAGCGTGGCTTCTTCAGTTTGGTTATTTCACTTTTCTTCTTTTTTTAATTACTCTGCTAGTGAGTGAAATCAGTTACCATGATTCTGATACTCCATCGCTTATTTCACTGACCATAATTCTCTGCTATCTACATACATGTTGTTGTAAATGGTAGGATTTGTTTTCCTCATATGGCTGAATAATATCCCTCTCCTCATCTTCTCGTGGTTACTGAACTTTGCTACTATTAATGCTGTGGTTATAAACATAGGTGAGCACATGTCTTGTTTAAACTGTGCTGTTGTGTTCTGTTACTCTGTATTTATTTTATTGCATTTGTTCATTTAATAATATCTCATTAATGTACAATTACATTAATAAAATTATTTGTGCTTGAACCTGCCAATCACAAAGAAACCCAGGATTCGCAATTACAATCACACACCGTGAGCACAGTAAGATACTGTAGAATCACTACCTGTGTTCCCCGTTTTGTACAGCAATCCCCGTAATGCCCACCCACGCTATTCTTGGAAATCATATAGCACACTTTGTTTACTCCGCCCTCCGCCTCCAATCCCTGCTATCCAAAGCATACCCTTTCCCTATGTAAACTCCTAGTCCAACATTCAGTTCTGTGAATATGCTGATGTTATGCTTCTTCAGTTTTTCTTGGTTCTACATCTCTACAGATGGGTCAAATCATTTGACACTTGTCTTCCTTCACCTCTTATTTCATGAGTAAAATGCAATCCAGATCCTTCCGACTTGTTGCAAATGTTAGGACTTTTTTTTCTTCTTATGACTGATTAATATGCAACTGTCGAAATGTACCACAAAACGTTTACACATTAATCTACTGATGGACACTTACCTGGGCTTCGATGAATAGTGCTGATAAACCCTTGGATGTATATGCATTTTAAATTCTTCTTCTGAAATGGATTTTTTGAGAGTTTATTATTGATTTGTTGATTTACCATTAATCTACAATTACATGTGTAACGTATTTACTAGACGCCCTTTACTACGTTCCACCCAATCCCCCCCTGCATTCAATTTCATCACCAGAGCAATGTACCGTAAAATCGCTAATTGTCTTCTCTGCTGGTCGGCACACCACGTGCACCCATTCCCACCTTATACATGCTAACGGAAATGCACACTTTCTTCCCCACCTCCTTTCCCCTCCATTCCCAACCATCCATCTCTGTCTCTTTCCCTTTGGTAACTATGAATCTGTTCTTGTCTTCTGTGACACTGCTGTTTTTCTCCTTCAGTTTTTTCTTTCTTCTTATACTCCAATGATGAGTGACGTCATTTTACCTATACATGTAGGCCAGAAATAGTTATGTTTGCTATGATGGTGCAGCTGTGCAAGGCTGAGCTCTGCCCACCATCTGCAAGTGGCGTCTGCAGGAACAGCACTGTTGCCTGGAGATTCCATGATGTCACAGTGGGCTTCTTTCATGTAGACAGATTATGTCTGCTCAGAGAATTTGTTTCCCACTTCAGTGCCTGCTATCCTACACGGGGTGTACTTATGGTAAGGTTTGTGCTGAGCACCTTGACAGCATCAGAGGAAATGGAAATGAGTTCCAAGACACTGCGTGTTTCTTTTTATTTTGGCATCAATACCAGTTACCTAAGCAACATTATTTTAATTAGACTACCCACATTATGAAATCCACACCATATACAGCATAAGGGTCACTGTGCATGAGCCCCGTATTGCACTGTAGAAGCACGGCTCTTCTTTGCTGTTCCACCACCTTCCTAGTGCCCACACCCTGCCCACACATGTGTGCTACACGTAATGCCCCATTTTACCTCACTTTCCTCCCTTCCAAGCCATTCCCCTGTGTCACTTTCCCTTTGGTAACCGTTAGTCCTCTCTTCAGTTCATGGAAGCTGCTACTGCCTTGTTCCTTCACTATTTTTCAGTTTTTTTAATTCTCCACAGTTGAGTGACATCAATTGCCACTTGACTTTCTCTTCGTGGCTTATTTCACTCAAAAAAATACCCACAAGTTCCATGCATGTTGCTGTAAATGGTAAGATTTGTTTTCTTCATACGGCTGAATAATATTCTACATCTCATATACTGATGGAAGTTAAGCTTGGCTTTTGTCAATACTTCAGTGAGAAACATAGGGGTGCAATTTTCGTTTTTAAAATGGGCTGCTGCATTCTGCTTATATATTTATAGATTTGTTTTTTTATGTTTATTCATATATGCCTTTACTGATTCATTAATTATTCATCTAAAATTACATGACAAACATTAATTTTACAAGACCCACACTATAACCAAGATCAACCCAGTTACTTCCCTGAAGTCACTGTCCATGAGCATAGTAAGTTACTGTATATACCATCTCGCCCAATCCACATTAATAATGCTAATCGTTATGCCTACCTTCTCCTTGCTTTCATATCTAACAACGCCACTATCTTCCCCTTGGTAACTGTTAATCCAAACTCGTATTCTGTGAATCTGCTGATGTTTTGCTCCTTCAGTTTTATCTTGGCGCTTCGTCTCCACGCATGTGTTAAATCATTTGATACTTATTTTCTCTTCCTCACTTATTTCACTGAGCATAATATGCTCTAGCGCCATCCATGTTGCAGCAAATGCTAGGATTTGTTTTCTTGTGATGGCTGAGTAATATTCCTTTCTGTATATGTACCACATCTTCTATACCCATTAATCTATTGATGTCCATTAAGCTCGGTTTCTTTGAATAGTACTCTGATTAACATAGGGATGTATATATCTTTATTAGCTGAGCAGATTCATTGGTTTTATTGGGTTCTTTAATTAATTTATTCTTTATTTACTTATTATTAATCTATACGTAAAAGTATAACATGAGATTTTCTAGACTCCAACTGTCTCGAAATTTTTCCCAATGCCCCACTGCAGTCACTTCCATCAACAGAGCTATGTACTGTCGATTCACTGCCTGTCTTCACTGTTTGGTTCTGCCCTCACCGTGCACCCACAAAAACATTATATGTGCTAATCATAATGCAACCTTTCTCTCCCCACTGTAATCCCTCCATTCTCCCATGTCCACATTAGTCGTTTCCCTTTGGTACCTGGTAGTTCATTCTTGGGCTCTGTGTGTCTGCCACTATTTTGCACCTTCAGTTCTTTCCTGCTTCTCTATCTGCACAGATTGGTCATATCATATGATACTTGTCCTCCTGTCTTATTTCATTGAAAATAAAACCAAATTCTTTCATCCATGTTGTCACAAATGGGAGGAATTGTTCTCTTCTTATGGGTGAAAGGCAATGAATTGTTTATATATACCACTTCTTCTTTATCCATTCATCTTCTGATGGAGATGGATCGGGTACTGTGAATTGTGCTGCGATAAACAAGGGGGTGCACATACCTTTTTTAAATTGGGCTACTGCATTCTATCTTCTTATCTATACAACTTTGTTTTCCACTATATATCTATCATCTGACAATCTATCTTCTTGCTATCTCACATCTATCATAGTCATCATCTATCTCTATCATCTATCATCTATCTGCAACTGTAATCTCTGAACCCATCTATGAGTATTTCTTATTTCTCATTAATACACAATTACATGAGTAACATTGTTTACTACAACTTCCATCACCAAAATATCCCCACATATCCCATTGCATTCACTATCCTCCAGTGCAATAAAATAATGTAGAATCACTAGTCTTCTCTGTGACGTACCGTCCTCCACGTAACCCAACCAATACTATGTACACTTATTCAATTGCACCGTTTTTAACCCCCTGTCCTACTTATCCCTCCACTATAACACAACCGGCCCAGTCTCTTTCCTTTGGTAACCACTAGTCCATTCATCTCTTCAGCGTGGCTTCTTCAGTTTGGTTATTTCACTTTTCTTCTATTTTTTATTACTCTGCTAGTGAGTGAAATCAGTTACCATGTTTCTGACACTCCATCGCTTATTTCACTGACCATAATTCTCTGCTATCTACATACATGTTGTTGTAAATGGTAGGATTTGTTTTCCTCATATGGCTGAATAATATCCCTCTCCTCATCTTCTCGTGGTTACTGAACTTTGCTACTATTAATGCTGTGGTTATAAACATAGGTGAGCACATGTCTTGTTTAAACTGTGCTGCTGTGTTCTGTTACTCTGTATTTATTTTATTGCATTTGTTCATTTAATAATATCTCATTAATGTACAATTACATTAATAAAATTATTTGTGCTAGAACCTGCCAATCACAAAGAAACCCAGGATTCGCAATTACAATCACACACCGTGAGCACAGTAAGATACTGTAGAATCACTACCTGTGTTCCCCGTTTTGTAAGGCAATCCCCGTAATGCCCACCCACGCTATTCTTGGAAATCATATAGCACACTTTGTTTACTCCGCCCTCCGCCTCCAATCCCTCCTATCCAAAGCATACCCTTTCCCTATGTAAACTCCTAGTCCAACATTCAGTTCTGTGAATATGCTGATGTTATGCTTCTTCAGTTTTTCTTGGTTCTTCATCTCTACAGATGGGTCAAATCATTTGACACTTGTCTTCCTTCACCTCTTATTTCATGAGTAAAATGCAATCCAGATCCTTCCGACTTGTTGCAAATGTTAGGACTTATTTTTCTTCTTATGACTGTTTAATATGCAACTGTCGAAATGTACCAAAAGACGTTTACACATTAATCTACTGATGGGCACTTACCTGGGCTTCGATGAATAGTGCTGATAATTCCTTGGATGTATATGCATTTTAAATTCGGCTTCTGAAATGGATTTTTTGAGAGTTTATTATTGATTTGTTGATTTACCAATAATCTACAATTACATGTGTAACGTATTTACTAGACGCCCTTTACTACGTTCCACCCAATCCCCCCCTGCAGTCAATTCCATCACCAGAGCAATGAACCGTAGAATCGCTAATTGTCTTCTCTGCTGGTCGGCACACCACGTGCACCCATTCCCACCTTATACATGCTAACGGAAATGCACACTTTCTTCCCCACCTCCTTTCCCCTCCATTCCCAACCATCCATCTCTGTCTCTTTCCCTTTGGTATCTGTGAATCTGTTCTTGTCTTCTGTGACACTGCTGTTTTTCTCCTTCAGTTTTTTCTTTGTTCTTATACTCCAATGATGAGTGACGTCATTTTACCTATACATGTAGGCCAGAAATAGTTATGTTTGCTATGATGGTGCAGCTGTGCAAGGCTGAGCTCTGCCCACCATCTGCTAGTGGCGTCTGCAGGAACAGCACTGTTGCCTGGAGATTCCATGATGTCACAGTGGGCTTCTTTCATGTAGACAGATTATGTCTGCTCAGAGAATTTGTTTCCCACTTCAGTGCCTGCTATCCTACACGGGGTGTACTTATGGTAAGGTTTGTGCTGAGCACCTTGACAGCATCAGAGGAAATGGAAATGAGTTCCAAGACACTGCGTGTTTCTTTTTATTTTGGCATCAATACCAGTTACCTAAGCAACATTATTTTAATTACACTACCCACATTATGAAATCCACACCATATACAGCATAAGGGTCACTGTCCATGAGCCCCGTATTGCACTGTAGAAGCACGGCTCTTCTTTGCTGTTCCACCACCTTCCTAGTGCCCACACCCTGCCCACACATGTGTGCTACACGTAATGCCCCATTTTACCTCACTTTCCTCCCTTCCAAGCCATTCCCCTGTGTCACTTTCCCTTTGGTAACCGTTAGTCCTCTCTTCAGTTCATGGAAGCTGCTACTGTCTTGTTCCTTCACTATTTTTCTTTTTTTTAAATTCTCCACAGTTGAGTGACATCAATTGCCACTTGACTTTCTCTTCGTGGCTTATTTCACTCAGAAAAATACCCACAAGTTCCATGCATGTTGCTGTAAATGGTAAGATTTGTTTTCTTCATATGGCTGAATAATATTCTACATCACATATACTGATGGACGTTAAGCTTGGCTTTTGTCAATACTTCAGTGAGAAACATAGGGGTGCAATTTTCGTTTTTAAAATGGGCTGCTGCATTCTGCTTATATATTTATAGATTTGTTTTTTTATGTTTATTCATATATGCCTTTACTGATTCATTAATTATTCATCTAAAGTTACATGACAAACATTAATTTTACAAGACCCACACTATAACCAAGATCAACCCAGTTACTTCCCTGAAGTCACTGTCCATGAGCATAGTAAGATACTGTATATACCATCTCCCCCAATCCACATTAATAATGCTAATCGTTATGCCTACCTTCTCCCTGCTTTCATATCTAACAACGCCACTATCTTCCCCTTGGTAACTGTTACTCCAAACTCGTATTCTGTGAATCTGCTGATGTTTTGCTCCTTCAGTTTTATCTTGGCGCTTCGTCTCCACGCATGTGTTAAATCATTTGATACTTATTTTCTCTTCCTCACTTATTTCACTGAGCATAATATGCTCTAGCGCCTACCATGTTGCAGCAAATGCTAGGATTTGTTTTCTTGTGATGGCTGAGTAATATTCCTTTCTGTATATGTACCACATCTTCTATACCCATTAATCTATTGATGTCCATTAAGCTCAGTTTCTTTGAATAGTACTCTGATTAACATAGGGATATATATATCTTTATTAGCTGGGCAGATTCATTGGTTTTATTGGATTCTTTAATTAATTTATTCTTTATTTACTTATTATTAATCTATACGTAAAAGTATAACATGAGATTTTCTAGACTCCAACTGTCTCGAAATTCTTCCCAATGCCCCACTGCAGTCACTTCCATCAACAGAGCAATGTACTGTCGATTCACTGCCTGTCTTTACTGTTTGGTTCAGCCCTCACCGTGCACCCACAAAAACATTATATGTGCTAATCATAATGCAACCTTTCTCTCCCCACTGTTATCCCTCCATTCTCCCATGTCCACATTAGTCGTTTCTCCTTTGGTAATTGGTAGTTCATTCTTGGGCTCTGTGTGTCTGCCACTATTTTGCACCTTCAGTTCTTTCCTGCTTCTCTATCTGCACAGATTGGTCATATCATATGATACTTGTCCTCCTGTCTTATTTCATTGAAAATAAAACCAAATTCTTTCATCCATGTTGTCACAAATGGGAGGAATTGTTCTCTTCTTATGGGGGAAAGGCAATCAATTGTTTATATATACCACTTCTTCTTTATCCATTCATCTTCTGATGGAGATGGATCGGGTACTGTGAATTGTGCTGCGATAAACAAGGGGGTGCACATACCTTTTTTAAATTGGGCTACTGCATTCTATCTACTTATCTATACAACTTTGTTTTCCACTATATATCAATCATCTGACAATCTATCTTCTTGCTATCTCACATCTATCATAGTCATCATCTATCTCTATCATCTATCATCTATCTGCAACTGTAATCTCTGAACCCATCTATGAGTATTTCTTATTTCTCATTAATACACAATTACATGAGTAACATTGTTTACTACAACTTTCATGACCAAAATATCCCCACATATCCCATTGCATTCACTATCCTCCAGTGCAATAAAATAATGTAGAATCACTAGTCTTCTCTGTGACGTACCGTCCTCCACGTAACCCAACCAATACTTTGTACACTTACTCAATTGCACCGTTTTTAACCCCCTGTCCTAATTATCCCTCCACTATAACACAACCGGCCCAGTCTCTTTCCTTTGGTAACCACTAGTCCATTCATCTCTACAGCGTGGCTTCTTCAGTTTGGTTATTTCACTTTTCTTCTATTTTTTATTACTCTGCTAGTGAGTGTAAATCAGTTACCATGTTTCTGACACTCCATCGCTTATTTCACTGACCATAATTCTCTGCTATCTACATACATGCTGTTGTAAATGGTAGGATTTGTTTTCCTCATATGGCTGAATAATATCCCTCTCCTCATCTTCTCGTGGTTACTGAACTTTGCTACTATTAATGCTGTGGTTATAAACATAGGTGAGCACATGTCTTGTTTAAACTGTGCTGCTGTGTTCTGTTACTCTGTATTTATTTTATTGCATTTGTTCATTTAATAATATCTCATTAATGTACAATTACATTAATAAAATTATTTGTGCTAGAACCTGCCAATCACAAAGAAACCCAGGATTCGCAATTACAATCACACACCGTGAGCACAGTAAGATACTGTAGAATCACTACCTGTGTTCCCCGTTTTGTACAGTAATCCCCGTAATGCCCACCCACGCTCTTCTTGGAAATCATATAGCACACTTTGTTTACTCCGCCCTCCGCCTCCAATCCCTCCTATCCAAAGCATACCCTTTCCCTATGTAAACTCCTAGTCCAACATTCAGTTCTGTGAATATGCTGATGTTATGCTTCTTCAGTTTTTCTTGGTTCTACATCTCTACAGATGGGTCAAATCATTTGACCCTTGTCTTCCTTCACCTCTTATTTCATGAGTAAAATGCAATCCAGATCCTTCCGACTTGTTGCAAATGTTAGGACTTTTTTTTCTTCTTATGACTAATTAATATGCAACTGTCGAAATGTACCAAAAGACGTTTACACATTAATCTACTGATGGACACTTACCTGGGCTTCGATGAATAGTGCTGATAAACCCTTGGATGTATATGCATTTTAAATTCGGCTTCTGAAATGGATTTTTTGAGAGTTTATTATTGATTTGTTGATTTACCATTAATCTACAATTACATGTGTAACGTATTTACTAGACGCCCTTTACTACGTTCCACCCAATCCCCCCCTGCAGTCAATTCCATCACCAGAGCAATGTACCGTAGAATCGCTAATTGTCTTCTCTGCTGGTCGGCACACCACGTGCACCCATTCCCACCTTATACATGCTAACGGAAATGCACACTTTCTTCCCCACCTCCTTTCCCCTCCATTCCCAACCATCCATCTCTGTCTCTTTCCCTTTGGTAACTGTGAATCTGTTCTTGTCTTCTGTGACACTGCTGTTTTTCTCCTTCAGTTTTTTCTTTGTTCTTATACTCCAATGATGAGTGACGTCATTTTACCTATACATGTAGGCCAGAAATAGTTATGTTTGCTATGATGGTGCAGCTGTGCAAGGCTGAGCTCTGCCCACCATCTGCTAGTGGCGTCTGCAGGAACAGCACTGTTGCCTGGAGATTCCATGATGTCACAGTGGGCTTCTTTCATGTAGACAGATTATGTCTGCTCAGAGAATTTGTTTCCCACTTCAGTGCCTGCTATCCTACACAGGGGGCATTTATGGTAAGGTTTGTGCTGAGCACCTTGACAGCATCAGAGGAAATGGAAATGAGTTCCAAGACACTGCGTGTTTCTTTTTATTTTGGCATCAATACCAGTTACCTAAGCAACATTATTTTAATAGACTACCCACATTATGAAATCCACACCATATACAGCATAAGGGTCACTGTCCATGAGCCCCGTATTGCACTGTAGAAGCACGGCTCTTCTTTGCTGTTCCACCACCTTCCTAGTGCCCACACCCTGCCCTCACATGTGTGCTACACGTAATGCCCCATTTTACCTCACTTTCCTCCCTTCCAAGCCATTCCCCTGTGTCACTTTCCCTTTGGTAACCGTTAGTCCTCTCTTCAGTTCATGGAAGCTGCTACTGTCTTGTTCCTTCACTATTTTTCTTTTTTTTTAATTCTCCACAGTTGAGTGACATCGATTGCCACTTGACTTTCTCTTCGTGGCTTATTTCACTCAGAACAATACCCACAAGTTCCATGCATGTTCCTGTAAATGGTAAGATTTGTTTTCTTCATATGGCTGAATAATATTCTGCATCTCATATACTGAAGGACGTTAAGCTTGGCTTTTGTCAATACTTCAGTGAGAAACATAGGGGTGCAATTTTCGTTTTTAAAATGGGCTGCTGCATTCTGCTTATATATTTATAGATTTGTTTTTTTATGTTTATTCATATATGCCTTTACTGATTCATTAATTATTAATCTAAAATTACATGACAAACATTAATTTTACAAGACCCACACTATAACCAAGATCAACCCAGTTACTTCCCTGAAGTCACTGTCCATGAACATAGTAAGATACTGTATATACCATCTCCCCCAATCCACATTAATAATGCTAATCGTTATGCCTACCTTCTCCTTGCTTTCATATCTAACAACGCCACTATCTTCCCCTTGGTAACTGTTACTCCAAACTCGTATTCTGTGAATCTGCTGATGTTTTGCTCCTTCAGTTTTATCTTGGCGCTTCGTCTCCATGCATGTGTTAAATCATTTGATACTTATTTTCTCTTCCTCACTTATTTCACTGAGCATAATATGCTCTAGCGAAATCCATGTTGCAACAAATGCTAGGATTTGTTTTCTTGTGATGGCTGAGTAATATTCCTTTCTGTCTATGTACCACATCTTCTATACCCATTAATCTATTGATGTCCATTAAGCTCGGTTTCTTTGAATAGTACTGTGATTAACATAGGGATATATATATCTTTATTAGCTGGGCAGATTCATTGGTTTTATTGGATTCTTTAATTAATTTATTCTTTATTTACTTATTATTAATCTATACGTAAAATTATAACATGAGATTTTCTAGACTCCAACTGTCTCGAAATTCTTCCCAATGCCCCACTGCAGTCACTTCCATCAACAGAGCTATGTACAGTCGATTCACTGCCTGTCTTCACTGTTTGGTTCAGCACTCACCGTGCACCCACAAAAACATTATATGTGCTAATCATAATGCAACCTTTCTCTCCCCACTGTTATCCCTCCATTCTCCCATGTCCACATTAGTCGTTTCCCCTTTTTTAACTGGTAGTTCATTCTTGGGCTCTGTGTGTCTGCTACTATTTTGCACCTTCAGTTCTTTCCTGTTCTCTCTATCTGCACAGATTGGCCATATCATATGATACTTGTCCTCCTGTCTTATTTCATTGAAAATAAAACCAAATTCTTTCATCCATGTTGTCACAAATGGGAGGAATTGTTCTCTTCTTATGGGTGAAAGGCAATGAATTGTTTATATATACCACTTCTTCTTTATCCATTCATCTTCTGATGGAGATGGATCGGGTACTGTGAATTGTGCTGCGATAAACAAGGGGGTGCACATACCTTTTTTAAATTGGGCTACTGCATTCTATCTACTTATCTATACAACTTTGTTTTCCACTATATATCTATCATCTGACAATCTATCTTCTTGCTATCTCACATCTATCATAGTCATCATCTATCTCTGTCATCTATCATCTATCTGCAACTGTAATCTCTGAACCCATCTATGAGTATTTCTTATTTCTCATTAATACACAATTACATGAGTAACATTGTTTACTACAACTTCCATCACCAAAATATCCCCACATATCCCATTGCATTCACTATCCTCCAGTGCAATAAAATAATGTAGAATCACTAGTCTTCTCTGTGACGTACCGTCCTCCACGTAACCCAACCAATACTATGTACACTTATTCAATTGCACCGTTTTTAACCCCCTGTCCTACTTATCCCTCCACTATAACACAACCGGCCCAGTCTCTTTCCTTTGGTAACCACTAGTCCATTCATCTCTTCAGCGTGGCTTCTTCAGTTTGGTTATTTCACTTTTCTTCTATTTTTTATTACTCTGCTAGTGAGTGAAATCAGTTACCATGTTTCTGACACTCCATCGCTTATTTCACTGACCATAATTCTCTGCTATCTACATACATGTTGTTGTAAATGGTAGGATTTGTTTTCCTCATATGGCTGAATAATATCCCTCTCCTCATCTTCTCGTGGTTACTGAACTTTGCTACTATTAATGCTGTGGTTATAAACATAGGTGAGCACATGTCTTGTTTAAACTGTGCTGCTGTGTTCTGTTACTCTGTATTTATTTTAGTGCATTTGTTCATTTAATAATATCTCATTAATGTACAATTATATTAATAAAATTATTTGTGCTAGAACCTGCCAATCACAAAGAAACCCAGGATTCGCAATTACAATCACACACCGTGAGCACAGTAAGATACTGTAGAATCACTACCTGTGTTCCCCGTTTTGTACAGCAATCCCCGTAATGCCCACCCACGCTATTCTTGGAAATCATATAGCACACTTTGTTTACTCTGCCCTCCGCCTCCAATCCCTCCTATCCAAAGCATACCCATTCCCTATGTAAACTCCTAGTCCAACATTCAGTTCTGTGAATATGCTGATGTTATGCTTCTTCAGTTTTTCTTGGTTCTACATCTCTACAGATGGGTCAAATCATTTGACACTTGTCTTCCTTCACCTCTTATTTCATGAGTAAAATGCATTCCAGATCCTTCTGACTTGTTGCAAATGTTAGGACTTTTTTTTCTTCTTATGACTGATTAATATGCAACTGTCGAAATGTACCAAAAGACGTTTACACATTAATCTACTGATGGACACTTACCTGGGCTTTGATGAATAGTGCTGATAAACCCTTGGATGTATATGCATTTTAAATTCGGCTTCTGAAATGGATTTTTTGAGAGTTTATTATTGATTTGTTGATTTACCATTAATCTACAGTTACATGTGTAACGTATTTACTAGACGCCCTTTACTACGTTCCACCCAATCCCCCCCTGCACTCAATTCCATCACCAGAGCAATGTACCGTAGAATCGCTAATTGTCTTCTCTGCTGGTCGGCACACCACGTGCACCCATTCCCACCTTATACATGCTAACGGAAATGCACACTTTCTTCCCCACCTCCTTTCCCCTCCATTCCCAACCATCCATCTCTGTCTCTTTCCCTTTGGTAACTGTGAATCTGTTCTTGTCTTCTGTGACACTGCTGTTTTTCTCCTTCAGTTTTTTCTTTGTTCTTATACTCCAATGATGAGTGACGTCATTTTACCTATACATGTAGGCCAGAAATAGTTATGTTTGCTATGATGGTGCAGCTGTGCAAGGCTGAGCTCTGCCCACCATCTGCTAGTGGCGTCTGCAGGAACAGCACTGTTGCCTGGAGATTCCATGATGTCACAGTGGGCTTCTTTCATGTAGACAGATTATGTCTGCTCAGAGAATTTGTTTCCCACTTCAGTGCCTGCTATCCTACACGGGGTGTACTTATGGTAAGGTTTGTGCTGAGCACCTTGACAGCATCAGAGGAAATGGAAATGAGTTCCAAGACACTGCGTGGTTCTTTTTATTTTGGCATCAATACCAGTTACCTAAGCAACATTATTTTAATTACACTACCCACATTATGAAATCCACACCATATACAGCATAAGGGTCACTGTCCATGAGCCCCGTATTGCACTGTAGAAGCACGGCTCTTCTTTGCTGTTCCACCACCTTCCTAGTGCCCACACCCTGCCCACACATGTGTGCTACACGTAATGCCCCATTTTACCTCACTTTCCTCCCTTCCAAGCCATTCCCCTGTGTCACTTTCCCTTTGGTAACCGTTAGTCCTCTCTTCAGTTCATGGAAGCTGCTACTGTCTTGTTCCTTCACTATTTTTCTTTTTTTTTAATTCTCCACAGTTGAGTGACATCGATTGCCACTTGACTTTCTCTTCGTGGCTAATTTTACTCAGAACAATACCCACAAGTTCCATGCATGTTGCTGTAAATGGTAAGATTTGTTTTCTTCATATGGCTGAATAATATTCTGCATCTCATATACTGATGGACGTTAAGCTTGGCTTTTGTCAATACTTCAGTGAGAAACATAGGGGTGCAATTTTCGTTTTTAAAATGGGCTGCTGCATTCTGCTTATATATTTATAGATTTGTTTTTTTATGTTTATTCATATATGCCTTTACTGATTCATTAAATATTCATCTAAAATTACATGACAATCATTAATTTTACAAGACCCACACTATAACCAAGATCAACCCAGTTACTTCCCTGAAGTCACTGTCCATGAGCATAGTAAGATACTGTATATACCATTTCCTCCAATCCACATTAATAATGCTAATCGTTATGCCTACCTTCTCCTTGCTTTCATATCTAACTACGACACTATCTTCCCCTTGGTAACTGTTCCTCCAAACTTGTATTCTGTGAATCTGCTGATGTTTTGCTCCTTCAGTTTTATCTTGGCGCTTTGTCTCCACGCATGTGTTAAATCATTTGATACTTATTTTCTCTTCCTCACTTATTTCACTGAGCATAATATGCTCTAGCGCCATCCATGTTGCAGCAAATGCTAGGATTTGTTTTCTTGTGATGGCTGAGTAATATTCCTTTCTGTATATGTACCACATCTTCTATACCCATTAATCTATTGATGTCCATTAAGCTCGGTTTCTTTGAATAGTACTCTGATTAACATAGGGATATATATATATCTTTATTAGCTTGGCAGATTCATTGGTTTTATTGGGTTCTTTAATTAATTTAATCTTTATTTACTTATTATTAATCTATACGTAAAAGTATAACATGAGATTTTCTAGACTCCAACTGTCTCGAAATTCTTCCCAATGCCCCACTGCAGTCACTTCCGTCAACAGAGCTATGTACTGTCGATTCACTGCCTGTCTTCACTGTTTGGTTCTGCCCTCACCGTGCACCCACAAAAACATTATATGTGCTAATCATAATGCAACCTTTCTCTCCCCACTGTTATCCCTCCATTCTCCCATGTCCACATTAGTCGTTTCCCCTTTGGTAACTGGTAGTTCATTCTTGGGCTCTGTGTGTCTGCCACTATTTTGCACCTTCAGTTCTTTCCTGCTTCTCTATCTGCACAGATTGGTCATATCATATGATACTTGTCCTCCTGTCTTATTTCATTGAAAATAAAACCAAATTCTTTCATCTATTTTGTCACAAATGGGAGGAATTGTTCTCTTCTTATGGGTGAAAGGCAATGAATTGTTTATATATACCACTTCTTCTTTATCCATTCATCTTCTGATGGAGATGGATCGGTTACTGTGAATTGTGCTGCGATAAACAAGGGGGTGCACATACCTTTTTTAAATTGGGCTACTGCATTCTATCTACTTATCTATACAACTTTGTTTTCCACTATATATCTATCATCTGACAATCTATCTTCATGCTATCTCACATCTATCATAGTCATCATCTATCTCTATCATCTATCATCTATCTGCAACTGTAATCTCTGAACCCATCTATGAGTATTTCTTATTTCTCATTAATACACAATTACATGAGTTACATTGTTTACTACAACTTCCATCACCAAAATATCCCCACATATCCCATTGCATTCACTATCCTCCAGTGCAATAAAATAATGTAGAATCAGTAGTCTTCTCTGTGACGTACCGTCCTCCACATAACCCAACCAATACTATGTACACTTATTCAATTGCACCGTTTTTAACCCCCTGTCCTACTTATCCCTCCACTATAACACAACCGGCCCAGTCTCTTTCCTTTGGTAACCACTAGTCCATTCATCTATTCAGCGTGGCTTCTTCAGTTTGGTTATTTCACTTTTCTTCTATTTTTTATTACTCTGCTAGTGAGTGAAATCAGTTACCATGTTTCTGACACTCCATCGCTTATTTCACTGACCATAATTCTCTGCTATCTACATACATGTTGTTGTAAATGGTAGGATTTGTCTTCCTCATATGGCTGAATAATATCCCTCTCCTCATCTTCTCGTGGTTACTGAACTTTGCTACTATTAATGCTGTGGTTATAAACATAGGTGAGCACATGTCTTGTTTAAACTGTGCTGTTGTGTTCTGTTACTCTGTATTTATTTTATTGCATTTGTTCATTTAATAATATCTCATTAATGTACAATTACATTAATAAAATTATTTGTGCTTGAACCTGCCAATCACAAAGAAACCCATGATTCGCAATTACAATCACACACCGTGAGCACAGTAAGATACTGTAGAATCACTACCTGTGTTCCCCGTTTTGTACAGCAATCCCCGTAATGCCCACCCACGCTATTCTTGGAAATCATATAGCACACTTTGTTTACTCCGCCCTCCGACTCCAATCCCTCCTATCCAAAGCATACCCTTTCCCTATGTAAACTCCTAGTCCAACATTCAGTTCTGTGAATATGCTGATGTTATGCTTCTTCAGTTTTTCTTGGTTCTACATCTCTACAGATGGGTCAAATCATTTGACACTTGTCTTCCTTCACCTCTTATTTCATGAGTAAAATGCAATCCAGATCCTTCCGACTTGTTGCAAATGTTAGGACTTTTTTTTCTTCTTATGACTGATTAATATGCAACTGTCGAAATGTACCAAAAAACGTTTACACATTAATCTACTGATGGACACTTACCTGGGCTTCGATGAATAGTGCTGATAAACCCTTGGATGTATATGCATTTTAAATTCTTCTTCTGAAATGGATTTTTTGAGTTTATTATTGATTTGTTGATTTACCATTAATCTACAATTACATGTGTAACGTATTTATTAGACGCCCTTTACTACGTTCCACCCAATCCCCCCCTGCAGTCAATTTCATCACCAGAGCAATGTACCGTAAAATCGCTAATTGTCTTCTCTGCTGGTCGGCACACCACGTGCACCCATTCCCACCTTATACATGCTAACGGAAATGCACACTTTCTTCCCCACCTCCTTTCCCCTCCATTCCCAACCATCCATCTCTGTCTCTTTCCCTTTGGTAACTATGAATCTGTTCTTGTCTTCTGTGACACTGCTGTTTTTCTCCTTCAGTTTTTTCTTTCTTCTTATACTCCAATGATGAGTGACGTCAATTTACCTATACATGTAGGCCAGAAATAGTTATGTTTGCTATGATGGTGCAGCTGTGCAAGGCTGAGCTCTGCCCACCATCTGCAAGTGGCGTCTGCAGGAACAGCACTGTTGCCTGGAGATTCCATGATGTCACAGTGGGCTTCTTTCATGTAGACAGATTATGTCTGCTCAGAGAATTTGTTTCCCACTTCAGTGCCTGCTATCCTACACGGGGTGTACTTATGGTAAGGTTTGTGCTGAGCACCTTGACAGCATCAGAGGAAATGGAAATGAGTTCCAAGACACTGCGTGTTTCTTTTTATTTTGGCATCAATACCAGTTACCTAAGCAACATTATTTTAATTAGACTACCCACATTATGAAATCCACACCATATACAGCATAAGGGTCACTGTGCATGAGCCCCGTATTGCACTGTAGAAGCACGGCTCTTCTTTGCTGTTCCACCACCTTCCTAGTGCCCACACCCTGCCCACACATGTGTGCTACACGTAATGCCCCATTTTACCTCACTTTCCTCCCTTCCAAGCCATTCCCCTGTGTCACTTTCCCTTTGGTAACCGTTAGTCCTCTCTTCAGTTCATGGAAGCTGCTACTGCCTTGTTCCTTCACTATTTTTCAGTTTTTT
This sequence comes from Manis pentadactyla, assembly GCF_030020395.1. Lineage (NCBI taxonomy): Eukaryota > Metazoa > Chordata > Mammalia > Pholidota > Manidae > Manis > Manis pentadactyla. Next base: position 15,411,561 of record NC_080039.1, read on the forward strand.
TAATTCTCCACAGTTGAGTGACATCAATTGCCACTTGACTTTCTCTTCGTGGCTTATTTCACTCAAAAAAATACCCACAAGTTCCATGCATGTTGCTGTAAATGGTAAGATTTGTTTTCTTCATACGGCTGAATAATATTCTACATCTCATATACTGATGGAAGTTAAGCTTGGCTTTTGTCAATACTTCAGTGAGAAACATAGGGGTGCAATTTTCGTTTTTAAAATGGGCTGCTGCATTCTGCTTATATATTTATAGATTTGTTTTTTTATGTTTATTCATATATGCCTTTACTGATTCATTAATTATTCATCTAAAATTACATGACAAACATTAATTTTACAAGACCCACACTATAACCAAGATCAACCCAGTTACTTCCCTGAAGTCACTGTCCATGAGCATAGTAAGTTACTGTATATACCATCTCGCCCAATACACATTAATAATGCTAATCGTTATGCCTACCTTCTCCTTGCTTTCATATCTAACAACGCCACTATCTTCCCCTTGGTAACTGTTACTCCAAACTCGTATTCTGTGAATCTGCTGATGTTTTGCTCCTTCAGTTTTATCTTGGCGCTTCGTCTCCACGCATGTGTTAAATCATTTGATACTTATTTTCTCTTCCTCACTTATTTCACTGAGCATAATATGCTCTAGCGCCATCCATGTTGCAGCAAATGCTAGGATTTGTTTTCTTGTGATGGCTGAGTAATATTCCTTTCTGTATATGTACCACATCTTCTATACCCATTAATCTATTGATGTCCATTAAGCTCGGTTTCTTTGAATAGTACTCTGATTAACATAGGGATATATATATCTTTATTAGCTGGGCAGATTCATTGGTTTTATAGCATTCTTTAATTAATTTATTCTTTATTTACTTATTATTAATCTGTACGTAAAAGTATAACGAGATTTTCTAGACTCCAACTGTCTCGAAATTCTTCCCAATGCCCCACTGCAGTCACTTCCATCAACAGAGCTATGTACTGTCGATTCACTGCCTGTCTTCACTGTTTGGTTCTGCCCTCACCGTGCACCCACAAAAACATTATATGTGCTAATCATAATGCAACCTTTCTCTCCCCACTGTTATCCCTCCATTCTCCCATGTCCACATTAGTCGTTTTCCTTTGGTACCTGGTAGTTCATTCTTGGGCTCTGTGTGTCTGCCACTATTTTACACCTTCAGTTTTTTCCTGCTTCTCTATCTGCACAGATTGGTCATATCATATGATACTTGTCCTCCTGTCTTATTTCATTGAAAATAAAACCAAATTCTTTCATCCATGTTGTCACAAATGGGTGGAATTGTTCTCTTCTTATGGGTGAAAGGCAATGAATTGTTTATATATACCACTTCTTTTTATCCATTCATCTTCTGATGGAGATGGATCGGGTACTGTGAATTGTGCTGCGATAAACAAGGGGGTGCACATACCTTTTTTAAATTGGGCTACTGCATTCTATCTACTTATCTATACAACTTTGTTTTCCACTATATATCTATCATCTGACAATCTATCTTCTTGCTATCTCACATCTATCATAGTCATCATCTATCTCTATCATCTATCATCTATCTGCAACTGTAATCTCTGAACCCATCTATGAGTATTTCTTATTTCTCATTAATACACAATTACATGCGTAACATTGTTTACTACAACTTCCATCACCAAAATATCCCCACATATCCCATTGCATTCACTATCCTCCAGTGCAATAAAATAATGTAGAATCACTAGTCTTCTCTGTGACGTACCGTCCTCCACGTAACCCAACCAAAACTATGTACACTTATTCAATTGCACCGTTTTTAACCCCCTGTCCTACTTATCCCTCCACTATAACACAACCGGCCCAGTCTCTTTCCTTTGGTAACCACTAGTCCATTCATCTCTTCAGCGTGGCTTCTTCAGTTTGGTTATTTCACTTTTCTTCTATTTTTTATTACTCTGCTAGTGAGTGAAATCAGTTACCATGTTTCTGACACTCCATCGCTTATTTCACTGACCATAATTCTCTGCTATCTACATACATGTTGTTGTAAATGGTAGGATTTGTTTTCCTCATATGGCTGAATAATATCCCTCTCCTCATCTTCTCGTGGTTACTGAACTTTGCTACTATTAATGCTGTGGTTATAAACATAGGTGAGCACATGTCTTGTTTAAACTGTGCTGCTGTGTTCTGTTACTCTGCATTTATTTTATTGCATTTGTTCATTTAATAATATCTCATTAATGTACAATTACATTAATAAAATTATTTGTGCTAGAACCTGCCAATCACAAAGAAAACCAGGATTCGCAATTGCAATCACACACCGTGAGCACAGTAAGATACTGTAGAATCACTACCTGTGTTCCCCGTTTTGTAAGGCAATCCCCGTAATGCCCACCCACGCTATTCTTGGAAATCATATAGCACACTTTGTTTACTCCGCCCTCCGCCTCCAATCCCTCCTATCCAAAGCATACCCTTTCCCGATGTAAACTCCTAGTCCAACATTCAGTTCTGTGAATATGCTGATGTTATGCTTCTTCAGTTTTTCTTGGTTTTACATCTCTACAGATGGGTCAAATCATTTGACACTTGTCTTCCTTCACCTCTTATTTCATGAGTAAAATGCAATCCAGATCCTTCCGACTTGTTGCAAATGTTAGGACTTTTTTTTCTTCTTATGACTGATTAATATGCAACTGTCGAAATGTAACAAAAGACGTTTACACATTAATCTACTGATGGACACTTACCTGGGCTTCGATGAATAGTGCTGATAAACCATTGGATGTATATGCATTTTAAATTCGGCTTCTGAAATGGATATTTTGAGAGTTTATTATTGATTTGTTGATTTACCATTAATCTACAATTACATGTGTAACGTATTTACTAGACGCCCTTTACTACGTTCCACCCTATCCCCCCCTGCACTCAATTCCATCACCAGAGCAATGTACCGTAGAATCGCTAATTGTCTTCTCTGCTGGTCGGCACACCACGTGCACCCATTCCCACCTTATACATGCTAACGGAAATGCACACTTTCTTCCCCACCTCCTTTCCCCTCCATTCCCAACCATCCATCTCTGTCTCTTTCCCTTTGGTAACTGTGAATCTGTTCTTGTCTTCTGTGACACTGCTGTTTTTCTCCTTCAGTTTTTTCTTTGTTCTTATACTCCAATGATGAGTGACGTCATTTTACCTATACATGTAGGCCAGAAATAGTTATGTTTGCTATGATGGTGCAGCTGTGCAAGGCTGAGCTCTGCCCACCATCTGCTAGTGGCGTCTGCAGGAACAGCACTGTTGCCTGGAGATTCCATGATGTCACAGTGGGCTTCTTTCATGTAGACAGATTATGTCTGCTCAGAGAATTTGTTTCCCACTTCAGTGCCTGCTATCCTACACGGGGTGTACTTATGGTAAGGTTTGTGCTGAGCACCTTGACAGCATCAGAGGAAATGGAAATGAGTTCCAAGACACTGCGTGTTTCTTTTTATTTTGGCATCAATACCAGTTACCTAAGCAACATTATTTTAATTACACTACCCACATTATGAAATAAACACCATATACAGCATAAGGGTCACTGTCCATGAGCCCCGTATTGCACTGTAGAAGCACGGCTCTTCTTTGCTGTTCCACCACCTTCCTAGTGCCCACACCCTGCCCACACATGTGTGCTACACGTAATGCCCCATTTTACCTCACTTTCCTCCCTTCCAAGCCATTCTCCTGTGTCACTTTCCCTTTGGTAACCGTTAGTCCTCTCTTCAGTTCATGGAAGCTGCTACTGTCTTGTTCCTTCACTATTTTTCTTTTTTTTTTAATTCTCCACAGTTGAGTGACATCAATTGCCACTTGACTTTCTCTTCGTGGCATATTTCACTCAGAAAAATACCCACAAGTTCCATGCATGTTGCTGTAAATGGTAAGATTTGTTTTCTTCATATGGCTGAATAATATTCTACATCACATATACTGATGGACGTTAAGCTTGGCTTTTGTCAATACTTCAGTGAGAAACATAGGGGTGCAATTTTCGTTTTTAAAATGGGCTGCTGCATTCTGCTTATATATTTATAGATTTGTTTTTTTATGTTTATTCATATATGCCTTTACTGATTCATTAATTATTCATCTAAAGTTACATGACAAACATTAATTTTACAAGACCCACACTATAACCAAGATCAACCCAGTTACTTCCCTGAAGTCACTGTCCATGAGCATAGTAAGATACTGTATATACCATCTCCCCCAATCCACATTAATAATGCTAATCGTTATGCCTACCTTCTCCCTGCTTTCATATCTAACAACGCCACTATCTTCCCCTTGGTAACTGTTACTCCAAACTCGTATTCTGTGAATCTGCTGATGTTTTGCTCCTTCAGTTTTATCTTGGCGCTTCGTCTCCACGCATGTGTTAAATCATTTGATACTTATTTTCTCTTCCTCACTTATTTCACTGAGCATAATATGCTCTAGCGCCTTCCATGTTGCAGCAAATGCTAGGATTTGTTTTCTTGTGATGGCTGAGTAATATTCCTTTCTGTATATGTACCACATCTTCTATACCCATTAATCTATTGATGTCCATTAAGCTCAGTTTCTTTGAATAGTACTGTGATTAACATAGGGATATATATATCTTTATTAGCTGGGCAGATTCATTGGTTTTATTGGATTCTTTAATTAATTTATTCTTTATTTACTTATTATTAATCTATACGTAAAAGTATAACATGAGATTTTCTAGACTCCAACTGTCTCGAAATTCTTCCCAATGCCCCACTGCAGTCACTTCCATCAACAGAGCAATGTACTGTCGATTCACTGCCTGTCTTTACTGTTTGGTTCAGCCCTCACCGTGCACCCACAAAAACATTATATGTGCTAATCATAATGCAACCTTTCTCTCCCCACTGTTATCCCTCCATTCTCCCATGTCCACATTTGTCGTTTCTCCTTTGGTAATTGGTAGTTCATTCTTGGGCTCTGTGTGTCTGCCACTATTTTGCACCTTCAGTTCTTTCCTGCTTCTCTATCTGCACAGATTGGTCATATCATATGATACTTGTCCTCCTGTCTTATTTCATTGAAAATAAAACCAAATTCTTTCATCCATGTTGTCACAAATGGGAGGAATTGTTCTCTTCTTATGGGGGAAAGGCAATCAATTGTTTATATATACCACTTCTTCTTTATCCATTCATCTTCTGATGGAGATGGATCGGGTACTGTGAATTGTGCTGCGATAAACAAGGGGGTGCACATACCTTTTTTAAATTGGGCTACTGCATTCTATCTACTTATCTATACAACTTTGTTTTCCACTATATATCAATCATCTGACAATCTATCTTCTTGCTATCTCACATCTATCATAGTCATCATCTATCTCTATCATCTATCATCTATCTGCAACTGTAATCTCTGAACCCATCTATGAGTATTTCTTATTTCTCATTAATACACAATTACATGAGTAACATTGTTTACTACAACTTTCATGACCAAAATATCCCCACATATCCCATTGCATTCACTATCCTCCAGTGCAATAAAATAATGTAGAATAACTAGTCTTCTCTGTGACGTACCGTCCTGCACGTAAACCAACCAACACTATGTACACTTATTCAATTGCACCGTTTTTAACCCCCTGTCCTAATTATCCCTCCACTATAACACAACCGGCCCAGTCTCTTTCCTTTGGTAACCACTAGTCCATTCATCTCTACAGCGTGGCTTCTTCAGTTTGGTTATTTCACTTTTCTTCTATTTTTTATTACTCTACTAGTGAGTGTAAATCAGTTACCATGTTTCTGACACACCATCGCTTATTTCACTGCCCATAATTCTCTGCTATCTACATACATGCTGTTGTAAATGGTAGGATTTGTTTTCCTCATATGTCTGAATAATATCCCTCTCCTCATCTTCTCGTGGTTACTGAACTTTGCTACTATTAATGCTGTGGTTATAAACATAGGTGAGCACATGTCTTGTTTAAACTGTGCTGCTGTGTTCTGTTACTCTGTATTTATTTTATTGCATTTGTTCATTTAATAATATCTCATTAATGTACAATTACATTAATAAAATTATTTGTGCTAGAACCTGCCAATCACAAAGAAACCCAGGAATCGCAATTACAATCACACACCGTGAGCACAGTAAGATACTGTAGAATCACTACCTGTGTTCCCCGTTTTGTACAGTAATCCCCGTAATGCCCACCCACGCTCTTCTTGGAAATCATATAGCACACTTTGTTTACTCCGCCCTCCGCCTCCAATCCCTCCTATCCAAAGCATACCCTTTCCCTATGTAAACTCCTAGTCCAACATTCAGTTCTGTGAATATGCTGATGTTATGCTTCTTCAGTTTTTCTTGGTTCTACATCTCTACAGATGGGTCAAATCATTTGACCCTTGTCTTCCTTCACCTCTTATTTCATGAGTAAAATGCAATCCAGATCCTTCCGACTTGTTGCAAATGTTAGGACGTTTTTTTCTTCTTATGACTGATTAATATGCAACTGTCGAAATGTACCAAAAGACGTTTACACATTAATCTACTGATGGACACTTACCTGGGCTTCGATGAATAGTGCTGATAAACCCTTGGATGTATATGCATTTTAAATTCGGCTTCTGAAATGGATTTTTTGAGAGTTTATTATTGATTTGTTGATTTACCATTAATCTACAATTACATGTGTAACGTATTTACTAGACGCCCTTTACTACGTTCCACCCAATCCCACCCTGCAGTCAATTCCATCACCAGAGCAATGTACCGTAGAATCGCTAATTGTCTTCTCTGCTGGTCGGCACACCACGTGCACCCATTCCCACCTTTTACATGCTAACGGAAATGCACACTTTCTTCCCCACCTCCTTTCCCCTCCATTCCCAACCATCCATCTCTGTCTCTTTCCCTTTGGTAACTGTGAATCTGTTCTTGTCTTCTGTGACACTGCTGTTTTTCTCCTTCAGTTTTTTCTTTGTTCTTATACTCCAATGATAAGTGACGTCATTTTACCTATACATGTAGGCCAGAAATAGTTATGTTTGCTATGATGGTGCAGCTGTGCAAGGCTGAGCTCTGCCCACCATCTGCTAGTGGCGTCTGCAGGAACAGCACTGTTGCCTGGAGATTCCATGATGTCACAGTGGGCTTCTTTCATGTAGACAGATTATGTCTGCTCAGAGAATTTGTTTCCCACTTCAGTGCCTGCTATCCTACACGGGGTGTACTTATGGTAAGGTTTGTGCTGAGCACCTTGACAGCATCAGAGGAAATGGAAATGAGTTCCAAGACACTGCGTGTTTCTTTTTATTTTGACATCAATACCAGTTACCTAAGCAACATTATTTTAATTACACTACCCACATTATGAAATCCACACCATATACAGCATAAGGGTCACTGTGCATGAGCCCCGTATTGCACTGTATAAGCACGGCTCTTCTTTGCTGTTCCACCGCCTTCCTAGTGCCCACACCCTGCCCTCACATGTGTGCTACACGTAATGCCCCATTTTACCTCACTTTCCTCCCTTCCAAGCCATTCCCCTGTGTCACTTTCCCTTTGGTAACCGTTAGTCCTCTCTTCAGTTCATGGAAGCTGCTACTGTCTTGTTCCTTCACTATTTTTCTGTTTTTTTAATTCTCCACAGTTGAGTGACATCAATTGCCACTTGACTTTCTCTTCGTGGCTTATTTCACTCAGAACAATACCCACAAGTTCCATGCATGTTGCTGTAAATGGTAAGATTTGTTTTCTTCATATGGCTGAATAATATTCTACATCTCATATACTGATGGACGTTAAGCTTGGCTTTTGTCAATACTTCAGTGAGGAACATAGGGGTGCAATTTTCGTTTATAAAATCGGCTGCTGCATTCTGCTTATATATTTATAGATTTGTTTTTTTATGTTTATTCATATATGCCTTTACTGATTCATTAATTAATAATCTAAAATTACAGGACAAACATTAATTTTACAAGACCCACACTATAACCAAGATCAACCCAGTTACTTCCCTGAAGTCACTGTCAATGAGCATAGTAAGATACTGTATATACCGTCTCCCCGAATCCACATTAATAATGCTAATCGTTATGCCTACCTTCTCCTTGCTTTCATATCTAACAACGCCACTATCTTCCCCTTGGTAACTGTTACTCCAAACTCGTATTCTGTGAATCTGCTGATGTTTTGCTTCTTCAGTTTTATCTTGGCGCTTCGTCTCCACGCATGTGTTAAATCATTTGATACTTATTTTCTCTTCCTCACTTATTTCACTGAGCATAATATGCTCTAGCGCCATCCATGTTGCAGCAAATGCTAGGATTTGTTTTCTTGTTATGGCTGAGTAATATTCCTTTCTGTAGATGTACCACATCTTCTATACCCATTAATCTATTCATGCCCATTAAGCTCGGTTTTTTTGAATAGTACTCTGATTAACATAGGGATATATATATCTTTATTAGCTGGGCAGATTCATTGGTTTTATTGGATTCTTTAATTAATTTATTCTTTATTTACTTATTATTAATATCTACGTAAAAGTATAACATGAGATTTTCTAGACTCCAACTGTCTCGAAATTCTTCCCAATGCCCCACTGCAGTCACTTCCATCAACAGTGCTATGTACTGTCGATTCACTGCCTGTCTTCATTGTTTGGTTCAGCCCTCACCGTGCACCCACAAAAACATTATATGTGCTAATCATAATGCAACCTTTCTCTCCCCACTGTTATCCCTCCATTCTCCCATGTCCACATTAGTCGTTTCTCATTTGGTAATTGGTAGTTCATTCTTGGGCTCTGTGTGTCTGCCACTATTTTGCACCTTCAGTTCTTTCCTGCTTCTCTATCTGCACAGATTGGTCATATCATATGATACTTGTCCTCCAATCTTATTTCATTGAAAATAAAACCAAATTCTTTCATCCATGTTGTCACAAATGGGAGGAATTGTTCTCTTCTTATGGGGGAAAGGCAATCAATTGTTTATATATACCACTTCTTCTTTATCCATTCATCTTCTGATGGAGATGGATCGGTTACTGTGAATTGTGCTGCGATAAACAAGGGGGTGCACATACCTTTTTTAAATTGGGCTACTGCATTCTATCTACTTATCTATACAACTTTGTTTTCCACTATATATCTATCATCTGACAATCTATCTTCTTGCTATCTCACATCTATCATAGTCATCATCTATCTCTATCATCTATCATCTATCTGCAACTGTAATCTCTGAACCCATCTATGAGTATTTCTTATTTCTCATTAATACACAATTACATGCGTAACATTGTTTACTACAACTTCCATCACCAAAATATCCCCACATATCCCATTGCATTCACTATCCTCCAGTGCAATAAAATAATGTAGAATCACTAGTCTTCTCTGTGACGTACCGTCCTCCACGTAACCCAACCAATACTATGTACACTTATTCAATTGCACCGTTTTTAACCCCCTGTCCTACTTATCCCTCCACTATAACACAACCGGCCCAGTCTCTTTCCTTTGGTAACCACTAGTCCATTCATCTCTTCAGCGTGGCTTCTTCAGTTTGGTTATTTCACTTTTCTTCTATTTTTTATTACTCTGCTAGTGAGTGAAATCAGTTACCATGTTTCTGACACTCCATCGCTTATTTCACTGACCATAATTCTCTGCTATCTACATACATGTTGTTGTAAATGGTAGGATTTGTTTTCCTCATATGGCTGAATAATATCCCTCTCCTCATCTTCTCGTGGTTACTGAACTTTGCTACTATTAATGCTGTGGTTATAAACATAGGTGAGCACATGTCTTGTTTAAACTGTGCTGCTGTGTTCTGTTACTCTGCATTTATTTTATTGCATTTGTTCATTTAATAATATCTCATTAATGTACAATTACATTAATAAAATTATTTGTGCTAGAACCTGCCAATCACAAAGAAAACCAGGATTCGCAATTGCAATCACACACCGTGAGCACAGTAAGATACTGTAGAATCACTACCTGTGTTCCCCGTTTTGTAAGGCAATCCCCGTAATGCCCACCCACGCTATTCTTGGAAATCATATAGCACACTTTGTTTACTCCGCCCTCCGCCTCCAATCCCTCCTATCCAAAGCATACCCTTTCCCGATGTAAACTCCTAGTCCAACATTCAGTTCTGTGAATATGCTGATGTTATGCTTCTTCAGTTTTTCTTGGTTTTACATCTCTACAGATGGGTCAAATCATTTGACACTTGTCTTCCTTCACCTCTTATTTCATGAGTAAAATGCAATCCAGATCCTTCCGACTTGTTGCAAATGTTAGGACTTTTTTTTCTTCTTATGACTGATTAATATGCAACTGTCGAAATGTAACAAAAGACGTTTACACATTAATCTACTGATGGACACTTACCTGGGCTTCGATGAATAGTTCTGATAAACCATTGGATGTATATGCATTTTAAATTCGGCTTCTGAAATGGATATTTTGAGAGTTTATTATTGATTTGTTGATTTACCATTAATCTACAATTACATGTGTAACGTATTTACTAGACGCCCTTTACTACGTTCCACCCAATCCCCCCCTGCACTCAATTCCATCACCAGAGCAATGTACCGTAGAATCGCTAATTGTCTTCTCTGCTGGTCGGCACACCACGTGCACCCATTCCCACCTTATACATGCTAACGGAAATGCACACTTTCTTCCCCACCTCCTTTCCCCTCCATTCCCAACCATCCATCTCTGTCTCTTTCCCTTTGGTAACTGTGAATCTGTTCTTGTCTTCTGTGACACTGCTGTTTTTCTCCTTCAGTTTTTTCTTTGTTCTTATACTCCAATGATGAGTGACGTCATTTTACCTATACATGTAGGCCAGAAATAGTTATGTTTGCTATGATGGTGCAGCTGTGCAAGGCTGAGCTCTGCCCACCATCTGCTAGTGGCGTCTGCAGGAACAGCACTGTTGCCTGGAGATTCCATGATGTCACAGTGGGCTTCTTTCATGTAGACAGATTATGTCTGCTCAGAGAATTTGTTTCCCACTTCAGTGCCTGCTATCCTACACGGGGTGTACTTATGGTAAGGTTTGTGCTGAGCACCTTGACAGCATCAGAGGAAATGGAAATGAGTTCCAAGACACTGCGTGTTTCTTTTTATTTTGGCATCAATACCAGTTACCTAAGCAACATTATTTTAATTACACTACCCACATTATGAAATCCACACCATATACAGCATAAGGGTCACTGTCCATGAGCCCCGTATTGCACTGTAGAAGCACGGCTCTTCTTTGCTGTTCCACCACCTTCCTAGTGCCCACACCCTGCCCACACATGTGTGCTACACGTAATGCCCCATTTTACCTCACTTTCCTCCCTTCCAAGCCATTCTCCTGTGTCACTTTCCCTTTGGTAACCGTTAGTCCTCTCTTCAGTTCATGGAAGCTGCTACTGTCTTGTTCCTTCACTATTTTTCTTTTTTTTTTAATTCTCCACAGTTGAGTGACATCAATTGCCACTTGACTTTCTCTTCGTGGCATATTTCACTCAGAAAAATACCCACAAGTTCCATGCATGTTGCTGTAAATGGTAAGATTTGTTTTCTTCATATGGCTGAATAATATTCTACATCACATATACTGATGGACGTTAAGCTTGGCTTTTGTCAATACTTCAGTGAGAAACATAGGGGTGCAATTTTCGTTTTTAAAATGGGCTGCTGCATTCTGCTTATATATTTATAGATTTGTTTTTTTATGTTTATTCATATATGCCTTTACTGATTCATTAATTATTCATCTAAAGTTACATGACAAACATTAATTTTACAAGACCCACACTATAACCAAGATCAACCCAGTTACTTCCCTGAAGTCACTGTCCATGAGCATAGTAAGATACTGTATATACCATCTCCCCCAATCCACATTAATAATGCTAATCGTTATGCCTACCTTCTCCCTGCTTTCATATCTAACAACGCCACTATCTTCCCCTTGGTAACTGTTACTCCAAACTCGTATTCTGTGAATCTGCTGATGTTTTGCTCCTTCAGTTTTATCTTGGCGCTTCGTCTCCACGCATGTGTTAAATCATTTGATACTTATTTTCTCTTCCTCACTTATTTCACTGAGCATAATATGCTCTAGCGCCTTCCATGTTGCAGCAAATGCTAGGATTTGTTTTCTTGTGATGGCTGAGTAATATTCCTTTCTGTATATGTACCACATCTTCTATACCCATTAATCTATTGATGTCCATTAAGCTCAGTTTCTTTGAATAGTACTCTGATTAACATAGGGATATATATATCTTTATTAGCTGGGCAGATTCATTGGTTTTATTGGATTCTTTAATTAATTTATTCTTTATTTACTTATTATTAATCTATACGTAAAAGTATAACATGAGATTTTCTAGACTCCAACTGTCTCGAAATTCTTCCCAATGCCCCACTGCAGTCACTTCCATCAACAGAGCAATGTACTGTCGATTCACTGCCTGTCTTTACTGTTTGGTTCAGCCCTCACCGTGCACCCACAAAAACATTATATGTGCTAATCATAATGCAACCTTTCTCTCCCCACTGTTATCCCTCCATTCTCCCATGTCCACATTAGTCGTTTCTCCTTTGGTAATTGGTAGTTCATTCTTGGGCTCTGTGTGTCTGCCACTATTTTGCACCTTCAGTTCTTTCCTGCTTCTCTATCTGCACAGATTGGTCATATCATATGATACTTGTCCTCCTGTCTTATTTCATTGAAAATAAAACCAAATTCTTTCATCCATGTTGTCACAAATGGGAGGAATTGTTCTCTTCTTATGGGGGAAAGGCAATCAATTGTTTATATATACCACTTCTTCTTTATCCATTCATCTTCTGATGGAGATGGATCGGGTACTGTGAATTGTGCTGCGATAAACAAGGGGGTGCACATACCTTTTTTAAATTGGGCTACTGCATTCTATCTACTTATCTATACAACTTTGTTTTCCACTATATATCAATCATCTGACAATCTATCTTCTTGCTATCTCACATCTATCATAGTCATCATCTATCTCTATCATCTATCATCTATCTGCAACTGTAATCTCTGAACCCATCTATGAGTATTTCTTATTTCTCATTAATACACAATTACATGAGTAACATTGTTTACTACAACTTTCATGACCAAAATATCCCCACATATCCCATTGCATTCACTATCCTCCAGTGCAATAAAATAATGTAGAATCACTAGTCTTCTCTGTGACGTACCGTCCTGCACGTAAACCAACCAACACTATGTACACTTATTCAATTGCACCGTTTTTAACCCCCTGTCCTAATTATCCCTCCACTATAACACAACCGGCCCAGTCTCTTTCCTTTGGTAACCACTAGTCCATTCATCTCTACAGCGTGGCTTCTTCAGTTTGGTTATTTCACTTTTCTTCTATTTTTTATTACTCTACTAGTGAGTGTAAATCAGTTACCATGTTTCTGACACACCATCGCTTATTTCACTGCCCATAATTCTCTGCTATCTACATACATGCTGTTGTAAATGGTAGGATTTGTTTTCCTCATATGTCTGAATAATATCCCTCTCCTCATCTTCTCGTGGTTACTGAACTTTGCTACTATTAATGCTGTGGTTATAAACATAGGTGAGCACATGTCTTGTTTAAACTGTGCTGCTGTGTTCTGTTACTCTGTATTTATTTTATTGCATTTGTTCATTTAATAATATCTCATTAATGTACAATTACATTAATAAAATTATTTGTGCTAGAACCTGCCAATCACAAAGAAACCCAGGAATCGCAATTACAATCACACACCGTGAGCACAGTAAGATACTGTAGAATCACTACCTGTGTTCCCCGTTTTGTACAGTAATCCCCGTAATGCCCACCCACGCTCTTCTTGGAAATCATATAGCACACTTTGTTTACTCCGCCCTCCGCCTCCAATCCCTCCTATCCAAAGCATACCCTTTCCCTATGTAAACTCCTAGTCCAACATTCAGTTCTGTGAATATGCTGATGTTATGCTTCTTCAGTTTTTCTTGGTTCTACATCTCTACAGATGGGTCAAATCATTTGACCCTTGTCTTCCTTCACCTCTTATTTCATGAGTAAAATGCAATCCAGATCCTTCCGACTTGTTGCAAATGTTAGGACGTTTTTTTCTTCTTATGACTGATTAATATGCAACTGTCGAAATGTACCAAAAGACGTTTACACATTAATCTACTGATGGACACTTACCTGGGCTTCGATGAATAGTGCTGATAAACCCTTGGATGTATATGCATTTTAAATTCGGCTTCTGAAATGGATTTTTTGAGAGTTTATTATTGATTTGTTGATTTACCATTAATCTACAATTACATGTGTAACGTATTTACTAGACGCCCTTTACTACGTTCCACCCAATCCCACCCTGCAGTCAATTCCATCACCAGAGCAATGTACCGTAGAATCGCTAATTGTCTTCTCTGCTGGTCGGCACACCACGTGCACCCATTCCCACCTTTTACATGCTAACGGAAATGCACACTTTCTTCCCCACCTCCTTTCCCCTCCATTCCCAACCATCCATCTCTGTCTCTTTCCCTTTGGTAACTGTGAATCTGTTCTTGTCTTCTGTGACACTGCTGTTTTTCTCCTTCAGTTTTTTCTTTGTTCTTATACTCCAATGATAAGTGACGTCATTTTACCTATACATGTAGGCCAGAAATAGTTATGTTTGCTATGATGGTGCAGCTGTGCAAGGCTGAGCTCTGCCCACCATCTGCTAGTGGCGTCTGCAGGAACAGCACTGTTGCCTGGAGATTCCATGATGTCACAGTGGGCTTCTTTCATGTAGACAGATTATGTCTGCTCAGAGAATTTGTTTCCCACTTCAGTGCCTGCTATCCTACACGGGGTGTACTTATGGTAAGGTTTGTGCTGAGCACCTTGACAGCATCAGAGGAAATGGAAATGAGTTCCAAGACACTGCGTGTTTCTTTTTATTTTGACATCAATACCAGTTACCTAAGCAACATTATTTTAATTACACTACCCACATTATGAAATCCACACCATATACAGCATAAGGGTCACTGTGCATGAGCCCCGTATTGCACTGTATAAGCACGGCTCTTCTTTGCTGTTCCACCGCCTTCCTAGTGCCCACACCCTGCCCTCACATGTGTGCTACACGTAATGCCCCATTTTACCTCACTTTCCTCCCTTCCAAGCCATTCCCCTGTGTCACTTTCCCTTTGGTAACCGTTAGTCCTCTCTTCAGTTCATGGAAGCTGCTACTGTCTTGTTCCTTCACTATTTTTCTGTTTTTTTAATTCTCCACAGTTGAGTGACATCAATTGCCACTTGACTTTCTCTTCGTGGCTTATTTCACTCAGAACAATACCCACAAGTTCCATGCATGTTGCTGTAAATGGTAAGATTTGTTTTCTTCATATGGCTGAATAATATTCTACATCTCATATACTGATGGACGTTAAGCTTGGCTTTTGTCAATACTTCAGTGAGGAACATAGGGGTGCAATTTTCGTTTATAAAATCGGCTGCTGCATTCTGCTTATATATTTATAGATTTGTTTTTTTATGTTTATTCATATATGCCTTTACTGATTCATTAATTAATAATCTAAAATTACAGGACAAACATTAATTTTACAAGACCCACACTATAACCAAGATCAACCCAGTTACTTCCCTGAAGTCACTGTCAATGAGCATAGTAAGATACTGTATATACCGTCTCCCCGAATCCACATTAATAATGCTAATCGTTATGCCTACCTTCTCCTTGCTTTCATATCTAACAACGCCACTATCTTCCCCTTGGTAACTGTTACTCCAAACTCGTATTCTGTGAATCTGCTGATGTTTTGCTTCTTCAGTTTTATCTTGGCGCTTCGTCTCCACGCATGTGTTAAATCATTTGATACTTATTTTCTCTTCCTCACTTATTTCACTGAGCATAATATGCTCTAGCGCCATCCATGTTGCAGCAAATGCTAGGATTTGTTTTCTTGTTATGGCTGAGTAATATTCCTTTCTGTAGATGTACCACATCTTCTATACCCATTAATCTATTCATGCCCATTAAGCTCGGTTTTTTTGAATAGTACTCTGATTAACATAGGGATATATATATCTTTATTAGCTGGGCAGATTCATTGGTTTTATTGGATTCTTTAATTAATTTATTCTTTATTTACTTATTATTAATATCTACGTAAAAGTATAACATGAGATTTTCTAGACTCCAACTGTCTCGAAATTCTTCCCAATGCCCCACTGCAGTCACTTCCATCAACAGTGCTATGTACTGTCGATTCACTGCCTGTCTTCATTGTTTGGTTCAGCCCTCACCGTGCACCCACAAAAACATTATATGTGCTAATCATAATGCAACCTTTCTCTCCCCACTGTTATCCCTCCATTCTCCCATGTCCACATTAGTCGTTTCTCATTTGGTAATTGGTAGTTCATTCTTGGGCTCTGTGTGTCTGCCACTATTTTGCACCTTCAGTTCTTTCCTGCTTCTCTATCTGCACAGATTGGTCATATCATATGATACTTGTCCTCCAATCTTATTTCATTGAAAATAAAACCAAATTCTTTCATCCATGTTGTCACAAATGGGAGGAATTGTTCTCTTCTTATGGGGGAAAGGCAATCAATTGTTTATATATACCACTTCTTCTTTATCCATTCATCTTCTGATGGAGATGGATCGGTTACTGTGAATTGTGCTGCGATAAACAAGGGGGTGCACATACCTTTTTTAAATTGGGCTACTGCATTCTATCTACTTATCTATACAACTTTGTTTTCCACTATATATCTATCATCTGACAATCTATCTTCTTGCTATCTCACATCTATCATAGTCATCATCTATCTCTATCATCTATCATCTATCTGCAACTGTAATCTCTGAACCCATCTATGAGTATTTCTTATTTCTCATTAATACACAATTACATGCGTAACATTGTTTACTACAACTTCCATCACCAAAATATCCCCACATATCCCATTGCATTCACTATCCTCCAGTGCAATAAAATAATGTAGAATCACTAGTCTTCTCTGTGACGTACCGTCCTCCACGTAACCCAACCAATACTATGTACACTTATTCAATTGCACCGTTTTTAACCCCCTGTCCTACTTATCCCTCCACTATAACACAACCGGCCCAGTCTCTTTCCTTTGGTAACCACTAGTCCATTCATCTCTTCAGCGTGGCTTCTTCAGTTTGGTTATTTCACTTTTCTTCTATTTTTTATTACTCTGCTAGTGAGTGAAATCAGTTACCATGTTTCTGACACTCCATCGCTTATTTCACTGACCATAATTCTCTGCTATCTACATACATGTTGTTGTAAATGGTAGGATTTGTTTTCCTCATATGGCTGAATAATATCCCTCTCCTCATCTTCTCGTGGTTACTGAACTTTGCTACTATTAATGCTGTGGTTATAAACATAGGTGAGCACATGTCTTGTTTAAACTGTGCTGCTGTGTTCTGTTACTCTGCATTTATTTTATTGCATTTGTTCATTTAATAATATCTCATTAATGTACAATTACATTAATAAAATTATTTGTGCTAGAACCTGCCAATCACAAAGAAAACCAGGATTCGCAATTGCAATCACACACCGTGAGCACAGTAAGATACTGTAGAATCACTACCTGTGTTCCCCGTTTTGTAAGGCAATCCCCGTAATGCCCACCCACGCTATTCTTGGAAATCATATAGCACACTTTGTTTACTCCGCCCTCCGCCTCCAATCCCTCCTATCCAAAGCATACCCTTTCCCGATGTAAACTCCTAGTCCAACATTCAGTTCTGTGAATATGCTGATTTTATGCTTCTTCAGTTTTTCTTGGTTTTACATCTCTACAGATGGGTCAAATCATTTGACACTTGTCTTCCTTCACCTCTTATTTCATGAGTAAAATGCAATCCAGATCCTTCCGACTTGTTGCAAATGTTAGGACTTTTTTTTCTTCTTATGACTGATTAATATGCAACTGTCGAAATGTAACAAAAGACGTTTACACATTAATCTACTGATGGACACTTACCTGGGCTTCGATGAATAGTGCTGATAAACCATTGGATGTATATGCATTTTAAATTCGGCTTCTGAAATGGATATTTTGAGAGTTTATTATTGATTTGTTGATTTACCATTAATCTACAATTACATGTGTAACGTATTTACTAGACGCCCTTTACTACGTTCCACCCAATCCCCCCCTGCACTCAATTCCATCACCAGAGCAATGTACCGTAGAATCGCTAATTGTCTTCTCTGCTGGTCGGCACACCACGTGCACCCATTCCCACCTTATACATGCTAACGGAAATGCACACTTTCTTCCCCACCTCCTTTCCCCTCCATTCCCAACCATCCATCTCTGTCTCTTTCCCTTTGGTAACTGTGAATCTGTTCTTGTCTTCTGTGACACTGCTGTTTTTCTCCTTCAGTTTTTTCTTTGTTCTTATACTCCAATGATGAGTGACGTCATTTTACCTATACATGTAGGCCAGAAATAGTTATGTTTGCTATGATGGTGCAGCTGTGCAAGGCTGAGCTCTGCCCACCATCTGCTAGTGGCGTCTGCAGGAACAGCACTGTTGCCTGGAGATTCCATGATGTCACAGTGGGCTTCTTTCATGTAGACAGATTATGTCTGCTCAGAGAATTTGTTTCCCACTTCAGTGCCTGCTATCCTACACGGGGTGTACTTATGGTAAGGTTTGTGCTGAGCACCTTGACAGCATCAGAGGAAATGGAAATGAGTTCCAAGACACTGCGTGTTTCTTTTTATTTTGGCATCAATACCAGTTACCTAAGCAACATTATTTTAATTACACTACCCACATTATGAAATCCACACCATATACAGCATAAGGGTCACTGTCCATGAGCCCCGTATTGCACTGTAGAAGCACGGCTCTTCTTTGCTGTTCCACCACCTTCCTAGTGCCCACACCCTGCCCACACATGTGTGCTACACGTAATGCCCCATTTTACCTCACTTTCCTCCCTTCCAAGCCATTCTCCTGTGTCACTTTCCCTTTGGTAACCGTTAGTCCTCTCTTCAGTTCATGGAAGCTGCTACTGTCTTGTTCCTTCACTATTTTTCTTTTTTTTTTAATTCTCCACAGTTGAGTGACATCAATTGCCACTTGACTTTCTCTTCGTGGCATATTTCACTCAGAAAAATACCCACAAGTTCCATGCATGTTGCTGTAAATGGTAAGATTTGTTTTCTTCATATGGCTGAATAATATTCTACATCACATATACTGATGGACGTTAAGCTTGGCTTTTGTCAATACTTCAGTGAGAAACATAGGGGTGCAATTTTCGTTTTTAAAATGGGCTGCTGCATTCTGCTTATATATTTATAGATTTGTTTTTTTATGTTTATTCATATATGCCTTTACTGATTCATTAATTATTCATCTAAAGTTACATGACAAACATTAATTTTACAAGACCCACACTATAACCAAGATCAACCCAGTTACTTCCCTGAAGTCACTGTCCATGAGCATAGTAAGATACTGTATATACCATCTCCCCCAATCCACATTAATAATGCTAATCGTTATGCCTACCTTCTCCCTGCTTTCATATCTAACAACGCCACTATCTTCCCCTTGGTAACTGTTACTCCAAACTCGTATTCTGTGAATCTGCTGATGTTTTGCTCCTTCAGTTTTATCTTGGCGCTTCGTCTCCACGCATGTGTTAAATCATTTGATACTTATTTTCTCTTCCTCACTTATTTCACTGAGCATAATATGCTCTAGCGCCTTCCATGTTGCAGCAAATGCTAGGATTTGTTTTCTTGTGATGGCTGAGTAATATTCCTTTCTGTATATGTACCACATCTTCTATACCCATTAATCTATTGATGTCCATTAAGCTCAGTTTCTTTGAATAGTACTCTGATTAACATAGGGATATATATATCTTTATTAGCTGGGCAGATTCATTGGTTTTATTGGATTCTTTAATTAATTTATTCTTTATTTACTTATTATTAATCTATACGTAAAAGTATAACATGAGATTTTCTAGACTCCAACTGTCTCGAAATTCTTCCCAATGCCCCACTGCAGTCACTTCCATCAACAGAGCAATGTACTGTCGATTCACTGCCTGTCTTTACTGTTTGGTTCAGCCCTCACCGTGCACCCACAAAAACATTATATGTGCTAATCATAATGCAACCTTTCTCTCCCCACTGTTATCCCTCCATTCTCCCATGTCCACATTATTCGTTTCTCCTTTGGTAATTGGTAGTTCATTCTTGGGCTCTGTGTGTCTGCCACTATTTTGCACCTTCAGTTCTTTCCTGCTTCTCTATCTGCACAGATTGGTCATATCATATGATACTTGTCCTCCTGTCTTATTTCATTGAAAATAAAACCAAATTCTTTCATCCATGTTGTCACAAATGGGAGGAATTGTTCTCTTCTTATGGGGGAAAGGCAATCAATTGTTTATATATACCACTTCTTCTTTATCCATTCATCTTCTGATGGAGATGGATCGGGTACTGTGAATTGTGCTGCGATAAACAAGGGGGTGCACATACCTTTTTTAAATTGGGCTACTGCATTCTATCTACTTATCTATACAACTTTGTTTTCCACTATATATCAATCATCTGACAATCTATCTTCTTGCTATCTCACATCTATCATAGTCATCATCTATCTGTATCATCTATCATCTATCTGCAACTGTAATCTCTGAACCCATCTATGAGTATTTCTTATTTCTCATTAATACACAATTACATGAGTAACATTGTTTACTACAACTTTCATGACCAAAATATCCCCACATATCCCATTGCATTCACTATCCTCCAGTGCAATAAAATAATGTAGAATCACTAGTCTTCTCTGTGACGTACCGTCCTGCACGTAAACCAACCAACACTATGTACACTTATTCAATTGCACCGTTTTTAACCCCCTGTCCTAATTATCCCTCCACTATAACACAACCGGCCCAGTCTCTTTCCTTTGGTAACCACTAGTCCATTCATCTCTACAGCGTGGCTTCTTCAGTTTGGTTATTTCACTTTTCTTCTATTTTTTATTACTCTACTAGTGAGTGTAAATCAGTTACCATGTTTCTGACACACCATCGCTTATTTCACTGCCCATAATTCTCTGCTATCTACATACATGCTGTTGTAAATGGTAGGATTTGTTTTCCTCATATGTCTGAATAATATCCCTCTCCTCATCTTCTCGTGGTTACTGAACTTTGCTACTATTAATGCTGTGGTTATAAACATAGGTGAGCACATGTCTTGTTTAAACTGTGCTGCTGTGTTCTGTTACTCTGTATTTATTTTATTGCATTTGTTCATTTAATAATATCTCATTAATGTACAATTACATTAATAAAATTATTTGTGCTAGAACCTGCCAATCACAAAGAAACCCAGGAATCGCAATTACAATCACACACCGTGAGCACAGTAAGATACTGTAGAATCACTACCTGTGTTCCCCGTTTTGTACAGTAATCCCCGTAATGCCCACCCACGCTCTTCTTGGAAATCATATAGCACACTTTGTTTACTCCGCCCTCCGCCTCCAATCCCTCCTATCCAAAGCATACCCTTTCCCTATGTAAACTCCTAGTCCAACATTCAGTTCTGTGAATATGCTGATGTTATGCTTCTTCAGTTTTTCTTGGTTCTACATCTCTACAAATGGGTCAAATCATTTGACCCTTGTCTTCCTTCACCTCTTATTTCATGAGTAAAATGCAATCCAGATCCTTCCGACTTGTTGCAAATGTTAGGACGTTTTTTTCTTCTTATGACTGATTAATATGCAACTGTCGAAATGTACCAAAAGACGTTTACACATTAATCTACTGATGGACACTTACCTGGGCTTCGATGAATAGTGCTGATAAACCCTTGGATGTATATGCATTTTAAATTCGGCTTCTGAAATGGATTTTTTGAGAGTTTATTATTGATTTGTTGATTTACCATTAATCTACAATTACATGTGTAACGTATTTACTAGACGCCCTTTACTACGTTCCACCCAATCCCACCCTGCAGTCAATTCCATCACCAGAGCAATGTACCGTAGAATCGCTAATTGTCTTCTCTGCTGGTCGGCACACCACGTGCACCCATTCCCACCTTTTACATGCTAACGGAAATGCACACTTTCTTCCCCACCTCCTTTCCCCTCCATTCCCAACCATCCATCTCTGTCTCTTTCCCTTTGGTAACTGTGAATCTGTTCTTGTCTTCTGTGACACTGCTGTTTTTCTCCTTCAGTTTTTTCTTTGTTCTTATACTCCAATGATAAGTGACGTCATTTTACCTATACATGTAGGCCAGAAATAGTTATGTTTGCTATGATGGTGCAGCTGTGCAAGGCTGAGCTCTGCCCACCATCTGCTAGTGGCGTCTGCAGGAACAGCACTGTTGCCTGGAGATTCCATGATGTCACAGTGGGCTTCTTTCATGTAGACAGATTATGTCTGCTCAGAGAATTTGTTTCCCACTTCAGTGCCTGCTATCCTACACGGGGTGTACTTATGGTAAGGTTTGTGCTGAGCACCTTGACAGCATCAGAGGAAATGGAAATGAGTTCCAAGACACTGCGTGTTTCTTTTTATTTTGACATCAATACCAGTTACCTAAGCAACATTATTTTAATTACACTACCCACATTATGAAATCCACACCATATACAGCATAAGGGTCACTGTGCATGAGCCCTGTATTGCACTGTATAAGCACGGCTCTTCTTTGCTGTTCCACCGCCTTCCTAGTGCCCACACCCTGCCCTCACATGTGTGCTACACGTAATGCCCCATTTTACCTCACTTTCCTCCCTTCCAAGCCATTCCCCTGTGTCACTTTCCCTTTGGTAACCGTTAGTCCTCTCTTCAGTTCATGGAAGCTGCTACTGTCTTGTTCCTTCACTATTTTTCTGTTTTTTTAATTCTCCACAGTTGAGTGACATCAATTGCCACTTGACTTTCTCTTCGTGGCATATTTCACTCAGAAAAATACCCACAAGTTCCATGCATGTTGCTGTAAATGGTAAGATTTGTTTTCTTCATATGGCTGAATAATATTCTACATCACATATACTGATGGACGTTAAGCTTGGCTTTTGTCAATACTTCAGTGAGAAACATAGGGGTGCAATTTTCGTTTTTAAAATGGGCTGCTGCATTCTGCTTATATATTTATAGATTTGTTTTTTTATGTTTATTCATATATGCCTTTACTGATTCATTAATTATTCATCTAAAGTTACATGACAAACATTAATTTTACAAGACCCACACTATAACCAAGATCAACCCAGTTACTTCCCTGAAGTCACTGTCCATGAGCATAGTAAGATACTGTATATACCATCTCCCCCAATCCACATTAATAATGCTAATCGTTATGCCTACCTTCTCCCTGCTTTCATATCTAACAACGCCACTATCTTCCCCTTGGTAACTGTTACTCCAAACTCGTATTCTGTGAATCTGCTGATGTTTTGCTCCTTCAGTTTTATCTTGGCGCTTCGTCTCCACGCATGTGTTAAATCATTTGATACTTATTTTCTCTTCCTCACTTATTTCACTGAGCATAATATGCTCTAGCGCCTTCCATGTTGCAGCAAATGCTAGGATTTGTTTTCTTGTGATGGCTGAGTAATATTCCTTTCTGTATATGTACCACATCTTCTATACCCATTAATCTATTGATGTCCATTAAGCTCAGTTTCTTTGAATAGTACTCTGATTAACATAGGGATATATATATCTTTATTAGCTGGGCAGATTCATTGGTTTTATTGGATTCTTTAATTAATTTATTCTTTATTTACTTATTATTAATCTATACGTAAAAGTATAACATGAGATTTTCTAGACTCCAACTGTCTCGAAATTCTTCCCAATGCCCCACTGCAGTCACTTCCATCAACAGAGCAATGTACTGTCGATTCACTGCCTGTCTTTACTGTTTGGTTCAGCCCTCACCGTGCACCCACAAAAACATTATATGTGCTAATCATAATGCAACCTTTCTCTCCCCACTGTTATCCCTCCATTCTCCCATGTCCACATTAGTCGTTTCTCCTTTGGTAATTGGTAGTTCATTCTTGGGCTCTGTGTGTCTGCCACTATTTTGCACCTTCAGTTCTTTCCTGCTTCTCTATCTGCACAGATTGGTCATATCATATGATACTTGTCCTCCTGTCTTATTTCATTGAAAATAAAACCAAATTCTTTCATCCATGTTGTCACAAATGGGAGGAATTGTTCTCTTCTTATGGGGGAAAGGCAATCAATTGTTTATATATACCACTTCTTCTTTATCCATTCATCTTCTGATGGAGATGGATCGGGTACTGTGAATTGTGCTGCGATAAACAAGGGGGTGCACATACCTTTTTTAAATTGGGCTACTGCATTCTATCTACTTATCTATACAACTTTGTTTTCCACTATATATCAATCATCTGACAATCTATCTTCTTGCTATCTCACATCTATCATAGTCATCATCTATCTCTATCATCTATCATCTATCTGCAACTGTAATCTCTGAACCCATCTATGAGTATTTCTTATTTCTCATTAATACACAATTACATGAGTAACATTGTTTACTACAACTTTCATGACCAAAATATCCCCACATATCCCATTGCATTCACTATCCTCCAGTGCAATAAAATAATGTAGAATCACTAGTCTTCTCTGTGACGTACCGTCCTGCACGTAAACCAACCAACACTATGTACACTTATTCAATTGCACCGTTTTTAACCCCCTGTCCTAATTATCCCTCCACTATAACACAACCGGCCCAGTCTCTTTCCTTTGGTAACCACTAGTCCATTCATCTCTACAGCGTGGCTTCTTCAGTTTGGTTATTTCACTTTTCTTCTATTTTTTATTACTCTACTAGTGAGTGTAAATCAGTTACCATGTTTCTGACACACCATCGCTTATTTCACTGCCCATAATTCTCTGCTATCTACATACATGCTGTTGTAAATGGTAGGATTTGTTTTCCTCATATGTCTGAATAATATCCCTCTCCTCATCTTCTCGTGGTTACTGAACTTTGCTACTATTAATGCTGTGGTTATAAACATAGGTGAGCACATGTCTTGTTTAAACTGTGCTGCTGTGTTCTGTTACTCTGTATTTATTTTATTGCATTTGTTCATTTAATAATATCTCATTAATGTACAATTACATTAATAAAATTATTTGTGCTAGAACCTGCCAATCACAAAGAAACCCAGGAATCGCAATTACAATCACACACCGTGAGCACAGTAAGATACTGTAGAATCACTACCTGTGTTCCCCGTTTTGTACAGTAATCCCCGTAATGCCCACCCACGCTCTTCTTGGAAATCATATAGCACACTTTGTTTACTCCGCCCTCCGCCTCCAATCCCTCCTATCCAAAGCATACCCTTTCCCTATGTAAACTCCTAGTCCAACATTCAGTTCTGTGAATATGCTGATGTTATGCTTCTTCAGTTTTTCTTGGTTCTACATCTCTACAGATGGGTCAAATCATTTGACCCTTGTCTTCCTTCACCTCTTATTTCATGAGTAAAATGCAATCCAGATCCTTCCGACTTGTTGCAAATGTTAGGACGTTTTTTTCTTCTTATGACTGATTAATATGCAACTGTCGAAATGTACCAAAAGACGTTTACACATTAATCTACTGATGGACACTTACCTGGGCTTCGATGAATAGTGCTGATAAACCCTTGGATGTATATGCATTTTAAATTCGGCTTCTGAAATGGATTTTTTGAGAGTTTATTATTGATTTGTTGATTTACCATTAATCTACAATTACATGTGTAACGTATTTACTAGACGCCCTTTACTACGTTCCACCCAATCCCACCCTGCAGTCAATTCCATCACCAGAGCAATGTACCGTAGAATCGCTAATTGTCTTCTCTGCTGGTCGGCACACCACGTGCACCCATTCCCACCTTTTACATGCTAACGGAAATGCACACTTTCTTCCCCACCTCCTTTCCCCTCCATTCCCAACCATCCATCTCTGTCTCTTTCCCTTTGGTAACTGTGAATCTGTTCTTGTCTTCTGTGACACTGCTGTTTTTCTCCTTCAGTTTTTTCTTTGTTCTTATACTCCAATGATAAGTGACGTCATTTTACCTATACATGTAGGCCAGAAATAGTTATGTTTGCTATGATGGTGCAGCTGTGCAAGGCTGAGCTCTGCCCACCATCTGCTAGTGGCGTCTGCAGGAACAGCACTGTTGCCTGGAGATTCCATGATGTCACAGTGGGCTTCTTTCATGTAGACAGATTATGTCTGCTCAGAGAATTTGTTTCCCACTTCAGTGCCTGCTATCCTACACGGGGTGTACTTATGGTAAGGTTTGTGCTGAGCACCTTGACAGCATCAGAGGAAATGGAAATGAGTTCCAAGACACTGCGTGTTTCTTTTTATTTTGACATCAATACCAGTTACCTAAGCAACATTATTTTAATTACACTACCCACATTATGAAATCCACACCATATACAGCATAAGGGTCACTGTGCATGAGCCCCGTATTGCACTGTATAAGCACGGCTCTTCTTTGCTGTTCCACCGCCTTCCTAGTGCCCACACCCTGCCCTCACATGTGTGCTACACGTAATGCCCCATTTTACCTCACTTTCCTCCCTTCCAAGCCATTCCCCTGTGTCACTTTCCCTTTGGTAACCGTTAGTCCTCTCTTCAGTTCATGGAAGCTGCTACTGTCTTGTTCCTTCACTATTTTTCTGTTTTTTTAATTCTCCACAGTTGAGTGACATCAATTGCCACTTGACTTTCTCTTCGTGGCTTATTTCACTCAGAACAATACCCACAAGTTCCATGCATGTTGCTGTAAATGGTAAGATTTGTTTTCTTCATATGGCTGAATAATATTCTACATCTCATATACTGATGGACGTTAAGCTTGGCTTTTGTCAATACTTCAGTGAGGAACATAGGGGTGCAATTTTCGTTTATAAAATCGGCTGCTGCATTCTGCTTATATATTTATAGATTTGTTTTTTTATGTTTATTCATATATGCCTTTACTGATTCATTAATTAATAATCTAAAATTACAGGACAAACATTAATTTTACAAGACCCACACTATAACCAAGATCAACCCAGTTACTTCCCTGAAGTCACTGTCAATGAGCATAGTAAGATACTGTATATACCGTCTCCCCGAATCCACATTAATAATGCTAATCGTTATGCCTACCTTCTCCTTGCTTTCATATCTAACAACGCCTCTATCTTCCCCTTGGTAACTGTTACTCCAAACTCGTATTCTGTGAATCTGCTGATGTTTTGCTTCTTCAGTTTTATCTTGGCGCTTCGTCTCCACGCATGTGTTAAATCATTTGATACTTATTTTCTCTTCCTCACTTATTTCACTGAGCATAATATGCTCTAGCGCCATCCATGTTGCAGCAAATGCTAGGATTTGTTTTCTTGTTATGGCTGAGTAATATTCCTTTCTGTAGATGTACCACATCTTCTATACCCATTAATCTATTCATGCCCATTAAGCTCGGTTTTTTTGAATAGTACTCTGATTAACATAGGGATATATATATCTTTATTAGCTGGGCAGATTCATTGGTTTTATTGGATTCTTTAATTAATTTATTCTTTATTTACTTATTATTAATATCTACGTAAAAGTATAACATGAGATTTTCTAGACTCCAACTGTCTCGAAATTCTTCCCAATGCCCCACTGCAGTCACTTCCATCAACAGTGCTATGTACTGTCGATTCACTGCCTGTCTTCATTGTTTGGTTCAGCCCTCACCGTGCACCCACAAAAACATTATATGTGCTAATCATAATGCAACCTTTCTCTCCCCACTGTTATCCCTCCATTCTCCCATGTCCACATTAGTCGTTTCTCATTTGGTAATTGGTAGTTCATTCTTGGGCTCTGTGTGTCTGCCACTATTTTGCACATTCAGTTCTTTCCTGCTTCTCTATCTGCACAGATTGGTCATATCATATGATACTTGTCCTCCAATCTTATTTCATTGAAAATAAAACCAAATTCTTTCATCCATGTTGTCACAAATGGGAGGAATTGTTCTCTTCTTATGGGGGAAAGGCAATCAATTGTTTATATATACCACTTCTTCTTTATCCATTCATCTTCTGATGGAGATGGATCGGTTACTGTGAATTGTGCTGCGATAAACAAGGGGGTGCACATACCTTTTTTAAATTGGGCTACTGCATTCTATCTACTTATCTATACAACTTTGTTTTCCACTATATATCTATCATCTGACAATCTATCTTCTTGCTATCTCACATCTATCATAGTCATCATCTATCTCTATCATCTATCATCTATCTGCAACTGTAATCTCTGAACCCATCTATGAGTATTTCTTATTTCTCATTAATACACAATTACATGAGTAACATTGTTTACTACAACTTCCATCACCAAAATATCCCCACATATCCCATTGCATTCACTATCCTCCAGTGCAATAAAATAATGTAGAATCACTTGTCTTCCCTGTGACGTACCGTCCTCCACGTAACCCAACCAACACTATGTACACTTATTCAATTGCACCGTTTTTAACCCGCTGTCCTACTTATCCCTCCACTATAACACAACCGGCCCAGTCTCTTTCCTTTGGTAACCACTATTCCATTCATCTCTTCAGCGTGGCTTCTTCAGTTTGGTTATTTCACTTTTCTTCTATTTTTTATTACTCTGCTATTGAGTGAAATCAGTTACCATGTTTCTGACACTCCATCGCTTATTTCACTGACCATAATTCTCTGCTATCTACATACATGTTGTTGTAAATGGTAGGATTTGTTTTCCTCATATGGCTGAATAATATCCCTCTCCTCATCTTCTCGTGGTTACTGAACTTTGCTACTATTAATGCTGTGGTTATAAACATAGGTGAGCACATGTCTTGTTTAAACTGTGCTGCTGTATTCTGTTACTCTGTATTTATTTTATTGCATTTGTTCATTTAATAATATCTCATTAATGTACAATTACATTAATAAAATTATTTGTGCTAGGACCTGCCAATCACAAAGAAACCCAGGATTCGCAATTACAATCACACACCGTGAGCACAGTAAGATACTGTAGAATCACTACCTGTGTTCCCCGTTTTGTACAGCAATCCCCGTAATTCCCACCCATGCTATTCTTGGAAATCATATAGCACACTTTGTTTACTCCGCCCTCCGCCTCCAATCCCTCCTATTCAAAGCATACCCTTTCACTATGTAAAGTCCTAGACCAACATTCAGTTCTGTGAATATGCTGATGTTATGCTTCTTCAGTTTTTCTTGTTTCTACATCTCTACAGATGGGTCAAATCATTTGACCTTTGTCTTCCTTCACCTCTTATTTCATGAGTAAAATGCAATCCAGATCCTTCCGACTTGTTGCAAATGTTAGGACTTTTTTTTTCTTCTTATGACTGATTAATATGCAACTGTCGAAATGTAACAAAAGACGTTTACACATTAATCTACTGATGGACACTTACCTGGGCTTCGATGAATAGTGCTGATAAACCCTTGGATGTATATGCATTTTAAATTCGGCTTCTGAAATGGATTTTTTGAGATTTTATTATTGATTTGTTGATTTACCATTAATCTACAATTACATGTGTAACGTATTTACTAGACGCCCTTTACTACGTTCCACCCAATACCCCCCTTCAGTCAATTCCATCACCAGAGCAATGTACCGTAGAATCGCTAATTGTCTTCTCTGCTGGTCGGCACACCACGTGCACCCATTCCCACCTTATACATGCTAACGGAAATGCACACTTTCTTCCCCACCTCCTTTCCCCTCCTTTCCCAACCATCCATCTCTGTCTCTTTCCCTTTGGTAACTGTGAATCTGTTCTTGTCTTCTGTGACACTGCTGTTTTTCTCCTTCAGTTTTTTCTTTGTTCTTATACTCCAATGATAAGTGACGTCATTTTACCTATACATGTAGGCCAGAAATAGTTATGTTTGCTATGATGGTGCAGCTGTGCAAGGCTGAGCTCTGCCCACCATCTGCTAGTGGCGTCTGCAGGAACAGCACTGTTGCCTGGAGATTCCATTATGTCACAGTGGGCTTCTTTCATGTAGACAGATTATGTCTGCTCAGAGAATTTGTTTCCCACTTCAGTTCCTGCTATCCTACACGGGGTGTACTTATGGTAAGGTTTGTGCTGAGCACCTTGACAGCATCAGAGGAAATGGAAATGAGTTCCAAGACACTGCGTGTTTCTTTTTATTTTGGCATCAATACCAGTTACCTAAGCAACATTATTTTAATTAGACTACCCACATTATGAAATCCACACCATATACAGCATAAGGGTCACTGTCCATGAGCCCCGTATTGCACTGTAGAAGCACGACTCTTCTTTGCTGTTCCACCACCTTCCTAGTGCCCACACCCTGCCCACACATGTGTGCTACACGTAATGCCCCATTTTACCTCACTTTCCTCCCTTCCAAGCCATTCCCCTGTGTCACTTTCCCTTTGGTAACCGTTAGTCCTCTCTTCAGTTCATGGAAGCTGCTACTGTCTTGTTCCTTCACTGTTTTTCTGTTTTTTTAATTCTCCACAGTTGAGTGACATCAAATGCCACTTGACTTTCTCTTCGTGGCTTATTTCACTCAGAACAATACCCAGAAGTTCCGTGCATGTTGCTGTAAATGGTAAGATTTGTTTTCTTCATATGGCTGAATAATATTCTACATCTCATATACTGATGGACGTTAAGCTTGGCTTTTGTCAATACTTCAGTGATAAACATAGGGGTGCAATTTTCGTTTATAAAATGGGCTTCTTCATTCTGCTTATATATTTATAGATTTGTTTTTTTAAGTTTATTCATATATGCCTTTTCTGATTCATTAATTATTAATCTAAAATTACATGACAAACATTAATTTTACAAGACCCACACTATAACCAAGATCAACCCAGTTACTTCCCTGAAGTCACTGTCCATGAGCATAGTAAGATACTGTATATACCATCTCCCCCAATCCACATTAATAATGCTAATCGTTATGCCTACCTTCTCCTTGCTTTCATATCTAACAACGCCACTATCTTCCCCTTGGTAACTGTTACTCCAAACTCGTATTCTGTAAATCTGCTGATGTTTTGCTCCTTCAGTTTTATCTTGGCGCTTCGTCTCCACGCATGTGTTAAATCATTTGATACTTATTTTCTCTTCCTCTCTTATTTCACTGAGCATAATATGCTCTAGCGCCATCCATGTTGCAGCAAATGCTAGGATTTGTTTTCTTGTGATGGCTGAGTAATATTCCTTTCTGTATATGTACCACATCTTCTATACCCATTAATCTATTGATGTCCATTAAGCTCGGTTTCTTTGAATAGTACTCTGATTAACATAGGGATATATATATCTTTATTAGCTGGGCAGATTCATTGGTTTTATTGGATTCTTTAATTAATTTATTCTTTATTTACTTATTATTAATCTATACGTAAAAGTATAACATGAGATTTTCTAGACTCCAACTGTCTCGAAATTCTTCCCAATGCCCCACTGCAGTCACTTCCATCAACAGAGCAATGTACTGTCGATTCACTGCCTGTCTTCACTGTTTGGTTCAGCCCTCACCGTGCACCCACAAAAACATTATATGTGCTAATCATAATGCAACCTTTCTCTCCCCACTGTTATCCCTCCATTCTCCCATGTCCACATTAGTCGTTTCCCCTTTGGTAACTGGTAGTTCATTCTTGGGCTCTGTGTGTCTGCCACTATTTTGCACCTTCAGTTCTTTCCTGCTTCTCTATCTGCACAGATTGGTCATATCATATGATACTTGTCCTCCTGTCTTATTTCATTGAAAATAAAACCAAATTCTTTCATCCATGTTGTCACAAATGGGAGGAATTGTTCTCTTCGTATGGGTTAAAGGCAATGAATTGTTTATATATACCACTTCTTCTTTATCCATTCATCTTCTGATGGAGATGGATCGGGTACTGTGAATTGTGCTGCGATAAACAAGGGGGTGCACATACCTTTTTTAAATTGGGCTACTGCATTCTATCTACTTATCTATACAACTTTGTTTTCCACTATATATCTATCACCTGACAATCTATCTTCTTGCTATCTCACATCTATCATAGTCATCATCTATCTCTATCATCTATCATCTATCTGCAACTGTAATCTCTGAACCCATCTAGGAGTATTTCTTTTTTCTCATTAATACACAATTACATGTGTAACATTGTTTACTACAACTTCCATCACCAAAATATCCCCACATATCCCATTGCATTCGCTATCCTCCAGTGCAGTAAAATAATGTAGATTCACTAGTCTTCTCTGTGACGTACCGTCCTCCACGTAACCCAACCAACACTATGTACACTTATTCAATTGCACCGTTTTTAACCCCCTGTCCTACTTATCCCTCCACTATAACACAACCGGCCCAGTCTCTTTCCTTTGGTAACCACTAGTCCATTCATCTCCTCAGCGTGGCTTCTTCAGTTTGGTTATTTCACTTTTCTTCTATTTTTTATTACTCTGCTATTGAGTGAAATCAGTTACCATGTTTCTGACACTCCATCGCTTATTTCACTGACCATAATTCTCTGCTATCTACATACATGTTGTTGTAAATGGTAGGATTTGTTTTCCTCATATGGCTGAATAATATCCCTATCCTCATCTTCTCGTGGTTACTGAACTTTGCTACTATTAATGCTGTGGTTATAAACATAGGTGAGCACATGTCTTGTTTAAACTGTGCTGCTGTATTCTGTTACACTGTATTTATTTTATTGCATTTGTTCACTTAATAATATCTCATTAATGTACAATTACATTAATATAATTATTTGTGCTAGAACCTGCCAATCACAGAGAAACCCAGGATTCGCAATTACAATCACACACCGTGAGCACAGTAAGATACTGTAGAATCACTACCTGTGTTCCCCGTTTTGTACAGCAATCCCCGTAATGCCCACCCACGCTATTCTTGGAAATCATATAGCACACTTTTTTTAATCCGCCCTCCGCCACCAATCCCTCCTATCCAAAGCATACCCTTTCCCTATGTAAACTCCTAGTCCAACATTCAGTTCTGTGAATATGCTGATGTTATGCTTCTTCAGTTTTTCTTGGTTCTACATCTCTACAGATGGGTCAAATCATTTGACCTTTGTCTTCCTTCACCTCTTATTTCATGAGTAAAATGCAATCCAGATCCTTCCGACTTGTTGCAAATGTTAGGACTTTTCTTTCTTCTTATGACTGATTAATATGCAACTGCCGAAATGTACCACAACATGTTTACACATTAATCTACTGATGGACACTTACCTGGGCTTCGATGAATAGTGCTGATAAACCCTTGGATGTATATGCATTTTAAATTCGGCTTCTGAAATGGATTTTTTGAGAGTTTATTATTGATTTGTTGATTTACTATTCATCTACAATTACATGTGTAACGTATTTACTAGACGACATTTACAACGTTCCACCCAATCCCCCACGGCAGTCAATTCAATCACCAGATCAATGTACCGTAGAATCGCTAATTGTCTTCTCTGCTGGTCGGCACACCACGTGCACCCATTCCCACCTAATACATGCTAACGGAAATGCACACTTTCTTCCCCACCTCCTTTCCCCTCCATTCCCAACCATCCATCTCTGTCTCTTTCCCTTTGGTAACTGTGAATCTGTTCTTGTCTTCTGTGACACTGCTGTTTTTCTCCATCAGTTTTTTCTTTGTTCTTATACTCCAATGATGAGTGACGTCATTTTACCTAAACATGTAGGCCAGAAATAGTTATGTTTGCTATGATGGTGCAGCTGTGCAAGGCTGAGCTCTGCCCACCATCTGCTAGTGGCGTCTGCAGGAACAGCACTGTTTCCTCTAGATTCCATGATGTCACAGTGGGCTTCTTTCATGTAGACAGATTATGTCTGCTCAGAGAATTTGTTTCCCACTTCAGTGCCTGCTATCCTACACGGGGTGTACTTTTGGTAAGGTTTGTGCTGAGCACCTTGACAGCATCAGAGGAAATGGAAATGAGTTCCAAGACACTGCGTGTTTCTTTTTATTTTGGCATCAATACCAGTTACCTAAGCAACATTATTTTAATTAGACTACCCACATTATGAAATCCACACCATATACAGCATAAGGGTCACTGTCCATGAGCCCCATATTGCACTGTAGAAGCACGGCTCTTCTTTGCTGTTCCACCACCTTCCTAGTGCCCACACCCTGCCCACACATGTGTGCTACACGTAATGCCCAATTTTACCTCACTTTCCTCCCTTCCAAGCCATTACCCTGTGTCACTTTCCCTTTGGTAACCGTTAGTCCTCTCTTCAGTTCATGAAATCTGCTACTGTCTTGTTCCTTCACTGTTTTTCTGTTTTTTTAATTCTCCACAGTTGAGTGACATCAATTGCCACTTGACTTTCTCTTCGTGGCTTATTTCACTCAGAACAATACCCAGAAGTTCCATGCATGTTGCTGTAAATGGTAAGATTTGTTTTCTTCATGTGGCTGAATAATATTCTACATCTCATATATGATGGACGTTAAGCTTGGCTTTTGTCAATACTTCAGTGATAAACATAGGGGTGCAATTTTCGTTTATAAAATGGGCTTCTTCATTCTGCTTATATATTTATAGATTTGTTTTTTTATGTTTATTCATATATGCCTTTTCTGATTCATTAATTATTAATCTAAAATTACATGACAAACATTAATTTTACAAGACCCACACTATAACCAAGATCAACCCAGTTACTTCCCTGAAGTCACTGTCCATGAGCATAGTAAGATACTGTATATACCATCTCCCCCAATCCACATTAATAATGCTAATCGTTATGCCTACCTTCTCCTTGCTTTCATATCTAACAACGCCACTATCATCCCCTTGGTAACTGTTACTCCAAGCTCGTATTCTGTGAATCTGCTGATGTTTTGCTCCTTCAGTTTTATCTTGGCGCTTCGTCTCCACGCATGTGTTAAATCATTTGATACTTATTTTCTCTTCCTCACTTATTTCACTGAGCATAATATGCTCTAGCGCCATCCATGTTGCAGCAAATGCTAGGATTTGTTTTCTTGTGATGGCTGAGTAATATTCCTTTCTGTATATGTACCACATCTTCTATACCCATTAATCTATTGATGTCCATTAAGCTCGGTTTCTTTGAATAGTACTCTGATTAACATAGGGATATATATATCTTTATTAGCTGGGCAGATTCATTGGTTTTATTGGATTCTTTAATTAATTTATTCTTTATTTACTTATTATTAATCTATAATTAAAAGTATAACATGAGATTTTCTAGACTCCAACTTTCTCGAAATTCTTCCCAATGCCCCACTGCAGTCACTTCCATCAACAGAGCTATGTACTGTCGATTCACTGCCTGTCTTCACTGTTTGGTTCAGGCCTCACCGTGCACCCACAAAAACATTATATGTGCTAATCATAATGCAACCTTTCTCTCCCCACTGTTATCCCTCCATTCTCCCATGTCCACATTAGTCGTTTCCCCTTTGGTAACTGGTAGTTCATTCTTGGGCTCTGTGTGTCTGCCACTATTTTGCACCTTCAGTTCTTTCCTGCTTCTCTATCTGCACAGATTGGTCATATCATATGATACTTGTCCTCCTGTCTTATTTCATTGAAAATAAAACCAAATTCTTTCATCCATGTTGTCACAAATGGGAGGAATTGTTCTCTTCGTATGGGTTAAAGGCAATGAATTGTTTATATATACCACTTCTTCTTTATCCATTCATCTTCTGATGGAGAAGGATCGGGTACTGTGAATTGTGCTGCGATAAACAAGGGGGTGCACATACCTTTTTTAAATTGGGCTACTGCATTCTATCTACTTATCTATACAACTTTGTTTTCCACTATATATCTATCACCTGACAATCTATCTTCTTGCTATCTCACATCTATCATAGTCATCATCTATCTCTATCATCTATCATCTATCTGCAACTGTAATCTCTGAACCCATCTATGAGTATTTCTTATTTCTCATTAATACACAATTACATGCGTAACATTGTTTACTACAACTTCCATCACCAAAATATCCCCACATATCCCATTGCATTCACTATCCTCCAGTGCAATAAAATAATGTAGAATCACTAGTCTTCTCTGTGACGTACCGTCCTCCACGTAACCCAACCAACACTATGTACACTTATTCAATTGCACCGTTTTTAACCCCCTGTCCTACTTATCCCTCCACTATAACACAACCGGCCCAGTCTCTTTAATTTGGTAACCACTAGTCCATTCATCTCCTCAGCGTGGCTTCTTCAGTTTGGTTATTTCACTTTTCTTCTATTTTTTATTACTCTGCTAGTGAGTGAAATCAGTTACCATGTTTCTGACACCCATCGCTTACTTCACTGACCATAATTCTCTGCTATCTACATACATGTTGTTGTAAATGGTAGGATTTGTTTTCCTCATATGGCTGAATAATATCCCTCTCCTCATCTTCTTGTGGTTACTGAACTTTGCTACTATTAATGCTGTGGTTATAAACATAGGTGAGCACATGTCTTGTTTAAACTGTGCTGCTGTGTTCTGTTACTCTGTATTTAGTTTATTGCATTTGTTCATTTAATAATATCTCATTAATGTACAATTACATTAATAAAATTATTTGTGCTGGAACCGGCCAATCACAAAAAAACCCAGGATTTGCAATTACAATCACACACCGTGAGCACAGTAAGATACTGTAGAATCACTACCTGTGTTCCCCGTTTTGTACAGCAATCCCCGTAATGCCCACCCACGTTATTCTTGGAAATCATATAGCACACTTTGTTTACTCCGTCCTCCGCCTCCAATCCCTCCTATCCAAAGCATAACCTTTCCCTATGTAAACTCCTAGTCCAACATTCAGTTCTGTGAATATGCTGATGTTATGCTTCTTCAGTTTTTCTTGGTTCTACATCTCTACAGATGGGTCAAATCATTTGACCCTTGTCTTCCTTCACCTCTTATTTCATGAGTAAAATGCAATCCAGATCCTTCCGACTTGTTGCAAATGTTAGGACTTTTTTTTCTTCTTATGACTGATTAATATGCAACTGTCGAAATGTACCACAACATGTTTACACATTAATCTACTGATGGACACTTACCTGGGCTTCGATGAATAGTGCTGATAAACCCTTGGATGTATATGCATTTTAAATTCGGCTTCTGAAATGGATTTTTTGAGAGTTTATTATTGATTTGTTGATTTACCATTAATCTACAATTACATGTGTAACGTATTTACTAGACGACCTTTACTACGTTCCACCCAATCCCCCCCTGCAGTCAATTCAATCATCAGATCAATGTAACGTAGAATCGCTAATTGTCTTCTCTGCTGGTCGGCACACCACGTGCACCCATTCCCACCTTATACATGCTAACGGAAATGCACACTTTCTTCCCCACCTCCTTTCCCCTCCATTCCCAACCATCCATCTCTGTCTCTTTCCCTTTGGTAACTGTGAATCTGTTCTTGTCTTCTGTGACACTGCTGTTTTTCTCCTTCAGTTTTTTCTTTGTTCTTATACTCCAATGATGAGTGACGTCATTTTACCTAAACATGTAGGCCAGAAATAGTTATGTTTGCTATGATGGTGCAGCTGTGCAAGGCTGAGCTCTGCCCACCATCTGCTAGTGGCGTTTGCAGGAACAGCACTGTTGCCTGGAGATTCCATGATGTCACAGTGGGCTTCTTTCATGTAGACAGATTATGTCTGCTCAGAGAATTTGTTTCCCACTTCAGTGCCTGCTATCCTACACGGGGTGTACTTATGGTAAGGTTTGTGCTGAGCACCTTGACAGCATCAGAGGAAATGGAAATGAGTTCCAAGACACTGCGTGTTTCTTTTTATTTTGGCATCAATACCAGTTACCTAAGCAACATTATTTTAATTAGACTACCCACATTATGAAATCCACACCATATACAGCATAAGGGTCACTGTCCATGAGCCCCGTATTGCACTGTAGAAGCACGGCTCTTCTTTGCTGTTCCACTACCTTCCTAGTGCCCACACCCTGCCCACACATGTGGGCTACACGTAATGCCCCATTTTACCTCACTTTCCTCCCTTCCAAGCCATTCCCCTGTGTCACTTTCCCTTTGGTAACCGTTAGTCCTCTCTTCAGTTCATGGAAGCTGCTACTGTCTTGTTCCTTCACTATTTTTCTTTTTTTTAAATTCTCCACAGTTGAGTGACATCAATTGCTACTTGACTTTCTCTTCGTGGCTAATTTCACTCAGAACAATACCCACAAGTTCCATGCATGTTGCAGTAAATGGTAAGATTTGTTTTCCTCATTTGGCTGAATAATATTCTACATCTCATATACTGATGGACGTTAAGCTTGGCTTTTGTCAATACTTCAGTGAGAAACATTGGGGTGCAATTTTCGTTTTTAAAATGGGCTGCTGCATTCTGCTTATATATTTATAGATTTGTTTTTTTATGTTTATTCATATATGCCTTTACTGATTCATTAATTATTAATCTAAAATTACATGACAAACATTAGTTTTACAGGACCAACACTATAACCAAGATCAACCCAGTTACTTCCCTGAAGTCACTGTCCATGAGCATAGTAAGATACTGTATATACAATCTCCCCCAATCCACATTAATAATGCTAATAGTTATGCCTACCTCATCCTAGATTTCATATCTAACAAAGCCACTATCTTCCCCTTGGTAACTGTTACTCCAAACTCGTGTTCTGTGAGTCTGCTGATGTTTTGCTCCTTCAGTTTTATCTTGGCGCTTCGTCTCCACGCATGTGTTAAATCATTTGATACTTATTTTCTCTTCCTCACTTATTTCACTGAGCATAATATGCTCTAGCGCCATCCATGTTGCAGCAAATGCTGGGATTTGTTTTCTTGTGACGGCTCTGTAATATTCCTTTCTGTATATGTACCACAACTTCTATACCCATTAATCTATTGATGTCCATTAAGCTCGGTTTCTTTGAATAGTACTCTGATTAACATAGGGATACATATATCTTTATTAGCTGGGCAGATTCATTGGTTTTATTGGATTCTTTAATTAATTTATTCTTTATTTACTTATTATTAATCTATACGTAAAAGTATAACATGAGATTTTCTAGACTCCAACTCTCTCGAAATTCTTCCCAATGCCCCACTGCAGTCACTTCCATCAACAGAGCAATATACTGTCGATTCACTGCCTGTCTTCACTGTTTGGTTCAGCCCTCACCGTGCACCCACAAAAACATTATATGTGCTAATCATAATGCAACCTTTCTCTCCCCACTGTAATCCCTCCATTCTCCCATGTCCACATTAGTCGTGTTCCCTTTGGTAACTGGTAGTTCATTCTTGGGCTCTGTGTGTCTGCCACTATTTTGCACCTTCAGTTCTTTCCTGCTTCTCTATCTGCACAGATTGGTCATATCATATGATACTTGTCCTCCTGTCTTATTTCATTGAAAATAAAACCAAATTCTTTCATCCATGTTGTCACAAATGGGAGGAATTGTTCTCTTCTTATGGGTGAAAGGCAATGAATTGTTTATATATACCACTTCTTCTTTATCCATTCATCTTCTGATGGAGATGGATCGGGTACTTTGAATTGTGCTGCGATAAACAAGGGGGTGCACACACCTTTTTTAAATTGGGCTATTGCATTCTATCTACTTATCTATACAACTTTGTTTTCCACTATATATCTATCATCTGACAATCTATCTTCTTGCTATCTCACATCTATCATAGTCATCATCTATCTCTATCATCTATCATCTATCTGCAACTGTAATCTCTGAACCCATCTAGGAGTATTTCTTATTTCTCATTAATACACAATTACATGAGTAACATTGTTTACTATAACTTCCATCACCAAAATATCCCCACATATCCCATTGCATTCACTATCCTCCAGTGAAGTAAAAAAATGTAGAATCCCTAGTCTTCTCTGTGACGTACCGTCCTGCACGTAACCGAAACAACAATATGTACACTTATTCAATTGAACCTTTTTTAACCCCCAGTCATACTTATCCCTCCACTATAACACAACCGGCCCAGTCTCTTTCCTTTGGTAACCACTAGTCCATTCTTCTCTGCAGCGTGGCTTCTTCAGTTTGGTTATTTCACTTTTATTCTATTTTTTATTACTCTGCTAGTGAGTGAAATCAGTTACCATGTTTCTTACACTGCATCGCTTATTTCACTGACAATAATTCTCTGCTATCTACATACATGTTGTTGTAAATGGTAGGATTTGTTTTCCTCATATGGCTGAATAATATCCCTCTCCTCATCTTCTCGTGGTTACTGAACTTTGCTACTATTAATGCTGTGGTTATTAACGTAGGTGAGCACATGTCTTGTTTAAACTGTGCTGCTGTATTCTGTTACTCTGTATTATTTTATTGCATTTGTTCATTTAATAATATCTCATTAATGTACAATTACATTAAAAAAATTATTTGTGCTAGAACCTGCCAATCACAAAGGAACCCAGGATTCGCAATTACAATCACACACCGTGAGCACAGTAAGATACTGTAGAATCACTACCTGTGTTCCCCGTTTTGTACAGCAATCCCCGTAATGCCCACCCACGCTATTCTTGGAAATCATATAGCACACTTTGTTTACTCCCCCCTCCGCCTCCAATCCCTCCTATCCAAAGCATACCCTTTCCCTATGTAAACTCCTAGTCCAACATTCAGTTCTGTGAATATGCTGATGTTATGCTTCTTCAGTTTTTCTTGGTTCTACATCTCTACAGATGGGTCAAATCATTTGACACTTGTCTTCCTTCACCTCTTATTTCATGAGTAAAATGCAATCCAGATCCTTCCGGCTTGTTGCATATGTTAGGACTTTTTTTTCTTCTTATGACTGATTAATATGCAACTGTCGAAATGTACCACAACATGTTTACACATTAATCTACTGATGGACACTTACCTGGGCTTCGATGAATAGTGCTGATAAACCCTTGGATGTATATGCATTTAAAATATGGCACCTGAAATGGATTTTAGGAGAGTTTATTATTGATTTGTTGATTTACCATTAATCTACAATTACATGTGTAACGTATTTACTAGACACCCTTTACTACGTTCCACCCAATACCCCCTTGCAGTCAATTCCATCACCAGAGCA
This sequence comes from Manis pentadactyla, assembly GCF_030020395.1. Classification (NCBI taxonomy): domain Eukaryota; kingdom Metazoa; phylum Chordata; class Mammalia; order Pholidota; family Manidae; genus Manis; species Manis pentadactyla. The sequence goes on from NC_080039.1 coordinate 15,453,026, forward strand.
ATGTACCGTAGAATCGCTAATTGTCTTCTCTGCTGGTCGGCACACCACGTGCACCCATTCCCACCTTATACATGCTAACGGAAATGCACACTTTCTTCCCCACCTCCTTTCCCCTCCATTCCCAACCATCCATCTCTGTCTCTTTCCCTTTGGTAACTGTGAATCTGTTCTTGTCTTCTGTGACACTGCTGTTTTTCTCCTTCAGTTTTTTCTTTGTTCTTATACTCCAATGATGAGTGACGTCATTTTACCTATACATGTAGGCGAGAAATAGTTATGTTTGCTATGATGGCGCAGCTGTGCAAGGCTGAGCTCTGCCCACCATCTGCTAGTGGCGTTTGCAGGAACAGCACTGTTGCCTGGAGATTCCACGATGTCACAGTGGGCTTCTTTCATGTAGACAGATTATGTCTGCTCAGAGAATTTGTTTCCCACTTCAGTGCCTGCTATCCTACACGGGGTGTACTTATGGTAAGGTTTGTGCTGAGCACCTTGACAGCATCAGAGGAAATGGAAATGAGTTCCAAGACACTGCGTGTTTCTTTTTATTTTGGCATCAATACCAGTTACCTAAGCAACATTATTTTAATTAGACTACCCACATTATGAAATCCACACCATATACAGCATAAGGGTCACTGTCCATGAGCCCCGTATTGCACTGTAGAAGCACGGCTCTTCTTTGCTGTTCCACCACCTTCCTCTTGCCCACAACCTGAGCACACATGTGTGCTACACGTAATGCCCCATTTTACCTCACTTTCCTCCCTTCCAAGCCATTCCCCTGTGTCACTTTCCCTTTGGTAACCGTTAGTCCTCTCTTCAGTTCATGGAAGCTGCTACTGTCTTGTTCCTTCACTATTTTTCTGTTTTTTTAATTCTCCACAGTTGAGTGACATCAATTGCCACTTGACTTTCTCTTCGTGGCTTATTTCACTCAGAACAATACCCACAAGTTCCATGCATGTTGCTGTAAATGGTAAGATTTGTTTTCTTCATATGGCTGAATAATATTCTACATCTCATATACTGATGGACGTTAAGCTTGGCTTTTGTCAATACTTCAGTGAGGAACATAGGGGTGCAATTTTCGTTTATAAAATCGGCTGCTGCATTCTGCTTATATATTTATAGATTTGTTTTTTTATGTTTATTCATATATGCCTTTACTGATTCATTAATTAATAATCTAAAATTACAGGACAAACATTAATTTTACAAGACCCACACTATAACCAAGATCAACCCAGTTACTTCCCTGAAGTCACTGTCAATGAGCATAGTAAGATACTGTATATACCGTCTCCCCGAATCCACATTAATAATGCTAATCGTTATGCCTACCTTCTCCTTGCTTTCATATCTAACAACGCCACTATCTTCCCCTTGGTAACTGTTACTCCAAACTCGTATTCTGTGAATCTGCTGATGTTTTGCTCCTTCAGTTTTATCTTGGCGCTTCGTCTCCACGCATGTGTTAAATCATTTGATACTTATTTTCTCTTCCTCACTTATTTCACTGAGCATAATATGCTCTAGCGCCATCCATGTTGCAGCAAATGCTAGGATTTGTTTTCTTGTGATGGCTGAGTAATATTCCTTTCTGTAGATGTACCACATCTTCTATACCCATTAATCTATTCATGCCCATTAAGCTCGGTTTTTTTGAAAAGTACTCTGATTAACATAGGGATATATATATCTTTATTAGCTGGGCAGATTCATTGGTTTTATTGGATTCTTTAATTAATTTATTCTTTATTTACTTATTATTAATCTATACGTAAAAGTATAACATGAGATTTTCTAGACTCCAACTGTCTCGAAATTCTTCCCAATGCCCCACTGCAGTCACTTCCATCAACAGTGCTATGTACTGTCGATTCACTGCCTGTCTTCATTGTTTGGTTCAGCCCTCACCGTGCACCCACAAAAACATTATATGTGCTAATCATAATGCAACCTTTCTCTCCCCACTGTTATCCCTCCATTCTCCCATGTCCACATTAGTCGTTTCTCATTTGGTAATTGGTAGTTCATTCTTGGGCTCTGTGTGTCTGCCACTATTTTGCACCTTCAGTTCTTTCCTGCTTCTCTATCTGCACAGATTGGTCATATCATATGATACTTGTCCTCCAATCTTATTTCATTGAAAATAAAACCAAATTCTTTCATCCATGTTGTCACAAATGGGAGGAATTGTTCTCTTCTTATGGGGGAAAGGCAATCAATTGTTTATATATACCACTTCTTCTTTATCCATTCATCTTCTGATGGAGATGGATCGGTTACTGTGAATTGTGCTGCGATAAACAAGGGGGTGCACATACCTTTTTTAAATTGGGCTACTGCATTCTATCTACTTATCTATACAACTTTGTTTTCCACTATATATCTATCATCTGACAATCTATCTTCTTGCTATCTCACATCTATCATAGTCATCATCTATCTCTATCATCTATCATCTATCTGCAACTGTAATCTCTGAACCCATCTATGAGTATTTCTTATTTCTCATTAATACACAATTACATGAGTAACATTGTTTACTACAACTTCCATCACCAAAATATCCCCACATATCCCATTGCATTCACTATCCTCCAGTGCAATAAAATAATGTAGAATCACTTGTCTTCCCTGTGACGTACCGTCCTCCACGTAACCCAACCAACACTATGTACACTTATTCAATTGCACCGTTTTTAACCCGCTGTCCTACTTATCCCTCCACTATAACACAACCGGCCCAGTCTCTTTCCTTTGGTAACCACTATTCCATTCATCTCTTCAGCGTGGCTTCTACAGTTTGGTTATTTCACTTTTCTTCTATTTTTTATTACTCTGCTATTGAGTGAAATCAGTTACCATGTTTCTGACACTCCATCGCTTATTTCACTGACCATAATTCTCTGCTATCTACATACATGTTGTTGTAAATGGTAGGATTTGTTTTCCTCATATGGCTGAATAATATCCCTCTCCTCATCTTCTCGTGGTTACTGAACTTTGCTACTATTAATGCTGTGGTTATAAACATAGGTGAGCACATGTCTTGTTTAAACTGTGCTGCTGTATTCTGTTACTCTGTATTTATTTTATTGCATTTGTTCATTTAATAATATCTCATTAATGTACAATTACATTAATAAAATTATTTGTGCTAGAACCTGCCAATCACAAAGAAACCCAGGATTCGCAATTACAATCACACACCGTGAGCACAGTAAGATACTGTAGAATCACTACCTGTGTTCCCCGTTTTGTACAGCAATCCCCGTAATTCCCACCCATGCTATTCTTGGAAATCATATAGCACACTTTGTTTACTCCGCCCTCCGCCTCCAATCCCTCCTATTCAAAGCATACCCTTTCACTATGTAAAGTCCTAGACCAACATTCAGTTCTGTGAATATGCTGATGTTATGCTTCTTCAGTTTTTCTTGGTTCTACATCTCTACAGATGGGTCAAATCATTTGACCTTTGTCTTCCTTCACCTCTTATTTCATGAGTAAAATGCAATCCAGATCCTTCCGACTTGTTGCAAATGTTAGGACTTTTTTTTTCTTCTTATGACTGATTAATATGCAACTGTCGAAATGTACCAAAAGACGTTTACACATTAATCTACTGATGGACACTTACCTGGGCTTCGATGAATAGTGCTGATAAACCCTTGGATGTATATGCATTTTAAATTCGGCTTCTGAAATGGATTTTTTGAGATTTTATTATTGATTTGTTGATTTACCATTAATCTACAATTACATGTGTAACGTATTTACTAGACGCCCTTTACTACGTTCCACCCAATACCCCCCTTCAGTCAATTCCATCACCAGAGCAATGTACCGTAGAATCGCTAATTGTCTTCTCTGCTGGTCGGCACACCACGTGCACCCATTCCCACCTTATACATGCTAACGGAAATGCACACTTTCTTCCCCACCTCCTTTCCCCTCCTTTCCCAACCATCCATCTCTGTCTCTTTCCCTTTGGTAACTGTGAATCTGTTCTTGTCTTCTGTGACACTGCTGTTTTTCTCCTTCAGTTTTTTCTTTGTTCTTATACTCCAATGATAAGTGACGTCATTTTACCTATACATGTAGGCCAGAAATAGTTATGTTTGCTATGATGGTGCAGCTGTGCAAGGCTGAGCTCTGCCCACCATCTGCTAGTGGCGTCTGCAGGAACAGCACTGTTGCCTGGAGATTCCATTATGTCACAGTGGGCTTCTTTCATGTAGACAGATTATGTCCGCTCAGAGAATTTGTTTCCCACTTCAGTTCCTGCTATCCTACACGGGGTGTACTTATGGTAAGGTTTGTGCTGAGCACCTTGACAGCATCAGAGGAAATGGAAATGAGTTCCAAGACACTGCGTGTTTCTTTTTATTTTGGCATCAATACCAGTTACCTAAGCAACATTATTTTAATTAGACTACCCACATTATGAAATCCACACCACATACAGCATAAGGGTCACTGTCCATGAGCCCCGTATTGCACTGTAGAAGCACGACTCTTCTTTGCTGTTCCACCACCTTCCTAGTGCCCACACCCTGCCCACACATGTGTGCTACACGTAATGCCCCATTTTACCTCACTTTCCTCCCTTCCAAGCCATTCCCCTGTGTCACTTTCCCTTTGGTAACCGTTAGTCCTCTCTTCAGTTCATGGAAGCTGCTACTGTCTTGTTCCTTCACTGTTTTTCTGTTTTTTTAATTCTCCACAGTTGAGTGACATCAAATGCCACTTGACTTTCTCTTCGTGGCTTATTTCACTCAGAACAATACCCAGAAGTTCCGTGCATGTTGCTGTAAATGGTAAGATTTGTTTTCTTCATATGGCTGAATAATATTCTACATCTCATATACTGATGGACGTTAAGCTTGGCTTTTGTCAATACTTCAGTGATAAACATAGGGGTGCAATTTTCGTTTATAAAATGGGCTTCTTCATTCTGCTTATATATTTATAGATTTGTTTTTTCAAGTTCATTCATATATGCCTTTTCTGATTCATTAATTATTAATCTAAAATTACATGACAAACATTAATTTTACAAGACCCACACTATAACCAAGATCAACCCAGTTACTTCCCTGAAGTCACTGTCCATGAGCATAGTAAGATACTGTATGTACCATCTCCCCCAATCCACATTAATAATGCTAATCGTTATGCCTACCTTCTCCTTGCTTTCATATCTAACAACGCCACTATCTTCCCCTTGGTAACTGTTACTCCAAACTCGTATTCTGTAAATCTGCTGATGTTTTGCTCCTTCAGTTTTATCTTGGCGCTTCGTCTCCACGCATGTGTTAAATCATTTGATACTTATTTTCTCTTCCTCACTTATTTCACTGAGCATAATATGCTCTAGCGCCATCCATGTTGCAGCAAATGCTAGGATTTGTTTTCTTGTGATGGCTGAGTAATATTCCTTTCTGTATATGTACCACATCTTCTATACCCATTAATCTATTGATGTCCATTAAGCTCGGTTTCTTTGAATAGTACTCTGATTAACATAGGGATATATATATCTTTATTAGCTGGGCAGATTCATTGGTTTTATTGGATTCTTTAATTAATTTATTCTTTATTTACTTATTATTAATCTATACGTAAAAGTATAACATGAGATTTTCTAGACTCCAACTGTCTCGAAATTCTTCCCAATGCCCCACTGCAGTCACTTCCATCAACAGAGCAATGTACTGTCGATTCACTGCCTGTCTTCACTGTTTGGTTCAGCCCTCACCGTGCACCCACAAAAACATTATATGTGCTAATCATAATGCAACCTTTCTCTCCCCACTGTTATCCCTCCATTCTCCCATGTCCACATTAGTCGTTTCCCTTTTGGTAACTGGTAGTTCATTCTTGGGCTCTGTGTGTCTGCCACTATTTTGCACCTTCAGTTCTTTCCTGCTTCTCTATCTGCACAGATTGGTCATATCATATGATACTTGTCCTCCTGTCTTATTTCATTGAAAATAAAACCAAATTCTTTCATCCATGTTGTCACAAATGGGAGGAATTGTTCTCTTCGTATGGGTTAAAGGCAATGAATTGTTTATATATACCACTTCTTCTTTATCCATTCATCTTCTGATGGAGATGGATCGGGTACTGTGAATTGTGCTGCGATAAACAAGGGGGTGCACATACCTTTTTTAAATTGGGCTACTGCATTCTATCTACTTATCTATACAACTTTGTTTTCCACTATATATCTATCACCTGACAATCTATCTTCTTGCTATCTCACATCTATCATAGTCATCATCTATCTCTATCATCTATCATCTATCTGCAACTGTAATCTCTGAACCCATCTAGGAGTATTTCTTTTTTCTCATTAATACACAATTACATGTGTAACATTGTTTACTACAACTTCCATCACCAAAATATCCCCACATATCCCATTGCATTCGCTATCCTCCAGTGCAGTAAAATAATGTAGATTCACTAGTCTTCTCTGTGACGTACCGTCCTCCACGTAACCCAACCAACACTATGTACACTTATAAAATTGCACCGTTTTTAACCCCCTGTCCTACTTATCCCTCCACTATAACACAACCGGCCCAGTCTCTTTCCTTTGGTAACCACTAGTCCATTCATCTCCTCAGCGTGGCTTCTTCAGTTTGGTTATTTCACTTTTCTTCTATTTTTTATTACTCTGCTATTGAGTGAAATCAGTTACCATGTTTCTGACACTCCATCGCTTATTTCACTGACCATAATTCTCTGCTATCTACATACATGTTGTTGTAAATGGTAGGATTTGTTTTCCTCATATGGCTGAATAATATCCCTATCCTCATCTTCTCGTGGTTACTGAACTTTGCTACTATTAATGCTGTGGTTATAAACATAGGTGAGCACATGTCTTGTTTAAACTGTGCTGCTGTATTCTGTTACACTGTATTTATTTTATTGCATTTGTTCACTTAATAATATCTCATTAATGTACAATTACATTAATATAATTATTTGTGCTAGAACCTGCCAATCACAGAGAAACCCAGGATTCGCAATTACAATCACACACCGTGAGCACAGTAAGATACTGTAGAATCACTACCTGTGTTCCCCGTTTTGTACAGCAATCCCCGTAATGCCCACCCACGCTATTCTTGGAAATCATATAGCACACTTTTTTTAATCCGCCCTCCGCCACCAATCCCTCCTATCCAAAGCATATCCTTTCCCTATGTAAACTCCTAGTCCAACATTCAGTTCTGTGAATATGCTGATGTTATGCTTCTTCAGTTTTTCTTGGTTCTACATCTCTACAGATGGGTCAAATCATTTGACCTTTGTCTTCCTTCACCTCTTATTTCATGAGTAAAATGCAATCCAGATCCTTCCGACTTGTTGCAAATGTTAGGACTTTTCTTTCTTCTTATGACTGATTAATATGCAACTGCCGAAATGTACCACAACATGTTTACACATTAATCTACTGATGGACACTTACCTGGGCTTCGATGAATAGTGCTGATAAACCCTTGGATGTATATGCATTTTAAATTCGGCTTCTGAAATGGATTTTTTGAGAGTTTATTATTGATTTGTTGATTTACTATTCATCTACAATTACATGTGTAACGTATTTACTAGACGACATTTACAACGTTCCACCCAATCCCCCACGGCAGTCAATTCAATCACCAGATCAATGTACCGTAGAATCGCTAATTGTCTTCTCTGCTGGTCGGCACACCACGTGCACCCATTCCCACCTTATACATGCTAACGGAAATGCACACTTTCTTCCCCACCTCCTTTCCCCTCCATTAACAACCATCCATCTCTGTCTCTTTCCCTTTGGTAACTGTGAATCTGTTCTTGTCTTCTGTGACACTGCTGTTTTTCTCCATCAGTTTTTTCTTTGTTCTTATACTCCAATGATGAGTGACGTCATTTTACCTAAACATGTAGGCCAGAAATAGTTATGTTTGCTATGATGGTGCAGCTGTGCAAGGCTGAGCTCTGCCCACCATCTGCTAGTGGCGTCTGCAGGAACAGCACTGTTTCCTCTAGATTCCATGATGTCACAGTGGGCTTCTTTCATGTAGACAGATTATGTCTGCTCAGAGAATTTGTTTCCCACTTCAGTGCCTGCTATCCTACACGGGGTGTACTTTTGGTAAGGTTTGTGCTGAGCACCTTGACAGCATCAGAGGAAATGGAAATGAGTTTCAAGACACTGCGTGTTTCTTTTTATTTTGGCATCAATACCAGTTACCTAAGCAACATTATTTTAATTAGACTACCCACATTATGAAATCCACACCATATACAGCATAAGGGTCACTGTCCATGAGCCCCATATTGCACTGTAGAAGCACGGCTCTTCTTTGCTGTTCCACCACCTTCCTAGTGCCCACACCCTGCCCACACATGTGTGCTACACGTAATGCCCAATTTTACCTCACTTTCCTCCCTTCCAAGCCTTTCCCCTGTGTCACTTTCCCTTTGGTAACCGTTAGTCCTCTCTTCAGTTCATGAAAGCTGCTACTGTCTTGTTCCTTCACTGTTTTTCTGTTTTTTTAATTCTCCACAGTTGAGTGACATCAATTGCCACTTGACTTTCTCTTCGTGGCTTATTTCACTCAGAACAATACCCAGAAGTTCCATGCATGTTGCTGTAAATGGTAAGATTTGTTTTCTTCATGTGGCTGAATAATATTCTACATCTCATATATGATGGACGTTAAGCTTGGCTTTTGTCAATACTTCAGTGATAAACATAGGGGTGCAATTTTCGTTTATAAAATGGGCTTCTTCATTCTGCTTATATATTTATAGATTTGTTTTTTTATGTTTATTCATATATGCCTTTTCTGATTCATTAATTATTAATCTAAAATTACATGACAAACATTAATTTTACAAGACCCACACTATAACCAAGATCAACCCAGTTACTTCCCTGAAGTCACTGTCCATGAGCATAGTAAGATACTGTATATACCATCTCCCCCAAACCACATTAATAATGCTAATCGTTATGCCTACCTTCTCCTTGCTTTCATATCTAACAACGCCACTATCATCCCCTTGGTAACTGTTACTCCAAGCTCGTATTCTGTGAATCTGCTGATGTTTTGCTCCTTCAGTTTTATCTTGGCGCTTCGTCTCCACGCATGTGTTAAATCATTTGATACTTATTTTCTCTTCCTCACTTATTTCACTGAGCATAATATGCTCTAGCGCCATCCATGTTGCAGCAAATGCTAGGATTTGTTTTCTTGTGATGGCTGAGTAATATTCCTTTCTGTATATGTACCACATCTTCTATACCCATTAATCTATTGATGTCCATTAAGCTCGGTTTCTTTGAATAGTACTCTGATTAACATAGGGATATATATATCTTTATTAGCTGGGCAGATTCATTGGTTTTATTGGATTCTTTAATTAATTTATTCTTTATTTACTTATTATTAATCTATAGGTAAAAGTATAACATGAGATTTTCTAGACTCCAACTTTCTCGAAATTCTTCCCAATGCCCCACTGCAGTCACTTCCATCAACAGAGCTATGTACTGTCGATTCACTGCCTGTCTTCACTGTTTGGTTCAGGCCTCACCGTGCACCCACAAAAACATTATATGTGCTAATCATAATGCAACCTTTCTCTCCCCACTGTTATCCCTCCATTCTCCCATGTCCATATTAGTCGTTTCCCCTTTGGTAACTGGTAGTTCATTCTTGGGCTCTGTGTGTCTGCCACTATTTTGCACCTTCAGTTCTTTCCTGCTTCTCTATCTGCACAGATTGGTCATATCATATGATACTTGTCCTCCTGTCTTATTTCATTGAAAATAAAACCAAATTCTTTCATCCATGTTGTCACAAATGGGAGGAATTGTTCTCTTCTTATGGGTTAAAGGCAATGAATTGTTTATATATACCACTTCTTCTTTATCCATTCATCTTCTGATGGAGAAGGATCGGGTACTGTGAATTGTGCTGCGATAAACAAGGGGGTGCACATAAATTTTTTAAATTGGGCTACTGCATTCTATCTACTTATCTATACAACTTTGTTTTCCACTATATATCTATCACCTGACAATCTATCTTCTTGCTATCTCACATCTATCATAGTCATCATCTATCTCTATCATCTATCATCTATCTGCAACTGTAATCTCTGAACCCATCTATGAGTATTTCTTATTTCTCATTAATACACAATTACATGCGTAACATTGTTTACTACAACTTCCATCACCAAAATATCCCCACATATCCCATTGCATTCACTATCCTCCAGTGCAATAAAATAATGTAGAATCACTAGTCTTCTCTGTGACGTACCGTCCTCCACGTAACCCAACCAACACTATGTACACTTATTCAATTGCACCGTTTTTAACCCCCTGTCCTACTTATCCCTCCACTATAACACAACCGGCCCAGTCTCTTTAATTTGGTAACCACTAGTCCATTCATCTCCTCAGCGTGGCTTCTTCAGTTTGGTTATTTCACTTTTCTTCTATTTTTTATTACTCTGCTAGTGAGTGAAATCAGTTACCATGTTTCTGACACCCATCGCTTACTTCACTGACCATAATTCTCTGCTATCTACATACATGTTGTTGTAAATGGTAGGATTTGTTTTCCTCATATGGCTGAATAATATCCCTCTCCTCATCTTCTTGTGGTTACTGAACTTTGCTACTATTAATGCTGTGGTTATAAACATAGGTGAGCACATGTCTTGTTTAAACTGTCCTGCTGTGTTCTGTTACTCTGTATTTATTTTATTGCATTTGTTCATTTAATAATATCTCATTAATGTACAATTACATTAATAAAATTATTTGTGCTGGAACCGGCCAATCACAAAAAAACCCAGGATTTGCAATTACAATCACACACCGTGAGCACAGTAAGATACTGTAGAATCACTACCTGTGTTCCCCGTTTTGTACAGCAATCCCCGTAATGCCCACCCACGTTATTCTTGGAAATCATATAGCACACTTTGTTTACTCCGTCCTCCGCCTCCAATCCCTCCTATCCAAAGCATACCCTTTCCCTATGTAAACTCCTAGTCCAACATTCAGTTCTGTGAATATGCTGATGTTATGCTTCTTCAGTTTTTCTTGGTTCTACATCTCTACAGATGGGTCAAATCATTTGACCCTTGTCTTCCTTCACCTCTTATTTCATGAGTAAAATGCAATCCAGATCCTTCCGACTTGTTGCAAATGTTAGGACTTTTTTTTCTTCTTATGACTGATTAATATGCAACTGTCGAAATGTACCACAACATGTTTACACATTAATCTACTGATGGACACTTACCTGGGCTTCGATGAATAGTGCTGATAAACCCTTGGATGTATATGCATTTTAAATTCGGCTTTTGAAATGGATTTTTTGAGAGTTTATTATTGATTTGTTGATTTACCATTAATCTACAATTACATGTGTAACGTATTTACTAGACGACCTTTACTACGTTCCACCCAATCCCCCCCTGCAGTCATTTCAATCATCAGATCAATGTAACGTAGAATCGCTAATTGTCTTCTCTGCTGGTCGGCACACCACGTGCACCCATTCCCACCTTATACATGCTAACGGAAATGCACACTTTCTTCCCCACCTCCTTTCCCCTCCATTCCCAACCATCCATCTCTGTCTCTTTCCCTTTGGTAACTGTGAATCTGTTCTTGTCTTCTGTGACACTGCTGTTTTTCTCCTTCAGTTTTTTCTTTGTTCTTATACTCCAATGATGAGTGACGTCATTTTACCTAAACATGTAGGCCAGAAATAGTTATGTTTGCTATGATGGTGCAGCTGTGCAAGGCTGAGCTCTGCCCACCATCTGCTAGTGGCGTTTGCAGGAACAGCACTGTTGCCTGGAGATTCCATGATGTCACAGTGGGCTTCTTTCATGTAGACAGATTATGTCTGCTCAGAGAATTTGTTTCCCACTTCAGTGCCTGCTATCCTACACGGGGTGTACTTATGGTAAGGTTTGTGCTGAGCACCTTGACAGCATCAGAGGAAATGGAAATGAGTTCCAAGACACTGCGTGTTTCTTTTTATTTTGGCATCAATACCAGTTACCTAAGCAACATTATTTTAATTACACTACCCACATTATGAAATCCACACCATATACAGCATAAGGGTCACTGTCCATGAGCCCCGTATTGCACTGTAGAAGCACGGCTCTTCTTTGCTGTTCCACTACCTTCCTAGTGCCAACACCCTGCCCACACATGTGGGCTACACGTAATGCCCCATTTTACCTCACTTTCCTCCCTTCCAAGCCATTCCCCTGTGTCACTTTCCCTTTGGTAACCGTTAGTCCTCTCTTCAGTTCATGGAAGCTGCTACTGTCTTGTTCCGTCACTATTTTTCTTTTTTTTAAATTCTCCACAGTTGAGTGACATCAATTGCTACTTGACTTTCTCTTCGTGGCTAATTTCACTCAGAACAATACCCACAAGTTCCATGCATGTTGCAGTAAATGGTAAGATTTGTTTTCCTCATTTGGCTGAATAATATTCTACATCTCATATACTGATGGACGTTAAGCTTGGCTTTTGTCAATACTTCAGTGAGAAACATTGGGGTGCAATTTTCGTTTTTAAAATGGTCTGCTGCATTCTGCTTATATATTTATAGATTTGTTTTTTTATGTTTATTCATATATGCCTTTACTGATTCATTAATTATTAATCTAAAATTACATGACAAACATTAGTTTTACAGGACCAACACTATAACCAAGATCAACCCAGTTACTTCCCTGAAGTCACTGTCCATGAGCATAGTAAGATACTGTATATACAATCTCCCCCAATCCACATTAATAATGCTAATAGTTATGCCTACCTCATCCTAGATTTCATATCTAACAAAGCCACTATCTTCCCCTTGGTAACTGTTACTCCAAACTCGTGTTCTGTGAGTCTGCTGATGTTTTGCTCCTTCAGTTTTATCTTGGCGCTTCGTCTCCACGCATGTGTTAAATCATTTGATACTTATTTTCTCTTCCTCACTTATTTCACTGAGCATAATATGCTCTAGCGCCATCCATGTTGCAGCAAATGCTGGGATTTGTTTTCTTGTGACGGCTCTGTAATATTCCTTTCTGTATATGTACCACATCTTCTATACCCATTAATCTATTGATGTCCATTAAGCTCGGTTTCTTTGAATAGTACTCTGATTAACATAGGGATACATATATCTTTATTAGCTGGGCAGATTCATTGGTTTTATTGGATTCTTTAATTAATTTATTCTTTATTTACTTATTATTAATCTATACGTAAAAGTATAACTTGAGATTTTCTAGACTCCAACTCTCTCGAAATTCTTCCCAATGCCCCACTGCAGTCACTTCCATCAACAGAGCAATATACTGTCGATTCACTGCCTGTCTTCACTGTTTGGTTCAGCCCTCACCGTGCACCCACAAAAACATTATATGTGCTAATCATAATGCAACCTTTCTCTCCCCACTGTAATCCCTCCATTCTCCCATGTCCACATTAGTCGTGTTCCCTTTGGTAACTGGTAGTTCATTCTTGGGCTCTGTGTGTCTGCCACTATTTTGCACCTTCAGTTCTTTCCTGCTTCTCTATCTGCACAGATTGGTCATATCATATGATACTTGTCCTCCTGTCTTATTTCATTGAAAATAAAACCAAATTCTTTCATCCATGTTGTCACAAATGGGAGGAATTGTTCTCTTCTTATGGGTGAAAGGCAATGAATTGTTTATATATACCACTTCTTCTTTATCCATTCATCTTCTGATGGAGATGGATCGGGTACTTTGAATTGTGCTGCGATAAACAAGGGGGTGCACACACCTTTTTTAAATTGGGCTATTGCATTCTATCTACTTATCTATACAACTTTGTTTTCCACTATATATCTATCATCTGACAATCTATCTTCTTGCTATCTCACATCTATCATAGTCATCATCTATCTCTATCATCTATCATCTATCTGCAACTGTAATCTCTGAACCAATCTAGGAGTATTTCTTATTTCTCATTAATACACAATTACATGAGTAACATTGTTTACTATAACTTCCATCACCAAAATATCCCCACATATCCCATTGCATTCACTATCCTACAGTGAAGTAAAAAAATGTAGAATCCCTAGTCTTCTCTGTGACGTACCGTCCTGCACGTAACCGAAACAACAATATGTACACTTATTCAATTGAACCTTTTTTAACCCCCAGTCATACTTATCCCTCCACTATAACACAACCGGCCCAGTCTCTTTCCTTTGGTAACCACTAGTCCATTCTTCTCTTCAGCGTGGCTTCTTCAGTTTGGTTATTTCACTTTTATTCTATTTTTTATTACTCTGCTAGTGAGTGAAATCAGTTACCATGTTTCTTACACTGCATCGCTTATTTCACTGACAATAATTCTCTGCTATCTACATACATGTTGTTGTAAATGGTAGGATTTGTTTTCCTCATATGGCTGAATAATATCCCTCTCCTCATCTTCTCGTGGTTACTGAACTTTGCTACAATTAATGCTGTGGTTATTAACGTAGGTGAACACATGTCTTGTTTAAACTGTGCTGCTGTATTCTGTTACTCTGTATTATTTTATTGCATTTGTTCATTTAATAATATCTCATTAATGTACAATTACATTAAAAAAATTATTTGTGCTAGAACCTGCCAATCACAAAGAAACCCAGGATTCGCAATTACAATCACACACCGTGAGCACAGTAAGATACTGTAGAATCACTACCTGTGTTCCCCGTTTTGTACAGCAATCCCCGTAATCCCGCCCACGCTATTCTTGGAAATCATATAGCACACTTTGTTTACTCCCCCCTCCGCCTCCAATCCCTCCTATCCAAAGCATACCCTTTCCCTATGTAAACTCCTAGTCCAACATTCAGTTCTGTGAATATGCTGATGTTATGCTTCTTCAGTTTTTCTTGGTTCTACATCTCTACAGATGGGTCAAATCATTTGACACTTGTCTTCCTTCACCTCTTATTTCATGAGTAAAATGCAATCCAGATCCTTCCGGCTTGTTGCATATGTTAGGACTTTTTTTTCTTCTTATGACTGATTAATATGCAACTGTCGAAATGTACCACAACATGTTTACACATTAATCTACTGATGGACACTTACCTGGGCTTCGATGAATAGTGCTGATAAACCCTTGGATGTATATGCATTTAAAATATGGCACCTGAAATGGATTTTAGGAGAGTTTATTATTGATTTGTTGATTTACCATTAATCTACAATTACATGTGTAACGTATTTACTAGACACCCTTTACTACGTTCCACCCAATACCCCCTTGCAGTCAATTCCATCACCAGAGCAATGTACCGTAGAATCGCTAATTGTCTTCTCTGCTGGTCGGCACACCACGTGCACCCATTCCCACCTTATACATGCTAACGGAAATGCACACTTTCTTCCCCACCTCCTTTCCCCTCCATTCCCAACCATCCATCTCTGTCTCTTTCCCTTTGGTAACTGTGAATCTGTTCTTGTCTTCTGTGACACTGCTGTTTTTCTCCTTCAGTTTTTTCTTTGTTCTTATACTCCAATGATGAGTGACGTCATTTTACCTATACATGTAGGCCAGAAATAGTTATGTTTGCTATGATGGCGCAGCTGTGCAAGGCTGAGCTCTGCCCACCATCTGCTAGTGGCGTTTGCAGGAACAGCACTGTTGCCTGGAGATTCCACGATGTCACAGTGGGCTTCTTTCATGTAGACAGATTATGTCTGCTCAGAGAATTTGTTCCCACTTCAGTGCCTGCTATCCTACACGGGGTGTACTTATGGTAAGGTTTGTGCTGAGCACCTTGACAGCATCAGAGGAAATGGAAATGAGTTCCAAGACACTGCGTGTTTCTTTTTATTTTGGCATCAATACCAGTTACCTAAGCAACATTATTTTAATTAGACTACCCACCATATGAAATCCACACCATATACAGCATAAGGGTCACTGTCCATGAGCCCCGTATTGCACTGTAGAAGCACGGCTCTTCTTTGCTGTTCCACCACCTTCCTCTTGCCCACAACCTGAGCACACATGTGTGCTACACGTAATGCCCCATTTTACCTCACTTTCCTCCCTTCCAAGCCATTCCCCTGTGTCACTTTCCCTTTGGTAACCGTTAGTCCTCTCTTCAGTTCATGGAAGCTGCTACTGTCTTGTTCCTTCACTATTTTTCTTTTTTTTAAATTCTCCACAGTTGAGTGACATCAATTTCCACTTGACATTCTCTTCGTGGCTAATTTCACTCAGAACAATACCCACAAGTTCCATGCATGTTGCTGTAAATGGTAAGATTTGTTTTCCTCATTTGGCTGAATAATATTCTACATCTCATATACTGATGGACGTTAAGCTTGGCTTTTGTCAATACTTCAGTGAGAAACATAGGGGTGCAATTTTCGTTTTTAAAATGGGCTGCTGCATTCTGCTTATATATTTATAGATTTGTTTTTTTATGTTTATTCATATATGCCTTTACTGATTCATTAATTATTAATCTAAAATTACATGACAAACATTAATTTTACAAGATCCACACTATAACCAAGATCAACCCAGTTACTTCCCTGAAGTCACTGTCCATGAGCATAGTAAGATACTGTATATACCATCTCCCCCAATCCACATTAATAATGCTAATCGTTATGCCTACCTTCTCCTTGCTTTCATATCTAACAACGCCACTGTCTTCCCCTTGGTAACTGTTACTCCAAACTCGTATTCTGTGAATCTGCTGATGTTTTGCTCCTTCAGTTTTATCTTGGCGCTTCGTCTTAACACATGTGTTAAATCATTTGATACTTATTTTCTCTTCCTCACTTATTTCACTGAGCATAATATGCTCTAGCACCATCCATGTTGCAGCAAATGCTAGGATTTGTTTTCTTGTGATGGCTGAGTAATATTCCTTTCTGTATATGTACCACATCTTCTATACCCATTAATCTATTGATGTCCATTAAGCTCGGTTTCTTTGAATAGTACTCTGATTAACATAGGGATATATATATCTTTATTAGCTGGGCAGATTCATTGGTTTTATTGGATTCTTTAATTAATTTATTCTTTATTTACTTATTATTAATCTATACGTAAAAGTATAACATGAGATTTTCTAGACTCCAACTGTCTCGAAATTCTTCCCAATGCCCCACTGCAGTCACTTCCATCAACAGAGCAATGTACTGTCGATTCACTGCCTGTCTTCACTGTTTGTTTCAGATCTCACCGTGCACCCACAAAAACATTATATGTGCTAATCATTATGCAACCTTTCTCTCCCCACTGTTATCCCTCCATTCTCCCATGTCCACATTAGTCGTGTTCCCTTTGATAACTGGTAGTTCATTCTTGGGCTCTGTGTGTCTGCCACTATTTTGCACCTTCAGTTCTTTCCTGCTTCTCTATCTGCACAGATTGGTCATATCATATGATACTTGTCCTCCTGTCTTATTTCATTGAAAATAAAACCAAATTCTTTCATCCATGTTGTCACAAATGGGAGGAATTATTCTCTTCTTATGGGTGAAAGGCAATGAATTGTTTATATATACCACTTCTTCTTTATCCATTCATCTTCTGATGGAGATAGATCGGGTACTGTGAATTGTGCTGCGATAAACAAGGGGGTGCACATAACTTTTTTAAATTGGGCTACTGCATTCTATCTACTTATCTATACAACTTTGTTTTCCACTATATATCTATCATCTATCTTCTTGCTATCTCACATCTATCATAGTCATCATCTATCTCTATCATCTATCATCTATCTGCAACTGTAATCTCTGAACGCATCTATGAGTATTTCTTATTTCTCATTAATACACAATTACATGAGTAACATTGTTTACTACAACTTCCATCACCAAAATATCCCCACATATCCCATTGCATTCACTATCCTCCAGTGCAATAAAATAATGTAGAATCACTAGTCTTCTCTGTGACGTACCGTCCTGCACGTAAACCAACCAACACTATGTACACTTATTCAATTGCACCGTTTTTAACCCCCTGTCCTAATTATCCCTCCACTATAACACAACCGGCCCAGTCTCTTTCCTTTGGTAACCACTAGTCCTCTCTTCTCTTCAGCGTGGCTTCTTCAGTTTGGTTATTTCACTTTTCTTCTATTTTTTATTACTCTGCTAGTGAGTGAAATCAGTTACCATGTTTCTGACACTCCATCGCTAATTTCACTGACCATAATTCTCTGCTATCTACATACATGTTGTTGTAAATGGTAGGATTTGTTTTCCTCATATGGCTGAATAATATCCCTCTCCTCATCTTCTCGTGGTTACTGAACTTTGCTACTATTAATGCTGTGGTTATAAATATAGGTGAGCACATGTCTTGTTTAAACTGTGCTGCTGTATTCTGTTACTCTGTATTATTTTATTGCATTTGTTCATTTAATAATATCTCATTAATGTACAATTACATTAATAAATTATTTGTGCTAGAACCTGCCAATCACAGGGCAACCCAGGATTCGCAATTACAATCACACACCGTGAGCACAGTAAGATACTGTAGAATCACTAAATGTGTTCCCCGTTTTGTACAGCAATCCCCGTAATGCCCACCCACGCTATTCTTGGAAATCATATAGCACACTTTGTTTACTCCACCCTCCGCCTCCAATCCCTATTATCCAAAGCATACCCTTTCCCTATGTAAACTCCTAGTCCAACATTCAGTTCTGTGAATATGCTGATGTTATGCTTCTTCAGTTTTTCTTGGTTCTACATCTCTACAAATGGGTCAAATCATTTGACGTTTGTCTTCCTTCACCTCTTATTTCATGAGTAAAATGCAATCCAGATCCTTCCGACTTGTTGCAAATGTTAGGACTTTTTTTTCTTCTTATGACAGATTAATATGCAACTGTCGAAATGTAAAACAACATGTTTACACATTAATCTACTGATGGACACTTACCTGGGCTTCGGTGAATAGTGCTGATAAACGCTTGGATGTATATGAATTTTAAATTCGGCTTCTGAAATGGATTTTATGAGAGTTTATTATTGATTTGTTGATTTACCGTTAATCTTTAATTACATGTGTAACGTATTTACTAGACGCCCTTTACTACGTTCCACCCAATCCCACCCTGCAGTCAATTCCATCACCAGAGCAATGTACCGTAGAATCGCTAATTGTCTTCTCTGCTGCTCAGCACACCACGTGCACCCATTCCCACCTTATACATGCTAACGGAAATGCACACTTTCTTCCCCACCTCCTTTCCACTCCATTCCCAACCATCCATCTCTGTCTCTTCCCCTTTGGTAACTGTGAATCTGTTCTTGTCTTCTTTGACACTGCTGTTTTTCTCCTTCAGTTTTTTCTTTGTTCTTATACTCCAATGATGAGTGACGTCATTTTACCTATACATGTAGGCCAGAAATAGTTATGTTTGCTATGATGGTGCAGCTGTGCAAGGCTGAGCTCTGCCCACCATCTGCTAGTGGCGTTTGCAGGAACAGCACTGTTGCCTGGAGATTCCATGATGTCACAGTGGGCTTCTTTCATGTAGACAGATTATGTCTGCTCAGAGAATTTGTTTCCCACTTCAGTGCCTGCTATCCTACACGGGGTGTACTTATGGTAAGGTTTGTGCTGAGCACCTTGACAGCATCAGAGGAAATGGAAATGAGTTCCAAGACACTGCGTGTTTCTTTTTATTTTGGCATCAATACCAGTTACCTAAACAACATTATTTTAATTACACTACCCACATTATGAAATCCACACCATATACAGCATAAGGGACACTGTGCATGAGCCCCGTATTGCACTGTAGAAGCACGGCTCTTCTTTGCTGTTCCACCACCTTCCTAGTGCCCACACCCTGCCCACACATGTGTGCTACACGTAATGACCCATTTTACCTCACTTTCCTCCCTTCCAAGTCATTCCCCTGTGTCACTTTCCCTTTGGTAACCGTTAGTCCTCTCTTCAGTTCATGGAAGCTGCTACTGTCTTGTTCCTTCACGATTTTTCTTTTTTTTTAATTCTCCACAGTTGAGTGACATCAATTGCCACTTGACTTTCTCTTCGTGGCTTATTTCACTCAGAACAATACACACAAGTTCCATGCATGTTGCTGTAAATGGTAAGATTTGTTTTCTTCATATGGCTGAATAATATTCTACATCTCATATACTGATGGACGTTAAGCTTGGCTTTTGTCAATACTTCAGTGAGAAACATAGGGGTGCAATTTTCGTTTTTAAAATGGTCTGCTGCATTCTGCTTATATATTTATAGATTTGTTTTTTTATGTTTATTCATATATGCCTTTACTGATTCATTAATTATTAATCTAAAATTACATGACAAACATTAATTTTACAAGATCCACACTATAACCAAGATCAACCCAGTTACTTCCCTGAAGTCACTGTCCATGAGCATAGTAAGATACTGTATATACCATCTCCCCCAATCCACATTAATAATGCTAATCGTTATGCCTACCTTCTCCTTGCTTTCATATATAACAACGCCACTCTCTTCCTCTTGGTAACTGTTACTCCAAACTTGTATTCTGTGAATCTGCTGATGTTTTGCTCCTTCAGTTTTATCTTGGCGCTTCGTCTCCACGCATGTGTTAAATCATTTGATACTTATTTTCTCTTCATCACTTATTTCACTGAGCATAATATGCTCTAGCGCCATCCATGTTGCAGCAAATGCTAGGATTTGTTTTCTTGTGATGGCTGAGTAATATTCCTTTCTGTATATGTACCACATCTTCTATACCCATTAATCTATTGATGTCCATTAAGCTCGGTTTCTTTGAATAGTACTCTGATTAACATAGGGATATATATATCTTTATTAGCTGGGCAGATTCATTGGTTTTATTGGATTCTTTAATTAATTTATTCTTTATTTACTGATTATTAATCTATACGTAAAAGTATAACATGAGATTTTCTAGACTCCAACTGTCTCGAAATTCTTCCCAATGCCCCAGTGCAGTCACTTCCATCAACAGAGCAATGTATTGTCGATTCACTGCCTGTCTTCACTGTTTGTTTCAGATCTCACCGTGCACCCACAAAAACATTATATGTGCTAATCATAATGCAACCTTTCTCTCCCCACTGTTATCCCTCCATTCTCCCATGTCCACATTAGTCGTGTTCCCTTTGGTAACTGGTAGTTCATTCTTGGGCTCTGTGTTTCTGCCACTATTTTGCACCTTCAGTTCTTTCCTGCTTCTCTATCTGCACAGATTGGTCATATCATATGATACTTGTCCTCCTGTCTTATTTCATTGAAAATAAAACCAAATTCTTTCATCCATGTTGTCACAAATGGGAGGAATTGTTCTCTTCTTATGGGTGAAAGGCAATGAATTGTTTATATATACCACTTCTTCTTTATCCATTCATCTTCTGATGGAGATGGGTCGGGTACTGTGAATTGTGCTGCGATAAACAAGGGGGTGCACATAACTTTTTTAAATTGGGCTACTGCATTCTATCTACTTATCTATACAACTTTGTTTTCCACTATATATCTATCATCTATCTTCTTGCTATCTCACATCTATCATAGTCATCATCTATCTCTATCATCTATCATCTATCTGCAACTGTAATCTCTGAACCCATCTATGAGTATTTCTTATTTCTCATTAATACACAATTACATGAGTAACATTGTTTACTACAACTTCCATCACCAAAATATCCCCACATATCCCATTGCATTCACTATCCTCCAGTGCAATAAAATAATGTAGAATCACTAGTCTTCTCTGTGACGTACCGTCCTGCACGTAAACCAACCAACACTATGTACACTTATTCAATTGCACCGTTTTTAACCCCCTGTCCTAATTATCCCTCCACTATAACACAACCGGCCCAGTCTCTTTCCTTTGGTAACCACTAGTCCTCTCTTCTCTTCAGCGTGGCTTCTTCAGTTTGGTTATTTCACTTCTATTTTTTATTACTCTGCTAGTGAGTGAAATCAGTTACCATGTTTCTGACACTCCATCGCTAATTTCACTGACCATAATTCTCTGCTATCTACATACATGTTGTTGTAAATGGTAGGATTTGTTTTCCTCATATGGCTGAATAATATCCCTCTCCTCATCTTCTCGTGGTTACTGAACTTTGCTACTATTAATGCTGTGGTTATAAATATAGGTGAGCACATGTCTTGTTTAAACTGTGCTGCTGTATTCTGTTACTCTGTATTATTTTATTGCATTTGTTCATTTAATAATATCTCATTAATGTACAATTACATTAATAAATTATTTGTGCTAGAACCTGCCAATCACAAAGCAACCCAGGATTCGCAATTACAATCACACACCGTGAGCACAGTAAGATACTGTAGAATCACTACCTGTGTTCCCCGTTTTGTACAGCAATCCCCGTAATGCCCACCCACGCTATTCTTGGAAATCATATAGCACACTTTGTTTACTCCACCCACCCTCCTCCAATCCCTATTATCCAAAGCATACCCTTTCCCTATGTAAACTCCTAGTCCAACATTCAGTTCTGTGAATATGCTGATGTTATGCTTCTTCAGTTTTTCTTGGTTCTACATCTCTACAAATGGGTCAAATCATTTGACCTTTGTCTTCCTTCACCTCTTATTTCATGAGTAAAATGCAATCCAGATCCTTCCGACTTGTTGCAAATGTTAGGACTTTTTTTTCTTCTTATGACAGATTAATATGCAACTGTCGAAATGTACCACAACATGTTTACACATTAATCTACTGATGGACACTTACCTGGGCTTCGGTGAATAGTGCTGATAAACGCTTGGATGTATATGAATTTTAAATTCGGCTTCTGAAATGGATTTTATGAGAGTTTATTATTGATTTGTTGATTTACCGTTAATCTTTAATTACATGTGTAACGTATTTACTAGACGCCCTTTACTACGTTCCACCCAATCCCACCCTGCAGTCAATTCCTTCACCAGAGCAATGTACCGTAGAATCGCTAATTGTCTTCTCTGCTGCTCAGCACACCACGTGCACCCATTCCCACCTTATACATGCTAACGGAATTGCACACTTTCTTCCCCACCTCCTTTCCCCTCCATTCCCAACCATCCATCTCTGTCTCTTCCCCTTTGGTAACTGTGAATCTGTTCTTGTCTTCTTTGACACTGCTGTTTTTCTCCTTCAGTTTTTTCTTTGTTCTTATACTCCAATGATGAGTGACATCATTTTACCTATACATGTATGCCAGAAATAGTTATGTTTGCTATGATGGTGCAGCTGTGCAAGGCTGAGCTCTGCCCACCATCTGCTAGTGGCGTTTGCAGGAACAGCACTGTTGCCTGGAGATTCCATGATGTCACAGTGGGCTTCTTTCATGTAGACAGATTATGTCTGCTCAGAGAATTTGTTTCCCACTTCAGTGCCTGCTATCCTACACGGGGTGTACTTATGGTAAGGTTTGTGCTGAGCACCTTGACAGCATCAGAGGAAATGGAAATGAGTTCCAAGACACTGCGTGTTTCTTTTTATTTTGGCATCAATACCAGTTACCTAAGCAACATTATTTTAATTAGACTACCCACATTATGAAATCCACACCATATACAGCATAAGGGTCACTGTCCATGAGCCCCGTATTGCACTGTAGAAGCACGGCTCTTCTTTGCTGTTCCACCACCTTCCTAGTGCCCACACCCTGCCCACACATGTGTGCTACACGTAATGACCCATTTTACCTCACTTTCCTCCCTTCCAAGCCATTCCCCTGTGTCACTTTCCCTTTGGTAACCGTTAGTCCTCTCTTCAGTTCATGGAAGCTGCTACTGTCTTGTTCCTTCACGATTTTTCTTTTTTTTTAATTCTCCACAGTTGAGTGACATCAATTGCCACTTGACTTTCTCTTCGTGGCTTATTTCACTCAGAACAATACACACAAGTTCCATGCATGTTGCTGTAAATGGTAAGATTTGTTTTCTTCATATGGCTGAATAATATTCTACATCTCATATACTGATGGAAGTTAAGCTTGGCTTTTGTCAATACTTCAGTGAGAAACATAGGGGTGCAATTTTCGTTTTTAAAATGGTCTGCTGCATTCTGCTTATATATTTATAGATTTGTTTTTTTATGTTTATTCATATATGCCTTTACTGATTCATTAATTATTAATCTAAAATTACATGACAAACATTAATTTTACAAGATCCACACTATAACCAAGATCAACCCAGTTACTTCCCTGAAGTCACTGTCCATGAGCATAGTAAGATACTGTATATACCATCTCCCCCAATCCACATTAATAATGCCAATCATTATGGCTACCTTCTCCTTGCTTTCATATATAACAACGCCACTCTCTTCCTCTTGGTAACTGTTACTCCAAACTTGTATTCTGTGAATCTGCTGATGTTTCGCTCCTTCAGTTTTATCTTGGCGCTTCGTCTCCACGCATGTGTTAAATCATTTGATACTTATTTTCTCTTCCTCACTTATTTCACTGAGCATAATATGCTCTAGCGCCATCCATGTTGCAGCAAATGCTAGGATTTGTTTTCTTGTGATGGCTGAGTAATATTCCTTTCTGTATATGTACCACATCTTCTATACCCATTAATCTATTGATGTCCATTAAGCTCGGTTTCTTTGAATAGTACTCTGATTAACATAGGGATATATATATCTTTATTAGCTGGGCAGATTCATTGGTTTTATTGGATTCTTTAATTAATTTATTCTTTATTTACTTATTATTAATCTATACGTAAAAGTATAACATGAGATTTTCTAGACTCCAACTGTCTCGAAATTCTTCCCAATGCCCCAGTGCAGTCACTTCCATCAACAGAGCAATGTATTGTCGATTCACTGCCTGTCTTCACTGTTTGTTTCAGATCTCACCGTGCACCCACAAAAACATTATATGTGCTAATCATAATGCAACCTTTCTCTCCCCACTGTTATCCCTCCATTCTCCCATGTCCACATTAGTCGTGTTCCCTTTGGTAACTGGTAGTTCATTCTTGGGCTCTGTGTGTCTGCCACTATTTTGCACCTTCAGTTCTTTCCTGCTTCTCTATCTGCACAGATTGGTCATATCATATGATACTTGTCCTCCTGTCTTATTTCATTGAAAATAAAACCAAATTCTTTCATCCATGTTGTCACAAATGGGAGGAATTGTTCTCTTCTTATGGGTGAAAGGCAATGAATTGTTTATATATACCACTTCTTCTTTATCCATTCATCTTCTGATGGAGATGGGTCGGGTACTGTGAATTGTGCTGCGATAAACAAGGGGGTGCACATAACTTTTTTAAATTGGGCTACTGCATTCTATCTACTTATCTATACAACTTTGTTTTCCACTATATATCTATCATCTATCTTCTTGCTATCTCACATCTATCATAGTCATCATCTATCTCTATCATCTATCATCTATCTGCAACTGTAATCTCTGAACCCATCTATGAGTATTTCTTATTTCTCATTAATACACAATTACATGAGTAACATTGTTTACTACAACTTCCATCACCAAAATATCCCCACATATCCCATTGCATTCACTATCCTCCAGTGCAATAAAATAATGTAGAATCACTAGTCTTCTCTGTGTCGTACCGTCCTGCACGTAAACCAACCAACACTATGTACACTTATTCAATTGCACCGTTTTTAACCCCCTGTCCTAATTATCCCTCCACTATAACACAACCGGCCCAGTCTCTTTCCTTTGGTAACCACTAGTCCTCTCTTCTCTTCAGCGTGCCTTCTTCAGTTTGGTTATTTCACTTCTATTTTTTATTACTCTGCTAGTGAGTGAAATCAGTTACCATGTTTCTGACACTCCATCGCTAATTTCACTGACCATAATTCTCTGCTATCTACATACATGTTGTTGTAAATGGTAGGATTTGTTTTCCTCATATGGCTGAATAATATCCCTCTCCTCATCTTCTCGTGGTTACTGAAATTTGCTACTATTAATGCTGTGGTTATAAATATAGGTGAGCACATGTCTTGTTTAAACTGTGCTGCTGTATTCTGTTACTCTGTATTATTTTATTGCATTTGTTCATTTAATAATATCTCATTAATGTACAATTACATTAATAAATTATTTGTGCTAGAACCTGCCAATCACAAAGCAACCCAGGATTCGCAATTACAATCACACACCGTGAGCACAGTAAGATACTGTAGAATCACTACCTGTGTTCCCCGTTTTGTACAGCAATCCCCGTAATGCCCACCCACGCTATTCTTGGAAATCATATAGCACACTTTGTTTACTCCACCCACCCTCCTCCAATCCCTATTATCCAAAGCATACCCTTTCCCTATGTAAACTCCTAGTCCAACATTCAGTTCTGTGAATATGCTGATGTTATGCTTCTTCAGTTTTTCTTGGTTCTACATCTCTACAAATGGGTCAAATCATTTGACCTTTGTCTTCCTTCACCTCTTATTTCATGAGTAAAATGCAATCCAGATCCTTCCGACTTGTTGCAAATGTTAGGACTTTTTTTTCTTCTTATGACAGATTAATATGCAACTGTCGAAATGTACCACAACATGTTTACACATTAATCTACTGATGGACACTTACCTGGGCTTCGGTGAATAGTGCTGATAAACGCTTGGATGTATATGAATTTTAAATTCGGCTTCTGAAATGGATTTTATGAGAGTTTATTATTGATTTGTTGATTTACCGTTAATCTTTAATTACATGTGTAACGTATTTACTAGACGCCCTTTACTACGTTCCACCCAATCCCACCCTGCAGTCAATTCCTTCACCAGAGCAATGTACCGTAGAATCGCTAATTGTCTTCTCTGCTGCTCAGCACACCACGTGCACCCATTCCCACCTTATACATGCTAACGGAAATGCACACTTTCTTCCCCACCTCCTTTCCCCTCCATTCCCAACCATCCATCTCTGTCTCTTCCCCTTTGGTAACTGTGAATCTGTTCTTGTCTTCTTTGACACTGCTGTTTTTCTCCTTCAGTTTTTTCTTTGTTCTTATACTCCAATGATGAGTGACATCATTTTACCTATACATGTATGCCAGAAATAGTTATGTTTGCTATGATGGTGCAGCTGTGCAAGGCTGAGCTCTGCCCACCATCTGCTAGTGGCGTTTGCAGGAACAGCACTGTTGCCTGGAGATTCCATGATGTCACAGTGGGCTTCTTTCATGTAGACAGATTATGTCTGCTCAGAGAATTTGTTTCCCACTTCAGTGCCTGCTATCCTACACGGGGTGTACTTATGGTAAGGTTTGTGCTGAGCACCTTGACAGCATCAGAGGAAATGGAAATGAGTTCCAAGACACTGCGTGTTTCTTTTTATTTTGGCATCAATACCAGTTACCTAAGCAACATTATTTTAATTAGACTACCCACATTATGAAATCCACACCATATACAGCATAAGGGTCACTGTCCATGAGCCCCGTATTGCACTGTAGAAGCACGGCTCTTCTTTGCTGTTCCACCACCTTCCTAGTGCCCACACCCTGCCCACACATGTGTGCTACACGTAATGACCCATTTTACCTCACTTTCCTCCCTTCCAAGCCATTCCCCTGTGTCACTTTCCCTTTGGTAACCGTTAGTCCTCTCTTCAGTTCATGGAAGCTGCTACTGTCTTGTTCCTTCACGATTTTTCTTTTTTTTTAATTCTCCACAGTTGAGTGACATCAATTGCCACTTGACTTTCTCTTCGTGGCTTATTTCACTCAGAACAATACACACAAGTTCCATGCATGTTGCTGTAAATGGTAAGATTTGTTTTCTTCATATGGCTGAATAATATTCTACATCTCATATACTGATGGACGTTAAGCTTGGCTTTTGTCAATACTTCAGTGAGAAACATAGGGGTGCAATTTTCGTTTTTAAAATGGTCTGCTGCATTCTGCTTATATATTTATAGATTTGTTTTTTTATGTTTATTCATATATGCCTTTACTGATTCATTAATTATTAATCTAAAATTACATGACAAACATTAATTTTACAAGATCCACACTATAACCAAGATCAACCCAGTTACTTCCCTGAAGTCACTGTCCATGAGCATAGTAAGATACTGTATATACCATCTCCCCCAATCCACATTAATAATGCCAATCATTATGGCTACCTTCTCCTTGCTTTCATATATAACAACGCCACTCTCTTCCTCTTGGTAACTGTTACTCCAAACTTGTATTCTGTGAATCTGCTGATGTTTTGCTCCTTCAGTTTTATCTTGGCGCTTCGTCTCCACGCATGTGTTAAATCATTTGATACTTATTTTCTCTTCCTCACTTATTTCACTGAGCATAATATGCTCTAGCGCCATCCATGTTGCAGCAAATGCTAGGATTTGTTTTCTTGTGATGGCTGAGTAATATTCCTTTCTGTATATGTACCACATCTTCTATACCCATTAATCTATTGATGTCCATTAAGCTCGGTTTCTTTGAATAGTACTCTGATTAACATAGGGATATATATATCTTTATTAGCTGGGCAGATTCATTGGTTTTATTGGATTCTTTAATTAATTTATTCTTTATTTACTTATTATTAATCTATACGTAAAAGTATAACATGAGATTTTCTAGACTCCAACTGTCTCGAAATTCTTCCCAATGCCCCAGTGCAGTCACTTCCATCAACAGAGCAATGTATTGTCGATTCACTGCCTGTCTTCACTGTTTGTTTCAGATCTCACCGTGCACCCACAAAAACATTATATGTGCTAATCATAATGCAACCTTTCTCTCCCCACTGTTATCCCTCCATTCTCCCATGTCCACATTAGTCGTGTTCCCTTTGGTAACTGGTAGTTCATTCTTGGGCTCTGTGTGTCTGCCACTATTTTGCACCTTCAGTTCTTTCCTGCTTCTCTATCTGCACAGATTGGTCATATCATATGATACTTGTCCTCCTGTCTTATTTCATTGAAAATAAAACCAAATTCTTTCATCCATGTTGTCACAAATGGGAGGAATTGTTCTCTTCTTATGGGTGAAAGGCAATGAATTGTTTATATATACCACTTCTTCTTTATCCATTCATCTTCTGATGGAGATGGGTCGGGTACTGTGAATTGTGCTGCGATAAACAAGGGGGTGCACATAACTTTTTTAAATTGGGCTACTGCATTCTATCTACTTATCTATACAACTTTGTTTTCCACTATATATCTATCATCTATCTTCTTGCTATCTCACATCTATCATAGTCATCATCTATCTCTATCATCTATCATCTATCTGCAACTGTAATCTCTGAACCCATCTATGAGTATTTCTTATTTCTCATTAATACACAATTACATGAGTAACATTGTTTACTACAACTTCCATCACCAAAATATCCCCACATATCCCATTGCATTCACTATCCTCCAGTGCAATAAAATAATGTAGAATCACTAGTCTTCTCTGTGTCGTACCGTCCTGCACGTAAACCAACCAACACTATGTACACTTATTCAATTGCACCGTTTTTAACCCCCTGTCCTAATTATCCCTCCACTATAACACAACCGGCCCAGTCTCTTTCCTTTGGTAACCACTAGTCCTCTCTTCTCTTCAGCGTGGCTTCTTCAGTTTGGTTATTTCACTTCTATTTTTTATTACTCTGCTAGTGAGTGAAATCAGTTACCATGTTTCTGACACTCCATCGCTAATTTCACTGACCATAATTCTCTGCTATCTACATACATGTTGTTGTAAATGGTAGGATTTGTTTTCCTCATATGGCTGAATAATATCCCTCTCCTCATCTTCTCGTGGTTACTGAACTTTGCTACTATTAATGCTGTGGTTATAAATATAGGTGAGCACATGTCTTGTTTAAACTGTGCTGCTGTATTCTGTTACTCTGTATTATTTTATTGCATTTGTTCATTTAATAATATCTCATTAATGTACAATTACATTAATAAATTATTTGTGCTAGAACCTGCCAATCACAAAGCAACCCAGGATTCGCAATTACAATCACACACCGTGAGCACAGTAAGATACTGTAGAATCACTACCTGTGTTCCCCGTTTTGTACAGCAATCCCCGTAATGCCCACCCACGCTATTCTTGGAAATCATATAGCACACTTTGTTTACTCCACCCACCCTCCTCCAATCCCTATTATCCAAAGCATACCCTTTCCCTATGTAAACTCCTAGTCCAACATTCAGTTCTGTGAATATGCTGATGTTATGCTTCTTCAGTTTTTCTTGGTTCTACATCTCTACAAATGGGTCAAATCATTTGACCTTTGTCTTCCTTCACCTCTTATTTCATGAGTAAAATGCAATCCAGATCCTTCCGACTTGTTGCAAATGTTAGGACTTTTTTTTCTTCTTATGACAGATTAATATGCAACTGTCGAAATGTACCACAACATGTTTACACATTAATCTACTGATGGACACTTACCTGGGCTTCGGTGAATAGTGCTGATAAACGCTTGGATGTATATGCATTTTAAATTCGGCTTCTGAAATGGATTTTATGAGAGTTTATTATTGATTTGTTGATTTACCGTTAATCTTTAATTACATGTGTAACGTATTTACTAGACGCCCTTTACTACGTTCCACCCAATCCCACCCTGCAGTCAATTCCTTCACCAGAGCAATGTACCGTAGAATCGCTAATTGTCTTCTCTGCTGCTCAGCACACCACGTGCACCCATTCCCACCTTATACATGCTAACGGAAATGCACACTTTCTTCCCCACCTCCTTTCCCCTCCATTCCCAACCATCCATCTCTGTCTCTTCCCCTTTGGTAACTGTGAATCTGTTCTTGTCTTCTTTGACACTGCTGTTTTTCTCCTTCAGTTTTTTCTTTGTTCTTATACTCCAATGATGAGTGACGTCATTTTACCTATACATGTAGGCCAGAAATAGTTATGTTTGCTATGATGGTGCAGCTGTGCAAGGCTGAGCTCTGCCCACCATCTGCTAGTGGCGTTTGCAGGAACAGCACTGTTGCCTGGAGATTCCATGATGTCACAGTGGGCTTCTTTCATGTAGACAGATTATGTCTGCTCAGAGAATTTGTTTCCCACTTCAGTGCCTGCTATCCTACACGGGGTGTACTTATGGTAAGGTTTGTGCTGAGCACCTTGACAGCATCAGAGGAAATGGAAATGAGTTCCAAGACACTGCGTGTTTCTTTTTATTTTGGCATCAATACCAGTTACCTAAGCAACATTATTTTAATTAGACTACCCACATTATGAAATCCACACCATATACAGCATAAGGGTCACTGTCCATGAGCCCCGTATTGCACTGTAGAAGCACGGCTCTTCTTTGCTGTTCCACCACCTTCCTAGTGCCCACACCCTGCCCACACATGTGTGCTACACGTAATGACCCATTTTACCTCACTTTCCTCCCTTCCAAGCCATTCCCCTGTGTCACTTTCCCTTTGGTAACCGTTAGTCCTCTCTTCAGTTCATGGAAGCTGCTACTGTCTTGTTCCTTCACGATTTTTCTTTTTTTTTAATTCTCCACAGTTGAGTGACATCAATTGCCACTTGACTTTCTCTTCGTGGCTTATTTCACTCAGAACAATACACACAAGTTCCATGCATGTTGCTGTAAATGGTAAGATTTGTTTTCTTCATATGGCTGAATAATATTCTACATCTCATATACTGATGGACGTTAAGCTTGGCTTTTGTCAATACTTCAGTGAGAAACATAGGGGTGCAATTTTCGTTTTTAAAATGGTCTGCTGCATTCTGCTTATATATTTATAGATTTGTTTTTTTATGTTTATTCATATATGCCTTTACTGATTCATTAATTATTAATCTAAAATTACATGACAAACATTAATTTTACAAGATCCACACTATAACCAAGATCAACCCAGTTACTTCCCTGAAGTCACTGTCCATGAGCATAGTAAGATACTGTATATACCATCTCCCCCAATCCACATTAATAATGCCAATCATTATGGCTACCTTCTCCTTGCTTTCATATATAACAACGCCACTCTCTTCCTCTTGGTAACTGTTACTCCAAACTTGTATTCTGTGAATCTGCTGATGTTTTGCTCCTTCAGTTTTATCTTGGCGCTTCGTCTCCACGCATGTGTTAAATCATTTGATACTTATTTTCTCTTCATCACTTATTTCACTGAGCATAATATGCTCTAGCGCCATCCATGTTGCAGCAAATGCTAGGATTTGTTTTCTTGTGATGGCTGAGTAATATTCCTTTCTGTATATGTACCACATCTTCTATACCCATTAATCTATTGATGTCCATTAAGCTCGGTTTCTTTGAATAGTACTCTGATTAACATAGGGATATATATATCTTTATTAGCTGGGCAGATTCATTGGTTTTATTGGATTCTTTAATTAATTTATTCTTTATTTACTTATTATTAATCTATACGTAAAAGTATAACATGAGATTTTCTAGACTCCAACTGTCTCGAAATTCTTCCCAATGCCCCAGTGCAGTCACTTCCATCAACAGAGCAATGTATTGTCGATTCACTGCCTGTCTTCACTGTTTGTTTCAGATCTCACCGTGCACCCACAAAAACATTATATGTGCTAATCATAATGCAACCTTTCTCTCCCCACTGTTATCCCTCCATTCTCCCATGTCCACATTAGTCGTGTTCCCTTTGGTAACTGGTAGTTCATTCTTGGGCTCTGTGTGTCTGCCACTATTTTGCACCTTCAGTTCTTTCCTGCTTCTCTATCTGCACAGATTGGTCATATCATATGATACTTGTCCTCCTGTCTTATTTCATTGAAAATAAAACCAAATTCTTTCATCCATGTTGTCACAAATGGGAGGAATTGTTCTCTTCTTATGGGTGAAAGGCAATGAATTGTTTATATATACCACTTCTTCTTTATCCATTCATCTTCTGATGGAGATGGGTCGTGTACTGTGAATTGTGCTGCGATAAACAAGGGGGTGCACATAACTTTTTTAAATTGGGCTACTGCATTCTATCTACTTATCTATACAACTTTGTTTTCCACTATATATCTATCATCTATCTTCTTGCTATCTCACATCTATCATAGTCATCATCTATCTCTATCATCTATCATCTATCTGCAACTGTAATCTCTGAACCCATCTATGAGTATTTCTTATTTCTCATTAATACACAATTACATGAGTAACATTGTTTACTACAACTTCCATCACCAAAATATCCCCACATATCCCATTGCATTCACTATCCTCCAGTGCAATAAAATAATGTAGAATCACTAGTCTTCTCTGTGTCGTACCGTCCTGCACGTAAACCAACCAACACTATGTACACTTATTCAATTGCACCGTTTTTAACCCCCTGTCCTAATTATCCCTCCACTATAACACAACCGGCCCAGTCTCTTTCCTTTGGTAACCACTAGTCCTCTCTTCTCTTCAGCGTGGCTTCTTCAGTTTGGTTATTTCACTTCTATTTTTTATTACTCTGCTAGTGAGTGAAATCAGTTACCATGTTTCTGACACTCCATCGCTAATTTCACTGACCATAATTCTCTGCTATCTACATACATGTTGTTGTAAATGGTAGGATTTGTTTTCCTCATATGGCTGAATAATATCCCTCTCCTCATCTTCTCGTGGTTACTGAACTTTGCTACTATTAATGCTGTGGTTATAAATATAGGTGAGCACATGTCTTGTTTAAACTGTGCTGCTGTATTCTGTTACTCTGTATTATTTTATTGCATTTGTTCATTTAATAATATCTCATTAATGTACAATTACATTAATAAAATTATTTGTGCTAGAACCTGCCAATCACAAAGCAACCCAGGATTCGCAATTACAATCACACACCGTGAGCACAGTAAGATACTGTAGAATCACTACCTGTGTTCCCCGTTTTGTACAGCAATCCCCGTAATGCCCACCCACGCTATTCTTGGAAATCATATAGCACACTTTGTTTACTCCACCCACCCTCCTCCAATCCCTATTATCCAAAGCATACCCTTTCCCTATGTAAACTCCTAGTCCAACATTCAGTTCTGTGAATATGCTGATGTTATGCTTCTTCAGTTTTTCTTGGTTCTACATCTCTACAAATGGGTCAAATCATTTGACCTTTGTCTTCCTTCACCTCTTATTTCATGAGTAAAATGCAATCCAGATCCTTCCGACTTGTTGCAAATGTTAGGACTTTTTTTTCTTCTTATGACAGATTAATATGCAACTGTCGAAATGTACCACAACATGTTTACACATTAATCTACTGATGGACACTTACCTGGGCTTCGGTGAATAGTGCTGATAAACGCTTGGATGTATATGCATTTTAAATTCGGCTTCTGAAATGGATTTTATGAGAGTTTATTATTGATTTGTTGATTTACCGTTAATCTTTAATTACATGTGTAACGTATTTACTAGACGCCCTTTACTACGTTCCACCCAATCCCACCCTGCAGTCAATTCCTTCACCAGAGCAATGTACCGTAGAATCGCTAATTGTCTTCTCTGCTGCTCAGCACACCACGTGCACCCATTCCCACCTTATACATGCTAACGGAAATGCACACTTTCTTCCCCACCTCCTTTCCCCTCCATTCCCAACCATCCATCTCTGTCTCTTCCCCTTTGGTAACTGTGAATCTGTTCTTGTCTTCTTTGACACTGCTGTTTTTCTCCTTCAGTTTTTTCTTTGTTCTTATACTCCAATGATGAGTGACGTCATTTTACCTATACATGTAGGCCAGAAATAGTTATGTTTGCTATGATGGTGCAGCTGTGCAAGGCTGAGCTCTGCCCACCATCTGCTAGTGGCGTTTGCAGGAACAGCACTGTTGCCTGGAGATTCCATGATGTCACAGTGGGCTTCTTTCATGTAGACAGATTATGTCTGCTCAGAGAATTTGTTTCCCACTTCAGTGCCTGCTATCCTACACGAGGTGTACTTATGGTAAGGTTTGTGCTGAGCACCTTGACAGCATCAGAGGAAATGGAAATGAGTTCCAAGACACTGCGTGTTTCTTTTTATTTTGGCATCAATACCAGTTACCTAAGCAACATTATTTTAATTACACTACCCACATTATGAAATCCACACCATATACAGCATAAGGGTCACTGTGCATGAGCCCCGTATTGCACTGTAGAAGCACGGCTCTTCTTTGCTGTTCCACCACCTTCCTAGTGCCCACACCCTGCCCACACATGTGTGCTACACGTAATGACCCATTTTACCTCACTTTCCTCCCTTCCAAGCCATTCCCCTGTGTCACTTTCCCTTTGGTAACCGTTAGTCCTCTCTTCAGTTCATGGAAGCTGCTACTGTCTTGTTCCTTCACGATTTTTCTTTTTTTTTAATTCTCCACAGTTGAGTGACATCAATTGCCACTTGACTTTCTCTTCGTGGCTTATTTCACTCAGAACAATACACACAAGTTCCATGCATGTTGCTGTAAATGGTAAGATTTGTTTTCTTCATATGGCTGAATAATATTCTACATCTCATATACTGATGGACGTTAAGCTTGGCTTTTGTCAATACTTCAGTGAGAAACATAGGGGTGCAATTTTCGTTTTTAAAATGGTCTGCTGCATTCTGCTTATATATTTATAGATTTGTTTTTTTATGTTTATTCATATATGCCTTTACTGATTCATTAATTATTAATCTAAAATTACATGACAAACATTAATTTTACAAGATCCACACTATAACCAAGATCAACCCAGTTACTTCCCT
Source organism: Manis pentadactyla (assembly GCF_030020395.1). Taxonomy (NCBI): domain Eukaryota; kingdom Metazoa; phylum Chordata; class Mammalia; order Pholidota; family Manidae; genus Manis; species Manis pentadactyla. Next base: position 15,488,858 of record NC_080039.1, read on the forward strand.
GAAGTCACTGTCCATGAGCATAGTAAGATACTGTATATACCATCTCCCCCAATCCACATTAATAATGCCAATCATTATGGCTACCTTCTCCTTGCTTTCATATATAACAACGCCACTCTCTTCCTCTTGGTAACTGTTACTCCAAACTTGTATTCTGTGAATCTGCTGATGTTTTGCTCCTTCAGTTTTATCTTGGCGCTTCGTCTCCACGCATGTGTTAAATCATTTGATACTTATTTTCTCTTCATCACTTATTTCAATGAGCATAATATGCTCTAGCGAAATCCATGTTGCAGCAAATGCTAGGATTTGTTTTCTTGTGATGGCTGAGTAATATTCCTTTCTGTATATGTACCACATCTTCTATACCCATTAATCTATTGATGTCCATTAAGCTCGGTTTCTTTGAATAGTACTCTGATTAACATAGGGATATATATATCTTTATTAGCTGGGCAGATTCATTGGTTTTATTGGATTCTTTAATTAATTTATTCTTTATTTACTTATTATTAATCTATACGTAAAAGTATAACATGAGATTTTCTAGACTCCAACTGTCTCGAAATTCTTCCCAATGCCCCAGTGCAGTCACTTCCATCAACAGAGCAATGTATTGTCGATTCACTGCCTGTCTTCACTGTTTGTTTCAGATCTCACCGTGCACCCACAAAAACATTATATGTGCTAATCATAATGCAACCTTTCTCTCCCCACTGTTATCCCTCCATTCTCCCATGTCCACATTAGTCGTGTTCCCTTTGGTAACTGGTAGTTCATTCTTGGGCTCTGTGTGTCTGCCACTATTTTGCACCTTCAGGTCTTTCCTGCTTCTCTATCTGCACAGATTGGTCATATCATATGATACTTGTCCTCCTGTCTTATTTCATTGAAAATAAAACCAAATTCTTTCATCCATGTTGTCACAAATGGGAGGAATTGTTCTCTTCTTATGGGTGAAAGGCAATGAATTGTTTATATATACCACTTCTTCTTTATCCATTCATCTTCTGATGGAGATGGGTCGGGTACTGTGAATTGTGCTGCGATAAACAAGGGGGTGCACATAACTTTTTTAAATTGGGCTACTGCATTCTATCTACTTATCTATACAACTTTGTTTTCCACTATATATCTATCATCTATCTTCTTGCTATCTCACATCTATCATAGTCATCATCTATCTCTATCATCTATCATCTATCTGCAACTGTAATCTCTGAACCCATCTATGAGTATTTCTTATTTCTCATTAATACACAATTACATGAGTAACATTGTTTACTACAACTTCCATCACCAAAATATCCCCACATATCCCATTGCATTCACTATCCTCCAGTGCAATAAAATAATGTAGAATCACTAGTCTTCTCTGTGTCGTACCGTCCTGCACGTAAACCAACCAACACTATGTACACTTATTCAATTGCACCGTTTTTAACCCCCTGTCCTAATTATCCCTCCACTATAACACAACCGGCCCAGTCTCTTTCCTTTGGTAACCACTAGTCCTCTCTTCTCTTCAGCGTGGCTTCTTCAGTTTGGTTATTTCACTTCTATTTTTTATTACTCTGCTAGTGAGTGAAATCAGTTACCATGTTTCTGACACTCCATCGCTAATTTCACTGACCATAATTCTCTGCTATCTACATACATGTTGTTGTAAATGGTAGGATTTGTTTTCCTCATATGGCTGAATAATATCCCTCTCCTCATCTTCTCGTGGTTACTGAACTTTGCTACTATTAATGCTGTGGTTATAAATATAGGTGAGCACATGTCTTGTTTAAACTGTGCTGCTGTATTCTGTTACTCTGTATTATTTTATTGCATTTGTTCATTTAATAATATCTCATTAATGTACAATTACATTAATAAATTATTTGTGCTAGAACCTGCCAATCACAAAGCAACCCAGGATTCGCAATTACAATCACACACCGTGAGCACAGTAAGATACTGTAGAATCACTACCTGTGTTCCCCGTTTTGTACAGCAATCCCCGTAATGCCCACCCACGCTATTCTTGGAAATCATATAGCACACTTTGTTTACTCCACCCACCCTCCTCCAATCCCTATTATCCAAAGCATACCCTTTCCCTATGTAAACTCCTAGTCCAACATTCAGTTCTGTGAATATGCTGATGTTATGCTTCTTCAGTTTTTCTTGGTTCTACATCTCTACAAATGGGTCAAATCATTTGACCTTTGTCTTCCTTCACCTCTTATTTCATGAGTAAAATGCAATCCAGATCCTTCCGACTTGTTGCAAATGTTAGGACTTTTTTTTCTTCTTATGACAGATTAATATGCAACTGTCGAAATGTACCACAACAAGTTTACACATTAATCTACTGATGGACACTTACCTGGGCTTCGGTGAATAGTGCTGATAAACGCTTGGATGTATATGAATTTTAAATTCGGCTTCTGAAATGGATTTTATGAGAGTTTATTATTGATTTGTTGATTTACCGTTAATCTTTAATTACATGTGTAACGTATTTACTAGACGCCCTTTACTACGTTCCACCCAATCCCACCCTGCAGTCAATTCCTTCACCAGAGCAATGTACCGTAGAATCGCTAATTGTCTTCTCTGCTGCTCAGCACACCACGTGCACCCATTCCCACCTTATACATGCTAACGGAAATGCACACTTTCTTCCCCACCTCCTTTCCCCTCCATTCCCAACCATCCATCTCTGTCTCTTACCCTTTGGTAACTGTGAATCTGTTCTTGTCTTCTTTGACACTGCTGTTTTTCTCCTTCAGTTTTTTCTTTGTTCTTATACTCCAATGATGAGTGACGTCATTTTACCTATACATGTAGGCCAGAAATAGTTATGTTTGCTATGATGGTGCAGCTGTGCAAGGCTGAGCTCTGCCCACCATCTGCTAGTGGCGTTTGCAGGAACAGCACTGTTGCCTGGAGATTCCATGATGTCACAGTGGGCTTCTTTCATGTAGACAGATTATGTCTGCTCAGAGAATTTGTTTCCCACTTCAGTGCCTGCTATCCTACACGGGGTGTACTTATGGTAAGGTTTGTGCTGAGCACCTTGACAGCATCAGAGGAAATGGAAATGAGTTCCAAGACACTGCGTGTTTCTTTTTATTTTGGCATTAATACCAGTTACCTAAGCAACATTATTTTAATTACACTACCCACATTATGAAATCCACACCATATACAGCATAAGGGTCACTGTGCATGAGCCCCGTATTGCACTGTAGAAGCACGGCTCTTCTTTGCTGTTCCACCACCTTCCTAGTGCCCACACCCTGCCCACACATGTGTGCTACACGTAATGACCCATTTTACCTCACTTTCCTCCCTTCCAAGCCATTCCCCTGTGTCACTTTCCCTTTGGTAACCGTTAGTCCTCTCTTCAGTTCATGGAAGCTGCTACTGTCTTGTTCCTTCACGATTTTTCTTTTTTTTTAATTCTCCACAGTTGAGTGACATCAATTGCCACTTGACTTTCTCTTCGTGGCTTATTTCACTCAGAACAATACACACAAGTTCCATGCATGTTGCTGTAAATGGTAAGATTTGTTTTCTTCATATGGCTGAATAATATTCTACATCTCATATACTGATGGACGTTAAGCTTGGCTTTTGTCAATACTTCAGTGAGAAACATAGGGGTGCAATTTTCGTTTTTAAAATGGTCTGCTGCATTCTGCTTATATATTTATAGATTTGTTTTTTTATGTTTATTCATATATGCCTTTACTGATTCATTAATTATTAATCTAAAATTACATGACAAACATTAATTTTACAAGATCCACACTATAACCAAGATCAACCCAGTTACTTCCCTGAAGTCACTGTCCATGAGCATAGTAAGATACTGTATATACCATCTCCCCCAATCCACATTAATAATGCCAATCATTATGGCTACCTTCTCCTTGCTTTCATATATAACAACGCCACTCTCTTCCTCTTGGTAACTGTTACTCCAAACTTGTATTCTGTGAATCTGCTGATGTTTTGCTCCTTCAGTTTTATCTTGGCGCTTCGTCTCCACGCATGTGTTAAATCATTTGATACTTATTTTCTCTTCATCACTTATTTCACTGAGCATAATATGCTCTAGCGCCATCCATGTTGCAGCAAATGCTAGGATTTGTTTTCTTGTGATGGCTGAGTAATATTCCTTTCTGTATATGTACCACATCTTCTATACCCATTAATCTATTGATGTCCATTAAGCTCGGTTTCTTTGAATAGTACTCTGATTAACATAGGGATATATATATCTTTATTAGCTGGGCAGATTCATTGGTTTTATTGGATTCTTTAATTAATTTATTCTTTATTTACTTATTATTAATCTATACGTAAAAGTATAACATGAGATTTTCTAGACTCCAACTGTCTCGAAATTCTTCCCAATGCCCCAGTGCAGTCACTTCCATCAACAGAGCAATGTATTGTCGATTCACTGCCTGTCTTCACTGTTTGTTTCAGATCTCACCGTGCACCCACAAAAACATTATATGTGCTAATCATAATGCAACCTTTCTCTCCCCACTGTTATCCCTCCATTCTCCCATGTCCACATTAGTCGTGTTCCCTTTGGTAACTGGTAGTTCATTCTTGGGCTCTGTGTGTCTGCCACTATTTTGCACCTTCAGTTCTTTCCTGCTTCTCTATCTGCACAGATTGGTCATATCATATGATACTTGTCCTCCTGTCTTATTTCATTGAAAATAAAACCAAATTCTTTCATCCATGTTGTCACAAATGGGAGGAATTGTTCTCTTCTTATGGGTGAAAGGCAATGAATTGTTTATATATACCACTTCTTCTTTATCCATTCATCTTCTGATGGAGATGGGTCGGGTACTGTGAATTGTGCTGCGATAAACAAGGGGGTGCACATAACTTTTTTAAATTGGGCTACTGCATTCTATCTACTTATCTATACAACTTTGTTTTCCACTATATATCTATCATCTATCTTCTTGCTATCTCACATCTATCATAGTCATCATCTATCTCTATCATCTATCATCTATCTGCAACTGTAATCTCTGAACCCATCTATGAGTATTTCTTATTTCTCATTAATACACAATTACATGAGTAACATTGTTTACTACAACTTCCATCACCAAAATATCCCCACATATCCCATTGCATTCACTATCCTCCAGTGCAATAAAATAATGTAGAATCACTAGTCTTCTCTGTGTCGTACCGTCCTGCACGTAAACCAACCAACACTATGTACACTTATTCAATTGCACCGTTTTTAACCCCCTGTCCTAATTATCCCTCCACTATAACACAACCGGCCCAGTCTCTTTCCTTTGGTAACCACTAGTCCTCTCTTCTCTTCAGCGTGGCTTCTTCAGTTTGGTTATTTCACTTCTATTTTTTATTACTCTGCTAGTGAGTGAAATCAGTTACCATGTTTCTGACACTCCATCGCTAATTTCACTGACCATAATTCTCTGCTATCTACATACATGTTGTTGTAAATGGTAGGATTTGTTTTCCTCATATGGCTGAATAATATCCCTCTCCTCATCTTCTCGTGGTTACTGAACTTTGCTACTATTAATGCTGTGGTTATAAATATAGGTGAGCACATGTCTTGTTTAAACTGTGCTGCTGTATTCTGTTACTCTGTATTATTTTATTGCATTTGTTCATTTAATAATATCTCATTAATGTACAATTACATTAATAAATTATTTGTGCTAGAACCTGCCAATCACAAAGCAACCCAGGATTCGCAATTACAATCACACACCGTGAGCACAGTAAGATACTGTAGAATCACTACCTGTGTTCCCCGTTTTGTACAGCAATCCCCGTAATGCCCACCCACGCTATTCTTGGAAATCATATAGCACACTTTGTTTACTCCACCCACCCTCCTCCAATCCCTATTATCCAAAGCATACCCTTTCCCTATGTAAACTCCTAGTCCAACATTCAGTTCTGTGAATATGCTGATGTTATGCTTCTTCAGTTTTTCTTGGTTCTACATCTCTACAAATGGGTCAAATCATTTGACCTTTGTCTTCCTTCACCTCTTATTTCATGAGTAAAATGCAATCCAGATCCTTCCGACTTGTTGCAAATGTTAGGACATTTTTTTCTTCTTATGACAGATTAATATGCAACTGTCGAAATGTACCACAACATGTTTACACATTAATCTACTGATGGACACTTACCTGGGCTTCGGTGAATAGTGCTGATAAACGCTTGGATGTATATGAATTTTAAATTCGGCTTCTGAAATGGATTTTATGAGAGTTTATTATTGATTTGTTGATTTACCGTTAATCTTTAATTACATGTGTAACGTATTTACTAGACGCCCTTTACTACGTTCCACCCAATCCCACCCTGCAGTCAATTCCTTCACCAGAGCAATGTACCGTAGAATCGCTAATTGTCTTCTCTGCTGCTCAGCACACCACGTGCACCCATTCCCACCTTATACATGCTAACGGAAATGCACACTTTCTTCCCCACCTCCTTTCCCCTCCATTCCCAACCATCCATCTCTGTCTCTTCCCCTTTGGTAACTGTGAATCTGTTCTTGTCTTCTTTGACACTGCTGTTTTTCTCCTTCAGTTTTTTCTTTGTTCTTATACTCCAATGATGAGTGACGTCATTTTACCTATACATGTAGGCCAGAAATAGTTATGTTTGCTATGATGGTGCAGCTGTGCAAGGCTGAGCTCTGCCCACCATCTGCTAGTGGCGTTTGCAGGAACAGCACTGTTGCCTGGAGATTCCATGATGTCACAGTGGGCTTCTTTCATGTAGACAGATTATGTCTGCTCAGAGAATTTGTTTCCCACTTCAGTGCCTGCTATCCTACACGGGGTGTACTTATGGTAAGGTTTGTGCTGAGCACCTTGACAGCATCAGAGGAAATGGAAATGAGTTCCAAGACACTGCGTGTTTCTTTTTATTTTGGCATCAATACCAGTTACCTAAGCAACATTATTTTAATTACACTACCCACATTATGAAATCCACACCATATACAGCATAAGGGTCACTGTGCATGAGCCCCGTATTGCACTGTAGAAGCACGGCTCTTCTTTGCTGTTCCACCACCTTCCTAGTGCCCACACCCTGCCCACACATGTGTGCTACACGTAATGACCCATTTTACCTCACTTTCCTCCCTTCCAAGCCATTCCCCTGTGTCACTTTCCCTTTGGTAACCGTTAGTCCTCTCTTCAGTTCATGGAAGCTGCTACTGTCTTGTTCCTTCACGATTTTTCTTTTTTTTTAATTCTCCACAGTTGAGTGACATCAATTGCCACTTGACTTTCTCTTCGTGGCTTATTTCACTCAGAACAATACACACAAGTTCCATGCATGTTGCTGTAAATGGTAAGATTTGTTTTCTTCATATGGCTGAATAATATTCTACATCTCATATACTGATGGACGTTAAGCTTGGCTTTTGTCAATACTTCAGTGAGAAACATAGGGGTGCAATTTTCGTTTTTAAAATGGGCTGCTGCATTCTGCTTATATATTTATAGATTTGTTTTTTTATGTTTATTCATATATGCCTTTACTGATTCATTAATTATTAATCTAAAATTACATGACAAACATTAATTTTACAAGATCCACACTATAACCAAGATCAACCCAGTTACTTCCCTGAAGTCACTGTCCATGAGCATAGTAAGATACTGTATATACCATCTCCCCCAATCCACATTAATAATGCCAATCATTATGGCTACCTTCTCCTTGCTTTCATATATAACAACGCCACTCTCTTCCTCTTGGTAACTGTTACTCCAAACTTGTATTCTGTGAATCTGCTGATGTTTTGCTCCTTCAGTTTTATCTTGGCGCTTCGTCTCCACGCATGTGTTAAATCATTTGATACTTATTTTCTCTTCATCACTTATTTCACTGAGCATAATATGCTCTAGCGCCATCCATGTTGCAGCAAATGCTAGGATTTGTTTTCTTGTGATGGCTGAGTAATATTCCTTTCTGTATATGTACCACATCTTCTATACCCATTAATCTATTGATGTCCATTAAGCTCGGTTTCTTTGAATAGTACTCTGATTAACATAGGGATATATATATCTTTATTAGCTGGGCAGATTCATTGGTTTTATTGGATTCTTTAATTAATTTATTCTTTATTTACTTATTATTAATCTATACGTAAAAGTATAACATGAGATTTTCTAGACTCCAACTGTCTCGAAATTCTTCCCAATGCCCCAGTGCAGTCACTTCCATCAACAGAGCAATGTATTGTCGATTCACTGCCTGTCTTCACTGTTTGTTTCAGATCTCACCTTGCACCCACAAAAACATTATATGTGCTAATCATAATGCAACCTTTCTCTCCCCACTGTTATCCCTCCATTCTCCCATGTCCACATTAGTCGTGTTCCCTTTGGTAACTGGTAGTTCATTCTTGGGCTCTGTGTGTCTGCCACTATTTTGCACCTTCAGTTCTTTCCTGCTTCTCTATCTGCACAGATTGGTCATATCATATGATACTTGTCCTCCTGTCTTATTTCATTGAAAATAAAACCAAATTCTTTCATCCATGTTGTCACAAATGGGAGGAATTGTTCTCTTCTTATGGGTGAAAGGCAATGAATTGTTTATATATACCACTTCTTCTTTATCCATTCATCTTCTGATGGAGATGGATCGGGTACTGTGAATTGTGCTGCGATAAACAAGGGGGTGCACATAACTTTTTTAAATTGGGCTACTGCATTCTATCTACTTATCTATACAACTTTGTTTTCCACTATATATCTATCATCTATCTTCTTGCTATCTCACATCTATCATAGTCATCATCTATCTCTATCATCTATCATCTATCTGCAACTGTAATCTCTGAACCCATCTATGAGTATTTCTTATTTCTCATTAATACACAATTACATGAGTAACATTGTTTACTACAACTTCCATCACCAAAATATCCCCACATATCCCATTGCATTCACTATCCTCCAGTGCAATAAAATAATGTAGAATCACTAGTCTTCTCTGTGACGTACCGTCCTGCACGTAAAAAAACCAACACTATGTACACTTATTCAATTGCACCGTTTTTAACCCCCTGTCCTAATTATCCCTCCACTATAACACAACCGGCCCAGTCTCTTTCCTTTGGTAACCACTAGTCCTCTCTTCTCTTCAGCGTGGCTTCTTCAGTTTGGTTATTTCACTTCTATTTTTTATTACTCTGCTAGTGAGTGAAATCAGTTACCATGTTTCTGACACTCCATCGCTAATTTCACTGACCATAATTCTCTGCTATCTACATACATGTTGTTGTAAATGGTAGGATTTGTTTTCCTCATATGGCTGAATAATATCCCTCTCCTCATCTTCTCGTGGTTACTGAACTTTGCTACTATTAATGCTGTGGTTATAAATATAGGTGAGCACATGTCTTGTTTAAACTGTGCTGCTGTATTCTGTTACTCGGTATTATTTTATTGCATTTGTTCATTTAATAATATCTCATTAATGTACAATTACATTAATAAATTATTTGTGCTAGAACCTGCCAATCACAAAGCAACCCAGGATTCGCAATTACAATCACACACCGTGAGCACAGTAAGATACTGTAGAATTACTACCTGTGTTCCCCGTTTTGTACAGCAATCCCCGTAATGCCCACCCACGCTATTCTTGGAAATCATATAGCACACTTTGTTTACTCCACCCTCCGCCTCCAATCCCTATTATCCAAAGCATACCCTTTCCCTATGTAAACTCCTAGTCCAATATTCAGTTCTGTGAATATGCTGATGTTATGCTTCTTCAGTTTTTCTTGTTTCTACATCTCTACAAATGGGTCAAATCATTTGACCTTTGTCTTCCTTCACCTCTTATTTCATGAGTAAAATGCAATCCAGATCCTTCCGAATTGTTGCAAATGTTAGGACTTTTTTTTCTTCTTATGACAGATTAATATGCAACTGTCGAAATGTACCACAACATGTTTACACATTAATCTACTGATGGACACTTTCGTGGGCTTCGGTGAATAGTGCTGATAAACGCTTGGATGTATATGAATTTTAAATTCGGCTTCTGAAATGGATTTTATGAGAGTTTATTATTGATTTGTTGATTTACCGTTAATCTTTAATTACATGTGTAACGTATTTACTAGACGCCCTTTACTACGTTCCACCCAATCCCACCCTGCAGTCAATTCCATCACCAGAGCAATGTACCGTAGAATCGCTAATTGTCTTCTCTGCTGCTCAGCACACCACGTGCACCCATTCCCACCTTATACATGCTAACGGAAATGCACACTTTCTTCCCCACCTCCTTTCCCCTCCATTCCCAACCATCCATCTCTGTCTCTTCCCCTTTGGTAACTGTGAATCTGTTCTTGTCTTCTTTGACACTGCTGTTTTTCTCCTTCAGTTTTTTCTTTGTTCTTATACTCCAATGATGAGTGACGTCATTTTACCTATACATGTAGGCCAGAAATAGTTATGTTTGCTATGATGGTGCAGCTGTGCAAGGCTGAGCTCTGCCCACCATCTGCTAGTGGCGTTTGCAGGAACAGCACTGTTGCCTGGAGATTCCATGATGTCACAGTGGGCTTCTTTCATGTAGACAGATTATGTCTGCTCAGAGAATTTGTTTCCCACTTCAGTGCCTGCTATCCTACACGGGGTGTACTTATGGTAAGGTTTGTGCTGAGCACCTTGACAGCATCAGAGGAAATGGAAATGAGTTCCAAGACACTGCGTGTTTCTTTTTATTTTGGCATCAATACCAGTTACCTAAGCAACATTATTTTAATTACACTACCCACATTATGAAATCCACACCATATACAGCATAAGGGTCACTGTGCATGAGCCCCGTATTGCACTGTAGAAGCACGGCTCTTCTTTGCTGTTCCACCACATTCCTAGTGCCCACACCCTGCCCACACATGTGTGCTACACGTAATGACCCATTTTACCTCACTTTCTTCCCTTCCAAGCCATTCAACTGTGTCACTTTCCCTTTGGTAACCGTTAGTCCTCTCTTCAGTTCATGGAAGCTGCTACTGTCTTGTTCCTTCACGATTTTTCTTTTTTTTTAATTCTCCACAGTTGAGTGACATCAATTGCCACTTGACTTTCTCTTCGTGGCTTATTTCACTCAGAACAATACACACAAGTTCCATGCATGTTGCTGTAAATGGTAAGATTTGTTTTCTTCATATGGCTGAATAATATTCTACATCTCATATACTGATGGACGTTAAGCTTGGCTTTTGTCAATACTTCAGTGAGAAACATAGGGGTGCAATTTTCGTTTTTAAAATGGGCTGGTGCATTCTGCTTATATATTTATAGATTTGTTTTCTTATGTTTATTCATATATGCCTTTACTGATTCATTAATTATTAATCTAAAATTACATGACAAACATTAATTTTACAAGATCCACACTATAACCAATATCAACCCAGTTACTTCCCTGAAGTCACTGTCCATGAGCATAGTAAGATACTGTATATACCATCTCCCCCAATCCACATTAATAATGCTAATCGTTATGCCTACCTTCTCCTTGCTTTCATATCTAACAACGCCACTGTCTTCCCCTTGGTAACTGTTACTCCAAACTCGTATTCTGTGAATCTGCTGATGTTTTGCTCCTTCAGTTTTATCTTGGCGCTTCGTCTCCACACATGTGTTAAATCATTTGATACTTATTTTCTCTTCCTCACTTATTTCACTGAGCATAATATGCTCTAGCACCATCCATGTTGCAGCAAATGCTAGGATTTGTTTTCTTGTGATGGCTGAGTAATATTCCTTTCTGTATATGTACCACATCTTCTATACCCATTAATCTATTGATGTCCATTAAGCTCGGTTTCTTTGAATAGTACTCTGATTAACATAGGGATATATATATCTTTATTAGCTGGGCAGATTCATTGGTTTTATTGGATTCTTTAATTAATTTATTCTTTATTTACTTATTATTAATCTATACGTAAAAGTATAACATGAGATTTTCTAGACTCCAACTGTCTCGAAATTCTTCCCAATGCCCCAGTGCAGTCACTTCCATCAACAGAGCAATGTATTGTCGATTCACTGCCTGTCTTCACTGTTTGTTTCAGATCTCACCGTGCACCCACAAAAACATTATATGTGCTAATCATAATGCAACCTTTCTCTCCCCACTGTTATCCCTCCATTCTCCCATGTCCACATTAGTCGTGTTCCCTTTGGTAACTGGTAGTTCATTCTTGGGCTCTGTGTGTCTGCCACTATTTTGCACAATCAGTTCTTTCCTGCTTCTCTATCTGCACAGATTGGTCATATCATATGATACTTGTCCTCCTGTCTTATTTCATTGAAAATAAAACCAAATTCTTTCATCCATGTTGTCACAAATTGGAGGAATTGTTCTCTTCTTATGGGTGAAAGGCAATGAATTGTTTATATATACCACTTCTTCTTTATCCATTCATCTTCTGATGGAGATGGATCGGGTACTGTGAATTGTGCTGCGATAAACAAGGGGGTGCACATAACTTTTTTAAATTGGGCTACTGCATTCTATCTACTTATCTATACAACTTTGTTTTCCACTATACATCTATCGTCTATCTTCTTGCTATCTCACATCTATCATAGACATCATCTATCTCTATCATCTATCATCTATCTGCAACTGTAATCTCTGAACCCATCTATGAGTATTTCTTATTTCTCATTAATACACAATTACATGAGTAACATTGTTTACTACAACTTCCATCACCAAAATATCCCCACATATTCCATTGCACTCACTATCCTCCAGTGCAATAAAATAATGTAGAATCACTAGTCTTCTCTGTGACGTACCGTCCTGCACGTAAACCAACCAACACTATGTACACTTATTCAATTGCACCGTTTTTAACCCCCTGTCCTAATTATCCCTCCACTATAACACAACCGGCCCAGTCTCTTTCCTTTGGTAACCACTAGTCCTCTCTTCTCTTCAGCGTGGCTTCTTCAGTTTGGTTATTTCACTTTTCTTCTATTTTTTATTACTCTGCTAGTGAGTGAAATCAGTTACCATGTTTCTGACACTCCATCGCTAATTTCACTGACCATAATTCTCTACTATCTACATACATGTTGTAAATGGTAGGATTTGTTTTCCTCATATGGCTGAATAATATCCCTCTCCTCATCTTCTCGTGGTTATTGAACTTTGCTACTATTAATGCTGTGGTTATAAATATAGGTGAGCACATGTCTTGTTTAAACTGTGCTGCTGTATTCTGTTACTCTGTATTATTTTATTGCATTTGTTCATTTAATATCTCATTAATGTACAATTACATTAATAAATTATTTGTGCTAGAACCTGCCAATCACAAAGCAACCCAGGATTCGCAATTACAATCACACACCGTGAGCACAGTAAGATACTGTAGAATCACTACCTGTGTTCCCCGTTTTGTACAGCAATCCCCGTAATGCCCACCCACGCTATTCTTGGAAATCATATAGCACACTTTGTTTACTCCACCCTCCGCCTCCAATCCCTATTATCCAAAGCATACCCTTTCCCTATGTAAACTCCTAGTCCAACATTCAGTTCTGTGAATATGCTGATGTTATGCTTCTTCAGTTTTTCTTGGTTCTACATCTCTACAAATGGGTCAAATCATTTGACCTTTGTCTTCCTTCACCTCTTATTTCATGAGTAAAATGCAATCCAGATCCTTCCGACTTGTTGCAAATGTTAGGACTTTTTTTTCTTCTTAAGACAGATTAATATGCAACTGTCGAAATGTACCACAACATGTTTACACATTAATCTACTGATGGACACTTACGTGGGCTTCGGTGAATAGTGCTGATAAACGCTTCGATGTATATGAATTTTAAATTCGGCTTCTGAAATGGATTTTATGAGAGTTTATTATTGATTTGTTGATTTACCGTTAATCTTTAATTACATGTGTAAAGTATTTACTAGACGCCCTTTACTACGTTCCACCCAATCCCACCCTGCATTCAATTCCATCACCAGAGCAATGTACCGTAGAATCGCTAATTGTCTTCTCTGCTGCTCAGCACACCACATGCACCCATTCCCACCTTATACATGCTAACGGAAATGCACACTTTCTTCCCCACTTCCTTTCCCCTCCATTCCCAACCATCCATCTCTGTCTCTTCCCCTTTGGTAACTGTGAATCTGTTCTTGTCTTCTTTGACACTGCTGTTTTTCTCCTTCAGTTTTTTCTTTGTTCTTATACTCCAATGATGAGTGACGTCATTTTACCTATACATGTAGGCCAGAAATAGTTATGTTTGCTATGATGGTGCAGCTGTGCAAGGCTGAGCTCTGCCCACCATCTGCTAGTGGCGTTTGCAGGAACAGCACTGTTGCCTGGAGATTCCATGATGTCACAGTGGGCTTCTTTCATGTAGACAGATTATGTCTGCTCAGAGAATTTGTTTCCCACTTCAGTGCCTGCTATCCTACACGGGGTGTACTTATGGTAAGGTTTGTGCTGAGCACCTTGACAGCATCAGAGGAAATGGAAATGAGTTCCAAGACACTGCGTGTTTCTTTTTATTTTGGCATCAATACCAGTTACCTAAGCAACATTATTTTAATTACACTACCCACATTATGAAATCCACACCATATACAGCATAAGGGTCACTGTGCATGAGCCCCGTATTGCACTGTAGAAGCACGGCTCTTCTTTGCTGTTCCACCACATTCCTAGTGCCCACACCCTGCCCACACATGTGTGCTACACGTAATGCCCCATTTTACCTCACTTTCCTCCCTTCCAAGCCATTCCCCTGTGTCACTTTCCCTTTGATAACCGTTAGTCCTCTCTTCAGTTCATGGAAGCTGCTATTGTCTTGTTCCTTCACGATTTTTCTTTTTTTTTAATTCTCCACAGTTGAGTGACATCAATTGCCACTTGACTTTCTCTTCGTGGCTTATTTCACTCAGAACAATACACACAAGTTCCATGCATGTTGCTGTAAATGGTAAGATTTGTTTTCTTCTTATGGCTGAATAATATTCTACATCTCATATACTGATGGACGTTAAGCTTGGCTTTTGTCAATACTTCAGTGAGAAACATAGGGGTGCAATTTTCGTTTTTAAAATGGGCTGCTGCATTCTGCTTATATATTTATAGATTTGTTTTTTTATGTTTATTCATATATGCCTTTACTGATTCATTAATTATTAATCTAAAATTACATGACAAACATTAATTTTACAAGATCCACACTATAACCAAGATCAACCCAGTTACTTCCCTGAAGTCACTGTCCATGAGCATAGTAAGATACTGTATATACCATCTCCCCCAATCCACATTAATAATGCTAATCGTTATGCCTACCTTCTCCTTGCTTTCATATCTAACAACGCCACTATCTTCCCCTTGGTAACTGTTACTCCAAACTCGTATTCTGTGAATCTGTTGATGTTTTGCTCCTTCAGTTTTATCTTGGCGCTTCGTCTCCACGCATATGTTAAATCATTTGATACTTATTATCTCTTCCTCACTTATTTCACTGAGCATAATATGCTCTAGCGCCATCCATGTTGCAGCACATGCTAGGATTTGTTTTCTTGTGATGGCTGAGTAATATTCCTTTCTGTATATGTACCACATCTTCTATACCCATTAATCTATTGATGTCCATTAAGCTCGGTTTCTTTGAATAGTACTCTGATTAACATAGGGATATATATATCTTTATTAGCTGGGCAGATTCATTGGTTTTATTGGATTCTTTAATTAATTTATTCTTTATTTACTTATTATTAATCTATACGTAAAAGTATAACATGAGATTTTCTAGACTCCAACTGTCTCGAAATTCTTCCCAATGCCCCAGTGCAGTCACTTCCATCAACAGAGCAATGTATTGTCGATTCACTGCCTGTCTTCACTGTTTGTTTCAGATCTCACCGTGCACCCACAAAAACATTATATGTGCTAATCATAATGCAACCTTTCTCTCCCCACTGTTATCCCTCCATTCTCCCATGTCCACATTAGTCGTGTTCCCTTTGGTAACGGGTAGTTCATTCTTGGGCTCTGTGTGTCTGCCACTATTTTGCACCTTCAGTTCTTTCCTGCTTCTCTATCTGCACAGATTGGTCATATCATATGATACTTGTCCTCCTGTCTTATTTCATTGAAAATAAAACCAAATTCTTTCATCCATCTTGTCACAAATGGGAGGAATTGTTCTCTTCTTATGGGTGAAAGGCAATGAATTGTTTATATATACCACTTCTTCTTTATCCATTCATCTTCTGATGGAGATGGATCGGGTACTGTGAATTGTGCTGCGATAAACAAGGGGGTGGCCATAACTTTTATAAATTGGGCTACTGCATTCTATCTACTTATCTATACAACTTTGTTTTCCACTATATATCTATCATCTATCTTCTTGCTATCTCACATCTATCATAGTCATCATCTATCTCTATCATCTATCATCTATCTGCAACTGTAATCTCTGAACCCATCTATGAGTATTTATTTCTCATTAATACACAATTACATGAGTAACATTGTTTACTACAACTTCCATCACCAAAATATCCCCACATATCCCATTGCATTCACTATCCTCCAGTGCAATAAAATAATGTAGAATCACTAGTCTTCTCTGTGACGTACCGTCCTGCACGTAAACCAACCAACACTATGTACACTTATTCAATTGCACCGTTTTTAACCCCCTGTCCTAATTATCCCTCCACTATAACACAACCGGCCCAGTCTCTTTCCTTTGGTAACCACTAGTCCTCTCTTCTCTTCAGCGTGGTTTCTTCAGTTTGGTTATTTCACTTTTCTTCTATTTTTTATTACTCTGCTAGTGAGTGAAATCAGTTACCATGTTTCTGACACTCCATCGCTAATTTCACTGACCATAATTCTCTGCTATCTACATACATGTTGTTGTAAATGGTAGGATATGTTTCCCTCATATGGCTGAATAATATCCCTCTCCTCATCTTCTCGTGGTTACTGAACTTTGCTACTATTAATGCTGTGGTTATAAATATAGGTGAGCACATGTCTTGTTTAAACTGTGCTGCTGTATTCTGTTACTCTGAATTATTTTATTGCATTTGTTCATTTAATAATATCTCATTAATGTACAATTACATTAATAAATTATTTGTGCTAGAACCTGCCAATCACAAAGCAACCCAGGATTCGCAATTACAATCACACACCGTGAGCACAGTAAGATACTGTAGAATCACTACCTGTGTTCCCCGTTTTGTACAGCAATCCCCGTAATGCCCACCCACGCTATTCTTGGAAATCATATAGCACACTTTGTTTACTCCGCCCTCCGCCTCCAATCCTTCCTATCCAAAGCATACCCTTTCCCTATGTAAACTCCTAGTCCAACATTCAGTACTGTGAATATTCATATGTTATGCTTCTTCAGTTTTTCTTGGTTCTACATCTCTACAGATGGGTCAAATCATTTGACCCTTGTCTTCCTTCACCTATTTCATGAGTAAAATGCAATCCAGATCCTTCCGACTTGTTGCAAATGTTAGGACTTTTTTTTCTTCTTATGACTGATTAATATGCAACTGTCGAAATGTACCACAACATGTTTACACATTAATCTACTGATGTACACTTACCTGGGCTTCGATGAATAGTGCTGATAAACCCTTGGATGTATATGCATTTTAAATTCGGTTTCTGAAGTGGATTTTATGAGAGTTTATTATTGATTTGTTGATTTACCATTAATCTATAATTACATGTTTAACGTATTTACTAGACGCCCTTTACTACGTTCCACCCAATCCCCCCTTCAGTCAATTCCATCACCAGAGCAATGTAACGTAGAATCGCTAATTGTCTTCTCTGCTGCTCAGCACACCACGTGCACCCATTCCCACCTTATACATGCTAACGGAAATGCACACTTTCTTCCCCACCTCCTTTCCCCTCCATTCCCAACCATCCATCTCTGTCTCTTCCCCTTTGGTAACTGTGAATCTGTTCTTGTCTTCTTTGACACTGCTGTTTTTCTCCTTCAGTTTTTTCTTTGTTCTTATACTCCAATGATGAGTGACGTCATTTTACCTATACATGTAGGCCAGAAATAGTTATGTTTGCTATGATGGTGCAGCTGTGCATGGCTGAGCTCTGCCCACCATCTGCTAGTGGCGTTTGCAGGAACAGCACTGTTGCCTGGAGATTCCATGATGTCACAGTGGGCTTCTTTCATGTAGACAGATTATGTCTGCTCAGAGAATTTGTTTCCCACTTCAGTGCCTGCTATCCTACACGGGGTGTACTTATGGTAAGGTTTGTGCTGAGCACCTTGACAGCATCAGAGGAAATGGAAATGAGTTCCAAGACACTGCGTGTTTCTTTTTATTTTGGCATCAATACCAGTTACCTACACATCATTATTTTAATTAGACTACCCACATTATGAAATCCACACCATATACACCATAAGGGTCACTGTGCATGAGCCCCGTATTGCACTGTAGAAGCACGGCTCTTCTTTGCTGGTCCACCACCTTCCTAGTGCCCACACCCTGCCCACACATGTGTGCTACACATAATGACCCATTTTACCTCACTTTCCTCCCTTCCAAGCCATTCCCCTGTGTCACTTTCCCTTTGGTAACCGTTAGTCCTCTCTTCAGTTCATGGAAGCTGCTACTGTCTTGTTCCTTCACGATTTTTCTTTTTTTTTAATTCTCCACAGTTGAGTGACATCAATTGCCACTTGACTTTCTCTTCGTGGCTTATTTCACTCAGAACAATACCCACAAGTTCCATGCATGTTGCTGTAAATGGTAAGATTTGCTTTCTTCATATGGCTGAATAATATTCTACATCTCATATAATGATGGACGTTAAGCTTGGCTTTTGTCAATACTTCAGTGAGAAACATAGGGGTGCAGTTTTCGTTTTTAAACTGGGCTGCTGCATTCTGCTTATATATTTATAGATTTGTTTTTTTATGTTTATTCATATATGCCTTTACTGATTCATTAATTATTAATCTAAAATTACATGACAAACATTAATTTTACAAGATCCACACTATAACCAAGATCAACCCAGTTACTTCCCTGAAGTCACTGTCCATGAGCATAGTAAGATACTGTATATACCATCTCCCCCAATCCACATTAATAATGCTAATCGTTATGCCTACCTTCTCCTTGCTTTCATATCTAACAACGCCACTATCTTCCCCTTGGTAACTGTTACTCCAAACTCGTATTCTGTGAATCTGTTGATGTTTTGCTCCTTCAGTTTTATCTTGGCGCTTCGTCTCCACGCATATGTTAAATCATTTGATACTTATTATCTCTTCCTCACTTATTTCACTGAGCATAATATGCTCTAGCGCCATCCATGTTGCAGCACATGCTAGGATTTGTTTTCTTGTGATGGCTGAGTAATATTCCTTTCTGTATATGTACCACATCTTCTATACCCATTAATCTATTGATGTCCATTAAGCTCGGTTTCTTTGAATAGTACTCTGATTAACATAGGGATATATATATCTTTATTAGCTGGGCAGATTCATTGGTTTTATTGGATTCTTTAATTAATTTATTCTTTATTTACTTATTATTAATCTATACGTAAAAGTATAACATGAGATTTTCTAGACTCCAACTGTCTCGAAATTCTTCCCAATGCCCCAGTGCAGTCACTTCCATCAACAGAGCAATGTATTGTCGATTCACTGCCTGTCTTCACTGTTTGTTTCAGATCTCACCGTGCACCCACAAAAACATTATATGTGCTAATCATAATGCAACCTTTCTCTCCCCACTGTTATCCCTCCATTCTCCCATGTCCACATTAGTCGTGTTCCCTTTGGTAACGGGTAGTTCATTCTTGGGCTCTGTGTGTCTGCCACTATTTTGCACCTTCAGTTCTTTCCTGCTTCTCTATCTGCACAGATTGGTCATATCATATGATACTTGTCCTCCTGTCTTATTTCATTGAAAATAAAACCAAATTCTTTCATCCATCTTGTCACAAATGGGAGGAATTGTTCTCTTCTTATGGGTGAAAGGCAATGAATTGTTTATATATACCACTTCTTCTTTATCCATTCATCTTCTGATGGAGATGGATCGGGTACTGTGAATTGTGCTGCGATAAACAAGGGGGTGGCCATAACTTTTATAAATTGGGCTACTGCATTCTATCTACTTATCTATACAACTTTGTTTTCCACTATATATCTATCATCTA
Organism: Manis pentadactyla; assembly: GCF_030020395.1. Lineage (NCBI taxonomy): Eukaryota > Metazoa > Chordata > Mammalia > Pholidota > Manidae > Manis > Manis pentadactyla. The sequence continues at coordinate 15,509,172 of NC_080039.1, forward strand.
TCTTCTTGCTATCTCACATCTATCATAGTCATCATCTATCTCTATCATCTATCATCTATCTGCAACTGTAATCTCTGAACCCATCTATGAGTATTTATTTCTCATTAATACACAATTACATGAGTAACATTGTTTACTACAACTTCCATCACCAAAATATCCCCACATATCCCATTGCATTCACTATCCTCCAGTGCAATAAAATAATGTAGAATCACTAGTCTTCTCTGTGACGTACCGTCCTGCACGTAAACCAACCAACACTATGTACACTTATTCAATTGCACCGTTTTTAACCCCCTGTCCTAATTATCCCTCCACTATAACACAACCGGCCCAGTCTCTTTCCTTTGGTAACCACTAGTCCTCTCTTCTCTTCAGCGTGGTTTCTTCAGTTTGGTTATTTCACTTTTCTTCTATTTTTTATTACTCTGCTAGTGAGTGAAATCAGTTACCATGTTTCTGACACTCCATCGCTAATTTCACTGACCATAATTCTCTGCTATCTACATACATGTTGTTGTAAATGGTAGGATATGTTTCCCTCATATGGCTGAATAATATCCCTCTCCTCATCTTCTCGTGGTTACTGAACTTTGCTACTATTAATGCTGTGGTTATAAATATAGGTGAGCACATGTCTTGTTTAAACTGTGCTGCTGTATTCTGTTACTCTGAATTATTTTATTGCATTTGTTCATTTAATAATATCTCATTAATGTACAATTACATTAATAAATTATTTGTGCTAGAACCTGCCAATCACAAAGCAACCCAGGATTCGCAATTACAATCACACACCGTGAGCACAGTAAGATACTGTAGAATCACTACCTGTGTTCCCCGTTTTGTACAGCAATCCCCGTAATGCCCACCCACGCTATTCTTGGAAATCATATAGCACACTTTGTTTACTCCGCCCTCCGCCTCCAATCCTTCCTATCCAAAGCATACCCTTTCCCTATGTAAACTCCTAGTCCAACATTCAGTACTGTGAATATTCATATGTTATGCTTCTTCAGTTTTTCTTGGTTCTACATCTCTACAGATGGGTCAAATCATTTGACCCTTGTCTTCCTTCACCTATTTCATGAGTAAAATGCAATCCAGATCCTTCCGACTTGTTGCAAATGTTAGGACTTTTTTTTCTTCTTATGACTGATTAATATGCAACTGTCGAAATGTACCACAACATGTTTACACATTAATCTACTGATGTACACTTACCTGGGCTTCGATGAATAGTGCTGATAAACCCTTGGATGTATATGCATTTTAAATTCGGTTTCTGAAGTGGATTTTATGAGAGTTTATTATTGATTTGTTGATTTACCATTAATCTATAATTACATGTTTAACGTATTTACTAGACGCCCTTTACTACGTTCCACCCAATCCCCCCTTCAGTCAATTCCATCACCAGAGCAATGTAACGTAGAATCGCTAATTGTCTTCTCTGCTGCTCAGCACACCACGTGCACCCATTCCCACCTTATACATGCTAACGGAAATGCACACTTTCTTCCCCACCTCCTTTCCCCTCCATTCCCAACCATCCATCTCTGTCTCTTCCCCTTTGGTAACTGTGAATCTGTTCTTGTCTTCTTTGACACTGCTGTTTTTCTCCTTCAGTTTTTTCTTTGTTCTTATACTCCAATGATGAGTGACGTCATTTTACCTATACATGTAGGCCAGAAATAGTTATGTTTGCTATGATGGTGCAGCTGTGCATGGCTGAGCTCTGCCCACCATCTGCTAGTGGCGTTTGCAGGAACAGCACTGTTGCCTGGAGATTCCATGATGTCACAGTGGGCTTCTTTCATGTAGACAGATTATGTCTGCTCAGAGAATTTGTTTCCCACTTCAGTGCCTGCTATCCTACACGGGGTGTACTTATGGTAAGGTTTGTGCTGAGCACCTTGACAGCATCAGAGGAAATGGAAATGAGTTCCAAGACACTGCGTGTTTCTTTTTATTTTGGCATCAATACCAGTTACCTACACATCATTATTTTAATTAGACTACCCACATTATGAAATCCACACCATATACACCATAAGGGTCACTGTGCATGAGCCCCGTATTGCACTGTAGAAGCACGGCTCTTCTTTGCTGGTCCACCACCTTCCTAGTGCCCACACCCTGCCCACACATGTGTGCTACACATAATGACCCATTTTACCTCACTTTCCTCCCTTCCAAGCCATTCCCCTGTGTCACTTTCCCTTTGGTAACCGTTAGTCCTCTCTTCAGTTCATGGAAGCTGCTACTGTCTTGTTCCTTCACGATTTTTCTTTTTTTTTAATTCTCCACAGTTGAGTGACATCAATTGCCACTTGACTTTCTCTTCGTGGCTTATTTCACTCAGAACAATACCCACAAGTTCCATGCATGTTGCTGTAAATGGTAAGATTTGCTTTCTTCATATGGCTGAATAATATTCTACATCTCATATAATGATGGACGTTAAGCTTGGCTTTTGTCAATACTTCAGTGAGAAACATAGGGGTGCAGTTTTCGTTTTTAAACTGGGCTGCTGCATTCTGCTTATATATTTATAGATTTGTTTTTTTATGTTTATTCATATATGCCTTTACTGATTCATTACTTATTAATCTAAAATTACATGACAAACATTAATTTTACAAGACCCACAATATAACCAAGATAAACCCAGTTACTTCCCTGAAGTCACTGTCCATGAGCATAGTAAGATACTGTATATACCATCTCCCCCAATCCACATTAATAATGCTATTCGTTATGCCTACCTTCTCCTTGCTTTCAAAACTAACAACGCCACTATCTTCCCCTTGGTAACTGTTACTCCAAACTCGTATTCTGTGAATCTGCTGATGTTTTGCTCCTTCAGTTTTATCTTGGCGCTTCTTCTCCACGCATGTGTTAAATCATTTGATACTGATTTTCTCTTCCTCACTTATTTCACTGAGCATAATATGCTCTAGCGCCATCCATATTGCAGCAAATGCTAGGATTTGTTTTCTTGTGATGGCTGAGTAATACTACTTTCTGTATATGTACCACATCTTCTATACCCATTAATCTATGCATGTCCATTAAGCTCGGCTTCTTTGAATAGTACTCTGATTAACATAGGGATATATATATATCTTTATTAGCTGGGCAGATTCATTGGTTTTATTGGATTCTTTAATTAATTTATTCTTTATTTACTTATTATTAATCTATACGTAAAAGTATAACATGAGATTTTCTAGACTCCAACTGTCTCGAAATTCTTCCCAATGCCCCACTGCAGTCACTTCCATCAACAGAGCAATGTACTGTCGATTCACTGTCTGTCTTCACTGTTTGTTTCAGCCCTCACCGTGCACCCACAAAAACATTATATGTGCTAATCATAATGCAACCTTTCTCTTCCCACTGTTATCCCTCCATTCTCCCATGTCCACATTAGTCGTTTCCCCTTTGGTAACTGGTAGTTCATTCTTGGGCTCTGTGTGTCTGCCAATATTTTGCACCTTCAGTTCTTTCCTGCTTCTCTATCTGCACAGATTGGCCATATCATATGATACTTGTCCTCCTGTCTTATTTCATTGAAAATAAAACCAAATTCTTTCATCCATGTTGTCACAAATGGGAGGAATTGTTCTCTTCTTATGGGTGAAAGGCAATGAATTGTTTATATATACCACTTCTTCTTTATCCATTCATCTTCTGATGGAGATGGATCGGGTACTGTGAATTGTGCTGCGATAAACAAGGGGGTGCACATACCTTTTTCAAATGGGGCTACTGCATTCTATCTACTTATCTATACAACTTTGTTCTCCACTATATATCTATCACCTGACAATCTATCTTCTTGCTATCTCACATCTATCATAGTCATCATCTATCTCTATCATCTATCTGCAACTGTAATCTCTGAACCCATCTATGAGTATTTATTTCTCATTAATACACAATTACATGAGTAACATTGTTTACTATAACTTCCATCACCAAAATATCCCCTCATATCCCATTGCATTCGCTATCCTCCAGTGCTGTAAAATAATGTAGAATCACTAGTCTTCTCTGTGACGTACCGTCCTCCACGTAACCCAACCAACACTATGTACACATATTCAATTGCACCGTTTTTAACCCCCTGTCCTACTTATCCCTCCACTATAACACAACCGGCCCAGTCTCTTTCCTTTGGTAACCACTAGTCCATTCATCTCTTCAGCGTGGCTTCTTCAGTTTGGTTATTTCACTTTTCTTCTATTTTTTATTACTCTTCTAGTGAGTGAAATCAGTTACCATGTTTCTGACACTCCATCGCTTATTTCACTGACCATAATTCTCTGCTATCTACATACATGTTGTTGTAAATGGTAGGATTTGTTTTCCTCATATGGCTGAATAATATCCCTCTCCTCATCTTCTCGTGGTTACTGAACTTTGCTACTATTAATGCTGTGGTTATAAACATAGGTGAGCACATGTCTTGTTTAAACTGTGCTGCTGTATTCTGTTACTCTGTATTATTTTATTGCATTTGTTCATTTAATAATATCTCATTAATGTACAATTACATTAATAAAATTATATGTGCTAGAACCTGCCAATCACAAAGAAACCCAGGATTCGCAATTACAATCACACACCATGAGCACAGTAAGATACTGTAGAATCACTACCTGTGTTCCCCGTTTTGTACAGCAATCCCCGTAATGCCCACCCACGCTATTCTTGGAAATCATATAGCACACTTTGTTTACTCCACCCTCCGCCTACAATCCCTATTATCCAAAGCATACCCTTTCCCTATGTAAACTCCTAGTCCAACATTCAGTTCTGTGAATATGCTGATGTTATGCTTCTTCAGTTTTTCTTGGTTCTACATCTCTACAAATGGGTCAAATCATTTGACCCTTGTCTTCCTTCACCTCTTATTTCATGAGTAAAATGCAATCCAGATCCTTCCGACTTGTTGCAAATGTTAGGACTTTTTTTTCTTCTTATGACTGATTAATATGCAACTGTCTAAATGTACCACAACATGTTTACATATTAATCTACTGATGTACACTTACCTGGGCTTCGATGAATAGTGCTGATAAACGCTTGGATGTATATGCATTTTGAATTCGGCTTCTGAAATGGATTTTATGAGAGTTTATTATTGATTTGTTGATTTACCGTTAATCTTTAATTACATGTTTAACGTATTTACTAGACGCCCTTTACTACGTTCCACCCAATCCCACCCTGCAGTCAATTCCATCACCAGAGCAATGTACCGTAGAATCGCTAATTGTCTTCTCTGCTGCTCAGCACACCACGTGCACCCATTCCCACCTTATACATGCTAACGGAAATGCACACTTTCTTCCCCACCTCCTTTCCCCTCCATTCCCAACCATCCATCTCTGTCTCTTCCCCTTTGGTAACTGTGAATCTGTTCTTGTCTTCATTGACACTGCTGTTTTTCTCCTTCAGTTTTTTCTTTGTTCTTATACTCCAATGATGAGTGACGTCATTTTACCTATACATGTAGGCCAGAAATAGTTATGTTTGCTATTATGGTGCAGCTGTGCAAGGCTGAGCTCTACCCACCATCTGCTAGTGGCGTTTGCAGGAACAGCACTGTTGCCTGGAGATTCCATGATGTCACAGTGGGCTTCTTTCATGTAGACAGATTATGTCTGCTCAGAGAATTTGTTTCCCACTTCAGTGCCTGCTATCCTACACAGGGTGTACTTATGGTAAGGTTTGTGCTGAGCACCTTGACAGCATCAGAGGAAATGGAAATGAGTTCCAAGACACTGCGTGGTTCTTTTTATTTTGACATCAATACCAGTTACCTAAGCAACATTATTTTAATTAGTCTACCCACATTATGAAATCCACACCATATACACCATAAGGGTCACTGTGCATGAGCCCCGTATTGCACTGTAGAAGCACGGCTCTTCTTTGCTGTTCCACCACCTTCCTAGTGCCCACACCCTGCCCACACATGTGTGCTACACGTAATGACCCATTTTACCTCACTTTCCTCCCCTCCAAGCCATTCCCCTGTGTCACTTTCCCTTTGGTAACCGTTAGTCCTCTCTTCAGTTCATGGAAGCTGCTACTGTCTTGTTCCTTCACGTTTTTTCTATTTTTTTTATTCTCCACAGTTGAGTGACATCAATTGCCACTTGACTTTCTCTTCGTGGCTTATTTCACTCAGAACAATGCACACAAGTTCCATGCATGTTGCTGTAAATGGTAAGATTTGTTTTCTTCATATGGCTGAATAATATTCTACATCTCATATACTGATGGACGTTAAGCTTGGCTTTTGTCAATACTTCAGTGAGAAACATAGGGGTGCAATTTTCGTTTTTAAAATGGGCTGCTGCATTCTGCTTATATATTTATAGATTTGTTTTTTTATGTTTATTCATATATGCCTTTACTGATTCATTAATTATTAATCTAAAATTACATGACAAACATTAATTTTACAAGATCCACACTATAACCAAGATCAACCCAGTTACTTCCCTGAAGTCACTGTTCATGAGCATAGTAAGATACTGTATATACCATCTCCCCCAATCCACATTAATAATGCTAATCGTTATGCCTACCTTCTCCTTGCTTTCATATCTAACAACGCCACTGTCTTCCCCTTGGTAACTGTTACTCCAAACTCGTATTCTGTGAATCTGCTGATGTTTTGCTCCTTCAGTTTTATCTTGGCGCTTCGTCTCCACACATGTGTTAAATCATTTGATACTTATTTTCTCTTCCTCACTTATATCACTGAGCATAATATGCTCTAGCACCATCCATGTTGCAGCAAATGCTAGGATTTGTTTTCTTGTGATGGCTGAGTAATATTCCTCTCTGTATATGTACCACATCTTCTATACCCATTAATCTATTGATGTCCATTAAGCTCGGTTTCTTTGAATAGTACTCTGATTAACATAGGGATATATATATCTTTATTAGCTGGGCAGATTCATTGGTTTTATTGGATTCTTTAATTAATTTATTCTTTATTTACTTATTATTAATCTATACATAAAAGTATAACATGAGATTTTCTAGACTCCAACTGTCTCGAAATTCTTCCCAATGCCCCACTGCAGTCACTTCCATCAACAGAGCAATGTACTGTCGATTCACTGCCTGTCTTCACTGTTTGGTTCAGCCCTCACCGTGCACCCACAAAAACATTATATGTGCTAATCATAATGCAACCTTTCTCTCCCCACTGTTATCTCTCCATTCTCCCATGTCCACATTAGTCGTTTCCCCTTTGGTAACTGGTAGTTCATTCTTGGGCTCTGTGTGTCTGCCACTATTTTGCACCTTCAGTTCTTTCCTGCTTCTCTATCTGCACAGATTGGTCATATCATATGATACTTGTCCTCCTGTCTTATTTCATTGAAAATAAAACCAAATTCTTTCATCCATGTTGTCACAAATGGGAGGAATTGTTCTCTTCTTATGGGTGAAAGGCAATAAATTGTTTATATATACCACTTCTTCTTTATCCATTCATCTTCTGATGGAGATGGATCGGGTACTGTGAATTGTGCTGCGATAAACAAGGGGGTGGCCATAACTTTTATAAATTGGGCTACTGCATTCTATCTACTTATCTATACAACTTTGTTTTCCACTATATATCTATCATCTATCTTCTTGCTATCTCACATCTATCATAGTCATCATCTATCTCTATCATCTATCATCTATCTGCAACTGTAATCTCTGAACCCATCTATGAGTATTTATTTCTCATTAATACACAATTACATGAGTAACATTGTTTACTACAACTTCCATCACCAAAATATCCCCACATATCCCATTGCATTCACTATCCTCCAGTGCAATAAAATAATGTAGAATCACTAGTCTTCTCTGTGACGTACCGTCCTGCACGTAAACCAACCAACACTATGTACACTTATTCAATTGCACCGTTTTTAACCCCCTGTCCTAATTATCCCTCCACTATAACACAACCGGCCCAGTCTCTTTCCTTTGGTAACCACTAGTCCTCTCTTCTCTTCAGCGTGGTTTCTTCAGTTTGGTTATTTCACTTTTCTTCTATTTTTTATTACTCTGCTAGTGAGTGAAATCAGTTACCATGTTTCTGACACTCCATCGCTAATTTCACTGACCATAATTCTCTGCTATCTACATACATGTTGTTGTAAATGGTAGGATATGTTTCCCTCATATGGCTGAATAATATCCCTCTCCTCATCTTCTCGTGGTTACTGAACTTTGCTACTATTAATGCTGTGGTTATAAATATAGGTGAGCACATGTCTTGTTTAAACTGTGCTGCTGTATTCTGTTACTCTGAATTATTTTATTGCATTTGTTCATTTAATAATATCTCATTAATGTACAATTACATTAATAAATTATTTGTGCTAGAACCTGCCAATCACAAAGCAACCCAGGATTCGCAATTACAATCACACACCGTGAGCACAGTAAGATACTGTAGAATCACTACCTGTGTTCCCCGTTTTGTACAGCAATCCCCGTAATGCCCACCCACGCTATTCTTGGAAATCATATAGCACACTTTGTTTACTCCGCCCTCCGCCTCCAATCCTTCCTATCCAAAGCATACCCTTTCCCTATGTAAACTCCTAGTCCAACATTCAGTACTGTGAATATTCATATGTTATGCTTCTTCAGTTTTTCTTGGTTCTACATCTCTACAGATGGGTCAAATCATTTGACCCTTGTCTTCCTTCACCTATTTCATGAGTAAAATGCAATCCAGATCCTTCCGACTTGTTGCAAATGTTAGGACTTTTTTTTCTTCTTATGACTGATTAATATGCAACTGTCGAAATGTACCACAACATGTTTACACATTAATCTACTGATGTACACTTACCTGGGCTTCGATGAATAGTGCTGATAAACCCTTGGATGTATATGCATTTTAAATTCGGTTTCTGAAGTGGATTTTATGAGAGTTTATTATTGATTTGTTGATTTACCATTAATCTATAATTACATGTTTAACGTATTTACTAGACGCCCTTTACTACGTTCCACCCAATCCCCCCTTCAGTCAATTCCATCACCAGAGCAATGTAACGTAGAATCGCTAATTGTCTTCTCTGCTGCTCAGCACACCACGTGCACCCATTCCCACCTTATACATGCTAACGGAAATGCACACTTTCTTCCCCACCTCCTTTCCCCTCCATTCCCAACCATCCATCTCTGTCTCTTCCCCTTTGGTAACTGTGAATCTGTTCTTGTCTTCTTTGACACTGCTGTTTTTCTCCTTCAGTTTTTTCTTTGTTCTTATACTCCAATGATGAGTGACGTCATTTTACCTATACATGTAGGCCAGAAATAGTTATGTTTGCTATGATGGTGCAGCTGTGCATGGCTGAGCTCTGCCCACCATCTGCTAGTGGCGTTTGCAGGAACAGCACTGTTGCCTGGAGATTCCATGATGTCACAGTGGGCTTCTTTCATGTAGACAGATTATGTCTGCTCAGAGAATTTGTTTCCCACTTCAGTGCCTGCTATCCTACACGGGGTGTACTTATGGTAAGGTTTGTGCTGAGCACCTTGACAGCATCAGAGGAAATGGAAATGAGTTCCAAGACACTGCGTGTTTCTTTTTATTTTGGCATCAATACCAGTTACCTACACATCATTATTTTAATTAGACTACCCACATTATGAAATCCACACCATATACACCATAAGGGTCACTGTGCATGAGCCCCGTATTGCACTGTAGAAGCACGGCTCTTCTTTGCTGGTCCACCACCTTCCTAGTGCCCACACCCTGCCCACACATGTGTGCTACACATAATGACCCATTTTACCTCACTTTCCTCCCTTCCAAGCCATTCCCCTGTGTCACTTTCCCTTTGGTAACCGTTAGTCCTCTCTTCAGTTCATGGAAGCTGCTACTGTCTTGTTCCTTCACGATTTTTCTTTTTTTTTAATTCTCCACAGTTGAGTGACATCAATTGCCACTTCACTTTCTCTTCGTGGCTTATTTCACTCAGAACAATACCCACAAGTTCCATGCATGTTGCTGTAAATGGTAAGATTTGCTTTCTTCATATGGCTGAATAATATTCTACATCTCATATAATGATGGACGTTAAGCTTGGCTTTTGTCAATACTTCAGTGAGAAACATAGGGGTGCAGTTTTCGTTTTTAAACTGGGCTGCTGCATTCTGCTTATATATTTATAGATTTGTTTTTTTATGTTTATTCATATATGCCTTTACTGATTCATTACTTATTAATCTAAAATTACATGACAAACATTAATTTTACAAGACCCACAATATAACCAAGATAAACCCAGTTACTTCCCTGAAGTCACTGTCCATGAGCATAGTAAGATACTGTATATACCATCTCCCCCAATCCACATTAATAATGCTATTCGTTATGCCTACCTTCTCCTTGCTTTCAAAACTAACAACGCCACTATCTTCCCCTTGGTAACTGTTACTCCAAACTCGTATTCTGTGAATCTGCTGATGTTTTGCTCCTTCAGTTTTATCTTGGCGCTTCTTCTCCACGCATGTGTTAAATCATTTGATACTGATTTTCTCTTCCTCACTTATTTCACTGAGCATAATATGCTCTAGCGCCATCCATATTGCAGCAAATGCTAGGATTTGTTTTCTTGTGATGGCTGAGTAATACTACTTTCTGTATATGTACCACATCTTCTATACCCATTAATCTATGCATGTCCATTAAGCTCGGCTTCTTTGAATAGTACTCTGATTAACATAGGGATATATATATATCTTTATTAGCTGGGCAGATTCATTGGTTTTATTGGATTCTTTAATTAATTTATTCTTTATTTACTTATTATTAATCTATACGTAAAAGTATAACATGAGATTTTCTAGACTCCAACTGTCTCGAAATTCTTCCCAATGCCCCACTGCAGTCACTTCCATCAACAGAGCAATGTACTGTCGATTCACTGTCTGTCTTCACTGTTTGTTTCAGCCCTCACCGTGCACCCACAAAAACATTATATGTGCTAATCATAATGCAACCTTTCTCTTCCCACTGTTATCCCTCCATTCTCCCATGTCCACATTAGTCGTTTCCCCTTTGGTAACTGGTAGTTCATTCTTGGGCTCTGTGTGTCTGCCAATATTTTGCACCGTCAGTTCTTTCCTGCTTCTCTATCTGCACAGATTGGCCATATCATATGATACTTGTCCTCCTGTCTTATTTCATTGAAAATAAAACCAAATTCTTTCATCCATGTTGTCACAAATGGGAGGAATTGTTCTCTTCTTATGGGTGAAAGGCAATGAATTGTTTATATATACCACTTCTTCTTTATCCATTCATCTTCTGATGGAGATGGATCGGGTACTGTGAATTGTGCTGCGATAAACAAGGGGGTGCACATACCTTTTTCAAATGGGGCTACTGCATTCTATCTACTTATCTATACAACTTTGTTCTCCACTATATATCTATCACCTGACAATCTATCTTCTTGCTATCTCACATCTATCATAGTCATCATCTATCTCTATCATCTATCTGCAACTGTAATCTCTGAACCCATCTATGAGTATTTATTTCTCATTAATACACAATTACATGAGTAACATTGTTTACTATAACTTCCATCACCAAAATATCCCCTCATATCCCATTGCATTCGCTATCCTCCAGTGCTGTAAAATAATGTAGAATCACTAGTCTTCTCTGTGACGTACCGTCCTCCACGTAACCCAACCAACACTATGTACACATATTCAATTGCACCGTTTTTAACCCCCTGTCCTACTTATCCCTCCACTATAACACAACCGGCCCAGTCTCTTTCCTTTGGTAACCACTAGTCCATTCATCTCTTCAGCGTGGCTTCTTCAGTTTGGTTATTTCACTTTTCTTCTATTTTTTATTACTCTTCTAGTGAGTGAAATCAGTTACCATGTTTCTGACACTCCATCGCTTATTTCACTGACCATAATTCTCTGCTATCTACATACATGTTGTTGTAAATGGTAGGATTTGTTTTCCTCATATGGCTGAATAATATCCCTCTCCTCATCTTCTCGTGGTTACTGAACTTTGCTACTATTAATGCTGTGGTTATAAACATAGGTGAGCACATGTCTTGTTTAAACTGTGCTGCTGTATTCTGTTACTCTGTATTATTTTATTGCATTTGTTCATTTAATAATATCTCATTAATGTACAATTACATTAATAAAATTATATGTGCTAGAACCTGCCAATCACAAAGAAACCCAGGATTCGCAATTACAATCACACACCATGAGCACAGTAAGATACTGTAGAATCACTACCTGTGTTCCCCGTTTTGTACAGCAATCCCCGTAATGCCCACCCACGCTATTCTTGGAAATCATATAGCACACTTTGTTTACTCCACCCTCCGCCTACAATCCCTATTATCCAAAGCATACCCTTTCCCTATGTAAACTCCTAGTCCAACATTCAGTTCTGTGAATATGCTGATGTTATGCTTCTTCAGTTTTTCTTGGTTCTACATCTCTACAAATGGGTCAAATCATTTGACCCTTGTCTTCCTTCACCTCTTATTTCATGAGTAAAATGCAATCCAGATCCTTCCGACTTGTTGCAAATGTTAGGACTTTTTTTTCTTCTTATGACTGATTAATATGCAACTGTCTAAATGTACCACAACATGTTTACATATTAATCTACTGATGTACACTTACCTGGGCTTCGATGAATAGTGCTGATAAACGCTTGGATGTATATGCATTTTGAATTCGGCTTCTGAAATGGATTTTATGAGAGTTTATTATTGATTTGTTGATTTACCGTTAATCTTTAATTACATGTTTAACGTATTTACTAGACGCCCTTTACTACGTTCCACCCAATCCCACCCTGCAGTCAATTCCATCACCAGAGCAATGTACCGTAGAATCGCTAATTGTCTTCTCTGCTGCTCAGCACACCACGTGCACCCATTCCCACCTTATACATGCTAACGGAAATGCACACTTTCTTCCCCACCTCCTTTCCCCTCCATTCCCAACCATCCATCTCTGTCTCTTCCCCTTTGGTAACTGTGAATCTGTTCTTGTCTTCATTGACACTGCTGTTTTTCTCCTTCAGTTTTTTCTTTGTTCTTATACTCCAATGATGAGTGACGTCATTTTACCTATACATGTAGGCCAGAAATAGTTATGTTTGCTATTATGGTGCAGCTGTGCAAGGCTGAGCTCTACCCACCATCTGCTAGTGGCGTTTGCAGGAACAGCACTGTTGCCTGGAGATTCCATGATGTCACAGTGGGCTTCTTTCATGTAGACAGATTATGTCTGCTCAGAGAATTTGTTTCCCACTTCAGTGCCTGCTATCCTACACAGGGTGTACTTATGGTAAGGTTTGTGCTGAGCACCTTGACAGCATCAGAGGAAATGGAAATGAGTTCCAAGACACTGCGTGGTTCTTTTTATTTTGACATCAATACCAGTTACCTAAGCAACATTATTTTAATTAGTCTACCCACATTATGAAATCCACACCATATACACCATAAGGGTCACTGTGCATGAGCCCCGTATTGCACTGTAGAAGCACGGCTCTTCTTTGCTGTTCCACCACCTTCCTAGTGCCCACACCCTGCCCACACATGTGTGCTACACGTAATGACCCATTTTACCTCACTTTCCTCCCCTCCAAGCCATTCCCCTGTGTCACTTTCCCTTTGGTAACCGTTAGTCCTCTCTTCAGTTCATGGAAGCTGCTACTGTCTTGTTCCTTCACGTTTTTTCTATTTTTTTTATTCTCCACAGTTGAGTGACATCAATTGCCACTTGACTTTCTCTTCGTGGCTTATTTCACTCAGAACAATGCACACAAGTTCCATGCATGTTGCTGTAAATGGTAAGATTTGTTTTCTTCATATGGCTGAATAATATTCTACATCTCATATACTGATGGACGTTAAGCTTGGCTTTTGTCAATACTTCAGTGAGAAACATAGGGGTGCAATTTTCGTTTTTAAAATGGGCTGCTGCATTCTGCTTATATATTTATAGATTTGTTTTTTTATGTTTATTCATATATGCCTTTACTGATTCATTAATTATTAATCTAAAATTACATGACAAACATTAATTTTACAAGATCCACACTATAACCAAGATCAACCCAGTTACTTCCCTGAAGTCACTGTTCATGAGCATAGTAAGATACTGTATATACCATCTCCCCCAATCCACATTAATAATGCTAATCGTTATGCCTACCTTCTCCTTGCTTTCATATCTAACAACGCCACTGTCTTCCCCTTGGTAACTGTTACTCCAAACTCGTATTCTGTGAATCTGCTGATGTTTTGCTCCTTCAGTTTTATCTTGGCGCTTCGTCTCCACACATGTGTTAAATCATTTGATACTTATTTTCTCTTCCTCACTTATATCACTGAGCATAATATGCTCTAGCACCATCCATGTTGCAGCAAATGCTAGGATTTGTTTTCTTGTGATGGCTGAGTAATATTCCTCTCTGTATATGTACCACATCTTCTATACCCATTAATCTATTGATGTCCATTAAGCTCGGTTTCTTTGAATAGTACTCTGATTAACATAGGGATATATATATCTTTATTAGCTGGGCAGATTCATTGGTTTTATTGGATTCTTTAATTAATTTATTCTTTATTTACTTATTATTAATCTATACATAAAAGTATAACATGAGATTTTCTAGACTCCAACTGTCTCGAAATTCTTCCCAATGCCCCACTGCAGTCACTTCCATCAACAGAGCAATGTACTGTCGATTCACTGCCTGTCTTCACTGTTTGGTTCAGCCCTCACCGTGCACCCACAAAAACATTATATGTGCTAATCATAATGCAACCTTTCTCTCCCCACTGTTATCTCTCCATTCTCCCATGTCCACATTAGTCGTTTCCCCTTTGGTAACTGGTAGTTCATTCTTGGGCTCTGTGTGTCTGCCACTATTTTGCACCTTCAGTTCTTTCCTGCTTCTCTATCTGCACAGATTGGTCATATCATATGATACTTGTCCTCCTGTCTTATTTCATTGAAAATAAAACCAAATTCTTTCATCCATGTTGTCACAAATGGGAGGAATTGTTCTCTTCTTATGGGTGAAAGGCAATAAATTGTTTATATATACCACTTCTTCTTTATCCATTCATCTTCTGATGGAGATGGATCGGGTACTGTGAATTGTGCTGCGATAAACAAGGGGGTGGCCATAACTTTTATAAATTGGGCTACTGCATTCTATCTACTTATCTATACAACTTTGTTTTCCACTATATATCTATCATCTATCTTCTTGCTATCTCACATCTATCATAGTCATCATCTATCTCTATCATCTATCATCTATCTGCAACTGTAATCTCTGAACCCATCTATGAGTATTTATTTCTCATTAATACACAATTACATGAGTAACATTGTTTACTACAACTTCCATCACCAAAATATCCCCACATATCCCATTGCATTCACTATCCTCCAGTGCAATAAAATAATGTAGAATCACTAGTCTTCTCTGTGACGTACCGTCCTGCACGTAAACCAACCAACACTATGTACACTTATTCAATTGCACCGTTTTTAACCCCCTGTCCTAATTATCCCTCCACTATAACACAACCGGCCCAGTCTCTTTCCTTTGGTAACCACTAGTCCTCTCTTCTCTTCAGCGTGGTTTCTTCAGTTTGGTTATTTCACTTTTCTTCTATTTTTTATTACTCTGCTAGTGAGTGAAATCAGTTACCATGTTTCTGACACTCCATCGCTAATTTCACTGACCATAATTCTCTGCTATCTACATACATGTTGTTGTAAATGGTAGGATATGTTTCCCTCATATGGCTGAATAATATCCCTCTCCTCATCTTCTCGTGGTTACTGAACTTTGCTACTATTAATGCTGTGGTTATAAATATAGGTGAGCACATGTCTTGTTTAAACTGTGCTGCTGTATTCTGTTACTCTGAATTATTTTATTGCATTTGTTCATTTAATAATATCTCATTAATGTACAATTACATTAATAAATTATTTGTGCTAGAACCTGCCAATCACAAAGCAACCCAGGATTCGCAATTACAATCACACACCGTGAGCACAGTAAGATACTGTAGAATCACTACCTGTGTTCCCCGTTTTGTACAGCAATCCCCGTAATGCCCACCCACGCTATTCTTGGAAATCATATAGCACACTTTGTTTACTCCGCCCTCCGCCTCCAATCCTTCCTATCCAAAGCATACCCTTTCCCTATGTAAACTCCTAGTCCAACATTCAGTACTGTGAATATTCATATGTTATGCTTCTTCAGTTTTTCTTGGTTCTACATCTCTACAGATGGGTCAAATCATTTGACCCTTGTCTTCCTTCACCTATTTCATGAGTAAAATGCAATCCAGATCCTTCCGACTTGTTGCAAATGTTAGGACTTTTTTTTCTTCTTATGACTGATTAATATGCAACTGTCGAAATGTACCACAACATGTTTACACATTAATCTACTGATGTACACTTACCTGGGCTTCGATGAATAGTGCTGATAAACCCTTGGATGTATATGCATTTTAAATTCGGTTTCTGAAGTGGATTTTATGAGAGTTTATTATTGATTTGTTGATTTACCATTAATCTATAATTACATGTTTAACGTATTTACTAGACGCCCTTTACTACGTTCCACCCAATCCCCCCTTCAGTCAATTCCATCACCAGAGCAATGTAACGTAGAATCGCTAATTGTCTTCTCTGCTGCTCAGCACACCACGTGCACCCATTCCCACCTTATACATGCTAACGGAAATGCACACTTTCTTCCCCACCTCCTTTCCCCTCCATTCCCAACCATCCATCTCTGTCTCTTCCCCTTTGGTAACTGTGAATCTGTTCTTGTCTTCTTTGACACTGCTGTTTTTCTCCTTCAGTTTTTTCTTTGTTCTTATACTCCAATGATGAGTGACGTCATTTTACCTATACATGTAGGCCAGAAATAGTTATGTTTGCTATGATGGTGCAGCTGTGCATGGCTGAGCTCTGCCCACCATCTGCTAGTGGCGTTTGCAGGAACAGCACTGTTGCCTGGAGATTCCATGATGTCACAGTGGGCTTCTTTCATGTAGACAGATTATGTCTGCTCAGAGAATTTGTTTCCCACTTCAGTGCCTGCTATCCTACACGGGGTGTACTTATGGTAAGGTTTGTGCTGAGCACCTTGACAGCATCAGAGGAAATGGAAATGAGTTCCAAGACACTGCGTGTTTCTTTTTATTTTGGCATCAATACCAGTTACCTACACATCATTATTTTAATTAGACTACCCACATTATGAAATCCACACCATATACACCATAAGGGTCACTGTGCATGAGCCCCGTATTGCACTGTAGAAGCACGGCTCTTCTTTGCTGGTCCACCACCTTCCTAGTGCCCACACCCTGCCCACACATGTGTGCTACACATAATGACCCATTTTACCTCACTTTCCTCCCTTCCAAGCCATTCCCCTGTGTCACTTTCCCTTTGGTAACCGTTAGTCCTCTCTTCAGTTCATGGAAGCTGCTACTGTCTTGTTCCTTCACGATTTTTCTTTTTTTTTAATTCTCCACAGTTGAGTGACATCAATTGCCACTTGACTTTCTCTTCGTGGCTTATTTCACTCAGAACAATACCCACAAGTTCCATGCATGTTGCTGTAAATGGTAAGATTTGCTTTCTTCATATGGCTGAATAATATTCTACATCTCATATAATGATGGACGTTAAGCTTGGCTTTTGTCAATACTTCAGTGAGAAACATAGGGGTGCAGTTTTCGTTTTTAAACTGGGCTGCTGCATTCTGCTTATATATTTATAGATTTGTTTTTTTATGTTTATTCATATATGCCTTTACTGATTCATTACTTATTAATCTAAAATTACATGACAAACATTAATTTTACAAGACCCACAATATAACCAAGATAAACCCAGTTACTTCCCTGAAGTCACTGTCCATGAGCATAGTAAGATACTGTATATACCATCTCCCCCAATCCACATTAATAATGCTATTCGTTATGCCTACCTTCTCCTTGCTTTCAAAACTAACAACGCCACTATCTTCCCCTTGGTAACTGTTACTCCAAACTCGTATTCTGTGAATCTGCTGATGTTTTGCTCCTTCAGTTTTATCTTGGCGCTTCTTCTCCACGCATGTGTTAAATCATTTGATACTGATTTTCTCTTCCTCACTTATTTCACTGAGCATAATATGCTCTAGCGCCATCCATATTGCAGCAAATGCTAGGATTTGTTTTCTTGTGATGGCTGAGTAATACTACTTTCTGTATATGTACCACATCTTCTATACCCATTAATCTATGCATGTCCATTAAGCTCGGCTTCTTTGAATAGTACTCTGATTAACATAGGGATATATATATATCTTTATTAGCTGGGCAGATTCATTGGTTTTATTGGATTCTTTAATTAATTTATTCTTTATTTACTTATTATTAATCTATACGTAAAAGTATAACATGAGATTTTCTAGACTCCAACTGTCTCGAAATTCTTCCCAATGCCCCACTGCAGTCACTTCCATCAACAGAGCAATGTACTGTCGATTCACTGTCTGTCTTCACTGTTTGTTTCAGCCCTCACCGTGCACCCACAAAAACATTATATGTGCTAATCATAATGCAACCTTTCTCTTCCCACTGTTATCCCTCCATTCTCCCATGTCCACATTAGTCGTTTCCCCTTTGGTAACTGGTAGTTCATTCTTGGGCTCTGTGTGTCTGCCAATATTTTGCACCTTCAGTTCTTTCCTGCTTCTCTATCTGCACAGATTGGCCATATCATATGATACTTGTCCTCCTGTCTTATTTCATTGAAAATAAAACCAAATTCTTTCATCCATGTTGTCACAAATGGGAGGAATTGTTCTCTTCTTATGGGTGAAAGGCAATGAATTGTTTATATATACCACTTCTTCTTTATCCATTCATCTTCTGATGGAGATGGATCGGGTACTGTGAATTGTGCTGCGATAAACAAGGGGGTGCACATACCTTTTTCAAATGGGGCTACTGCATTCTATCTACTTATCTATACAACTTTGTTCTCCACTATATATCTATCACCTGACAATCTATCTTCTTGCTATCTCACATCTATCATAGTCATCATCTATCTCTATCATCTATCTGCAACTGTAATCTCTGAACCCATCTATGAGTATTTATTTCTCATTAATACACAATTACATGAGTAACATTGTTTACTATAACTTCCATCACCAAAATATCCCCTCATATCCCATTGCATTCGCTATCCTCCAGTGCTGTAAAATAATGTAGAATCACTAGTCTTCTCTGTGACGTACCGTCCTCCACGTAACCCAACCAACACTATGTACACATATTCAATTGCACCGTTTTTAACCCCCTGTCCTACTTATCCCTCCACTATAACACAACCGGCCCAGTCTCTTTCCTTTGGTAACCACTAGTCCATTCATCTCTTCAGCGTGGCTTCTTCAGTTTGGTTATTTCACTTTTCTTCTATTTTTTATTACTCTTCTAGTGAGTGAAATCAGTTACCATGTTTCTGACACTCCATCGCTTATTTCACTGACCATAATTCTCTGCTATCTACATACATGTTGTTGTAAATGGTAGGATTTGTTTTCCTCATATGGCTGAATAATATCCCTCTCCTCATCTTCTCGTGGTTACTGAACTTTGCTACTATTAATGCTGTGGTTATAAACATAGGTGAGCACATGTCTTGTTTAAACTGTGCTGCTGTATTCTGTTACTCTGTATTATTTTATTGCATTTGTTCATTTAATAATATCTCATTAATGTACAATTACATTAATAAAATTATATGTGCTAGAACCTGCCAATCACAAAGAAACCCAGGATTCGCAATTACAATCACACACCATGAGCACAGTAAGATACTGTAGAATCACTACCTGTGTTCCCCGTTTTGTACAGCAATCCCCGTAATGCCCACCCACGCTATTCTTGGAAATCATATAGCACACTTTGTTTACTCCACCCTCCGCCTACAATCCCTATTATCCAAAGCATACCCTTTCCCTATGTAAACTCCTAGTCCAACATTCAGTTCTGTGAATATGCTGATGTTATGCTTCTTCAGTTTTTCTTGGTTCTACATCTCTACAAATGGGTCAAATCATTTGACCCTTGTCTTCCTTCACCTCTTATTTCATGAGTAAAATGCAATCCAGATCCTTCCGACTTGTTGCAAATGTTAGGACTTTTTTTTCTTCTTATGACTGATTAATATGCAACTGTCTAAATGTACCACAACATGTTTACATATTAATCTACTGATGTACACTTACCTGGGCTTCGATGAATAGTGCTGATAAACGCTTGGATGTATATGCATTTTGAATTCGGCTTCTGAAATGGATTTTATGAGAGTTTATTATTGATTTGTTGATTTACCGTTAATCTTTAATTACATGTTTAACGTATTTACTAGACGCCCTTTACTACGTTCCACCCAATCCCACCCTGCAGTCAATTCCATCACCAGAGCAATGTACCGTAGAATCGCTAATTGTCTTCTCTGCTGCTCAGCACACCACGTGCACCCATTCCCACCTTATACATGCTAACGGAAATGCACACTTTCTTCCCCACCTCCTTTCCCCTCCATTCCCAACCATCCATCTCTGTCTCTTCCCCTTTGGTAACTGTGAATCTGTTCTTGTCTTCATTGACACTGCTGTTTTTCTCCTTCAGTTTTTTCTTTGTTCTTATACTCCAATGATGAGTGACGTCATTTTACCTATACATGTAGGCCAGAAATAGTTATGTTTGCTATTATGGTGCAGCTGTGCAAGGCTGAGCTCTACCCACCATCTGCTAGTGGCGTTTGCAGGAACAGCACTGTTGCCTGGAGATTCCATGATGTCACAGTGGGCTTCTTTCATGTAGACAGATTATGTCTGCTCAGAGAATTTGTTTCCCACTTCAGTGCCTGCTATCCTACACAGGGTGTACTTATGGTAAGGTTTGTGCTGAGCACCTTGACAGCATCAGAGGAAATGGAAATGAGTTCCAAGACACTGCGTGGTTCTTTTTATTTTGACATCAATACCAGTTACCTAAGCAACATTATTTTAATTAGTCTACCCACATTATGAAATCCACACCATATACACCATAAGGGTCACTGTGCATGAGCCCCGTATTGCACTGTAGAAGCACGGCTCTTCTTTGCTGTTCCACCACCTTCCTAGTGCCCACACCCTGCCCACACATGTGTGCTACACGTAATGACCCATTTTACCTCACTTTCCTCCCCTCCAAGCCATTCCCCTGTGTCACTTTCCCTTTGGTAACCGTTAGTCCTCTCTTCAGTTCATGGAAGCTGCTACTGTCTTGTTCCTTCACGTTTTTTCTATTTTTTTTATTCTCCACAGTTGAGTGACATCAATTGCCACTTGACTTTCTCTTCGTGGCTTATTTCACTCAGAACAATGCACACAAGTTCCATGCATGTTGCTGTAAATGGTAAGATTTGTTTTCTTCATATGGCTGAATAATATTCTACATCTCATATACTGATGGACGTTAAGCTTGGCTTTTGTCAATACTTCAGTGAGAAACATAGGGGTGCAATTTTCGTTTTTAAAATGGGCTGCTGCATTCTGCTTATATATTTATAGATTTGTTTTTTTATGTTTATTCATATATGCCTTTACTGATTCATTAATTATTAATCTAAAATTACATGACAAACATTAATTTTACAAGATCCACACTATAACCAAGATCAACCCAGTTACTTCCCTGAAGTCACTGTTCATGAGCATAGTAAGATACTGTATATACCATCTCCCCCAATCCACATTAATAATGCTAATCGTTATGCCTACCTTCTCCTTGCTTTCATATCTAACAACGCCACTGTCTTCCCCTTGGTAACTGTTACTCCAAACTCGTATTCTGTGAATCTGCTGATGTTTTGCTCCTTCAGTTTTATCTTGGCGCTTCGTCTCCACACATGTGTTAAATCATTTGATACTTATTTTCTCTTCCTCACTTATATCACTGAGCATAATATGCTCTAGCACCATCCATGTTGCAGCAAATGCTAGGATTTGTTTTCTTGTGATGGCTGAGTAATATTCCTCTCTGTATATGTACCACATCTTCTATACCCATTAATCTATTGATGTCCATTAAGCTCGGTTTCTTTGAATAGTACTCTGATTAACATAGGGATATATATATCTTTATTAGCTGGGCAGATTCATTGGTTTTATTGGATTCTTTAATTAATTTATTCTTTATTTACTTATTATTAATCTATACATAAAAGTATAACATGAGATTTTCTAGACTCCAACTGTCTCGAAATTCTTCCCAATGCCCCACTGCAGTCACTTCCATCAACAGAGCAATGTACTGTCGATTCACTGCCTGTCTTCACTGTTTGGTTCAGCCCTCACCGTGCACCCACAAAAACATTATATGTGCTAATCATAATGCAACCTTTCTCTCCCCACTGTTATCTCTCCATTCTCCCATGTCCACATTAGTCGTTTCCCCTTTGGTAACTGGTAGTTCATTCTTGGGCTCTGTGTGTCTGCCACTATTTTGCACCTTCAGTTCTTTCCTGCTTCTCTATCTGCACAGATTGGTCATATCATATGATACTTGTCCTCCTGTCTTATTTCATTGAAAATAAAACCAAATTCTTTCATCCATGTTGTCACAAATGGGAGGAATTGTTCTCTTCTTATGGGTGAAAGGCAATAAATTGTTTATATATACCACTTCTTCTTTATCCATTCATCTTCTGATGGAGATGGATCGGGTACTGTGAATTGTGCTGCGATAAACAAGGGGGTGGCCATAACTTTTATAAATTGGGCTACTGCATTCTATCTACTTATCTATACAACTTTGTTTTCCACTATATATCTATCATCTATCTTCTTGCTATCTCACATCTATCATAGTCATCATCTATCTCTATCATCTATCATCTATCTGCAACTGTAATCTCTGAACCCATCTATGAGTATTTATTTCTCATTAATACACAATTACATGAGTAACATTGTTTACTACAACTTCCATCACCAAAATATCCCCACATATCCCATTGCATTCACTATCCTCCAGTGCAATAAAATAATGTAGAATCACTAGTCTTCTCTGTGACGTACCGTCCTGCACGTAAACCAACCAACACTATGTACACTTATTCAATTGCACCGTTTTTAACCCCCTGTCCTAATTATCCCTCCACTATAACACAACCGGCCCAGTCTCTTTCCTTTGGTAACCACTAGTCCTCTCTTCTCTTCAGCGTGGTTTCTTCAGTTTGGTTATTTCACTTTTCTTCTATTTTTTATTACTCTGCTAGTGAGTGAAATCAGTTACCATGTTTCTGACACTCCATCGCTAATTTCACTGACCATAATTCTCTGCTATCTACATACATGTTGTTGTAAATGGTAGGATTTGTTTTCCTCATATGGCTGAATAATATCCCTCTCCTCATCTTCTCGTGGTTACTGAACTTTGCTACTATTAATGCTGTGGTTATAAATATAGGTGAGCACATGTCTTGTTTAAACTGTGCTGCTGTATTCTGTTACTCTGTATTATTTTATTGCATTTGTTCATTTAATAATATCTCATTAATGTACAATTACATTAATAAATTATTTGTGCTAGAACCTGCCAATCACAAAGCAACCCAGGATTCGCAATTACAATCACACACCGTGAGCACAGTAAGATACTGTAGAATCACTACCTGTGTTCCCCGTTTTGTACAGCAATCCCCGTAATGCCCACCCACGCTATTCTTGGAAATCATATAGCACACTTTGTTTACTCCGCCCTCCGCCTCCAATCCTTCCTATCCAAAGCATACCCTTTCCCTATGTAAACTCCTAGTCCAACATTCAGTAATGTGAATATGCATATGTTATGCTTCTTCAGTTTTTCTTGGTTCTACATCTCTACAGATGGGTCAAATCATTTGACCCTTGTCTTCCTTCACCTATTTCATGAGTAAAATGCAATCCAGATCCTTCCGACTTGTTGCAAATGTTAGGACTTTTTTTTCTTCTTATGACTGATTAATATGCAACTGTCGAAATGTACCACAACATGTTTACACATTAATCTACTGATGGACACTTACCTGGGCTTCGATGAATAGTGCTGATAAACCCTTGGATGTATATGCATTTTGAATTCGGCTTCTGAAATGGATTTTATGAGAGTTTATTATTGATTTGTTGATTTACCGTTAATCTTTAATTACATGTTTAACGTATTTACTAGACGCCCTTTACTACGTTCCACCCAATCCCACCCTGCAGTCAATTCCATCACCAGAGCAATGTACCGTAGAATCGCTAATTGTCTTCTCTGCTGCTCAGCACACCACGTGCACCCATTCCCACCTTATACATGCTAACGGAAATGCACACTTTCTTCCCCACCTCCTTTCCCCTCCATTCCCAACCATCCATCTCTGTCTCTTCCCCTTTGGTAACTGTGAATCTGTTCTTGTCTTCATTGACACTGCTGTTTTTCTCCTTCAGTTTTTTCTTTGTTCTTATACTCCAATGATGAGTGACGTCATTTTACCTATACATGTAGGCCAGAAATAGTTATGTTTGCTATTATGGTGCAGCTGTGCAAGGCTGAGCTCTACCCACCATCTGCTAGTGGCGTTTGCAGGAACAGCACTGTTGCCTGGAGATTCCATGATGTCACAGTGGGCTTCTTTCATGTAGACAGATTATGTCTGCTCAGAGAATTTGTTTCCCACTTCAGTGCCTGCTATCCTACACAGGGTGTACTTATGGTAAGGTTTGTGCTGAGCACCTTGACAGCATCAGAGGAAATGGAAATGAGTTCCAAGACACTGCGTGGTTCTTTTTATTTTGACATCAATACCAGTTACCTAAGCAACATTATTTTAATTAGTCTACCCACATTATGAAATCCACACCATATACACCATAAGGGTCACTGTGCATGAGCCCCGTATTGCACTGTAGAAGCACGGCTCTTCTTTGCTGTTCCACCACCTTCCTAGTGCCCACACCCTGCCCACACATGTGTGCTACACGTAATGACCCATTTTACCTCACTTTCCTCCCCTCCAAGCCATTCCCCTGTGTCACTTTCCCTTTGGTAACCGTTAGTCCTCTCTTCAGTTCATGGAAGCTGCTACTGTCTTGTTCCTTCACGTTTTTTCTATTTTTTTTATTCTCCACAGTTGAGTGACATCAATTGCCACTTGACTTTCTCTTCGTGGCTTATTTCACTCAGAACAATGCACACAAGTTCCATGCATGTTGCTGTAAATGGTAAGATTTGTTTTCTTCATATGGCTGAATAATATTCTACATCTCATATACTGATGGACGTTAAGCTTGGCTTTTGTCAATACTTCAGTGAGAAACATAGGGGTGCAATTTTCGTTTTTAAAATGGGCTGCTGCATTCTGCTTATATATTTATAGATTTGTTTTTTTATGTTTATTCATATATGCCTTTTCTGATTCATTAATTATTAATCTAAAATTACATGACAAACATTAATTTTACAAGATCCACACTATAACCAAGATCAACCCAGTTACTTCCCTGAAGTCACTGTTCATGAGCATAGTAAGATACTGTATATACCATCTCCCCCAATCCACATTAATAATGCTAATCGTTATGCCTACCTTCTCCTTGCTTTCATATCTAACAACGCCACTGTCTTCCCCTTGGTAACTGTTACTCCAAACTCGTATTCTGTGAATCTGCTGATGTTTTGCTCCTTCAGTTTTATCTTGGCGCTTCGTCTCCACACATGTGTTAAATCATTTGATACTTATTTTCTCTTCCTCACTTATATCACTGAGCATAATATGCTCTAGCACCATCCATGTTGCAGCAAATGCTAGGATTTGTTTTCTTGTGATGGCTGAGTAATATTCCTCTCTGTATATGTACCACATCTTCTATACCCATTAATCTATTGATGTCCATTAAGCTCGGTTTCTTTGAATAGTACTCTGATTAACATAGGGATATATATATCTTTATTAGCTGGGCAGATTCATTGGTTTTATTGGATTCTTTAATTAATTTATTCTTTATTTACTTATTATTAATCTATACATAAAAGTATAACATGAGATTTTCTAGACTCCAACTGTCTCGAAATTCTTCCCAATGCCCCACTGCAGTCACTTCCATCAACAGAGCAATGTACTGTCGATTCACTGCCTGTCTTCACTGTTTGGTTCAGCCCTCACCGTGCACCCACAAAAACATTATATGTGCTAATCATAATGCAACCTTTCTCTCCCCACTGTTATCTCTCCATTCTCCCATGTCCACATTAGTCGTTTCCCCTTTGGTAACTGGTAGTTCATTCTTGGGCTCTGTGTGTCTGCCACTATTTTGCACCTTCAGTTCTTTCCTGCTTCTCTATCTGCACAGATTGGTCATATCATATGATACTTGTCCTCCTGTCTTATTTCATTGAAAATAAAACCAAATTCTTTCATCCATGTTGTCACAAATGGGAGGAATTGTTCTCTTCTTATGGGTGAAAGGCAATAAATTGTTTATATATACCACTTCTTCTTTATCCATTCATCTTCTGATGGAGATGGATCGGGTACTGTGAATTGTGCTGCGATAAACAAGGGGGTGGCCATAACTTTTATAAATTGGGCTACTGCATTCTATCTACTTATCTATACAACTTTGTTTTCCACTATATATCTATCATCTATCTTCTTGCTATCTCACATCTATCATAGTCATCATCTATCTCTATCATCTATCATCTATCTGCAACTGTAATCTCTGAACCCATCTATGAGTATTTATTTCTCATTAATACACAATTACATGAGTAACATTGTTTACTACAACTTCCATCACCAAAATATCCCCACATATCCCATTGCATTCACTATCCTCCAGTGCAATAAAATAATGTAGAATCACTAGTCTTCTCTGTGACGTACCGTCCTGCACGTAAACCAACCAACACTATGTACACTTATTCAATTGCACCGTTTTTAACCCCCTGTCCTAATTATCCCTCCACTATAACACAACCGGCCCAGTCTCTTTCCTTTGGTAACCACTAGTCCTCTCTTCTCTTCAGCGTGGTTTCTTCAGTTTGGTTATTTCACTTTTCTTCTATTTTTTATTACTCTGCTAGTGAGTGAAATCAGTTACCATGTTTCTGACACTCCATCGCTAATTTCACTGACCATAATTCTCTGCTATCTACATACATGTTGTTGTAAATGGTAGGATTTGTTTTCCTCATATGGCTGAATAATATCCCTCTCCTCATCTTCTCGTGGTTACTGAACTTTGCTACTATTAATGCTGTGGTTATAAATATAGGTGAGCACATGTCTTGTTTAAACTGTGCTGCTGTATTCTGTTACTCTGTATTATTTTATTGCATTTGTTCATTTAATAATATCTCATTAATGTACAATTACATTAATAAATTATTTGTGCTAGAACCTGCCAATCACAAAGCAACCCAGGATTCGCAATTACAATCACACACCGTGAGCACAGTAAGATACTGTAGAATCACTACCTGTGTTCCCCGTTTTGTACAGCAATCCCCGTAATGCCCACCCACGCTATTCTTGGAAATCATATAGCACACTTTGTTTACTCCGCCCTCCGCCTCCAATCCTTCCTATCCAAAGCATACCCTTTCCCTATGTAAACTCCTAGTCCAACATTCAGTACTGTGAATATGCATATGTTATGCTTCTTCAGTTTTTCTTGGTTCTACATCTCTACAGATGGGTCAAATCATTTGACCCTTGTCTTCCTTCACCTATTTCATGAGTAAAATGCAATCCAGATCCTTCCGACTTGTTGCAAATGTTAGGACTTTTTTTTCTTCTTATGACTGATTAATATGCAACTGTCGAAATGTACCACAACATGTTTACACATTAATCTACTGATGGACACTTACCTGGGCTTCGATGAATAGTGCTGATAAACCCTTGGATGTATATGCATTTTAAATTCGGCTTCTGAAATGGATTTTATGAGAGTTTATTATTGATTTGTTGATTTACCATTAATCTATAATTACATGTTTAACGTATTTACTAGACGCCCTTTACTACGTTCCACCCAATCCCCCCCTGCAGTCAATTCCATCACCAGAGCAATGCAACGTACAATCGCTAATTGTCTTCTCTGCTGCTCAGCACACCACGTGCACCCATTCCCACCTTATACATGCTAACGGAAATGCACACTTTCTTCCCCACCTCCTTTCCCCTCCATTCCCAACCATCCATCTCTGTCTCTTCCCCTTTGGTAACTGTGAATCTGTTCTTGTCTTCTGTGACACTGCTGTTTTTCTATTTCAGTTTTTTCTTTGTTCTTATACTCCAATGATGAGTGACGTCATTTTACCTATACATGTAGGCCAGAAATAGTTATGTTTGCTATGATGGTGCAGCTGTGCAAGGCTGAGCTCTGCCCACCATCTGCTAGTGGCGTTTGCAGGAACAGCACTGTTGCCTGGAGATTCCATGATGTCACAGTGGGCTTCTTTCATGTAGACAGATTATGTCTGCTCAGAGAATTTGTTTCCCACTTCAGTGCCTGCTATCCTACACGGGGTGTACTTATGGTAAGGTTTGTGCTGAGCACCTTGACAGCATCAGAGGAAATGGAAATGAGTTCCAAGACACTGCGTGTTTCTTTTTATTTTGGCATCAATACCAGTTACCTAAGCAACATTATTTTAATTAGACTACCCACATTATGAAATCCACACCATATACAGCATAAAGGTCACTGTGCATGAGCCCCGTATTGCACTGTAGAAGCACGGCTCTTCTTTGCTGTTCCACCACCTTCCTAGTGCCCACACCCTGCCCACACATGTGTGCTACACGTAATGCCCCATTTTACCTCACTTTCCTCCCTTCCAAGCCATTCCCCTCTGTCACTTTCCCTTTCGTAACCGTTAGTCCTCTCTTCAGTTCATAGAAGCTGCTACTGTCTTGTTCCTTCACTATTTTTCTTTTTTTTAATTCTCCACAGTTGAGTGACATCAATTGCCACTTGACTTTCTCTTCGTGGCTAATTTCACTCAGAAAAATACCCACAAGTTCCATGCATGTTGCTGTAAATGGTAAGATTTGCTTTCTTCATATGGCTGAATAATATTCTACATCTCATATACTGATGGACGTTAAGCTTGGCTTTTGTCAATACTTCAGTGAGAAACATAGGGGTGCAGTTTTCGTTTTTAAAATGGGCTGCTGCATTCTGCTTATATATTTATAGATTTGTTTTTTTATGTTTATTCATATATGCCTTTACTGATTCATTAATTATTCATCTAAAATTACATGACAAACATTAATTTTACAAGATCCACACTATAACCAAGATCAACCCAGTTACTTCCCTGAAGTCACTGTCCATGAGCATAGTAAGATACTGTATATACCATCTCCCCCAATCCACATTAATAATGCCAATCGTTATGGCTACCTTCTCCTTGCTTTCATATATAACAACGCCACTCTCTTCCTCTTGGTAACTGTTACTCCAAACTTGTATTCTGTGAATCTGCTGATGTTTTGCTCCTTCAGTTTTATCTTGGCGATTCGTCTCCACGCATGTGTTAAATCATTTGATACTTATTTTCTCTTCATCACTTATTTCACTGAGCATAATATGCTCTAGCGCCATCCATGTTGCAGCAAATGCTAGGATTTTTTTTCTTGTGATGGCTGAGTAATACTACTTTCTGTATATGTACCACATCTTCTATACCCATTAATCTATACATGTCCATTAAGCTCGGCTTCTTTGAATAGTACTCTGATTAACATAGGGATATATATATCTTTATTAGCTGGGCAGATTCATTGGTTTTATTGGATTCTTTAATTAATTTATTCTTTATTTACCTATTATTAATCTATACGTAAAAGTATAACATGAGATTTTCTAGACTCCAACTGTCTCGAAATTCTTCCCAATGCCCCAGTGCAGTCACTTCCATCAACAGAGCAATGTATTGTCGATTCACTGCCTGTCTTCACTGTTTGTTTCAGATCTCACCGTGCACCCACAAAAACATTATATGTGCTAATCATAATGCAACCTTTCTCTCCCCACTGTTATCCCTCCATTCTCCCATGTCCACATTAGTCGTGTTCCCTTTGGTAACTGGTAGTTCATTCTTGGGCTCTGTGTGTCTGCCACTATTTTGCACCTTCAGTTCTTTCCTGCTTCTCTATCTGCACAGATTGGTCATATCATATGATACTTGTCCTCCTGTCTTATTTCATTGAAAATAAAACCAAATTCTTTCATCCATGTTGTCACAAATGGGAGGAATTGTTCTCTTCTTATGGGTGAAAGGCAATGAATTGTTTATATATACCACTTCTTCTTTATCCATTCATCTTCTGATGGAGATGGATCGGGTACTGTGAATTGTGCTGCGATAAACAAGGGGGTGCACATACCTTTTTCAAATTGGGCTACTGCATTCTATCTACTTATCTATACAACTTTGTTTTCCACTATATATCTATCATCTATCTTCTTGCTATCTCACATCTATCATAGTCATCATCTATCTCTATCATCTATCATCTATCTGCAACTGTAATCTCTGAACCCATCTATGAGTATTTCTTATTTCTCATTAATACACAATTACATGAGTAACATTGTTTACTAAAACTTCCATCACCAAAATATCCCCACATATCCCATTGCATTCACTATCCTCCAGTGCAATAAAATAATGTAGAATCACTAGTCTTCTCTGTGACGTACCGTCCTGCACGTAAACCAACCAACACTATGTACACTTATTCAATTGCACCGTTTTTAACCCCCTGTCCTAATTATCCCTCCACTATAACACAACCGGCCCAGTCTCTTTCCTTTGGTAACCACTAGTCCTCTCTTCTCTTCAGCGTGGCTTCTTCAGTTTGGTTATTTCACTTTTCTTCTATTTTTTATTACTCTGCTAGTGAGTGAAATCAGTTACCATGTTTCTGACACTCCATCGCTAATTTCACTGACCATAATTCTCTATCTACATACATGTTGTTGTAAATGGTAGGATTTGTTTTCCTCATATGGCTGAATAATATCCCTCTCCTCATCTTCTCGGGGTTACTGAACTTTGCTACTATTAATGCTGTGGTTATAAATATAGGTGAGCACATGTCTTGTTTAAACTGTGCTGCTGTATTCTGTTACTCTGTATTATTTTATTGCATTTGTTCATTTAATAATATCTCATTAATGTACAATTACATTAATAAATTATTTGTGCTAGAACCTGCCAATCACAAAGCAACCCAGGATTCGCAATTACAATCACACACCGTGAGCACAGTAAGATACTGTAGAATCACTACCTGTGTTCCCCGTTTTGTACAGCAATCCCCGTAATGCCCACCCACGCTATTCTTGGAAATCATATAGCACACTTTGTTTACTCCACCCTCCGCCTCCAATCCCTATTATCCAAAGCATACCCTTTCCCTATGTAAACTCCTAGTCCAACATTCAGTTCTGTGAATATGCTGATGTTATGCTTCTTCAGTTTTTCTTGGTTCTACATCTCTACAAATGGGTCAAATCATTTGACCTTTGTCTTCCTTCACCTCTTATTTCATGTGTAAAATGCAATCCAGATCCTTCCGACTTGTTGCAAATGTTAGGACTTTTTTTTCTTCTTATGACAGATTAATATGCAACTGTCGAAATGTACCACAACATGTTTACACATTAATCTACTGATGGACACTTACCTGGGCTTCGGTGAATAGTGCTGATAAACGCTTGGATGTATATGAATTTTAAATTCGGCTTCTGAAATGGATTTTATGAGAGTTTATTATTGATTTGTTGATTTACCGTTAATCTTTAATTACATGTGTAACGTATTTACTAGACGCCCTTTACTACGTTCCACCCAATCCCACCCTGCAGTCAATTCCATCACCAGAGCAATGTACCGTAGAATCGCTAATTGTCTTCTCTGCTGCTCAGCACACCACGTGCACCCATTCCCACCTTATACATGCTAACGGAAATGCACACTTTCTTCCCCACCTCCTTTCCCCTCCATTCCCAACCATCCATCTCTGTCTCTTCCCCTTTGGTAACTGTGAATCTGTTCTTGTCTTCTTTGACACTGCTGTTTTTCTCCTTCAGTTTTTTCTTTGTTCTTATACTCCAATGATGAGTGACGTCATTTTACCTATACATGTAGGCCAGAAATTGTTATGTTTGCTATGATGGTGCAGCTGTGCAAGGCTGAGCTCTGCCCACCATCTGCTAGTGGCGTTTGCAGGAACAGCACTGTTGCCTGGAGATTCCATGATGTCACAGTGGGCTTCTTTCATGTAGACAGATTATGTCTGCTCAGAGAATTTGTTTCCCACTTCAGTGCCTGCTATCCTACACGGGGTGTACTTATGGTAAGGTTTGTGCTGAGCACCTTGACAGCATCAGAGGAAATGGAAATGAGTTCCAAGACACTGCGTGTTTCTTTTTATTTTGGCATCAATACCAGTTACCTAAGCAACATTATTTTAATTAGACTACCCACATTATGAAATCCACACCATATACAGCATAAGGGTCACTGTGCATGAGCCCCGTATTGCACTGTAGAAGCACGGCTTTTCTTTGCTGTTCCACCACCTTCCTAGTGCCCACACCCTGCCCACACATGTGTGCTACACGTAATGACCCATTTGACCTCACTTTCCTCCCTTCCAAGCCATTCCCCTGTGTCACTTTCCCTTTGGTAACCGTTAGTCCTCTCTTCAGTTCATGGAAGCTGCTACTGTCTTGTTCCTTCACGATTTTTCTATTTTTTTTATTCTCCACAGTTGAGTGACATCAATTGCCACTTGACTTTCTCTTCGTGGCTTATTTCACTCAGAACAATACACACAAGTTCCATGCATGTTGCTGTAAATGGTAAGATTTGTTTTCTTCATATGGCTGAATAATATTCTACATCTCATATACTGATGGACGTTAAGCTTGGCTGTTGTCAATACTTCAGTGAGAAACATAGGGGTGCAATTTTCGTTTTTAAAATGGGCTGCTGCATTCTGCTTATATATTTATAGATTTGTTTTTTTATGTTTATTCATATATGCCTTTACTGATTCATTAATTATTAATCTAAAATTACATGACAAACATTAATTTTACAAGATCCACACTATAACCAAGATCAACCCAGTTACTTCCCTGAAGTCACTGTCCATGAGCATAGTAAGATACTGTATATACCATCTCCCCCAATCCACATTAATAATGCTAATCGTTATGCCTACCTTCTCCTTGCTTTCATATCTAACAACGCCACTGTCTTCCCCTTGGTAACTGTTACTCCAAACTCGTATTCTGTGAATCTGCTGATGTTTTGCTCCTTCAGTTTTATCTTGGCGCTTCGTCTCCACACATGTGTTAAATCATTTGATACTTATTTTCTCTTCCTCACTTATTTCACTGAGCATAATATGCTCTAGCACCATCCATGTTGCAGCAAATGCTAGGATTTGTTTTCTTGTGATGGCTGAGTAATATTCCTTTCTGTATATGTACCACATCTTCTATACCCATTAATCTATTGATGTCCATTAAGCTCGGTTTATTTGAATAGTACTCTGATTAACATAGGGATATATATATCTTTATTAGCTGGGCAGATTCATTGGTTTTATTGGATTCTTTAATTAATTTATTCTTTATTTAATTATTATTAATCTATACGTAAAAGTATAACATGAGATTTTCTAGACTCCAACTGTCTCGAAATTCTTCCCAATGCCCCACTGCAGTCACTTCCATCAACAGAGCAATGTACTGTCGATTCACTGCCTGTCTTCCCTGTTTGGTTCAGCCCTCACCGTGCACCCACAAAAACATTATATGTGCTAATCATAATGCAACCTTTCTCTCCCCACTGTTATCCCTCCATTCTCCCATGTCCACATTAGTCGTTTCCCCTTTGGTAACTGGTAGTTCATTCTTGGGCTCTGTGTGTCTGCCACTATTTTGCACCTTCAGTTCTTTCCTGCTTCTCTATCTGCACAGATTGGTCATATCATATGATACTTGTCCTCCTGTCTTATTTCATTGAAAATAAAACCAAATTCTTTCATCCATGTTGTCACAAATGGGAGGAATTGTTCTCTTCTTATGGGTGAAAGGCAATGAATTGTTTATATATACCACTTCTTCTTTATCCATTCATCTTCTGATGGAGATGGATCGGGTACTGTGAATTGTGCTGCGATAAACAAGGGGGTGCACATAACTTTTTTAAATTGGGCTACTGCCTTCTATCTACTTATCTATACAACTTTGTTTTCCACTATATATCTATCATCTATCTTCTTGCTATCTCACATCTATCATAGTCATCATCTATCTCTATCATCTATCATCTATCTGCAACTGTAATCTCTGAACCCTTCTATGAGTATTTCTTATTTCTCATTAATACACAATTACATGAGTAACATTGTTTACTACAACTTCCATCACCAAAATATCCCCACATATCCCATTGCATTCACTATCCTCCAGTGCAATAAAATAATGTAGAATCACTAGTCTTCTCTGTGACGTACCGTCCTGCACGTAAACCAACCAACACTATGTACACTTATTCAATTGCACCGTTTTTAACCCCCTGTCCTAATTATCCCTCCACTATAACACAACCGGCCCAGTCTCTTTCCTTTGGTAACCACTAGTCCTCTCTTCTCTTCAGCGTGGCTTCTTCAGTTTGGTTATTTCACTTTTCTTCTATTTTTTATTACTCTGCTAGTGAGTGAAATCAGTTACCATGTTTCTGACACTCCATCGCTAATTTCACTGACCATAATTCTCTATCTACATACATGTTGTTGTAAATGGTAGGATTTGTTTTCCTCATATGGCTGAATAATATCCCTCTCCTCATCTTCTCGGGGTTACTGAACTTTGCTACTATTAATGCTGTGGTTATAAATATAGGTGAGCACATGTCTTGTTTAAACTGTGCTGCTGTATTCTGTTACTCTGTATTATTTTATTGCATTTGTTCATTTAATAATATCTCATTAATGTACAATTACATTAATAAATTATTTGTGCTAGAACCTGCCAATCACAAAGCAACCCAGGATTCGCAATTACAATCACACACCGTGAGCACAGTAAGATACTGTAGAATCACTACCTGTGTTCCCCGTTTTGTACAGCAATCCCCGTAATGCCCACCCACGCTATTCTTGGAAATCATATAGCACACTTTGTTTACTCCACCCTCCGCCTCCAATCCCTATTATCCAAAGCATACCCTTTCCCTATGTAAACTCCTAGTCCAACATTCAGTTCTGTGAATATGCTGATGTTATGCTTCTTCAGTTTTTCTTGGTTCTACATCTCTACAAATGGGTCAAATCATTTGACCTTTGTCTTCCTTCACCTCTTATTTCATGTGTAAAATGCAATCCAGATCCTTCCGACTTGTTGCAAATGTTAGGACTTTTTTTTCTTCTTATGACAGATTAATATGCAACTGTCGAAATGTACCACAACATGTTTACACATTAATCTACTGATGGACACTTACCTGGGCTTCGGTGAATAGTGCTGATAAACGCTTGGATGTATATGAATTTTAAATTCGGCTTCTGAAATGGATTTTATGAGAGTTTATTATTGATTTGTTGATTTACCGTTAATCTTTAATTACATGTGTAACGTATTTACTAGACGCCCTTTACTACGTTCCACCCAATCCCACCCTGCAGTCAATTCCATCACCAGAGCAATGTACCGTAGAATCGCTAATTGTCTTCTCTGCTGCTCAGCACACCACGTGCACCCATTCCCACCTTATACATGCTAACGGAAATGCACACTTTCTTCCCCACCTCCTTTCCCCTCCATTCCCAACCATCCATCTCTGTCTCTTCCCCTTTGGTAACTGTGAATCTGTTCTTGTCTTCTTTGACACTGCTGTTTTTCTCCTTCAGTTTTTTCTTTGTTCTTATACTCCAATGATGAGTGACGTCATTTTACCTATACATGTAGGCCAGAAATTGTTATGTTTGCTATGATGGTGCAGCTGTGCAAGGCTGAGCTCTGCCCACCATCTGCTAGTGGCGTTTGCAGGAACAGCACTGTTGCCTGGAGATTCCATGATGTCACAGTGGGCTTCTTTCATGTAGACAGATTATGTCTGCTCAGAGAATTTGTTTCCCACTTCAGTGCCTGCTATCCTACACGGGGTGTACTTATGGTAAGGTTTGTGCTGAGCACCTTGACAGCATCAGAGGAAATGGAAATGAGTTCCAAGACACTGCGTGTTTCTTTTTATTTTGGCATCAATACCAGTTACCTAAGCAACATTATTTTAATTAGACTACCCACATTATGAAATCCACACCATATACAGCATAAGGGTCACTGTGCATGAGCCCCGTATTGCACTGTAGAAGCACGGCTTTTCTTTGCTGTTCCACCACCTTCCTAGTGCCCACACCCTGCCCACACATGTGTGCTACACGTAATGACCCATTTGACCTCACTTTCCTCCCTTCCAAGCCATTCCCCTGTGTCACTTTCCCTTTGGTAACCGTTAGTCCTCTCTTCAGTTCATGGAAGCTGCTACTGTCTTGTTCCTTCACGATTTTTCTATTTTTTTTATTCTCCACAGTTGAGTGACATCAATTGCCACTTGACTTTCTCTTCGTGGCTTATTTCACTCAGAACAATACACACAAGTTCCATGCATGTTGCTGTAAATGGTAAGATTTGTTTTCTTCATATGGCTGAATAATATTCTACATCTCATATACTGATGGACGTTAAGCTTGGCTGTTGTCAATACTTCAGTGAGAAACATAGGGGTGCAATTTTCGTTTTTAAAATGGGCTGCTGCATTCTGCTTATATATTTATAGATTTGTTTTTTTATGTTTATTCATATATGCCTTTACTGATTCATTAATTATTAATCTAAAATTACATGACAAACATTAATTTTACAAGATCCACACTATAACCAAGATCAACCCAGTTACTTCCCTGAAGTCACTGTCCATGAGCATAGTAAGATACTGTATATACCATCTCCCCCAAT
The DNA here is from genome assembly GCF_030020395.1 of Manis pentadactyla. Taxonomy (NCBI): domain Eukaryota; kingdom Metazoa; phylum Chordata; class Mammalia; order Pholidota; family Manidae; genus Manis; species Manis pentadactyla. The sequence continues at coordinate 15,546,433 of NC_080039.1, forward strand.
CCACATTAATAATGCTAATCGTTATGCCTACCTTCTCCTTGCTTTCATATCTAACAACGCCACTGTCTTCCCCTTGGTAACTGTTACTCCAAACTCGTATTCTGTGAATCTGCTGATGTTTTGCTCCTTCAGTTTTATCTTGGCGCTTCGTCTCCACACATGTGTTAAATCATTTGATACTTATTTTCTCTTCCTCACTTATTTCACTGAGCATAATATGCTCTAGCACCATCCATGTTGCAGCAAATGCTAGGATTTGTTTTCTTGTGATGGCTGAGTAATATTCCTTTCTGTATATGTACCACATCTTCTATACCCATTAATCTATTGATGTCCATTAAGCTCGGTTTATTTGAATAGTACTCTGATTAACATAGGGATATATATATCTTTATTAGCTGGGCAGATTCATTGGTTTTATTGGATTCTTTAATTAATTTATTCTTTATTTAATTATTATTAATCTATACGTAAAAGTATAACATGAGATTTTCTAGACTCCAACTGTCTCGAAATTCTTCCCAATGCCCCACTGCAGTCACTTCCATCAACAGAGCAATGTACTGTCGATTCACTGCCTGTCTTCCCTGTTTGGTTCAGCCCTCACCGTGCACCCACAAAAACATTATATGTGCTAATCATAATGCAACCTTTCTCTCCCCACTGTTATCCCTCCATTCTCCCATGTCCACATTAGTCGTTTCCCCTTTGGTAACTGGTAGTTCATTCTTGGGCTCTGTGTGTCTGCCACTATTTTGCACCTTCAGTTCTTTCCTGCTTCTCTATCTGCACAGATTGGTCATATCATATGATACTTGTCCTCCTGTCTTATTTCATTGAAAATAAAACCAAATTCTTTCATCCATGTTGTCACAAATGGGAGGAATTGTTCTCTTCTTATGGGTGAAAGGCAATGAATTGTTTATATATACCACTTCTTCTTTATCCATTCATCTTCTGATGGAGATGGATCGGGTACTGTGAATTGTGCTGCGATAAACAAGGGGGTGCACATAACTTTTTTAAATTGGGCTACTGCCTTCTATCTACTTATCTATACAACTTTGTTTTCCACTATATATCTATCATCTATCTTCTTGCTATCTCACATCTATCATAGTCATCATCTATCTCTATCATCTATCATCTATCTGCAACTGTAATCTCTGAACCCTTCTATGAGTATTTCTTATTTCTCATTAATACACAATTACATGAGTAACATTGTTTACTACAACTTCCATCACCAAAATATCCCCACATATCCCATTGCATTCACTATCCTCCAGTGCAATAAAATAATGTAGAATCACTAGTCTTCTCTGTGACGTACCGTCCTGCACGTAAACCAACCAACACTATGTACACTTATTCAATTGCACCGTTTTTAACCCCCTGTCCTAATTATCCCTCCACTATAACACAACCGGCCCAGTCTCTTTCCTTTGGTAACCACTAGTCCTCTCTTCTCTTCAGCGTGGCTTCTTCAGTTTGGTTATTTCACTTTTCTTCTATTTTTTATTACTCTGCTAGTGAGTGAAATCAGTTACCATGTTTCTGACACTCCATCGCTAATTTCACTGACCATAATTCTCTATCTACATACATGTTGTTGTAAATGGTAGGATTTGTTTTCCTCATATGGCTGAATAATATCCCTCTCCTCATCTTCTCGGGGTTACTGAACTTTGCTACTATTAATGCTGTGGTTATAAATATAGGTGAGCACATGTCTTGTTTAAACTGTGCTGCTGTATTCTGTTACTCTGTATTATTTTATTGCATTTGTTCATTTAATAATATCTCATTAATGTACAATTACATTAATAAATTATTTGTGCTAGAACCTGCCAATCACAAAGCAACCCAGGATTCGCAATTACAATCACACACCGTGAGCACAGTAAGATACTGTAGAATCACTACCTGTGTTCCCCGTTTTGTACAGCAATCCCCGTAATGCCCACCCACGCTATTCTTGGAAATCATATAGCACACTTTGTTTACTCCACCCTCCGCCTCCAATCCCTATTATCCAAAGCATACCCTTTCCCTATGTAAACTCCTAGTCCAACATTCAGTTCTGTGAATATGCTGATGTTATGCTTCTTCAGTTTTTCTTGGTTCTACATCTCTACAAATGGGTCAAATCATTTGACCTTTGTCTTCCTTCACCTCTTATTTCATGTGTAAAATGCAATCCAGATCCTTCCGACTTGTTGCAAATGTTAGGACTTTTTTTTCTTCTTATGACAGATTAATATGCAACTGTCGAAATGTACCACAACATGTTTACACATTAATCTACTGATGGACACTTACCTGGGCTTCGGTGAATAGTGCTGATAAACGCTTGGATGTATATGAATTTTAAATTCGGCTTCTGAAATGGATTTTATGAGAGTTTATTATTGATTTGTTGATTTACCGTTAATCTTTAATTACATGTGTAACGTATTTACTAGACGCCCTTTACTACGTTCCACCCAATCCCACCCTGCAGTCAATTCCATCACCAGAGCAATGTACCGTAGAATCGCTAATTGTCTTCTCTGCTGCTCAGCACACCACGTGCACCCATTCCCACCTTATACATGCTAACGGAAATGCACACTTTCTTCCCCACCTCCTTTCCCCTCCATTCCCAACCATCCATCTCTGTCTCTTCCCCTTTGGTAACTGTGAATCTGTTCTTGTCTTCTTTGACACTGCTGTTTTTCTCCTTCAGTTTTTTCTTTGTTCTTATACTCCAATGATGAGTGACGTCATTTTACCTATACATGTAGGCCAGAAATTGTTATGTTTGCTATGATGGTGCAGCTGTGCAAGGCTGAGCTCTGCCCACCATCTGCTAGTGGCGTTTGCAGGAACAGCACTGTTGCCTGGAGATTCCATGATGTCACAGTGGGCTTCTTTCATGTAGACAGATTATGTCTGCTCAGAGAATTTGTTTCCCACTTCAGTGCCTGCTATCCTACACGGGGTGTACTTATGGTAAGGTTTGTGCTGAGCACCTTGACAGCATCAGAGGAAATGGAAATGAGTTCCAAGACACTGCGTGTTTCTTTTTATTTTGGCATCAATACCAGTTACCTAAGCAACATTATTTTAATTAGACTACCCACATTATGAAATCCACACCATATACAGCATAAGGGTCACTGTGCATGAGCCCCGTATTGCACTGTAGAAGCACGGCTTTTCTTTGCTGTTCCACCACCTTCCTAGTGCCCACACCCTGCCCACACATGTGTGCTACACGTAATGACCCATTTGACCTCACTTTCCTCCCTTCCAAGCCATTCCCCTGTGTCACTTTCCCTTTGGTAACCGTTAGTCCTCTCTTCAGTTCATGGAAGCTGCTACTGTCTTGTTCCTTCACGATTTTTCTATTTTTTTTATTCTCCACAGTTGAGTGACATCAATTGCCACTTGACTTTCTCTTCGTGGCTTATTTCACTCAGAACAATACACACAAGTTCCATGCATGTTGCTGTAAATGGTAAGATTTGTTTTCTTCATATGGCTGAATAATATTCTACATCTCATATACTGATGGACGTTAAGCTTGGCTGTTGTCAATACTTCAGTGAGAAACATAGGGGTGCAATTTTCGTTTTTAAAATGGGCTGCTGCATTCTGCTTATATATTTATAGATTTGTTTTTTTATGTTTATTCATATATGCCTTTACTGATTCATTAATTATTAATCTAAAATTACATGACAAACATTAATTTTACAAGATCCACACTATAACCAAGATCAACCCAGTTACTTCCCTGAAGTCACTGTCCATGAGCATAGTAAGATACTGTATATACCATCTCCCCCAATCCACATTAATAATGCTAATCGTTATGCCTACCTTCTCCTTGCTTTCATATCTAACAACGCCACTGTCTTCCCCTTGGTAACTGTTACTCCAAACTCGTATTCTGTGAATCTGCTGATGTTTTGCTCCTTCAGTTTTATCTTGGCGCTTCGTCTCCACACATGTGTTAAATCATTTGATACTTATTTTCTCTTCCTCACTTATTTCACTGAGCATAATATGCTCTAGCACCATCCATGTTGCAGCAAATGCTAGGATTTGTTTTCTTGTGATGGCTGAGTAATATTCCTTTCTGTATATGTACCACATCTTCTATACCCATTAATCTATTGATGTCCATTAAGCTCGGTTTATTTGAATAGTACTCTGATTAACATAGGGATATATATATCTTTATTAGCTGGGCAGATTCATTGGTTTTATTGGATTCTTTAATTAATTTATTCTTTATTTAATTATTATTAATCTATACGTAAAAGTATAACATGAGATTTTCTAGACTCCAACTGTCTCGAAATTCTTCCCAATGCCCCACTGCAGTCACTTCCATCAACAGAGCAATGTACTGTCGATTCACTGCCTGTCTTCCCTGTTTGGTTCAGCCCTCACCGTGCACCCACAAAAACATTATATGTGCTAATCATAATGCAACCTTTCTCTCCCCACTGTTATCCCTCCATTCTCCCATGTCCACATTAGTCGTTTCCCCTTTGGTAACTGGTAGTTCATTCTTGGGCTCTGTGTGTCTGTCACTATTTTGCACCTTCAGTTCTTTCCTGCTTCTCTATCTGCACAGATTGGTCATATCATATGATACTTGTCCTCCTGTCTTATTTCATTGAAAATAAAACCAAATTCTTTCATCCATGTTGTCACAAATGGGAGGAATTGTTCTCTTCTTATGGGTGAAAGGCAATGAATTGTTTATATATACCACTTCTTCTTTATCCATTCATCTTCTGATGGAGATGGATCGGGTACTGTGAATTGTGCTGCGATAAACAAGGGGGTGCACATAACTTTTTTAAATTGGGCTACTGCCTTCTATCTACTTATCTATACAACTTTGTTTTCCACTATATATCTATCATCTATCTTCTTGCTATCTCACATCTATCATAGTCATCATCTATCTCTATCATCTATCATCTATCTGCAACTGTAATCTCTGAACCCTTCTATGAGTATTTCTTATTTCTCATTAATACACAATTACATGAGTAACATTGTTTACTACAACTTCCATCACCAAAATATCCCCACATATCCCATTGCATTCACTATCCTCCAGTGCAATAAAATAATGTAGAATCACTAGTCTTCTCTGTGACGTACCGTCCTGCACGTAAACCAACCAACACTATGTACACTTATTCAATTGCACCGTTTTTAACCCCCTGTCCTAATTATCCCTCCACTATAACACAACCGGCCCAGTCTCTTTCCTTTGGTAACCACTAGTCCTCTCTTCTCTTCAGCGTGGCTTCTTCAGTTTGGTTATTTCACTTTTCTTCTATTTTTTATTACTCTGCTAGTGAGTGAAATCAGTTACCATGTTTCTGACACTCCATCGCTAATTTCACTGACCATAATTCTCTATCTACATACATGTTGTTGTAAATGGTAGGATTTGTTTTCCTCATATGGCTGAATAATATCCCTCTCCTCATCTTCTCGGGGTTACTGAACTTTGCTACTATTAATGCTGTGGTTATAAATATAGGTGAGCACATGTCTTGTTTAAACTGTGCTGCTGTATTCTGTTACTCTGTATTATTTTATTGCATTTGTTCATTTAATAATATCTCATTAATGTACAATTACATTAATAAATTATTTGTGCTAGAACCTGCCAATCACAAAGCAACCCAGGATTCGCAATTACAATCACACACCGTGAGCACAGTAAGATACTGTAGAATCACTACCTGTGTTCCCCGTTTTGTACAGCAATCCCCGTAATGCCCACCCACGCTATTCTTGGAAATCATATAGCACACTTTGTTTACTCCACCCTCCGCCTCCAATCCCTATTATCCAAAGCATACCCTTTCCCTATGTAAACTCCTAGTCCAACATTCAGTTCTGTGAATATGCTGATGTTATGCTTCTTCAGTTTTTCTTGGTTCTACATCTCTACAAATGGGTCAAATCATTTGACCTTTGTCTTCCTTCACCTCTTATTTCATGTGTAAAATGCAATCCAGATCCTTCCGACTTGTTGCAAATGTTAGGACTTTTTTTTCTTCTTATGACAGATTAATATGCAACTGTCGAAATGTACCACAACATGTTTACACATTAATCTACTGATGGACACTTACCTGGGCTTCGGTGAATAGTGCTGATAAACGCTTGGATGTATATGAATTTTAAATTCGGCTTCTGAAATGGATTTTATGAGAGTTTATTATTGATTTGTTGATTTACCGTTAATCTTTAATTACATGTGTAACGTATTTACTAGACGCCCTTTACTACGTTCCACCCAATCCCACCCTGCAGTCAATTCCATCACCAGAGCAATGTACCGTAGAATCGCTAATTGTCTTCTCTGCTGCTCAGCACACCACGTGCACCCATTCCCACCTTATACATGCTAACGGAAATGCACACTTTCTTCCCCACCTCCTTTCCCCTCCATTCCCAACCATCCATCTCTGTCTCTTCCCCTTTGGTAACTGTGAATCTGTTCTTGTCTTCTTTGACACTGCTGTTTTTCTCCTTCAGTTTTTTCTTTGTTCTTATACTCCAATGATGAGTGACGTCATTTTACCTATACATGTAGGCCAGAAATTGTTATGTTTGCTATGATGGTGCAGCTGTGCAAGGCTGAGCTCTGCCCACCATCTGCTAGTGGCGTTTGCAGGAACAGCACTGTTGCCTGGAGATTCCATGATGTCACAGTGGGCTTCTTTCATGTAGACAGATTATGTCTGCTCAGAGAATTTGTTTCCCACTTCAGTGCCTGCTATCCTACACGGGGTGTACTTATGGTAAGGTTTGTGCTGAGCACCTTGACAGCATCAGAGGAAATGGAAATGAGTTCCAAGACACTGCGTGTTTCTTTTTATTTTGGCATCAATACCAGTTACCTAAGCAACATTATTTTAATTAGACTACCCACATTATGAAATCCACACCATATACAGCATAAGGGTCACTGTGCATGAGCCCCGTATTGCACTGTAGAAGCACGGCTTTTCTTTGCTGTTCCACCACCTTCCTAGTGCCCACACCCTGCCCACACATGTGTGCTACACGTAATGACCCATTTGACCTCACTTTCCTCCCTTCCAAGCCATTCCCCTGTGTCACTTTCCCTTTGGTAACCGTTAGTCCTCTCTTCAGTTCATGGAAGCTGCTACTGTCTTGTTCCTTCACGATTTTTCTATTTTTTTTATTCTCCACAGTTGAGTGACATCAATTGCCACTTGACTTTCTCTTCGTGGCTTATTTCACTCAGAACAATACACACAAGTTCCATGCATGTTGCTGTAAATGGTAAGATTTGTTTTCTTCATATGGCTGAATAATATTCTACATCTCATATACTGATGGACGTTAAGCTTGGCTGTTGTCAATACTTCAGTGAGAAACATAGGGGTGCAATTTTCGTTTTTAAAATGGGCTGCTGCATTCTGCTTATATATTTATAGATTTGTTTTTTTATGTTTATTCATATATGCCTTTACTGATTCATTAATTATTAATCTAAAATTACATGACAAACATTAATTTTACAAGATCCACACTATAACCAAGATCAACCCAGTTACTTCCCTGAAGTCACTGTCCATGAGCATAGTAAGATACTGTATATACCATCTCCCCCAATCCACATTAATAATGCTAATCGTTATGCCTACCTTCTCCTTGCTTTCATATCTAACAACGCCACTGTCTTCCCCTTGGTAACTGTTACTCCAAACTCGTATTCTGTGAATCTGCTGATGTTTTGCTCCTTCAGTTTTATCTTGGCGCTTCGTCTCCACACATGTGTTAAATCATTTGATACTTATTTTCTCTTCCTCACTTATTTCACTGAGCATAATATGCTCTAGCACCATCCATGTTGCAGCAAATGCTAGGATTTGTTTTCTTGTGATGGCTGAGTAATATTCCTTTCTGTATATGTACCACATCTTCTATACCCATTAATCTATTGATGTCCATTAAGCTCGGTTTATTTGAATAGTACTCTGATTAACATAGGGATATATATATCTTTATTAGCTGGGCAGATTCATTGGTTTTATTGGATTCTTTAATTAATTTATTCTTTATTTAATTATTATTAATCTATACGTAAAAGTATAACATGAGATTTTCTAGACTCCAACTGTCTCGAAATTCTTCCCAATGCCCCACTGCAGTCACTTCCATCAACAGAGCAATGTACTGTCGATTCACTGCCTGTCTTCCCTGTTTGGTTCAGCCCTCACCGTGCACCCACAAAAACATTATATGTGCTAATCATAATGCAACCTTTCTCTCCCCACTGTTATCCCTCCATTCTCCCATGTCCACATTAGTCGTTTCCCCTTTGGTAACTGGTAGTTCATTCTTGGGCTCTGTGTGTCTGCCACTATTTTGCACCTTCAGTTCTTTCCTGCTTCTCTATCTGCACAGATTGGTCATATCATATGATACTTGTCCTCCTGTCTTATTTCATTGAAAATAAAACCAAATTCTTTCATCCATGTTGTCACAAATGGGAGGAATTGTTCTCTTCTTATGGGTGAAAGGCAATGAATTGTTTATATATACCACTTCTTCTTTATCCATTCATCTTCTGATGGAGATGGATCGGGTACTGTGAATTGTGCTGCGATAAACAAGGGGGTGCACATAACTTTTTTAAATTGGGCTACTGCCTTCTATCTACTTATCTATACAACTTTGTTTTCCACTATATATCTATCATCTATCTTCTTGCTATCTCACATCTATCATAGTCATCATCTATCTCTATCATCTATCATCTATCTGCAACTGTAATCTCTGAACCCTTCTATGAGTATTTCTTATTTCTCATTAATACACAATTACATGAGTAACATTGTTTACTACAACTTCCATCACCAAAATATCCCCACATATCCCATTGCATTCACTATCCTCCAGTGCAATAAAATAATGTAGAATCACTAGTCTTCTCTGTGACGTACCGTCCTGCACGTAAACCAACCAACACTATGTACACTTATTCAATTGCACCGTTTTTAACCCCCTGTCCTAATTATCCCTCCACTATAACACAACCGGCCCAGTCTCTTTCCTTTGGTAACCACTAGTCCTCTCTTCTCTTCAGCGTGGCTTCTTCAGTTTGGTTATTTCACTTTTCTTCTATTTTTTATTACTCTGCTAGTGAGTGAAATCAGTTACCATGTTTCTGACACTCCATCGCTAATTTCACTGACCATAATTCTCTATCTACATACATGTTGTTGTAAATGGTAGGATTTGTTTTCCTCATATGGCTGAATAATATCCCTCTCCTCATCTTCTCGGGGTTACTGAACTTTGCTACTATTAATGCTGTGGTTATAAATATAGGTGAGCACATGTCTTGTTTAAACTGTGCTGCTGTATTCTGTTACTCTGTATTATTTTATTGCATTTGTTCATTTAATAATATCTCATTAATGTACAATTACATTAATAAATTATTTGTGCTAGAACCTGCCAATCACAAAGCAACCCAGGATTCGCAATTACAATCACACACCGTGAGCACAGTAAGATACTGTAGAATCACTACCTGTGTTCCCCGTTTTGTACAGCAATCCCCGTAATGCCCACCCACGCTATTCTTGGAAATCATATAGCACACTTTGTTTACTCCACCCTCCGCCTCCAATCCCTATTATCCAAAGCATACCCTTTCCCTATGTAAACTCCTAGTCCAACATTCAGTTCTGTGAATATGCTGATGTTATGCTTCTTCAGTTTTTCTTGGTTCTACATCTCTACAAATGGGTCAAATCATTTGACCTTTGTCTTCCTTCACCTCTTATTTCATGTGTAAAATGCAATCCAGATCCTTCCGACTTGTTGCAAATGTTAGGACTTTTTTTTCTTCTTATGACAGATTAATATGCAACTGTCGAAATGTACCACAACATGTTTACACATTAATCTACTGATGGACACTTACCTGGGCTTCGGTGAATAGTGCTGATAAACGCTTGGATGTATATGAATTTTAAATTCGGCTTCTGAAATGGATTTTATGAGAGTTTATTATTGATTTGTTGATTTACCGTTAATCTTTAATTACATGTGTAACGTATTTACTAGACGCCCTTTACTACGTTCCACCCAATCCCACCCTGCAGTCAATTCCATCACCAGAGCAATGTACCGTAGAATCGCTAATTGTCTTCTCTGCTGCTCAGCACACCACGTGCACCCATTCCCACCTTATACATGCTAACGGAAATGCACACTTTCTTCCCCACCTCCTTTCCCCTCCATTCCCAACCATCCATCTCTGTCTCTTCCCCTTTGGTAACTGTGAATCTGTTCTTGTCTTCTTTGACACTGCTGTTTTTCTCCTTCAGTTTTTTCTTTGTTCTTATACTCCAATGATGAGTGACGTCATTTTACCTATACATGTAGGCCAGAAATTGTTATGTTTGCTATGATGGTGCAGCTGTGCAAGGCTGAGCTCTGCCCACCATCTGCTAGTGGCGTTTGCAGGAACAGCACTGTTGCCTGGAGATTCCATGATGTCACAGTGGGCTTCTTTCATGTAGACAGATTATGTCTGCTCAGAGAATTTGTTTCCCACTTCAGTGCCTGCTATCCTACACGGGGTGTACTTATGGTAAGGTTTGTGCTGAGCACCTTGACAGCATCAGAGGAAATGGAAATGAGTTCCAAGACACTGCGTGTTTCTTTTTATTTTGGCATCAATACCAGTTACCTAAGCAACATTATTTTAATTAGACTACCCACATTATGAAATCCACACCATATACAGCATAAGGGTCACTGTGCATGAGCCCCGTATTGCACTGTAGAAGCACGGCTTTTCTTTGCTGTTCCACCACCTTCCTAGTGCCCACACCCTGCCCACACATGTGTGCTACACGTAATGACCCATTTGACCTCACTTTCCTCCCTTCCAAGCCATTCCCCTGTGTCACTTTCCCTTTGGTAACCGTTAGTCCTCTCTTCAGTTCATGGAAGCTGCTACTGTCTTGTTCCTTCACGATTTTTCTATTTTTTTTATTCTCCACAGTTGAGTGACATCAATTGCCACTTGACTTTCTCTTCGTGGCTTATTTCACTCAGAACAATACACACAAGTTCCATGCATGTTGCTGTAAATGGTAAGATTTGTTTTCTTCATATGGCTGAATAATATTCTACATCTCATATACTGATGGACGTTAAGCTTGGCTGTTGTCAATACTTCAGTGAGAAACATAGGGGTGCAATTTTCGTTTTTAAAATGGGCTGCTGCATTCTGCTTATATATTTATAGATTTGTTTTTTTATGTTTATTCATATATGCCTTTACTGATTCATTAATTATTAATCTAAAATTACATGACAAACATTAATTTTACAAGATCCACACTATAACCAAGATCAACCCAGTTACTTCCCTGAAGTCACTGTCCATGAGCATAGTAAGATACTGTATATACCATCTCCCCCAATCCACATTAATAATGCTAATCGTTATGCCTACCTTCTCCTTGCTTTCATATCTAACAACGCCACTGTCTTCCCCTTGGTAACTGTTACTCCAAACTCGTATTCTGTGAATCTGCTGATGTTTTGCTCCTTCAGTTTTATCTTGGCGCTTCGTCTCCACACATGTGTTAAATCATTTGATACTTATTTTCTCTTCCTCACTTATTTCACTGAGCATAATATGCTCTAGCACCATCCATGTTGCAGCAAATGCTAGGATTTGTTTTCTTGTGATGGCTGAGTAATATTCCTTTCTGTATATGTACCACATCTTCTATACCCATTAATCTATTGATGTCCATTAAGCTCGGTTTATTTGAATAGTACTCTGATTAACATAGGGATATATATATCTTTATTAGCTGGGCAGATTCATTGGTTTTATTGGATTCTTTAATTAATTTATTCTTTATTTAATTATTATTAATCTATACGTAAAAGTATAACATGAGATTTTCTAGACTCCAACTGTCTCGAAATTCTTCCCAATGCCCCACTGCAGTCACTTCCATCAACAGAGCAATGTACTGTCGATTCACTGCCTGTCTTCCCTGTTTGGTTCAGCCCTCACCGTGCACCCACAAAAACATTATATGTGCTAATCATAATGCAACCTTTCTCTCCCCACTGTTATCCCTCCATTCTCCCATGTCCACATTAGTCGTTTCCCCTTTGGTAACTGGTAGTTCATTCTTGGGCTCTGTGTGTCTGCCACTATTTTGCACCTTCAGTTCTTTCCTGCTTCTCTATCTGCACAGATTGGTCATATCATATGATACTTGTCCTCCTGTCTTATTTCATTGAAAATAAAACCAAATTCTTTCATCCATGTTGTCACAAATGGGAGGAATTGTTCTCTTCTTATGGGTGAAAGGCAATGAATTGTTTATATATACCACTTCTTCTTTATCCATTCATCTTCTGATGGAGATGGATCGGGTACTGTGAATTGTGCTGCGATAAACAAGGGGGTGCACATAACTTTTTTAAATTGGGCTACTGCCTTCTATCTACTTATCTATACAACTTTGTTTTCCACTATATATCTATCATCTATCTTCTTGCTATCTCACATCTATCATAGTCATCATCTATCTCTATCATCTATCATCTATCTGCAACTGTAATCTCTGAACCCTTCTATGAGTATTTCTTATTTCTCATTAATACACAATTACATGAGTAACATTGTTTACTACAACTTCCATCACCAAAATATCCCCACATATCCCATTGCATTCACTATCCTCCAGTGCAATAAAATAATGTAGAATCACTAGTCTTCTCTGTGACGTACCGTCCTGCACGTAAACCAACCAACACTATGTACACTTATTCAATTGCACCGTTTTTAACCCCCTGTCCTAATTATCCCTCCACTATAACACAACCGGCCCAGTCTCTTTCCTTTGGTAACCACTAGTCCTCTCTTCTCTTCAGCGTGGCTTCTTCAGTTTGGTTATTTCACTTTTCTTCTATTTTTTATTACTCTGCTAGTGAGTGAAATCAGTTACCATGTTTCTGACACTCCATCGCTAATTTCACTGACCATAATTCTCTATCTACATACATGTTGTTGTAAATGGTAGGATTTGTTTTCCTCATATGGCTGAATAATATCCCTCTCCTCATCTTCTCGGGGTTACTGAACTTTGCTACTATTAATGCTGTGGTTATAAATATAGGTGAGCACATGTCTTGTTTAAACTGTGCTGCTGTATTCTGTTACTCTGTATTATTTTATTGCATTTGTTCATTTAATAATATCTCATTAATGTACAATTACATTAATAAATTATTTGTGCTAGAACCTGCCAATCACAAAGCAACCCAGGATTCGCAATTACAATCACACACCGTGAGCACAGTAAGATACTGTAGAATCACTACCTGTGTTCCCCGTTTTGTACAGCAATCCCCGTAATGCCCACCCACGCTATTCTTGGAAATCATATAGCACACTTTGTTTACTCCACCCTCCGCCTCCAATCCCTATTATCCAAAGCATACCCTTTCCCTATGTAAACTCCTAGTCCAACATTCAGTTCTGTGAATATGCTGATGTTATGCTTCTTCAGTTTTTCTTGGTTCTACATCTCTACAAATGGGTCAAATCATTTGACCTTTGTCTTCCTTCACCTCTTATTTCATGTGTAAAATGCAATCCAGATCCTTCCGACTTGTTGCAAATGTTAGGACTTTTTTTTCTTCTTATGACAGATTAATATGCAACTGTCGAAATGTACCACAACATGTTTACACATTAATCTACTGATGGACACTTACCTGGGCTTCGGTGAATAGTGCTGATAAACGCTTGGATGTATATGAATTTTAAATTCGGCTTCTGAAATGGATTTTATGAGAGTTTATTATTGATTTGTTGATTTACCGTTAATCTTTAATTACATGTGTAACGTATTTACTAGACGCCCTTTACTACGTTCCACCCAATCCCACCCTGCAGTCAATTCCATCACCAGAGCAATGTACCGTAGAATCGCTAATTGTCTTCTCTGCTGCTCAGCACACCACGTGCACCCATTCCCACCTTATACATGCTAACGGAAATGCACACTTTCTTCCCCACCTCCTTTCCCCTCCATTCCCAACCATCCATCTCTGTCTCTTCCCCTTTGGTAACTGTGAATCTGTTCTTGTCTTCTTTGACACTGCTGTTTTTCTCCTTCAGTTTTTTCTTTGTTCTTATACTCCAATGATGAGTGACGTCATTTTACCTATACATGTAGGCCAGAAATTGTTATGTTTGCTATGATGGTGCAGCTGTGCAAGGCTGAGCTCTGCCCACCATCTGCTAGTGGCGTTTGCAGGAACAGCACTGTTGCCTGGAGATTCCATGATGTCACAGTGGGCTTCTTTCATGTAGACAGATTATGTCTGCTCAGAGAATTTGTTTCCCACTTCAGTGCCTGCTATCCTACACGGGGTGTACTTATGGTAAGGTTTGTGCTGAGCACCTTGACAGCATCAGAGGAAATGGAAATGAGTTCCAAGACACTGCGTGTTTCTTTTTATTTTGGCATCAATACCAGTTACCTAAGCAACATTATTTTAATTAGACTACCCACATTATGAAATCCACACCATATACAGCATAAGGGTCACTGTGCATGAGCCCCGTATTGCACTGTAGAAGCACGGCTTTTCTTTGCTGTTCCACCACCTTCCTAGTGCCCACACCCTGCCCACACATGTGTGCTACACGTAATGACCCATTTGACCTCACTTTCCTCCCTTCCAAGCCATTCCCCTGTGTCACTTTCCCTTTGGTAACCGTTAGTCCTCTCTTCAGTTCATGGAAGCTGCTACTGTCTTGTTCCTTCACGATTTTTCTATTTTTTTTATTCTCCACAGTTGAGTGACATCAATTGCCACTTGACTTTCTCTTCGTGGCTTATTTCACTCAGAACAATACACACAAGTTCCATGCATGTTGCTGTAAATGGTAAGATTTGTTTTCTTCATATGGCTGAATAATATTCTACATCTCATATACTGATGGACGTTAAGCTTGGCTGTTGTCAATACTTCAGTGAGAAACATAGGGGTGCAATTTTCGTTTTTAAAATGGGCTGCTGCATTCTGCTTATATATTTATAGATTTGTTTTTTTATGTTTATTCATATATGCCTTTACTGATTCATTAATTATTAATCTAAAATTACATGACAAACATTAATTTTACAAGATCCACACTATAACCAAGATCAACCCAGTTACTTCCCTGAAGTCACTGTCCATGAGCATAGTAAGATACTGTATATACCATCTCCCCCAATCCACATTAATAATGCTAATCGTTATGCCTACCTTCTCCTTGCTTTCATATCTAACAACGCCACTGTCTTCCCCTTGGTAACTGTTACTCCAAACTCGTATTCTGTGAATCTGCTGATGTTTTGCTCCTTCAGTTTTATCTTGGCGCTTCGTCTCCACACATGTGTTAAATCATTTGATACTTATTTTCTCTTCCTCACTTATTTCACTGAGCATAATATGCTCTAGCACCATCCATGTTGCAGCAAATGCTAGGATTTGTTTTCTTGTGATGGCTGAGTAATATTCCTTTCTGTATATGTACCACATCTTCTATACCCATTAATCTATTGATGTCCATTAAGCTCGGTTTCTTTGAATAGTACTCTGATTAACATAGGGATATATATATCTTTATTAGCTGGGCAGATTCATTGGTTTTATTGGATTCTTTAATTAATTTATTCTTTATTTACTTATTATTAATCTATACGTAAAAGTATAACATGAGATTTTCTAGACTCCAACTGTCTCGAAATTCTTCCCAATGCCCCACTGCAGTCACTTCCATCAACAGAGCAATGTACTGTCGATTCACTGCCTGTCTTCACTGTTTGGTTCAGCCCTCACCGTGCACCCACAAAAACATTATATGTGCTAATCATAATGCAACCTTTCTCTCCCCACTGTTATCCCTCCATTCTCCCATGTCCACATTAGTCGTTTCCCCTTTGGTAACTGGTAGTTCATTCTTGGGCTCTGTGTGTCTGCCACTATTTTGCACCTTCAGTTCTTTCCTGCTTCTCTATCTGCACAGATTGGTCATATCATATGATACTTGTCCTCCTGTCTTATTTCATTGAAAATAAAACCAAATTCTTTCATCCATGTTGTCACAAATGGGAGGAATTGTTCTCCTCTTATGGGTGAAAGGCAATGAATTGTTTATATATACCACTTCTTCTTTATCCATTCATCTTCTGATGGAGATGGATCGGGTACTGTGAATTGTGCTGCGATAAACAAGGGGGTGCACATAACTTTTTTAAATTGGGCTACTGCATTCTATCTACTTATCTATACAACTTTGTTTTCCACTATATATCTATCATCTATCTTCTTGCTATCTCACATCTATCATAGTCATCATCTATCTCTATCATCTATCATCTATCTGCAACTGTAATCTCTGAACCCATCTATGAGTATTTCTTATTTCTCATTAATACACAATTACATGAGTAACATTGTTTACTACAACTTCCATCACCAAAATATCCCCACATATCCCATTGCATTCACTATCCTCAAGTGCAATAAAATAATGTAGAATCACTAGTCTTCTCTGTGACGTACCGTCCTGCACGTAAACCAACCAACACTATGTACACTTATTCAATTGCACCGTTTTTAACTCCCTGTCCTAATTATCCCTCCACTATAACACAACCGGCCCAGTCTCTTTCCTTTGGTAACCACTAGTCCTCTCTTCTCTTCAGCGTGGCTTCTTCAGTTTGGTTATTTCACTTTTCTTCTATTTTTTATTACTCTGCTAGTGAGTGAAATCAGTTACCATGTTTCTGACACTCCATCGCTAATTTCACTGACCATAATTCTCTGCTATCTACATACATGTTGTTGTAAATGGTAGGATTTGTTTTCCTCATATGGCTGAATAATATCCCTCTCCTCATCTTCTCGGGGTTACTGAACTTTGCTACTATTAATGCTGTGGTTATAAATATAGGTGAGCACATGTCTTGTTTAAACTGTGCTGCTGTATTCTGTTACTCTGTATTATTTTATTGCATTTGTTCATTTAATAATATCTCATTAATGTACAATTACATTAATAAATTATTTGTGCTAGAACCTGCCAATCACAAAGCAACCCAGGATTCGCAATTACAATCACACACCGTGAGCACAGTAAGATACTGTAGAATCACTACCTGTGTTCCCCGTTTTGTACAGCAATCCCCGTAATGCCCACCCACGCTATTCTTGGAAATCATATAGCACACTTTGTTTACTCCACCCTCCGCCTCCAATCCCTATTATCCAAAGCATACCCTTTCCCTATGTAAACTCCTAGTCCAACATTCAGTTCTGTGAATATGCTGATGTTATGCTTCTTCAGTTTTTCTTGGTTCTACATCTCTACAAATGGGTCAAATCATTTGACCTTTGTCTTCCTTCACCTCTTATTTCATGAGTAAAATGCAATCCAGATCCTTCCGACTTGTTGCAAATGTTAGGACTTTTTTTTCTTCTTATGACAGATTAATATGCAACTGTCGAAATGTACCACAACATGTTTACACATTAATCTACTGATGGACACTTACGTGGGCTTCGGTGAATAGTGCTGATAAACTCTTGGATGTATATGAATTTTAAATTCGGCTTCTGAAATGGATTTTATGAGAGTTTATTATTGATTTGTTGATTTACCGTTAATCTTTAATTACATGTGTAACGTATTTACTAGACGCCCTTTACTACGTTCCACCCAATCCCACCCTGCAGTCAATTCCATCACCAGAGCAATGTACCGTAGAATCGCTAATTGTCTTCTCTGCTGCTCAGCACACCACGTGCACCCATTCCCACCTTATACATGCTAACGGAAATGCACACTTTCTTCCCCACCTCCTTTCCCCTCCATTCCCAACCATCCATCTCTGTCTCTTCCCCTTTGGTAACTGTGAATCTGTTCTTGTCTTCTTTGACACTGCTGTTTTCCTCCTTCAGTTTTTTCTTTGTTCTTATACTCCAATGATGAGTGACGTCATTTTACCTATACATGTAGGCCAGAAATAGTTATGTTTGCTATGATGGTGCAGCTGTGCAAGGCTGAGCTCTGCCCACCATCTGCTAGTGGCGTTTGCAGGAACAGCACTGTTGCCTGGAGATTCCATGATGTCACAGTGGGCTTCTTTCATGTAGACAGATTATGTCTGCTCAGAGAATTTGTTTCCCACTTCAGTGCCTGCTATCCTACACGGGGTGTACTTATGGTAAGGTTTGTGCTGAGCACCTTGACAGCATCAGAGGAAATGGAAATGAGTTCCAAGACACTGCGTGTTTCTTTTTATTTTGGCATCAATACCAGTTACCTAAGCAACATTATTTTAATTAGACTACCCACATTATGAAATCCACACCATATACAGCATAAGGGTCACTGTGCATGAGCCCCGTATTGCACTGTAGAAGCACGGCTTTTCTTTGCTGTTCCACCACCTTCCTAGTGCCCACACCCTGCCCACACATGTGTGCTACACGTAATGACCCATTTGACCTCACTTTCCTTCCTTCCAAGCCATTCCCCTGTGTCACTTTCCCTTTGGTAACCGTTAGTCCTCTCTTCAGTTCATGGAAGCTGCTACTGTCTTGTTCCTTCACGATTTTTCTATTTTTTTTATTCTCCACAGTTGAGTGACATCAATTGCCACTTGACTTTCTCTTCGTGGCTTATTTCACTCAGAACAATACACACAAGTTCCATGCATGTTGCTGTAAATGGTAAGATTTGTTTTCTTCATATGGCTGAATAATATTCTACATCTCATATACTGATGGACGTTAAGCTTGGCTGTTGTCAATACTTCAGTGAGAAACATAGGGGTGCAATTTTCGTTTTTAAAATGGGCTGCTGCATTCTGCTTATATATTTATAGATTTGTTTTTTTATGTTTATTCATATATGCCTTTACTGATTCATTAATTATTAATCTAAAATTACATGACAAACATTAATTTTACAAGATCCACACTATAACCAAGATCAACCCAGTTACTTCCCTGAAGTCACTGTCCATGAGCATAGTAAGATACTGTATATACCATCTCCCCCAATCCACATTAATAATGCTAATCGTTATGCCTACCTTCTCCTTGCTTTCATATCTAACAACGCCACTGTCTTCCCCTTGGTAACTGTTACTCCAAACTCGTATTCTGTGAATCTGCTGATGTTTTGCTCCTTCAGTTTTATCTTGGCGCTTCGTCTCCACACATGTGTTAAATCATTTGATACTTATTTTCTCTTCCTCACTTATTTCACTGAGCATAATATGCTCTAGCACCATCCATGTTGCAGCAAATGCTAGGATTTGTTTTCTTGTGATGGCTGAGTAATATTCCTTTCTGTATATGTACCACATCTTCTATACCCATTAATCTATTGATGTCCATTAAGCTCGGTTTATTTGAATAGTACTCTGATTAACATAGGGATATATATATCTTTATTAGCTGGGCAGATTCATTGGTTTTATTGGATTCTTTAATTAATTTATTCTTTATTTAATTATTATTAATCTATACGTAAAAGTATAACATGAGATTTTCTAGACTCCAACTGTCTCGAAATTCTTCCCAATGCCCCACTGCAGTCACTTCCATCAACAGAGCAATGTACTGTCGATTCACTGCCTGTCTTCACTGTTTGGTTCAGCCCTCACCGTGCACCCACAAAAACATTATATGTGCTAATCATAATGCAACCTTTCTCTCCCCACTGTTATCCCTCCATTCTCCCATGTCCACATTAGTCGTTTCCCCTTTGGTAACTGGTAGTTCATTCTTGGGCTCTGTGTGTCTGCCACTATTTTGCACCTTCAGTTCTTTCCTGCTTCTCTATCTGCACAGATTGGTCATATCATATGATACTTGTCCTCCTGTCTTATTTCATTGAAAATAAAACCAAATTCTTTCATCCATGTTGTCACAAATGGGAGGAATTGTTCTCCTCTTATGGGTGAAAGGCAATGAATTGTTTATATATACCACTTCTTCTTTATCCATTCATCTTCTGATGGAGATGGATCGGGTACTGTGAATTGTGCTGCGATAAACAAGGGGGTGCACATAACTTTTTTAAATTGGGCTACTGCATTCTATCTACTTATCTATACAACTTTGTTTTCCACTATATATCTATCATCTATCTTCTTGCTATCTCACATCTATCATAGTCATCATCTATCTCTATCATCTATCATCTATCTGCAACTGTAATCTCTGAACCCATCTATGAGTATTTCTTATTTCTCATTAATACACAATTACATGAGTAACATTGTTTACTACAACTTCCATCACCAAAATATCCCCACATATCCCATTGCATTCACTATCCTCCAGTGCAATAATATAATGTAGAATCACTAGTCTTCTCTGTGACGTACCGTCCTGCACGTAAACCAACCAACACTATGTACACTTATTCAATTGCACCGTTTTTAACCCCCTGTCCTAATTATCCCTCCACTATAACACAACCGGCCCAGTCTCTTTCCTTTGGTAACCACTAGTCCTCTCTTCTCTTCAGCGTGGCTTCTTCAGTTTGGTTATTTCACTTTTCTTCTATTTTTTATTACTCTGCTAGTGAGTGAAATCAGTTACCATGTTTCTGACACTCCATCGCTAATTTCACTGACCATAATTCTCTGCTATCTACATACATGTTGTTGTAAATGGTAGGATTTGTTTTCCTCATATGGCTGAATAATGTCCCTCTCCTCATCTTCTCGGGGTTACTGAACTTTGCTACTATTAATGCTGTGGTTATAAATATAGGTGAGCACATGTCTTGTTTAAACTGTGCTGCTGTATTCTGTTACTCTGTATTATTTTATTGCATTTGTTCATTTAATAATATCTCATTAATGTACAATTACATTAATAAATTATTTGTGCTAGAACCTGCCAATCACAAAGCAACCCAGGATTCGCAATTACAATCACACACCGTGAGCACAGTAAGATACTGTAGAATCACTACCTGTGTTCCCCGTTTTGTACAGCAATCCCCGTAATGCCCACCCACGCTATTCTTGGAAATCATATAGCACACTTTGTTTACTCCACCCTCCGCCTCCAATCCCTATTATCCAAAGCATACCCTTTCCCTATGTAAACTCCTAGTCCAACATTCAGTTCTGTGAATATGCTGATGTTATGCTTCTTCAGTTTTTCTTGGTTCTACATCTCTACAAATGGGTCAAATCATTTGACCTTTGTCTTCCTTCACCTCTTATTTCATGAGTAAAATGCAATCCAGATCCTTCCGACTTGTTGCAAATGTTAGGACTTTTTTTTCTTCTTATGACAGATTAATATGCAACTGTCGAAATGTACCACAACATGTTTACACATTAATCTACTGATGGACACTTACGTGGGCTTCGGTGAATAGTGCTGATAAACGCTTGGATGTATATGAATTTTAAATTCGGCTTCTGAAATGGATTTTATGAGAGTTTATTATTGATTTGTTGATTTACCGTTAATCTTTAATTACATGTGTAACGTATTTACTAGACGCCCTTTACTACGTTCCACCCAATCCCACACTGCAGTCAATTCCATCACCAGAGCAATGTACCGTAGAATCGCTAATTGTCTTCTCTGCTGCTCAGCACACCACGTGCACCCATTCCCACCTTATACATGCTAACGGAAATGCACACTTTCTTCCCCACCTCCTTTCCCCTCCATTCCCAACCATCCATCTCTGTCTCTTCCCCTTTGGTAACTGTGAATCTGTTCTTGTCTTCTTTGACACTGCTGTTTTCCTCCTTCAGTTTTTTCTTTGTTCTTATACTCCAATGATGAGTGACGTCATTTTACCTATACATGTAGGCCAGAAATTGTTATGTTTGCTATGATGGTGCAGCTGTGCAAGGCTGAGCTCTGCCCACCATCTGCTAGTGGCGTTTGCAGGAACAGCACTGTTGCCTGGAGATTCCATGATGTCACAGTGGGCTTCTTTCATGTAGACAGATTATGTCTGCTCAGAGAATTTGTTTCCCACTTCAGTGCCTGCTATCCTACACGGGGTGTACTTATGGTAAGGTTTGTGCTGAGCACCTTGACAGCATCAGAGGAAATGGAAATGAGTTCCAAGACACTGCGTGTTTCTTTTTATTTTGGCATCAATACCAGTTACCTAAGCAACATTATTTTAATTAGACTACCCACATTATGAAATCCACACCATATACAGCATAAGGGTCACTGTGCATGAGCCCCGTATTGCACTGTAGAAGCACGGCTTTTCTTTGCTGTTCCACCACCTTCCTAGTGCCCACACCCTGCCCACACATGTGTGCTACACGTAATGACCCATTTGACCTCACTTTCCTCCCTTCCAAGCCATTCCCCTGTGTCACTTTCCCTTTGGTAACCGTTAGTCCTCTCTTCAGTTCATGGAAGCTGCTACTGTCTTGTTCCTTCACGATTTTTCTATTTTTTTTATTCTCCACAGTTGAGTGACATCAATTGCCACTTGACTTTCTCTTCGTGGCTTATTTCACTCAGAACAATACACACAAGTTCCATGCATGTTGCTGTAAATGGTAAGATTTGTTTTCTTCATATGGCTGAATAATATTCTACATCTCATATACTGATGGACGTTAAGCTTGGCTGTTGTCAATACTTCAGTGAGAAACATAGGGGTGCAATTTTCGTTTTTAAAATGGGCTGCTGCATTCTGCTTATATATTTATAGATTTGTTTTTTTATGTTTATTCATATATGCCTTTACTGATTCATTAATTATTAATCTAAAATTACATGACAAACATTAATTTTACAAGATCCACACTATAACCAAGATCAACCCAGTTACTTCCCTGAAGTCACTGTCCATGAGCATAGTAAGATACTGTATATACCATCTCCCCCAATCCGCATTAATAATGCTAATCGTTATGCCTACCTTCTCCTTGCTTTCATATCTAACAACGCCACTGTCTTCCCCTTGGTAACTGTTACTCCAAACTCGTATTCTGTGAATCTGCTGATGTTTTGCTCCTTCAGTTTTATCTTGGCGCTTCGTCTCCACACATGTGTTAAATCATTTGATACTTATTTTCTCTTCCTCACTTATTTCACTGAGCATAATATGCTCTAGCACCATCCATGTTGCAGCAAATGCTAGGATTTGTTTTCTTGTGATGGCTGAGTAATATTCCTTTCTGTATATGTACCACATCTTCTATACCCATTAATCTATTGATGTCCATTAAGCTCGGTTTATTTGAATAGTACTCTGATTAACATAGGGATATATATATCTTTATTAGCTGGGCAGATTCATTGGTTTTATTGGATTCTTTAATTAATTTATTCTTTATTTAATTATTATTAATCTATACGTAAAAGTATAACATGAGATTTTCTAGACTCCAACTGTCTCGAAATTCTTCCCAATGCCCCACTGCAGTCACTTCCATCAACAGAGCAATGTACTGTCGATTCACTGCCTGTCTTCCCTGTTTGGTTCAGCCCTCACCGTGCACCCACAAAAACATTATATGTGCTAATCATAATGCAACCTTTCTCTCCCCACTGTTATCCCTCCATTCTCCCATGTCCACATTAGTCGTTTCCCCTTTGGTAACTGGTAGTTCATTCTTGGGCTCTGTGTGTCTGCCACTATTTTGCACCTTCAGTTCTTTCCTGCTTCTCTATCTGCACAGATTGGTCATATCATATGATACTTGTCCTCCTGTCTTATTTCATTGAAAATAAAACCAAATTCTTTCATCCATGTTGTCACAAATGGGAGGAATTGTTCTCTTCTTATGGGTGAAAGGCAATGAATTGTTTATATATACCACTTCTTCTTTATCCATTCATCTTCTGATGGAGATGGATCGGGTACTGTGAATTGTGCTGCGATAAACAAGGGGGTGCACATAACTTTTTTAAATTGGGCTACTGCATTCTATCTACTTATCTATACAACTTTGTTTTCCACTATATATCTATCATCTATCTTCTTGCTATCTCACATCTATCATAGTCATCATCTATCTCTATCATCTATCA
This sequence comes from Manis pentadactyla, assembly GCF_030020395.1. Taxonomy (NCBI): domain Eukaryota; kingdom Metazoa; phylum Chordata; class Mammalia; order Pholidota; family Manidae; genus Manis; species Manis pentadactyla. The sequence continues at coordinate 15,570,601 of NC_080039.1, forward strand.
TCTATCTGCAACTGTAATCTCTGAACCCATCTATGAGTATTTCTTATTTCTCATTAATACACAATTACATGAGTAACATTGTTTACTACAACTTCCATCACCAAAATATCCCCACATATCCCATTGCATTCACTATCCTCCAGTGCAATAAAATAATGTAGAATCACTAGTCTTCTCTGTGACGTACCGTCCTGCACGTAAACCAACCAACACTATGTACACTTATTCAATTGCACCGTTTTTAACCCCCTGTCCTAATTATCCCTCCACTATAACACAACCGGCCCAGACTCTTTCCTTTGGTAACCACTAGTCCTCTCTTCTCTTCAGCGTGGCTTCTTCAGTTTGGTTATTTCACTTTTCTTCTATTTTTTATTACTCTGCTAGTGAGTGAAATCAGTTACCATGTTTCTGACACTCCATCGCTAATTTCACTGACCATAATTCTCTGCTATCTACATACATGTTGTTGAAAATGGTAGGATTTGTTTTCCTCATATGGCTGAATAATATCCCTCTCCTCATCTTCTCGGGGTTACTGAACTTTGCTACTATTAATGCTGTGGTTATAAATATAGGTGAGCACATGTCTTGTTTAAACTGTGCTGCTGTATTCTGTTACTCTGTATTATTTTATTGCATTTGTTCATTTAATAATATCTCATTAATGTACAATTACATTAATAAATTATTTGTGCTAGAACCTGCCAATCACAAAGCAACCCAGGATTCGCAATTACAATCACACACCGTGAGCACAGTAAGATACTGTAGAATCACTACCTGTGTTCCCCGTTTTGTACAGCAATCCCCGTAATGCCCACCCACGCTATTCTTGGAAATCATATAGCACACTTTGTTTACTCCACCCTCCGCCTCCAATCCCTATTATCCAAAGCATACCCTTTCCCTATGTAAACTCCTAGTCCAACATTCAGTTCTGTGAATATGCTGATGTTATGCTTCTTCAGTTTTTCTTGGTTCTACATCTCTACAAATGGGTCAAATCATTTGACCTTTGTCTTCCTTCACCTCTTATTTCATGTGTAAAATGCAATCCAGATCCTTCCGACTTGTTGCAAATGTTAGGACTTTTTTTTCTTCTTATGACAGATTAATATGCAACTGTCGAAATGTACCACAACATGTTTACACATTAATCTACTGATGGACACTTACCTGGGCTTCGGTGAATAGTGCTGATAAACGCTTGGATGTATATGAATTTTAAATTCGGCTTCTGAAATGGATTTTATGAGAGTTTATTATTGATTTGTTGATTTACCGTTAATCTTTAATTACATGTGTAACGTATTTACTAGACGCCCTTTACTACGTTCCACCCAATCCCACCCTGCAGTCAATTCCATCACCAGAGCAATGTACCGTAGAATCGCTAATTGTCTTCTCTGCTGCTCAGCACACCACGTGCACCCATTCCCACCTTATACATGCTAACGGAAATGCACACTTTCTTCCCCACCTCCTTTCCCCTCCATTCCCAACCATCCATCTCTGTCTCTTCCCCTTTGGTAACTGTGAATCTGTTCTTGTCTTCTTTGACACTGCTGTTTTTCTCCTTCAGTTTTTTCTTTGTTCTTATACTCCAATGATGAGTGACGTCATTTTACCTATACATGTAGGCCAGAAATTGTTATGTTTGCTATGATGGTGCAGCTGTGCAAGGCTGAGCTCTGCCCACCATCTGCTAGTGGCGTTTGCAGGAACAGCACTGTTGCCTGGAGATTCCATGATGTCACAGTGGGCTTCTTTCATGTAGACAGATTATGTCTGCTCAGAGAATTTGTTTCCCACTTCAGTGCCTGCTATCCTACACGGGGTGTACTTATGGTAAGGTTTGTGCTGAGCACCTTGACAGCATCAGAGGAAATGGAAATGAGTTCCAAGACACTGCGTGTTTCTTTTTATTTTGGCATCAATACCAGTTACCTAAGCAACATTATTTTAATTAGACTACCCACATTATGAAATCCACACCATATACAGCATAAGGGTCACTGTGCATGAGCCCCGTATTGCACTGTAGAAGCACGGCTTTTCTTTGCTGTTCCACCACCTTCCTAGTGCCCACACCCTGCCCACACATGTGTGCTACACGTAATGACCCATTTGACCTCACTTTCCTCCCTTCCAAGCCATTCCCCTGTGTCACTTTCCCTTTGGTAACCGTTAGTCCTCTCTTCAGTTCATGGAAGCTGCTACTGTCTTGTTCCTTCACGATTTTTCTATTTTTTTTATTCTCCACAGTTGAGTGACATCAATTGCCACTTGACTTTCTCTTCGTGGCTTATTTCACTCAGAACAATACACACAAGTTCCATGCATGTTGCTGTAAATGGTAAGATTTGTTTTCTTCATATGGCTGAATAATATTCTACATCTCATATACTGATGGACGTTAAGCTTGGCTGTTGTCAATACTTCAGTGAGAAACATAGGGGTGCAATTTTCGTTTTTAAAATGGGCTGCTGCATTCTGCTTATATATTTATAGATTTGTTTTTTTATGTTTATTCATATATGCCTTTACTGATTCATTAATTATTAATCTAAAATTACATGACAAACATTAATTTTACAAGATCCACACTATAACCAAGATCAACCCAGTTACTTCCCTGAAGTCACTGTCCATGAGCATAGTAAGATACTGTATATACCATCTCCCCCAATCCACATTAATAATGCTAATCGTTATGCCTACCTTCTCCTTGCTTTCATATCTAACAACGCCACTGTCTTCCCCTTGGTAACTGTTACTCCAAACTCGTATTCTGTGAATCTGCTGATGTTTTGCTCCTTCAGTTTTATCTTGGCGCTTCGTCTCCACACATGTGTTAAATCATTTGATACTTATTTTCTCTTCCTCACTTATTTCACTGAGCATAATATGCTCTAGCACCATCCATGTTGCAGCAAATGCTAGGATTTGTTTTCTTGTGATGGCTGAGTAATATTCCTTTCTGTATATGTACCACATCTTCTATACCCATTAATCTATTGATGTCCATTAAGCTCGGTTTATTTGAATAGTACTCTGATTAACATAGGGATATATATATCTTTATTAGCTGGGCAGATTCATTGGTTTTATTGGATTCTTTAATTAATTTATTCTTTATTTAATTATTATTAATCTATACGTAAAAGTATAACATGAGATTTTCTAGACTCCAACTGTCTCGAAATTCTTCCCAATGCCCCACTGCAGTCACTTCCATCAACAGAGCAATGTACTGTCGATTCACTGCCTGTCTTCCCTGTTTGGTTCAGCCCTCACCGTGCACCCACAAAAACATTATATGTGCTAATCATAATGCAACCTTTCTCTCCCCACTGTTATCCCTCCATTCTCCCATGTCCACATTAGTCGTTTCCCCTTTGGTAACTGGTAGTTCATTCTTGGGCTCTGTGTGTCTGCCACTATTTTGCACCTTCAGTTCTTTCCTGCTTCTCTATCTGCACAGATTGGTCATATCATATGATACTTGTCCTCCTGTCTTATTTCATTGAAAATAAAACCAAATTCTTTCATCCATGTTGTCACAAATGGGAGGAATTGTTCTCTTCTTATGGGTGAAAGGCAATGAATTGTTTATATATACCACTTCTTCTTTATCCATTCATCTTCTGATGGAGATGGATCGGGTACTGTGAATTGTGCTGCGATAAACAAGGGGGTGCACATAACTTTTTTAAATTGGGCTACTGCCTTCTATCTACTTATCTATACAACTTTGTTTTCCACTATATATCTATCATCTATCTTCTTGCTATCTCACATCTATCATAGTCATCATCTATCTCTATCATCTATCATCTATCTGCAACTGTAATCTCTGAACCCTTCTATGAGTATTTCTTATTTCTCATTAATACACAATTACATGAGTAACATTGTTTACTACAACTTCCATCACCAAAATATCCCCACATATCCCATTGCATTCACTATCCTCCAGTGCAATAAAATAATGTAGAATCACTAGTCTTCTCTGTGACGTACCGTCCTGCACGTAAACCAACCAACACTATGTACACTTATTCAATTGCACCGTTTTTAACCCCCTGTCCTAATTATCCCTCCACTATAACACAACCGGCCCAGTCTCTTTCCTTTGGTAACCACTAGTCCTCTCTTCTCTTCAGCGTGGCTTCTTCAGTTTGGTTATTTCACTTTTCTTCTATTTTTTATTACTCTGCTAGTGAGTGAAATCAGTTACCATGTTTCTGACACTCCATCGCTAATTTCACTGACCATAATTCTCTATCTACATACATGTTGTTGTAAATGGTAGGATTTGTTTTCCTCATATGGCTGAATAATATCCCTCTCCTCATCTTCTCGGGGTTACTGAACTTTGCTACTATTAATGCTGTGGTTATAAATATAGGTGAGCACATGTCTTGTTTAAACTGTGCTGCTGTATTCTGTTACTCTGTATTATTTTATTGCATTTGTTCATTTAATAATATCTCATTAATGTACAATTACATTAATAAATTATTTGTGCTAGAACCTGCCAATCACAAAGCAACCCAGGATTCGCAATTACAATCACACACCGTGAGCACAGTAAGATACTGTAGAATCACTACCTGTGTTCCCCGTTTTGTACAGCAATCCCCGTAATGCCCACCCACGCTATTCTTGGAAATCATATAGCACACTTTGTTTACTCCACCCTCCGCCTCCAATCCCTATTATCCAAAGCATACCCTTTCCCTATGTAAACTCCTAGTCCAACATTCAGTTCTGTGAATATGCTGATGTTATGCTTCTTCAGTTTTTCTTGGTTCTACATCTCTACAAATGGGTCAAATCATTTGACCTTTGTCTTCCTTCACCTCTTATTTCATGTGTAAAATGCAATCCAGATCCTTCCGACTTGTTGCAAATGTTAGGACTTTTTTTTCTTCTTATGACAGATTAATATGCAACTGTCGAAATGTACCACAACATGTTTACACATTAATCTACTGATGGACACTTACCTGGGCTTCGGTGAATAGTGCTGATAAACGCTTGGATGTATATGAATTTTAAATTCGGCTTCTGAAATGGATTTTATGAGAGTTTATTATTGATTTGTTGATTTACCGTTAATCTTTAATTACATGTGTAACGTATTTACTAGACGCCCTTTACTACGTTCCACCCAATCCCACCCTGCAGTCAATTCCATCACCAGAGCAATGTACCGTAGAATCGCTAATTGTCTTCTCTGCTGCTCAGCACACCACGTGCACCCATTCCCACCTTATACATGCTAACGGAAATGCACACTTTCTTCCCCACCTCCTTTCCCCTCCATTCCCAACCATCCATCTCTGTCTCTTCCCCTTTGGTAACTGTGAATCTGTTCTTGTCTTCTTTGACACTGCTGTTTTTCTCCTTCAGTTTTTTCTTTGTTCTTATACTCCAATGATGAGTGACGTCATTTTACCTATACATGTAGGCCAGAAATTGTTATGTTTGCTATGATGGTGCAGCTGTGCAAGGCTGAGCTCTGCCCACCATCTGCTAGTGGCGTTTGCAGGAACAGCACTGTTGCCTGGAGATTCCATGATGTCACAGTGGGCTTCTTTCATGTAGACAGATTATGTCTGCTCAGAGAATTTGTTTCCCACTTCAGTGCCTGCTATCCTACACGGGGTGTACTTATGGTAAGGTTTGTGCTGAGCACCTTGACAGCATCAGAGGAAATGGAAATGAGTTCCAAGACACTGCGTGTTTCTTTTTATTTTGGCATCAATACCAGTTACCTAAGCAACATTATTTTAATTAGACTACCCACATTATGAAATCCACACCATATACAGCATAAGGGTCACTGTGCATGAGCCCCGTATTGCACTGTAGAAGCACGGCTTTTCTTTGCTGTTCCACCACCTTCCTAGTGCCCACACCCTGCCCACACATGTGTGCTACACGTAATGACCCATTTGACCTCACTTTCCTCCCTTCCAAGCCATTCCCCTGTGTCACTTTCCCTTTGGTAACCGTTAGTCCTCTCTTCAGTTCATGGAAGCTGCTACTGTCTTGTTCCTTCACGATTTTTCTATTTTTTTTATTCTCCACAGTTGAGTGACATCAATTGCCACTTGACTTTCTCTTCGTGGCTTATTTCACTCAGAACAATACACACAAGTTCCATGCATGTTGCTGTAAATGGTAAGATTTGTTTTCTTCATATGGCTGAATAATATTCTACATCTCATATACTGATGGACGTTAAGCTTGGCTGTTGTCAATACTTCAGTGAGAAACATAGGGGTGCAATTTTCGTTTTTAAAATGGGCTGCTGCATTCTGCTTATATATTTATAGATTTGTTTTTTTATGTTTATTCATATATGCCTTTACTGATTCATTAATTATTAATCTAAAATTACATGACAAACATTAATTTTACAAGATCCACACTATAACCAAGATCAACCCAGTTACTTCCCTGAAGTCACTGTCCATGAGCATAGTAAGATACTGTATATACCATCTCCCCCAATCCACATTAATAATGCTAATCGTTATGCCTACCTTCTCCTTGCTTTCATATCTAACAACGCCACTGTCTTCCCCTTGGTAACTGTTACTCCAAACTCGTATTCTGTGAATCTGCTGATGTTTTGCTCCTTCAGTTTTATCTTGGCGCTTCGTCTCCACACATGTGTTAAATCATTTGATACTTATTTTCTCTTCCTCACTTATTTCACTGAGCATAATATGCTCTAGCACCATCCATGTTGCAGCAAATGCTAGGATTTGTTTTCTTGTGATGGCTGAGTAATATTCCTTTCTGTATATGTACCACATCTTCTATACCCATTAATCTATTGATGTCCATTAAGCTCGGTTTATTTGAATAGTACTCTGATTAACATAGGGATATATATATCTTTATTAGCTGGGCAGATTCATTGGTTTTATTGGATTCTTTAATTAATTTATTCTTTATTTAATTATTATTAATCTATACGTAAAAGTATAACATGAGATTTTCTAGACTCCAACTGTCTCGAAATTCTTCCCAATGCCCCACTGCAGTCACTTCCATCAACAGAGCAATGTACTGTCGATTCACTGCCTGTCTTCCCTGTTTGGTTCAGCCCTCACCGTGCACCCACAAAAACATTATATGTGCTAATCATAATGCAACCTTTCTCTCCCCACTGTTATCCCTCCATTCTCCCATGTCCACATTAGTCGTTTCCCCTTTGGTAACTGGTAGTTCATTCTTGGGCTCTGTGTGTCTGCCACTATTTTGCACCTTCAGTTCTTTCCTGCTTCTCTATCTGCACAGATTGGTCATATCATATGATACTTGTCCTCCTGTCTTATTTCATTGAAAATAAAACCAAATTCTTTCATCCATGTTGTCACAAATGGGAGGAATTGTTCTCTTCTTATGGGTGAAAGGCAATGAATTGTTTATATATACCACTTCTTCTTTATCCATTCATCTTCTGATGGAGATGGATCGGGTACTGTGAATTGTGCTGCGATAAACAAGGGGGTGCACATAACTTTTTTAAATTGGGCTACTGCCTTCTATCTACTTATCTATACAACTTTGTTTTCCACTATATATCTATCATCTATCTTCTTGCTATCTCACATCTATCATAGTCATCATCTATCTCTATCATCTATCATCTATCTGCAACTGTAATCTCTGAACCCTTCTATGAGTATTTCTTATTTCTCATTAATACACAATTACATGAGTAACATTGTTTACTACAACTTCCATCACCAAAATATCCCCACATATCCCATTGCATTCACTATCCTCCAGTGCAATAAAATAATGTAGAATCACTAGTCTTCTCTGTGACGTACCGTCCTGCACGTAAACCAACCAACACTATGTACACTTATTCAATTGCACCGTTTTTAACCCCCTGTCCTAATTATCCCTCCACTATAACACAACCGGCCCAGTCTCTTTCCTTTGGTAACCACTAGTCCTCTCTTCTCTTCAGCGTGGCTTCTTCAGTTTGGTTATTTCACTTTTCTTCTATTTTTTATTACTCTGCTAGTGAGTGAAATCAGTTACCATGTTTCTGACACTCCATCGCTAATTTCACTGACCATAATTCTCTATCTACATACATGTTGTTGTAAATGGTAGGATTTGTTTTCCTCATATGGCTGAATAATATCCCTCTCCTCATCTTCTCGGGGTTACTGAACTTTGCTACTATTAATGCTGTGGTTATAAATATAGGTGAGCACATGTCTTGTTTAAACTGTGCTGCTGTATTCTGTTACTCTGTATTATTTTATTGCATTTGTTCATTTAATAATATCTCATTAATGTACAATTACATTAATAAATTATTTGTGCTAGAACCTGCCAATCACAAAGCAACCCAGGATTCGCAATTACAATCACACACCGTGAGCACAGTAAGATACTGTAGAATCACTACCTGTGTTCCCCGTTTTGTACAGCAATCCCCGTAATGCCCACCCACGCTATTCTTGGAAATCATATAGCACACTTTGTTTACTCCACCCTCCGCCTCCAATCCCTATTATCCAAAGCATACCCTTTCCCTATGTAAACTCCTAGTCCAACATTCAGTTCTGTGAATATGCTGATGTTATGCTTCTTCAGTTTTTCTTGGTTCTACATCTCTACAAATGGGTCAAATCATTTGACCTTTGTCTTCCTTCACCTCTTATTTCATGTGTAAAATGCAATCCAGATCCTTCCGACTTGTTGCAAATGTTAGGACTTTTTTTTCTTCTTATGACAGATTAATATGCAACTGTCGAAATGTACCACAACATGTTTACACATTAATCTACTGATGGACACTTACCTGGGCTTCGGTGAATAGTGCTGATAAACGCTTGGATGTATATGAATTTTAAATTCGGCTTCTGAAATGGATTTTATGAGAGTTTATTATTGATTTGTTGATTTACCGTTAATCTTTAATTACATGTGTAACGTATTTACTAGACGCCCTTTACTACGTTCCACCCAATCCCACCCTGCAGTCAATTCCATCACCAGAGCAATGTACCGTAGAATCGCTAATTGTCTTCTCTGCTGCTCAGCACACCACGTGCACCCATTCCCACCTTATACATGCTAACGGAAATGCACACTTTCTTCCCCACCTCCTTTCCCCTCCATTCCCAACCATCCATCTCTGTCTCTTCCCCTTTGGTAACTGTGAATCTGTTCTTGTCTTCTTTGACACTGCTGTTTTTCTCCTTCAGTTTTTTCTTTGTTCTTATACTCCAATGATGAGTGACGTCATTTTACCTATACATGTAGGCCAGAAATTGTTATGTTTGCTATGATGGTGCAGCTGTGCAAGGCTGAGCTCTGCCCACCATCTGCTAGTGGCGTTTGCAGGAACAGCACTGTTGCCTGGAGATTCCATGATGTCACAGTGGGCTTCTTTCATGTAGACAGATTATGTCTGCTCAGAGAATTTGTTTCCCACTTCAGTGCCTGCTATCCTACACGGGGTGTACTTATGGTAAGGTTTGTGCTGAGCACCTTGACAGCATCAGAGGAAATGGAAATGAGTTCCAAGACACTGCGTGTTTCTTTTTATTTTGGCATCAATACCAGTTACCTAAGCAACATTATTTTAATTAGACTACCCACATTATGAAATCCACACCATATACAGCATAAGGGTCACTGTGCATGAGCCCCGTATTGCACTGTAGAAGCACGGCTTTTCTTTGCTGTTCCACCACCTTCCTAGTGCCCACACCCTGCCCACACATGTGTGCTACACGTAATGACCCATTTGACCTCACTTTCCTCCCTTCCAAGCCATTCCCCTGTGTCACTTTCCCTTTGGTAACCGTTAGTCCTCTCTTCAGTTCATGGAAGCTGCTACTGTCTTGTTCCTTCACGATTTTTCTATTTTTTTTATTCTCCACAGTTGAGTGACATCAATTGCCACTTGACTTTCTCTTCGTGGCTTATTTCACTCAGAACAATACACACAAGTTCCATGCATGTTGCTGTAAATGGTAAGATTTGTTTTCTTCATATGGCTGAATAATATTCTACATCTCATATACTGATGGACGTTAAGCTTGGCTGTTGTCAATACTTCAGTGAGAAACATAGGGGTGCAATTTTCGTTTTTAAAATGGGCTGCTGCATTCTGCTTATATATTTATAGATTTGTTTTTTTATGTTTATTCATATATGCCTTTACTGATTCATTAATTATTAATCTAAAATTACATGACAAACATTAATTTTACAAGATCCACACTATAACCAAGATCAACCCAGTTACTTCCCTGAAGTCACTGTCCATGAGCATAGTAAGATACTGTATATACCATCTCCCCCAATCCACATTAATAATGCTAATCGTTATGCCTACCTTCTCCTTGCTTTCATATCTAACAACGCCACTGTCTTCCCCTTGGTAACTGTTACTCCAAACTCGTATTCTGTGAATCTGCTGATGTTTTGCTCCTTCAGTTTTATCTTGGCGCTTCGTCTCCACACATGTGTTAAATCATTTGATACTTATTTTCTCTTCCTCACTTATTTCACTGAGCATAATATGCTCTAGCACCATCCATGTTGCAGCAAATGCTAGGATTTGTTTTCTTGTGATGGCTGAGTAATATTCCTTTCTGTATATGTACCACATCTTCTATACCCATTAATCTATTGATGTCCATTAAGCTCGGTTTATTTGAATAGTACTCTGATTAACATAGGGATATATATATCTTTATTAGCTGGGCAGATTCATTGGTTTTATTGGATTCTTTAATTAATTTATTCTTTATTTAATTATTATTAATCTATACGTAAAAGTATAACATGAGATTTTCTAGACTCCAACTGTCTCGAAATTCTTCCCAATGCCCCACTGCAGTCACTTCCATCAACAGAGCAATGTACTGTCGATTCACTGCCTGTCTTCCCTGTTTGGTTCAGCCCTCACCGTGCACCCACAAAAACATTATATGTGCTAATCATAATGCAACCTTTCTCTCCCCACTGTTATCCCTCCATTCTCCCATGTCCACATTAGTCGTTTCCCCTTTGGTAACTGGTAGTTCATTCTTGGGCTCTGTGTGTCTGCCACTATTTTGCACCTTCAGTTCTTTCCTGCTTCTCTATCTGCACAGATTGGTCATATCATATGATACTTGTCCTCCTGTCTTATTTCATTGAAAATAAAACCAAATTCTTTCATCCATGTTGTCACAAATGGGAGGAATTGTTCTCTTCTTATGGGTGAAAGGCAATGAATTGTTTATATATACCACTTCTTCTTTATCCATTCATCTTCTGATGGAGATGGATCGGGTACTGTGAATTGTGCTGCGATAAACAAGGGGGTGCACATAACTTTTTTAAATTGGGCTACTGCCTTCTATCTACTTATCTATACAACTTTGTTTTCCACTATATATCTATCATCTATCTTCTTGCTATCTCACATCTATCATAGTCATCATCTATCTCTATCATCTATCATCTATCTGCAACTGTAATCTCTGAACCCTTCTATGAGTATTTCTTATTTCTCATTAATACACAATTACATGAGTAACATTGTTTACTACAACTTCCATCACCAAAATATCCCCACATATCCCATTGCATTCACTATCCTCCAGTGCAATAAAATAATGTAGAATCACTAGTCTTCTCTGTGACGTACCGTCCTGCACGTAAACCAACCAACACTATGTACACTTATTCAATTGCACCGTTTTTAACCCCCTGTCCTAATTATCCCTCCACTATAACACAACCGGCCCAGTCTCTTTCCTTTGGTAACCACTAGTCCTCTCTTCTCTTCAGCGTGGCTTCTTCAGTTTGGTTATTTCACTTTTCTTCTATTTTTTATTACTCTGCTAGTGAGTGAAATCAGTTACCATGTTTCTGACACTCCATCGCTAATTTCACTGACCATAATTCTCTATCTACATACATGTTGTTGTAAATGGTAGGATTTGTTTTCCTCATATGGCTGAATAATATCCCTCTCCTCATCTTCTCGGGGTTACTGAACTTTGCTACTATTAATGCTGTGGTTATAAATATAGGTGAGCACATGTCTTGTTTAAACTGTGCTGCTGTATTCTGTTACTCTGTATTATTTTATTGCATTTGTTCATTTAATAATATCTCATTAATGTACAATTACATTAATAAATTATTTGTGCTAGAACCTGCCAATCACAAAGCAACCCAGGATTCGCAATTACAATCACACACCGTGAGCACAGTAAGATACTGTAGAATCACTACCTGTGTTCCCCGTTTTGTACAGCAATCCCCGTAATGCCCACCCACGCTATTCTTGGAAATCATATAGCACACTTTGTTTACTCCACCCTCCGCCTCCAATCCCTATTATCCAAAGCATACCCTTTCCCTATGTAAGCTCCTAGTCCAACATTCAGTTCTGTGAATATGCTGATGTTATGCTTCTTCAGTTTTTCTTGGTTCTACATCTCTACAAATGGGTCAAATCATTTGACCTTTGTCTTCCTTCACCTCTTATTTCATGAGTAAAATGCAATCCAGATCCTTCCGACTTGTTGCAAATGTTAGGACTTTTTTTTCTTCTTATGACAGATTAATATGCAACTGTCGAAATGTACCACAACATGTTTACACATTAATCTACTGATGGACACTTACGTGGGCTTCGGTGAATAGTGCTGATAAACGCTTGGATGTATATGAATTTTAAATTCGGCTTCTGAAATGGATTTTATGAGAGTTTATTATTGATTTGTTGATTTACCGTTAATCTTTAATTACATGTGTAACGTATTTACTAGACGCCCTTTACTACGTTCCACCCAATCCCACCCTGCAGTCAATTCCATCACCAGAGCAATGTACCGTAGAATCGCTAATTGTCTTCTCTGCTGCTCAGCACACCACGTGCACCCATTCCCACCTTATACATGCTAACGGAAATGCACACTTTCTTCCCCACCTCCTTTCCCCTCCATTCCCAACCATCCATCTCTGTCTCTTCCCCTTTGGTAACTGTGAATCTGTTCTTGTCTTCTTTGACACTGCTGTTTTTCTCCTTCAGTTTTTTCTTTGTTCTTATACTCCAATGATGAGTGACGTCATTTTACCTATACATGTAGGCCAGAAATTGTTATGTTTGCTATGATGGTGCAGCTGTGCAAGGCTGAGCTCTGCCCACCATCTGCTAGTGGCGTTTGCAGGAACAGCACTGTTGCCTGGAGATTCCATGATGTCACAGTGGGCTTCTTTCATGTAGACAGATTATGTCTGCTCAGAGAATTTGTTTCCCACTTCAGTGCCTGCTATCCTACACGGGGTGTACTTATGGTAAGGTTTGTGCTGAGCACCTTGACAGCATCAGAGGAAATGGAAATGAGTTCCAAGACACTGCGTGTTTCTTTTTATTTTGGCATCAATACCAGTTACCTAAGCAACATTATTTTAATTAGACTACCCACATTATGAAATCCACACCATATACAGCATAAGGGTCACTGTGCATGAGCCCCGTATTGCACTGTAGAAGCACGGCTTTTCTTTGCTGTTCCACCACCTTCCTAGTGCCCACACCCTGCCCACACATGTGTGCTACACGTAATGACCCATTTGACCTCACTTTCCTCCCTTCCAAGCCATTCCCCTGTGTCACTTTCCCTTTGGTAACCGTTAGTCCTCTCTTCAGTTCATGGAAGCTGCTACTGTCTTGTTCCTTCACGATTTTTCTATTTTTTTTATTCTCCACAGTTGAGTGACATCAATTGCCACTTGACTTTCTCTTCGTGGCTTATTTCACTCAGAACAATACACACAAGTTCCATGCATGTTGCTGTAAATGGTAAGATTTGTTTTCTTCATATGGCTGAATAATATTCTACATCTCATATACTGATGGACGTTAAGCTTGGCTGTTGTCAATACTTCAGTGAGAAACATAGGGGTGCAATTTTCGTTTTTAAAATGGGCTGCTGCATTCTGCTTATATATTTATAGATTTGTTTTTTTATGTTTATTCATATATGCCTTTACTGATTCATTAATTATTAATCTAAAATTACATGACAAACATTAATTTTACAAGATCCACACTATAACCAAGATCAACCCAGTTACTTCCCTGAAGTCACTGTCCATGAGCATAGTAAGATACTGTATATACCATCTCCCCCAATCCACATTAATAATGCTAATCGTTATGCCTACCTTCTCCTTGCTTTCATATCTAACAACGCCACTGTCTTCCCCTTGGTAACTGTTACTCCAAACTCGTATTCTGTGAATCTGCTGATGTTTTGCTCCTTCAGTTTTATCTTGGCGCTTCGTCTCCACACATGTGTTAAATCATTTGATACTTATTTTCTCTTCCTCACTTATTTCACTGAGCATAATATGCTCTAGCACCATCCATGTTGCAGCAAATGCTAGGATTTGTTTTCTTGTGATGGCTGAGTAATATTCCTTTCTGTATATGTACCACATCTTCTATACCCATTAATCTATTGATGTCCATTAAGCTCGGTTTATTTGAATAGTACTCTGATTAACATAGGGATATATATATCTTTATTAGCTGGGCAGATTCATTGGTTTTATTGGATTCTTTAATTAATTTATTCTTTATTTAATTATTATTAATCTATACGTAAAAGTATAACATGAGATTTTCTAGACTCCAACTGTCTCGAAATTCTTCCCAATGCCCCACTGCAGTCACTTCCATCAACAGAGCAATGTACTGTCGATTCACTGCCTGTCTTCCCTGTTTGGTTCAGCCCTCACCGTGCACCCACAAAAACATTATATGTGCTAATCATAATGCAACCTTTCTCTCCCCACTGTTATCCCTCCATTCTCCCATGTCCACATTAGTCGTTTCCCCTTTGGTAACTGGTAGTTCATTCTTGGGCTCTGTGTGTCTGCCACTATTTTGCACCTTCAGTTCTTTCCTGCTTCTCTATCTGCACAGATTGGTCATATCATATGATACTTGTCCTCCTGTCTTATTTCATTGAAAATAAAACCAAATTCTTTCATCCATGTTGTCACAAATGGGAGGAATTGTTCTCTTCTTATGGGTGAAAGGCAATGAATTGTTTATATATACCACTTCTTCTTTATCCATTCATCTTCTGATGGAGATGGATCGTGTACTGTGAATTGTGCTGCGATAAACAAGGGGGTGCACATAACTTTTTTAAATTGGGCTACTGCCTTCTATCTACTTATCTATACAACTTTGTTTTCCACTATATATCTATCATCTATCTTCTTGCTATCTCACATCTATCATAGTCATCATCTATCTCTATCATCTATCATCTATCTGCAACTGTAATCTCTGAACCCTTCTATGAGTATTTCTTATTTCTCATTAATACACAATTACATGAGTAACATTGTTTACTACAACTTCCATCACCAAAATATCCCCACATATCCCATTGCATTCACTATCCTCCAGTGCAATAAAATAATGTAGAATCACTAGTCTTCTCTGTGACGTACCGTCCTGCACGTAAACCAACCAACACTATGTACACTTATTCAATTGCACCGTTTTTAACCCCCTGTCCTAATTATCCCTCCACTATAACACAACCGGCCCAGTCTCTTTCCTTTGGTAACCACTAGTCCTCTCTTCTCTTCAGCGTGGCTTCTTCAGTTTGGTTATTTCACTTTTCTTCTATTTTTTATTACTCTGCTAGTGAGTGAAATCAGTTACCATGTTTCTGACACTCCATCGCTAATTTCACTGACCATAATTCTCTATCTACATACATGTTGTTGTAAATGGTAGGATTTGTTTTCCTCATATGGCTGAATAATATCCCTCTCCTCATCTTCTCGGGGTTACTGAACTTTGCTACTATTAATGCTGTGGTTATAAATATAGGTGAGCACATGTCTTGTTTAAACTGTGCTGCTGTATTCTGTTACTCTGTATTATTTTATTGCATTTGTTCATTTAATAATATCTCATTAATGTACAATTACATTAATAAATTATTTGTGCTAGAACCTGCCAATCACAAAGCAACCCAGGATTCGCAATTACAATCACACACCGTGAGCACAGTAAGATACTGTAGAATCACTACCTGTGTTCCCCGTTTTGTACAGCAATCCCCGTAATGCCCACCCACGCTATTCTTGGAAATCATATAGCACACTTTGTTTACTCCACCCTCCGCCTCCAATCCCTATTATCCAAAGCATACCCTTTCCCTATGTAAGCTCCTAGTCCAACATTCAGTTCTGTGAATATGCTGATGTTATGCTTCTTCAGTTTTTCTTGGTTCTACATCTCTACAAATGGGTCAAATCATTTGACCTTTGTCTTCCTTCACCTCTTATTTCATGAGTAAAATGCAATCCAGATCCTTCCGACTTGTTGCAAATGTTAGGACTTTTTTTTCTTCTTATGACAGATTAATATGCAACTGTCGAAATGTACCACAACATGTTTACACATTAATCTACTGATGGACACTTACGTGGGCTTCGGTGAATAGTGCTGATAAACGCTTGGATGTATATGAATTTTAAATTCGGCTTCTGAAATGGATTTTATGAGAGTTTATTATTGATTTGTTGATTTACCGTTAATCTTTAATTACATGTGTAACGTATTTACTAGACGCCCTTTACTACGTTCCACCCAATCCCACCCTGCAGTCAATTCCATCACCAGAGCAATGTACCGTAGAATCGCTAATTGTCTTCTCTGCTGCTCAGCACACCACGTGCACCCATTCCCACCTTATACATGCTAACGGAAATGCACACTTTCTTCCCCACCTCCTTTCCCCTCCATTCCCAACCATCCATCTCTGTCTCTTCCCCTTTGGTAACTGTGAATCTGTTCTTGTCTTCTTTGACACTGCTGTTTTTCTCCTTCAGTTTTTTCTTTGTTCTTATACTCCAATGATGAGTGACGTCATTTTACCTATACATGTAGGCCAGAAATTGTTATGTTTGCTATGATGGTGCAGCTGTGCAAGGCTGAGCTCTGCCCACCATCTGCTAGTGGCGTTTGCAGGAACAGCACTGTTGCCTGGAGATTCCATGATGTCACAGTGGGCTTCTTTCATGTAGACAGATTATGTCTGCTCAGAGAATTTGTTTCCCACTTCAGTGCCTGCTATCCTACACGGGGTGTACTTATGGTAAGGTTTGTGCTGAGCACCTTGACAGCATCAGAGGAAATGGAAATGAGTTCCAAGACACTGCGTGTTTCTTTTTATTTTGGCATCAATACCAGTTACCTAAGCAACATTATTTTAATTAGACTACCCACATTATGAAATCCACACCATATACAGCATAAGGGTCACTGTGCATGAGCCCCGTATTGCACTGTAGAAGCACGGCTTTTCTTTGCTGTTCCACCACCTTCCTAGTGCCCACACCCTGCCCACACATGTGTGCTACACGTAATGACCCATTTGACCTCACTTTCCTCCCTTCCAAGCCATTCCCCTGTGTCACTTTCCCTTTGGTAACCGTTAGTCCTCTCTTCAGTTCATGGAAGCTGCTACTGTCTTGTTCCTTCACGATTTTTCTATTTTTTTTATTCTCCACAGTTGAGTGACATCAATTGCCACTTGACTTTCTCTTCGTGGCTTATTTCACTCAGAACAATACACACAAGTTCCATGCATGTTGCTGTAAATGGTAAGATTTGTTTTCTTCATATGGCTGAATAATATTCTACATCTCATATACTGATGGACGTTAAGCTTGGCTGTTGTCAATACTTCAGTGAGAAACATAGGGGTGCAATTTTCGTTTTTAAAATGGGCTGCTGCATTCTGCTTATATATTTATAGATTTGTTTTTTTATGTTTATTCATATATGCCTTTACTGATTCATTAATTATTAATCTAAAATTACATGACAAACATTAATTTTACAAGATCCACACTATAACCAAGATCAACCCAGTTACTTCCCTGAAGTCACTGTCCATGAGCATAGTAAGATACTGTATATACCATCTCCCCCAATCCACATTAATAATGCTAATCGTTATGCCTACCTTCTCCTTGCTTTCATATCTAACAACGCCACTGTCTTCCCCTTGGTAACTGTTACTCCAAACTCGTATTCTGTGAATCTGCTGATGTTTTGCTCCTTCAGTTTTATCTTGGCGCTTCGTCTCCACACATGTGTTAAATCATTTGATACTTATTTTCTCTTCCTCACTTATTTCACTGAGCATAATATGCTCTAGCACCATCCATGTTGCAGCAAATGCTAGGATTTGTTTTCTTGTGATGGCTGAGTAATATTCCTTTCTGTATATGTACCACATCTTCTATACCCATTAATCTATTGATGTCCATTAAGCTCGGTTTATTTGAATAGTACTCTGATTAACATAGGGATATATATATCTTTATTAGCTGGGCAGATTCATTGGTTTTATTGGATTCTTTAATTAATTTATTCTTTATTTAATTATTATTAATCTATACGTAAAAGTATAACATGAGATTTTCTAGACTCCAACTGTCTCGAAATTCTTCCCAATGCCCCACTGCAGTCACTTCCATCAACAGAGCAATGTACTGTCGATTCACTGCCTGTCTTCCCTGTTTGGTTCAGCCCTCACCGTGCACCCACAAAAACATTATATGTGCTAATCATAATGCAACCTTTCTCTCCCCACTGTTATCCCTCCATTCTCCCATGTCCACATTAGTCGTTTCCCCTTTGGTAACTGGTAGTTCATTCTTGGGCTCTGTGTGTCTGCCACTATTTTGCACCTTCAGTTCTTTCCTGCTTCTCTATCTGCACAGATTGGTCATATCATATGATACTTGTCCTCCTGTCTTATTTCATTGAAAATAAAACCAAATTCTTTCATCCATGTTGTCACAAATGGGAGGAATTGTTCTCTTCTTATGGGTGAAAGGCAATGAATTGTTTATATATACCACTTCTTCTTTATCCATTCATCTTCTGATGGAGATGGATCGTGTACTGTGAATTGTGCTGCGATAAACAAGGGGGTGCACATAACTTTTTTAAATTGGGCTACTGCCTTCTATCTACTTATCTATACAACTTTGTTTTCCACTATATATCTATCATCTATCTTCTTGCTATCTCACATCTATCATAGTCATCATCTATCTCTATCATCTATCATCTATCTGCAACTGTAATCTCTGAACCCTTCTATGAGTATTTCTTATTTCTCATTAATACACAATTACATGAGTAACATTGTTTACTACAACTTCCATCACCAAAATATCCCCACATATCCCATTGCATTCACTATCCTCCAGTGCAATAAAATAATGTAGAATCACTAGTCTTCTCTGTGACGTACCGTCCTGCACGTAAACCAACCAACACTATGTACACTTATTCAATTGCACCGTTTTTAACCCCCTGTCCTAATTATCCCTCCACTATAACACAACCGGCCCAGTCTCTTTCCTTTGGTAACCACTAGTCCTCTCTTCTCTTCAGCGTGGCTTCTTCAGTTTGGTTATTTCACTTTTCTTCTATTTTTTATTACTCTGCTAGTGAGTGAAATCAGTTACCATGTTTCTGACACTCCATCGCTAATTTCACTGACCATAATTCTCTATCTACATACATGTTGTTGTAAATGGTAGGATTTGTTTTCCTCATATGGCTGAATAATATCCCTCTCCTCATCTTCTCGGGGTTACTGAACTTTGCTACTATTAATGCTGTGGTTATAAATATAGGTGAGCACATGTCTTGTTTAAACTGTGCTGCTGTATTCTGTTACTCTGTATTATTTTATTGCATTTGTTCATTTAATAATATCTCATTAATGTACAATTACATTAATAAATTATTTGTGCTAGAACCTGCCAATCACAAAGCAACCCAGGATTCGCAATTACAATCACACACCGTGAGCACAGTAAGATACTGTAGAATCACTACCTGTGTTCCCCGTTTTGTACAGCAATCCCCGTAATGCCCACCCACGCTATTCTTGGAAATCATATAGCACACTTTGTTTACTCCACCCTCCGCCTCCAATCCCTATTATCCAAAGCATACCCTTTCCCTATGTAAACTCCTAGTCCAACATTCAGTTCTGTGAATATGCTGATGTTATGCTTCTTCAGTTTTTCTTGGTTCTACATCTCTACAAATGGGTCAAATCATTTGACCTTTGTCTTCCTTCACCTCTTATTTCATGTGTAAAATGCAATCCAGATCCTTCCGACTTGTTGCAAATGTTAGGACTTTTTTTTCTTCTTATGACAGATTAATATGCAACTGTCGAAATGTACCACAACATGTTTACACATTAATCTACTGATGGACACTTACCTGGGCTTCGGTGAATAGTGCTGATAAACGCTTGGATGTATATGAATTTTAAATTCGGCTTCTGAAATGGATTTTATGAGAGTTTATTATTGATTTGTTGATTTACCGTTAATCTTTAATTACATGTGTAACGTATTTACTAGACGCCCTTTACTACGTTCCACCCAATCCCACCCTGCAGTCAATTCCATCACCAGAGCAATGTACCGTAGAATCGCTAATTGTCTTCTCTGCTGCTCAGCACACCACGTGCACCCATTCCCACCTTATACATGCTAACGGAAATGCACACTTTCTTCCCCACCTCCTTTCCCCTCCATTCCCAACCATCCATCTCTGTCTCTTCCCCTTTGGTAACTGTGAATCTGTTCTTGTCTTCTTTGACACTGCTGTTTTTCTCCTTCAGTTTTTTCTTTGTTCTTATACTCCAATGATGAGTGACGTCATTTTACCTATACATGTAGGCCAGAAATTGTTATGTTTGCTATGATGGTGCAGCTGTGCAAGGCTGAGCTCTGCCCACCATCTGCTAGTGGCGTTTGCAGGAACAGCACTGTTGCCTGGAGATTCCATGATGTCACAGTGGGCTTCTTTCATGTAGACAGATTATGTCTGCTCAGAGAATTTGTTTCCCACTTCAGTGCCTGCTATCCTACACGGGGTGTACTTATGGTAAGGTTTGTGCTGAGCACCTTGACAGCATCAGAGGAAATGGAAATGAGTTCCAAGACACTGCGTGTTTCTTTTTATTTTGGCATCAATACCAGTTACCTAAGCAACATTATTTTAATTAGACTACCCACATTATGAAATCCACACCATATACAGCATAAGGGTCACTGTGCATGAGCCCCGTATTGCACTGTAGAAGCACGGCTTTTCTTTGCTGTTCCACCACCTTCCTAGTGCCCACACCCTGCCCACACATGTGTGCTACACGTAATGACCCATTTGACCTCACTTTCCTCCCTTCCAAGCCATTCCCCTGTGTCACTTTCCCTTTGGTAACCGTTAGTCCTCTCTTCAGTTCATGGAAGCTGCTACTGTCTTGTTCCTTCACGATTTTTCTATTTTTTTTATTCTCCACAGTTGAGTGACATCAATTGCCACTTGACTTTCTCTTCGTGGCTTATTTCACTCAGAACAATACACACAAGTTCCATGCATGTTGCTGTAAATGGTAAGATTTGTTTTCTTCATATGGCTGAATAATATTCTACATCTCATATACTGATGGACGTTAAGCTTGGCTGTTGTCAATACTTCAGTGAGAAACATAGGGGTGCAATTTTCGTTTTTAAAATGGGCTGCTGCATTCTGCTTATATATTTATAGATTTGTTTTTTTATGTTTATTCATATATGCCTTTACTGATTCATTAATTATTAATCTAAAATTACATGACAAACATTAATTTTACAAGATCCACACTATAACCAAGATCAACCCAGTTACTTCCCTGAAGTCACTGTCCATGAGCATAGTAAGATACTGTATATACCATCTCCCCCAATCCACATTAATAATGCTAATCGTTATGCCTACCTTCTCCTTGCTTTCATATCTAACAACGCCACTGTCTTCCCCTTGGTAACTGTTACTCCAAACTCGTATTCTGTGAATCTGCTGATGTTTTGCTCCTTCAGTTTTATCTTGGCGCTTCGTCTCCACACATGTGTTAAATCATTTGATACTTATTTTCTCTTCCTCACTTATTTCACTGAGCATAATATGCTCTAGCACCATCCATGTTGCAGCAAATGCTAGGATTTGTTTTCTTGTGATGGCTGAGTAATATTCCTTTCTGTATATGTACCACATCTTCTATACCCATTAATCTATTGATGTCCATTAAGCTCGGTTTATTTGAATAGTACTCTGATTAACATAGGGATATATATATCTTTATTAGCTGGGCAGATTCATTGGTTTTATTGGATTCTTTAATTAATTTATTCTTTATTTAATTATTATTAATCTATACGTAAAAGTATAACATGAGATTTTCTAGACTCCAACTGTCTCGAAATTCTTCCCAATGCCCCACTGCAGTCACTTCCATCAACAGAGCAATGTACTGTCGATTCACTGCCTGTCTTCCCTGTTTGGTTCAGCCCTCACCGTGCACCCACAAAAACATTATATGTGCTAATCATAATGCAACCTTTCTCTCCCCACTGTTATCCCTCCATTCTCCCATGTCCACATTAGTCGTTTCCCCTTTGGTAACTGGTAGTTCATTCTTGGGCTCTGTGTGTCTGCCACTATTTTGCACCTTCAGTTCTTTCCTGCTTCTCTATCTGCACAGATTGGTCATATCATATGATACTTGTCCTCCTGTCTTATTTCATTGAAAATAAAACCAAATTCTTTCATCCATGTTGTCACAAATGGGAGGAATTGTTCTCTTCTTATGGGTGAAAGGCAATGAATTGTTTATATATACCACTTCTTCTTTATCCATTCATCTTCTGATGGAGATGGATCGGGTACTGTGAATTGTGCTGCGATAAACAAGGGGGTGCACATAACTTTTTTAAATTGGGCTACTGCCTTCTATCTACTTATCTATACAACTTTGTTTTCCACTATATATCTATCATCTATCTTCTTGCTATCTCACATCTATCATAGTCATCATCTATCTCTATCATCTATCATCTATCTGCAACTGTAATCTCTGAACCCTTCTATGAGTATTTCTTATTTCTCATTAATACACAATTACATGAGTAACATTGTTTACTACAACTTCCATCACCAAAATATCCCCACATATCCCATTGCATTCACTATCCTCCAGTGCAATAAAATAATGTAGAATCACTAGTCTTCTCTGTGACGTACCGTCCTGCACGTAAACCAACCAACACTATGTACACTTATTCAATTGCACCGTTTTTAACCCCCTGTCCAAATTATCCCTCCACTATAACACAACCGGCCCAGTCTCTTTCCTTTGGTAACCACTAGTCCTCTCTTCTCTTCAGCGTGGCTTCTTCAGTTTGGTTATTTCACTTTTCTTCTATTTTTTATTACTCTGCTAGTGAGTGAAATCAGTTACCATGTTTCTGACACTCCATCGCTAATTTCACTGACCATAATTCTCTATCTACATACATGTTGTTGTAAATGGTAGGATTTGTTTTCCTCATATGGCTGAATAATATCCCTCTCCTCATCTTCTCGGGGTTACTGAACTTTGCTACTATTAATGCTGTGGTTATAAATATAGGTGAGCACATGTCTTGTTTAAACTGTGCTGCTGTATTCTGTTACTCTGTATTATTTTATTGCATTTGTTCATTTAATAATATCTCATTAATGTACAATTACATTAATAAATTATTTGTGCTAGAACCTGCCAATCACAAAGCAACCCAGGATTCGCAATTACAATCACACACCGTGAGCACAGTAAGATACTGTAGAATCACTACCTGTGTTCCCCGTTTTGTACAGCAATCCCCGTAATGCCCACCCACGCTATTCTTGGAAATCATATAGCACACTTTGTTTACTCCACCCTCCGCCTCCAATCCCTATTATCCAAAGCATACCCTTTCCCTATGTAAGCTCCTAGTCCAACATTCAGTTCTGTGAATATGCTGATGTTATGCTTCTTCAGTTTTTCTTGGTTCTACATCTCTACAAATGGGTCAAATCATTTGACCTTTGTCTTCCTTCACCTCTTATTTCATGAGTAAAATGCAATCCAGATCCTTCCGACTTGTTGCAAATGTTAGGACTTTTTTTTCTTCTTATGACAGATTAATATGCAACTGTCGAAATGTACCACAACATGTTTACACATTAATCTACTGATGGACACTTACGTGGGCTTCGGTGAATAGTGCTGATAAACGCTTGGATGTATATGAATTTTAAATTCGGCTTCTGAAATGGATTTTATGAGAGTTTATTATTGATTTGTTGATTTACCGTTAATCTTTAATTACATGTGTAACGTATTTACTAGACGCCCTTTACTACGTTCCACCCAATCCCACCCTGCAGTCAATTCCATCACCAGAGCAATGTACCGTAGAATCGCTAATTGTCTTCTCTGCTGCTCAGCACACCACGTGCACCCATTCCCACCTTATACATGCTAACGGAAATGCACACTTTCTTCCCCACCTCCTTTCCCCTCCATTCCCAACCATCCATCTCTGTCTCTTCCCCTTTGGTAACTGTGAATCTGTTCTTGTCTTCTTTGACACTGCTGTTTTTCTCCTTCAGTTTTTTCTTTGTTCTTATACTCCAATGATGAGTGACGTCATTTTACCTATACATGTAGGCCAGAAATTGTTATGTTTGCTATGATGGTGCAGCTGTGCAAGGCTGAGCTCTGCCCACCATCTGCTAGTGGCGTTTGCAGGAACAGCACTGTTGCCTGGAGATTCCATGATGTCACAGTGGGCTTCTTTCATGTAGACAGATTATGTCTGCTCAGAGAATTTGTTTCCCACTTCAGTGCCTGCTATCCTACACGGGGTGTACTTATGGTAAGGTTTGTGCTGAGCACCTTGACAGCATCAGAGGAAATGGAAATGAGTTCCAAGACACTGCGTGTTTCTTTTTATTTTGGCATCAATACCAGTTACCTAAGCAACATTATTTTAATTAGACTACCCACATTATGAAATCCACACCATATACAGCATAAGGGTCACTGTGCATGAGCCCCGTATTGCACTGTAGAAGCACGGCTTTTCTTTGCTGTTCCACCACCTTCCTAGTGCCCACACCCTGCCCACACATGTGTGCTACACGTAATGACCCATTTTACCTCACTTTCCTCCCTTCCAAGCCATTCCCCTGTGTCACTTTCCCTTTGGTAACCGTTAGTCCTCTCTTCAGTTCATGGAAGCTGCTACTGTCTTGTTCCTTCACGATTTTTCTATTTTTTTTATTCTCCACAGTTGAGTGACATCAATTGCCACTTGACTTTCTCTTCGTGGCTTATTTCACTCAGAACAATACACACAAGTTCCATGCATGTTGCTGTAAATGGTAAGATTTGTTTTCTTCATATGGCTGAATAATATTCTACATCTCATATACTGATGGACGTTAAGCTTGGCTGTTGTCAATACTTCAGTGAGAAACATAGGGGTGCAATTTTCGTTTTTAAAATGGGCTGCTGCATTCTGCTTATATATTTATAGATTTGTTTTTTTATGTTTATTCATATATGCCTTTACTGATTCATTAATTATTAATCTAAAATTACATGACAAACATTAATTTTACAAGATCCACACTATAACCAAGATCAACCCAGTTACTTCCCTGAAGTCACTGTCCATGAGCATAGTAAGATACTGTATATACCATCTCCCCCAATCCACATTAATAATGCTAATCGTTATGCCTACCTTCTCCTTGCTTTCATATCTAACAACGCCACTGTCTTCCCCTTGGTAACTGTTACTCCAAACTCGTATTCTGTGAATCTGCTGATGTTTTGCTCCTTCAGTTTTATCTTGGCGCTTCGTCTCCACACATGTGTTAAATCATTTGATACTTATTTTCTCTTCCTCACTTATTTCACTGAGCATAATATGCTCTAGCACCATCCATGTTGCAGCAAATGCTAGGATTTGTTTTCTTGTGATGGCTGAGTAATATTCCTTTCTGTATATGTACCACATCTTCTATACCCATTAATCTATTGATGTCCATTAAGCTCGGTTTCTTTGAATAGTACTCTGATTAACATAGGGATATATATATCTTTATTAGCTGGGCAGATTCATTGGTTTTATTGGATTCTTTAATTAATTTATTCTTTATTTACTTATTATTAATCTATACGTAAAAGTATAACATGAGATTTTCTAGACTCCAACTGTCTCGAAATTCTTCCCAATGCCCCACTGCAGTCACTTCCATCAACAGAGCAATGTACTGTCGATTCACTGCCTGTCTTCACTGTTTGGTTCAGCCCTCACCGTGCACCCACAAAAACATTATATGTGCTAATCATAATGCAACCTTTCTCTCCCCACTGTTATCCCTCCATTCTCCCATGTCCACATTAGTCGTTTCCCCTTTGGTAACTGGTAGTTCATTCTTGGGCTCTGTGTGTCTGCCACTATTTTGCACCTTCAGTTCTTTCCTGCTTCTCTATCTGCACAGATTGGTCATATCATATGATACTTGTCCTCCTGTCTTATTTCATTGAAAATAAAACCAAATTCTTTCATCCATGTTGTCACAAATGGGAGGAATTGTTCTCTTCTTATGGGTGAAAGGCAATGAATTGTTTATATATACCACTTCTTCTTTATCCATTCATCTTCTGATGGAGATGGATCGGGTACTGTGAATTGTGCTGCGATAAACAAGGGGGTGCACATAACTTTTTTAAATTGGGCTACTGCCTTCTATCTACTTATCTATACAACTTTGTTTTCCACTATATATCTATCATCTATCTTCTTGCTATCTCACATCTATCATAGTCATCATCTATCTCTATCATCTATCATCTATCTGCAACTGTAATCTCTGAACCCTTCTATGAGTATTTCTTATTTCTCATTAATACACAATTACATGAGTAACATTGTTTACTACAACTTCCATCACCAAAATATCCCCACATATCCCATTGCATTCACTATCCTCCAGTGCAATAAAATAATGTAGAATCACTAGTCTTCTCTGTGACGTACCGTCCTGCACGTAAACCAACCAACACTATGTACACTTATTCAATTGCACCGTTTTTAACCCCCTGTCCTAATTATCCCTCCACTATAACACAACCGGCCCAGTCTCTTTCCTTTGGTAACCACTAGTCCTCTCTTCTCTTCAGCGTGGCTTCTTCAGTTTGGTTATTTCACTTTTCTTCTATTTTTTATTACTCTGCTAGTGAGTGAAATCAGTTACCATGTTTCTGACACTCCATCGCTAATTTCACTGACCATAATTCTCTATCTACATACATGTTGTTGTAAATGGTAGGATTTGTTTTCCTCATATGGCTGAATAATATCCCTCTCCTCATCTTCTCGGGGTTACTGAACTTTGCTACTATTAATGCTGTGGTTATAAATATAGGTGAGCACATGTCTTGTTTAAACTGTGCTGCTGTATTCTGTTACTCTGTATTATTTTATTGCATTTGTTCATTTAATAATATCTCATTAATGTACAATTACATTAATAAATTATTTGTGCTAGAACCTGCCAATCACAAAGCAACCCAGGATTCGCAATTACAATCACACACCGTGAGCACAGTAAGATACTGTAGAATCACTACCTGTGTTCCCCGTTTTGTACAGCAATCCCCGTAATGCCCACCCACGCTATTCTTGGAAATCACATAGCACACTTTGTTTACTCCACCCTCCGCCTCCAATCCCTATTATCCAAAGCATACCCTTTCCCTATGTAAACTCCTAGTCCAACATTCAGTTCTGTGAATATGCTGATGTTATGCTTCTTCAGTTTTTCTTGGTTCTACATCTCTACAAATGGGTCAAATCATTTGACCTTTGTCTTCCTTCACCTCTTATTTCATGAGTAAAATGCAATCCAGATCCTTCCGACTTGTTGCAAATGTTAGGACTTTTTTTTCTTCTTATGACAGATTAATATGCAACTGTCGAAATGTACCACAACATGTTTACACATTAATCTACTGATGGACACTTACGTGGGCTTCGGTGAATAGTGCTGATAAACGCTTGGATGTATATGAATTTTAAATTCGGCTTCTGAAATGGATTTTATGAGAGTTTATTATTGATTTGTTGATTTACCGTTAATCTTTAATTACATGTGTAACGTATTTACTAGACGCCCTTTACTACGTTCCACCCAATCCCACCCTGCAGTCAATTCCATCACCAGAGCAATGTACCGTAGAATCGCTAATTGTCTTCTCTGCTGCTCAGCACACCACGTGCACCCATTCCCACCTTATACATGCTAACGGAAATGCACACTTTCTTCCCCACCTCCTTTCCCCTCCATTCCCAACCATCCATCTCTGTCTCTTCCCCTTTGGTAACTGTGAATCTGTTCTTGTCTTCTTTGACACTGCTGTTTTTCTCCTTCAGTTTTTTCTTTGTTCTTATACTCCAATGATGAGTGACGTCATTTTACCTATACATGTAGGCCAGAAATTGTTATGTTTGCTATGATGGTGCAGCTGTGCATGGCTGAGCTCTGCCCACCATCTGCTAGTGGCGTTTGCAGGAACAGCACTGTTGCCTGGAGATTCCATGATGTCACAGTGGGCTTCTTTCATGTAGACAGATTATGTCTGCTCAGAGAATTTGTTTCCCACTTCAGTGCCTGCTATCCTACACGGGGTGTACTTATGGTAAGGTTTGTGCTGAGCACCTTGACAGCATCAGAGGAAATGGAAATGAGTTCCAAGACACTGCGTGTTTCTTTTTATTTTGGCATCAATACCAGTTACCTAAGCAACATTATTTTAATTAGACTACCCACATTATGAAATCCACACCATATACAGCATAAGGGTCACTGTGCATGAGCCCCGTATTGCACTGTAGAAGCACGGCTTTTCTTTGCTGTTCCACCACCTTCCTAGTGCCCACACCCTGCCCACACATGTGTGCTACACGTAATGACCCATTTTACCTCACTTTCCTCCCTTCCAAGCCATTCCCCTGTGTCACTTTCCCTTTGGTAACCGTTAGTCCTCTCTTCAGTTCATGGAAGCTGCTACTGTCTTGTTCCTTCACGATTTTTCTATTTTTTTTATTCTCCACAGTTGAGTGACATCAATTGCCACTTGACTTTCTCTTCGTGGCTTATTTCACTCAGAACAATACACACAAGTTCCATGCATGTTGCTGTAAATGGTAAGATTTGTTTTCTTCATATGGCTGAATAATATTCTACATCTCATATACTGATGGACGTTAAGCTTGGCTGTTGTCAATACTTCAGTGAGAAACATAGGGGTGCAATTTTCGTTTTTAAAATGGGCTGCTGCATTCTGCTTATATATTTATAGATTTGTTTTTTTATGTTTATTCATATATGCCTTTACTGATTCATTAATTATTAATCTAAAATTACATGACAAACATTAATTTTACAAGATCCACACTATAACCAAGATCAACCCAGTTACTTCCCTGAAGTCACTGTCCATGAGCATAGTAAGATACTGTATATACCATATCCCCCAATCCACATTAATAATGCTAATCGTTATGCCTACCTTCTCCTTGCTTTCATATCTAACAACGCCACTGTCTTCCCCTTGGTAACTGTTACTCCAAACTCGTATTCTGTGAATCTGCTGATGTTTTGCTCCTTCAGTTTTATCTTGGCGCTTCGTCTCCACACATGTGTTAAATCATTTGATACTTATTTTCTCTTCCTCACTTATTTCACTGAGCATAATATGCTCTAGCACCATCCATGTTGCAGCAAATGCTAGGATTTGTTTTCTTGTGATGGCTGAGTAATATTCCTTTCTGTATATGTACCACATCTTCTATACCCATTAATCTATTGATGTCCATTAAGCTCGGTTTCTTTGAATAGTACTCTGATTAACATAGGGATATATATATCTTTATTAGCTGGGCAGATTCATTGGTTTTATTGGATTCTTTAATTAATTTATTCTTTATTTACTTATTATTAATCTATACGTAAAAGTATAACATGAGATTTTCTAGACTCCAACTGTCTCGAAATTCTTCCCAATGCCCCACTGCAGTCACTTCCATCAACAGAGCAATGTACTGTCGATTCACTGCCTGTCTTCACTGTTTGGTTCAGCCCTCACCGTGCACCCACAAAAACATTATATGTGCTAATCATAATGCAACCTTTCTCTCCCCACTGTTATCCCTCCATTCTCCCATGTCCACATTAGTCGTTTCCCCTTTGGTAACTGGTAGTTCATTCTTATGCTCTGTGTGTCTGCCACTATTTTGCACCTTCAGTTCTTTCCTGCTTCTCTATCTGCACAGATTGGTCATATCATATGATACTTGTCCTCCTGTCTTATTTCATTGAAAATAAAACCAAATTCTTTCATCCATGTTGTCACAAATGGGAGGAATTGTTCTCTTCTTATGGGTGAAAGGCAATGAATTGTTTATATATACCACTTCTTCTTTATCCATTCATCTTCTGATGGAGATGGATCGGGTACTGTGAATTGTGCTGCGATAAACAAGGGGGTGCACATACCTTTTTCAAATTGGGCTACTGCATTCTATCTACTTATCTATACAACTTTGTTTTCCACTATATATCTATCACCTGACAATCTATCTTCTTGCTATCTCACATCTATCATAGTCATCATCTATCTCTATCATCTATCTGCAACTGTAATCTCTGAACCCATCTATGAGTATTTCTTATTTCTCATTAATACACAATTACATGAGTAACATTGTTTACTATAACTTCCATCACCAAAATATCCCCTCATATCCCATTGCATTCGCTATCCTCCAGTGCTGTAAAATAATGTAGAATCACTAGTCTTCTCTGTGACGTACCGTCCTCCACGTAACCCAACCAACACTATGTACACATATTCAATTGCACCGTTTTTAACCCCCTGTCCTACTTATCCCTCCACTATAACACAACCGGCCCAGACTCTTTCCTTTGGTAACCACTAGTCCTCTATTCTCTTCAGCGTGGCTTCTTCAGTTTGGTTATTTCACTTTTCTTCTATTTTTTATTACTCTTCTAGTGAGTGAAATCAGTTACCATGTTTCTGACACTCCATCGCTTATTTCACTGACCATAATTCTCTGCTATCTACATACATGTTGTTGTAAATGGTAGGATTTGTTTTCCTCATATGGCTGAATAATATCCCTCTCCTCATCTTCTCGTGGTTACTGAACTTTGCTACTATTAATGCTGTGGTTATAAACATAGGTGAGCACATGTCTTGTTTAAACTGTGCTGCTGTATTCTGTTACTCTGTATTATTTTATTGCATTTGTTCATTTAATAATATCTCATTAATGTACAATTACATTAATAAAATTATATGTGCTAGAACCTGCCAATCACAAAGAAACCCAGGATTCGCAATTACAATCACACACCGTGAGCACTGTAAGATACTGTAGAATCACTACCTGTGTTCCCCGTTTTGTACAGCAATCCCCGTAATGCCCACCCACGCTATTCTTGGAAATCATATAGCACACTTTGTTTACTCCACCCTCCGCCTCCAATCCCTATTATCCAAAGCATACCCTTTCCCTATGTAAACTCCTAGTCCAACATTCAGTTCTGTGAATATGCTGATGTTATGCTTCTTCAGTTTTTCTTGGTTCTACATCTCTACAAATGGGTCAAATCATTTGACCCTTGTCTTCCTTCACCTCTTATTTCATGAGTAAAATGCAATCCAGATCCTTCCGACTTGTTGCAAATGTTAGGACTTTTTTTTCTTCTTATGACTGATTAATATGCAACTGTCTAAATGTACCACAACATGTTTACACATTAATCTACTGATGGACACTTACCTGGGCTTCGATGAATAGTGCTGATAAACGCTTGGATGTATATGCATTTTAAATTCGGCTTCTGAAATGGATTTTATGAGAGTTTATTATTGATTTGTTGATTTACCGTTAATCTTTAATTACATGTTTAACGTATTTACTAGACGCCCTTTACTACGTTCCACCCAATCCCACCCTGCAGTCAATTCCATCACCAGAGCAATGTACCGTAGAATCGCTAATTGTCTTCTCTGCTGCTCAGCACACCACGTGCACCCATTCCCACCTTATACATGCTAACGGAAATGCACACTTTCTTCCCCACCTCCTTTCCCCTCCATTCCCAACCATCCATCTCTGTCTCTTCCCCTTTGGTAACTGTGAATCTGTTCTTGTCTTCTTTGACACTGCTGTTTTTCTCCTTCAGTTTTTTCTTTGTTCTTATACTCCAATGATGAGTGACGTCATTTTACCTATACATGTAGGCCAGAAATAGTTATGTTTGCTATGATGGTGCAGCTGTGCATGGATGAGCTCTGCCCACCTTCTGCTAGTGGCGTTTGCAGGAACAGCACTGTTGCCTGGAGATTCCATGATGTCACAGTGGGCTTCTTTCATGTAGACAGATTATGTCTGCTCAGAGAATTTGTTTCCCACTTCAGTGCCTGCTATCCTACACGGGGTGTACTTATGGTAAGGTTTGTGCTGAGCACCTTGACAGCATCAGAGGAAATGGAAATGAGTTCCAAGACACTGCGTGTTTCTTTTTATTTTGGCATCAATACCAGTTACCTAAGCAACATTATTTTAATTAGACTACCCACATTATGAAATCCACACCATATACAGCATAAGGGTCACTGTGCATGAGCCCCGTATTGCACTGTAGAAGCACGGCTCTTCTTTGCTGTTCCACCACCTTCCTAGTGCCCACACCCTGCCCACACATGTGTGCTACACATAATGACCCATTTTACCTCACTTTCCTCCCTTCCAAGCCATTCCCCTGTGTCACTTTCCCTTTGGTAACCGTTAGTCCTCTCTTCAGTTCATGGAAGCTGCTACTGTCTTGTTCCTTCACGATTTTTCTTTTTTTTTAATTCTCCACAGTTGAGTGACATCAATTGCCACTTGACTTTCTCTTCGTGGCTTATTTCACTCAGAACAATACCCACAAGTTCCATGCATGTTGCTGTAAATGGTAAGATTTGCTTTCTTCATATGGCTGAATAATATTCTACATCTCATATAATGATGGACGTTAAGCTTGGCTTTTGTCAATACTTCAGTGAGAAACATAGGGGTGCAGTTTTCGTTTTTAAACTGGGCTGCTGCATTCTGCTTATATATTTATAGATTTGTTTTTTTATGTTTATTCATATATGCCTTTACTGATTCATTACTTATTAATCTAAAATTACATGACAAACATTAATTTTACAAGACCCACAATATAACCAAGATAAACCCAGTTACTTCCCTGAAGTCACTGTCCATGAGCATAGTAAGATACTGTATATACCATCTCCCCCAATCCACATTAATAATGCTATTCGTTATGCCTACCTTCTCCTTGCTTTCAAAACTAACAACGCCACTATCTTCCCCTTGGTAACTGTTACTCCAAACTCGTATTCTGTGAATCTGCTGATGTTTTGCTCCTTCAGTTTTATCTTGGCGCTTCTTCTCCACGCATGTGTTAAATCATTTGATACTGATT
This sequence comes from Manis pentadactyla, assembly GCF_030020395.1. Taxonomy (NCBI): domain Eukaryota; kingdom Metazoa; phylum Chordata; class Mammalia; order Pholidota; family Manidae; genus Manis; species Manis pentadactyla. Next base: position 15,604,172 of record NC_080039.1, read on the forward strand.
TTCTCTTCCTCACTTATTTCACTGAGCATAATATGCTCTAGCGCCATCCATATTGCAGCAAATGCTAGGATTTGTTTTCTTGTGATGGCTGAGTAATACTACTTTCTGTATATGTACCACATCTTCTATACCCATTAATCTATGCATGTCCATTAAGCTCGGCTTCTTTGAATAGTACTCTGATTAACATAGGGATATATATATATCTTTATTAGCTGGGCAGATTCATTGGTTTTATTGGATTCTTTAATTAATTTATTCTTTATTTACTTATTATTAATCTATACGTAAAAGTATAACATGAGATTTTCTAGACTCCAACTGTCTCGAAATTCTTCCCAATGCCCCACTGCAGTCACTTCCATCAACAGAGCAATGTACTGTCGATTCACTGTCTGTCTTCACTGTTTGGTTCAGCCCTCACCGTGCACCCACAAAAACATTATATGTGCTAATCATAATGCAACCTTTCTCTTCCCACTGTTATCCCTCCATTCTCCCATGTCCACATTAGTCGTTTCCCCTTTGGTAACTGGTAGTTCATTCTTGGGCTCTGTGTGTCTGCCAATATTTTGCACCTTCAGTTCTTTCCTGCTTCTCTATCTGCACAGATTGGCCATATCATATGATACTTGTCCTCCTGTCTTATTTCATTGAAAATAAAACCAAATTCTTTCATCCATGTTGTCACAAATGGGAGGAATTGTTCTCTTCTTATGGGTGAAAGGCAATGAATTGTTTATATATACCACTTCTTCTTTATCCATTCATCTTCTGATGGAGATGGATCGGGTACTGTGAATTGTGCTGCGATAAACAAGGGGGTGCACATACCTTTTTCAAATTGGGCTACTGCATTCTATCTACTTATCTATACAACTTTGTTTTCCACTATATATCTATCACCTGACAATCTATCTTCTTGCTATCTCACATCTATCATAGTCATCATCTATCTCTATCATCTATCTGCAACTGTAATCTCTGAACCCATCTATGAGTATTTCTTATTTCTCATTAATACACAATTACATGAGTAACATTGTTTACTATAACTTCCATCACCAAAATATCCCCTCATATCCCATTGCATTCGCTATCCTCCAGTGCTGTAAAATAATGTAGAATCACTAGTCTTCTCTGTGACGTACCGTCCTCCACGTAACCCAACCAACACTATGTACACATATTCAATTGCACCGTTTTTAACCCCCTGTCCTACTTATCCCTCCACTATAACACAACCGGCCCAGTCTCTTTCCTTTGGTAACCACTAGTCCTCTATTCTCTTCAGCGTGGCTTCTTCAGTTTGGTTATTTCACTTTTCTTCTATTTTTTATTACTCTTCTAGTGAGTGAAATCAGTTACCATGTTTCTGACACTCCATCGCTTATTTCACTGACCATAATTCTCTGCTATCTACATACATGTTGTTGTAAATGGTAGGATTTGTTTTCCTCATATGGCTGAATAATATCCCTCTCCTCATCTTCTCGTGGTTACTGAACTTTGCTACTATTAATGCTGTGGTTATAAACATAGGTGAGCACATGTCTTGTTTAAACTGTGCTGCTGTATTCTGTTACTCTGTATTATTTTATTGCATTTGTTCATTTAATAATATCTCATTAATGTACAATTACATTAATAAAATTATATGTGCTAGAACCTGCCAATCACAAAGAAACCCAGGATTCGCAATTACAATCACACACCGTGAGCACAGTAAGATACTGTAGAATCACTACCTGTGTTCCCCGTTTTGTACAGCAATCCCCGTAATGCCCACCCACGCTATTCTTGGAAATCATATAGCACACTTTGTTTACTCCACCCTCCGCCTCCAATCCCTATTATCCAAAGCATACCCTTTCCCTATGTAAACTCCTAGTCCAACATTCAGTTCTGTGAATATGCTGATGTTATGCTTCTTCAGTTTTTCTTGGTTCTACATCTCTACAAATGGGTCAAATCATTTGACCCTTGTCTTCCTTCACCTCTTATTTCATGAGTAAAATGCAATCCAGATCCTTCCGACTTGTTGCAAATGTTAGGACTTTTTTTTCTTCTTATGACTGACTAATATGCAACTGTCTAAATGTACCACAACATGTTTACACATTAATCTACTGATGGACACTTACCTGGGCTTCGATGAATAGTGCTGATAAACGCTTGGATGTATATGCATTTTAAATTCGGCTTCTGAAATGGATTTTATGAGAGTTTATTATTGATTTGTTGATTTACCGTTAATCTTTAATTACATGTTTAACGTATTTACTAGACGCCCTTTACTACGTTCCACCCAATCCCACCCTGCAGTCAATTCCATCACCAGAGCAATGTACCGTAGAATCGCTAATTGTCTTCTCTGCTGCTCAGCACACCACGTGCACCCATTCCCACCTTATACATGCTAACGGAAATGCACACTTTCTTCCCCACCTCCTTTCCCCTCCATTCCCAACCATCCATCTCTGTCTCTTCCCCTTTGGTAACTGTGAATCTGTTCTTGTCTTCTTTGACACTGCTGTTTTTCTCCTTCAGTTTTTTCTTTGTTCTTATACTCCAATGATGAGTGACGTCATTTTACCTATACATGTAGGCCAGAAATAGTTATGTTTGCTATGATGGTGCAGCTGTGCATGGATGAGCTCTGCCCACCTTCTGCTAGTGGCGTTTGCAGGAACAGCACTGTTGCCTGGAGATTCCATGATGTCACAGTGGGCTTCTTTCATGTAGACAGATTATGTCTGCTCAGAGAATTTGTTTCCCACTTCAGTGCCTGCTATCCTACACGGGGTGTACTTATGGTAAGGTTTGTGCTGAGCACCTTGACAGCATCAGAGGAAATGGAAATGAGTTCCAAGACACTGCGTGTTTCTTTTTATTTTGGCATCAATACCAGTTACCTAAGCAACATTATTTTAATTAGACTACCCACATTATGAAATCCACACCATATACAGCATAAGGGTCACTGTGCATGAGCCCCGTATTGCACTGTAGAAGCACGGCTCTTCTTTGCTGTTCCACCACCTTCCTAGTGCCCACACCCTGCCCACACATGTGTGCTACACATAATGACCCATTTTACCTCACTTTCCTCCCTTCCAAGCCATTCCCCTGTGTCACTTTCCCTTTGGTAACCGTTAGTCCTCTCTTCAGTTCATGGAAGCTGCTACTGTCTTGTTCCTTCACGATTTTTCTTTTTTTTTAATTCTCCACAGTTGAGTGACATCAATTGCCACTTGACTTTCTCTTCGTGGCTTATTTCACTCAGAACAATACCCACAAGTTCCATGCATGTTGCTGTAAATGGTAAGATTTGCTTTCTTCATATGGCTGAATAATATTCTACATCTCATATAATGATGGACGTTAAGCTTGGCTTTTGTCAATACTTCAGTGAGAAACATAGGGGTGCAGTTTTCGTTTTTAAACTGGGCTGCTGCATTCTGCTTATATATTTATAGATTTGTTTTTTTATGTTTATTCATATATGCCTTTACTGATTCATTACTTATTAATCTAAAATTACATGACAAACATTAATTTTACAAGACCCACAATATAACCAAGATAAACCCAGTTACTTCCCTGAAGTCACTGTCCATGAGCATAGTAAGATACTGTATATACCATCTCCCCCAATCCACATTAATAATGCTATTCGTTATGCCTACCTTCTCCTTGCTTTCAAAACTAACAACGCCACTATCTTCCCCTTGGTAACTGTTACTCCAAACTCGTATTCTGTGAATCTGCTGATGTTTTGCTCCTTCAGTTTTATCTTGGCGCTTCTTCTCCACGCATTTGTTAAATCATTTGATACTGATTTTCTCTTCCTCACTTATTTCACTGAGCATAATATGCTCTAGCGCCATCCATATTGCAGCAAATGCTAGGATTTGTTTTCTTGTGATGGCTGAGTAATACTACTTTCTGTATATGTACCACATCTTCTATACCCATTAATCTATGCATGTCCATTAAGCTCGGCTTCTTTGAATAGTACTCTGATTAACATAGGGATATATATATATCTTTATTAGCTGGGCAGATTCATTGGTTTTATTGGATTCTTTAATTAATTTATTCTTTATTTACTTATTATTAATCTATACGTAAAAGTATAACATGAGATTTTCTAGACTCCAACTGTCTCGAAATTCTTCCCAATGCCCCACTGCAGTCACTTCCATCAACAGAGCAATGTACTGTCGATTCACTGTCTGTCTTCACTGTTTGGTTCAGCCCTCACCGTGCACCCACAAAAACATTATATGTGCTAATCATAATGCAACCTTTCTCTTCCCACTGTTATCCCTCCATTCTCCCATGTCCACATTAGTCGTTTCCCCTTTGGTAACTGGTAGTTCATTCTTGGGCTCTGTGTGTCTGCCAATATTTTGCACCTTCAGTTCTTTCCTGCTTCTCTATCTGCACAGATTGGCCATATCATATGATACTTGTCCTCCTGTCTTATTTCATTGAAAATAAAACCAAATTCTTTCATCCATGTTGTCACAAATGGGAGGAATTGTTCTCTTCTTATGGGTGAAAGGCAATGAATTGTTTATATATACCACTTCTTCTTTATCCATTCATCTTCTGATGGAGATGGATCGGGTACTGTGAATTGTGCTGCGATAAACAAGGGGGTGCACATACCTTTTTCAAATTGGGCTACTGCATTCTATCTACTTATCTATACAACTTTGTTTTCCACTATATATCTATCACCTGACAATCTATCTTCTTGCTATCTCACATCTATCATAGTCATCATCTATCTCTATCATCTATCTGCAACTGTAATCTCTGAACCCATCTATGAGTATTTCTTATTTCTCATTAATACACAATTACATGAGTAACATTGTTTACTATAACTTCCATCACCAAAATATCCCCTCATATCCCATTGCATTCGCTATCCTCCAGTGCTGTAAAATAATGTAGAATCACTAGTCTTCTCTGTGACGTACCGTCCTCCACGTAACCCAACCAACACTATGTACACATATTCAATTGCACCGTTTTTAACCCCCTGTCCTACTTATCCCTCCACTATAACACAACCGGCCCAGTCTCTTTCCTTTGGTAACCACTAGTCCTCTATTCTCTTCAGCGTGGCTTCTTCAGTTTGGTTATTTCACTTTTCTTCTATTTTTTATTACTCTTCTAGTGAGTGAAATCAGTTACCATGTTTCTGACACTCCATCGCTTATTTCACTGACCATAATTCTCTGCTATCTACATACATGTTGTTGTAAATGGTAGGATTTGTTTTCCTCATATGGCTGAATAATATCCCTCTCCTCATCTTCTCGTGGTTACTGAACTTTGCTACTATTAATGCTGTGGTTATAAACATAGGTGAGCACATGTCTTGTTTAAACTGTGCTGCTGTATTCTGTTACTCTGTATTATTTTATTGCATTTGTTCATTTAATAATATCTCATTAATGTACAATTACATTAATAAAATTATATGTGCTAGAACCTGCCAATCACAAAGAAACCCAGGATTCGCAATTACAATCACACACCGTGAGCACAGTAAGATACTGTAGAATCACTACCTGTGTTCCCCGTTTTGTACAGCAATCCCCGTAATGCCCACCCACGCTATTCTTGGAAATCATATAGCACACTTTGTTTACTCCACCCTCCGCCTCCAATCCCTATTATCCAAAGCATACCCTTTCCCTATGTAAACTCCTAGTCCAACATTCAGTTCTGTGAATATGCTGATGTTATGCTTCTTCAGTTTTTCTTGGTTCTACATCTCTACAAATGGGTCAAATCATTTGACCCTTGTCTTCCTTCACCTCTTATTTCATGAGTAAAATGCAATCCAGATCCTTCCGACTTGTTGCAAATGTTAGGACTTTTTTTTCTTCTTATGACTGACTAATATGCAACTGTCTAAATGTACCACAACATGTTTACACATTAATCTACTGATGGACACTTACCTGGGCTTCGATGAATAGTGCTGATAAACGCTTGGATGTATATGCATTTTAAATTCGGCTTCTGAAATGGATTTTATGAGAGTTTATTATTGATTTGTTGATTTACCGTTAATCTTTAATTACATGTGTAACGTATTTACTAGACGCCCTTTACTACGTTCCACCCAATCCCACCCTGCAGTCAATTCCATCACCAGAGCAATGTACCGTAGAATCGCTAATTGTCTTCTCTGCTGCTCAGCACACCACGTGCACCCATTCCCACCTTATACATGCTAACGGAAATGCACACTTTCTTCCCCACCTCCTTTCCCCTCCATTCCCAACCATCCATCTCTGTCTCTTCCCCTTTGGTAACTGTGAATCTGTTCTTGTCTTCTTTGACACTGCTGTTTTTCTCCTTCAGTTTTTTCTTTGTTCTTATACTCCAATGATGAGTGACGTCATTTTACCTATACATGTAGGCCAGAAATAGTTATGTTTGCTATGATGGTGCAGCTGTGCATGGCTGAGCTCTGCCCACCATCTGCTAGTGGCGTTTGCAGGAACAGCACTGTTGCCTGGAGATTCCATGATGTCACAGTGGGCTTCTTTCATGTAGACAGATTATGTCTGCTCAGAGAATTTGTTTCCCATTTCAGTGCCTGCTATCCTACACGGGGTGTACTTATGGTAAGGTTTGTGCTGAGCACCTTGACAGCATCAGAGGAAATGGAAATGAGTTCCAAGACACTGCGTGTTTCTTTTTATTTTGGCATCAATACCAGTTACCTAAGCAACATTATTTTAATTAGACTACCCACATTATGAAATCCACACCATATACAGCATAAGGGTCACTGTGCATGAGCCCCGTATTGCACTGTAGAAGCACGGCTCTTCTTTGCTGTTCCACCACCTTCCTAGTGCCCACACCCTGCCCACACATGTGTGCTACACATAATGACCCATTTTACCTCACTTTCCTCCCTTCCAAGCCATTCCCCTGTGTCACTTTCCCTTTGGTAACCGTTAGTCCTCTCTTCAGTTCATGGAAGCTGCTACTGTCTTGTTCCTTCACGATTTTTCTTTTTTTTTAATTCTCCACAGTTGAGTGACATCAATTGCCACTTGACTTTCTCTTCGTGGCTTATTTCACTCAGAACAATACCCACAAGTTCCATGCATGTTGCTGTAAATGGTAAGATTTGCTTTCTTCATATGGCTGAATAATATTCTACATCTCATATAATGATGGACGTTAAGCTTGGCTTTTGTCAATACTTCAGTGAGAAACATAGGGGTGCAGTTTTCGTTTTTAAACTGGGCTGCTGCATTCTGCTTATATATTTATAGATTTGTTTTTTTATGTTTATTCATATATGCCTTTACTGATTCATTACTTATTAATCTAAAATTACATGACAAACATTAATTTTACAAGACCCACAATATAACCAAGATAAACCCAGTTACTTCCCTGAAGTCACTGTCCATGAGCATAGTAAGATACTGTATATACCATCTCCCCCAATCCACATTAATAATGCTATTCGTTATGCCTACCTTCTCCTTGCTTTCAAAACTAACAACGCCACTATCTTCCCCTTGGTAACTGTTACTCCAAACTCGTATTCTGTGAATCTGCTGATGTTTTGCTCCTTCAGTTTTATCTTGGCGCTTCTTCTCCACGCATGTGTTAAATCATTTGATACTGATTTTCTCTTCCTCACTTATTTCACTGAGCATAATATGCTCTAGCGCCATCCATATTGCAGCAAATGCTAGGATTTGTTTTCTTGTGATGGCTGAGTAATACTACTTTCTGTATATGTACCACATCTTCTATACCCATTAATCTATGCATGTCCATTAAGCTCGGCTTCTTTGAATAGTACTCTGATTAACATAGGGATATATATATATCTTTATTAGCTGGGCAGATTCATTGGTTTTATTGGATTCTTTAATTAATTTATTCTTTATTTACTTATTATTAATCTATACGTAAAAGTATAACATGAGATTTTCTAGACTCCAACTGTCTCGAAATTCTTCCCAATGCCCCACTGCAGTCACTTCCATCAACAGAGCAATGTACTGTCGATTCACTGTCTGTCTTCACTGTTTGGTTCAGCCCTCACCGTGCACCCACAAAAACATTATATGTGCTAATCATAATGCAACCTTTCTCTTCCCACTGTTATCCCTCCATTCTCCCATGTCCACATTAGTCGTTTCCCCTTTGGTAACTGGTAGTTCATTCTTGGGCTCTGTGTGTCTGCCAATATTTTGCACCTTCAGTTCTTTCCTGCTTCTCTATCTGCACAGATTGGCCATATCATATGATACTTGTCCTCCTGTCTTATTTCATTGAAAATAAAACCAAATTCTTTCATTGATGTTGTCACAAATGGGAGGAATTGTTCTCTTCTTATGGGTGAAAGGCAATGAATTGTTTATATATACCACTTCTTCTTTATCCATTCATCTTCTGATGGAGATGGATCGGGTACTGTGAATTGTGCTGCGATAAACAAGGGGGTGCACATACCTTTTTCAAATTGGGCTACTGCATTCTATCTACTTATCTATACAACTTTGTTTTCCACTATATATCTATCACCTGACAATCTATCTTCTTGCTATCTCACATCTATCATAGTCATCATCTATCTCTATCATCTATCTGCAACTGTAATCTCTGAACCCATCTATGAGTATTTCTTATTTCTCATTAATACACAATTACATGAGTAACATTGTTTACTATAACTTCCATCACCAAAATATCCCCTCATATCCCATTGCATTCGCTATCCTCCAGTGCTGTAAAATAATGTAGAATCACTAGTCTTCTCTGTGACGTACCGTCCTCCACGTAACCCAACCAACACTATGTACACATATTCAATTGCACCGTTTTTAACCCCCTGTCCTACTTATCCCTCCACTATAACACAACCGGCCCAGTCTCTTTCCTTTGGTAACCACTAGTCCATTCATCTCTTCAGCGTGGCTTCTTCAGTTTGGTTATTTCACTTTTCTTCTATTTTTTATTACTCTTCTAGTGAGTGAAATCAGTTACCATGTTTCTGACACTCCATCGCTTATTTCACTGACCATAATTCTCTGCTATCTACATACATGTTGTTGTAAATGGTAGGATTTGTTTTCCTCATATGGCTGAATAATATCCATCTCCTCATCTTCTCGTGGTTACTGAACTTTGCTACTATTAATGCTGTGGTTATAAACATAGGTGAGCACATGTCTTGTTTAAACTGTGCTGCTGTATTCTGTTACTCTGTATTATTTTATTGCATTTGTTCATTTAATAATATCTCATTAATGTACAATTACATTAATAAAATTATATGTGCTAGAACCTGCCAATCACAAAGAAACCCAGGATTCGCAATTACAATCACACACCGTGAGCACAGTAAGATACTGTAGAATCACTAAATGTGTTCCCCGTTTTGTACAGCAATCCCCGTAATGCCCACCCACGCTATTCTTGGAAATCATATAGCACACTTTGTTTACTCCACCCTCCGCCTCCAATCCCTATTATCCAAAGCATACCCTTTCCCTATGTAAACTCCTAGTCCAACATTCAGTTCTGTGAATATGCTGATGTTATGCTTCTTCAGTTTTTCTTGGTTCTACATCTCTACAAATGGGTCAAATCATTTGACCCTTGTCTTCCTTCACCTCTTATTTCATGAGTAAAATGCAATCCAGATCCTTCCGACTTGTTGCAAATGTTAGGACTTTTTTTTCTTCTTATGACTGATTAATATGCAACTGTCTAAATGTACCACAACATGTTTACACATTAATCTACTGATGGACACTTACCTGGGCTTCGATGAATAGTGCTGATAAACGCTTGGATGTATATGCATTTTAAATTCGGCTTCTGAAATGGATTTTATGAGAGTTTATTATTGATTTGTTGATTTACCGTTAATCTTTAATTACATGTTTAACGTATTTACTAGACGCCCTTTACTACGTTCCACCCAATCCCACCCTGCAGTCAATTCCATCACCAGAGCAATGTACCGTAGAATCGCTAATTGTCTTCTCTGCTGCTCAGCACACCACGTGCACCCATTCCCACCTTATACATGCTAACGGAAATGCACACTTTCTTCCCCACCTCCTTTCCCCTCCATTCCCAACCATCCATCTCTGTCTCTTCCCCTTTGGTAACTGTGAATCTGTTCTTGTCTTCTTTGACACTGCTGTTTTTCTCCTTCAGTTTTTTCTTTGTTCTTATACTCCAATGATGAGTGACGTCATTTTACCTATACATGTAGGCCAGAAATAGTTATGTTTGCTATGATGGTGCAGCTGTGCATGGCTGAGCTCTGCCCACCATCTGCTAGTGGCGTTTGCAGGAACAGCACTGTTGCCTGGAGATTCCATGATGTCACAGTGGGCTTCTTTCATGTAGACAGATTATGTCTGCTCAGAGAATTTGTTTCCCACTTCAGTGCCTGCTATCCTACACGGGGTGTACTTATGGTAAGGTTTGTGCTGAGCACCTTGACAGCATCAGAGGAAATGGAAATGAGTTCCAAGACACTGCGTGTTTCTTTTTATTTTGGCATCAATACCAGTTACCTAAGCAACATTATTTTAATTAGACTACCCACATTATGAAATCCACACCATATACAGCATAAGGGTCACTGTGCATGAGCCCCATATTGCACTGTAGAAGCACGGCTCTTCTTTGCTGTTCCACCACCTTCCTAGTGCCCACACCCTGCCCACACATGTGTGCTACACGTAATGACCCATTTTACCTCACTTTCCTCCCTTCCAAGCCATTCCCCTGTGTCACTTTCCCTTTGGTAACCGTTAGTCCTCTCTTCAGTTCATGGAAGCTGCTACTGTCTTGTTCCTTCACGATTTTTCTTTTTTTTTAATTCTCCACAGTTGAGTGACATCAATTGCCACTTGACTTTCTCTTCGTGGCTTATTTCACTCAGAACAATACCCACAAGTTCCATGCATGTTGCTGTAAATGGTAAGATTTGCTTTCTTCATATGGCTGAATAATATTCTACATCTCATATAATGATGGACGTTAAGCTTGGCTTTTGTCAATACTTCAGTGAGAAACATAGGGGTGCAGTTTTCGTTTTTAAACTGGGCTGCTGCATTCTGCTTATATATTTATAGATTTGTTTTTTTATGTTTATTCATATATGCCTTTACTGATTCATTACTTATTAATCTAAAATTACATGACAAACATTAATTTTACAAGACCCACAATATAACCAAGATAAACCCAGTTACTTCCCTGAAGTCACTGTCCATGAGCATAGTAAGATACTGTATATACCATCTCCCCCAATCCACATTAATAATGCTATTCGTTATGCCTACCTTCTCCTTGCTTTCAAAACTAACAACGCCACTATCTTCCCCTTGGTAACTGTTACTCCAAACTCGTATTCTGTGAATCTGCTGATGTTTTGCTCCTTCAGTTTTATCTTGGCGCTTCTTCTCCACGCATGTGTTAAATCATTTGATACTGATTTTCTCTTCCTCACTTATTTCACTGAGCATAATATGCTCTAGCGCCATCCATATTGCAGCAAATGCTAGGATTTGTTTTCTTGTGATGGCTGAGTAATACTACTTTCTGTATATGTACCACATCTTCTATACCCATTAATCTATGCATGTCCATTAAGCTCGGCTTCTTTGAATAGTACTCTGATTAACATAGGGATATATATATATCTTTATTAGCTGGGCAGATTCATTGGTTTTATTGGATTCTTTAATTAATTTATTCTTTATTTACTTATTATTAATCTATACGTAAAAGTATAACATGAGATTTTCTAGACTCCAACTGTCTCGAAATTCTTCCCAATGCCCCACTGCAGTCACTTCCATCAACAGAGCAATGTACTGTCGATTCACTGTCTGTCTTCACTGTTTGGTTCAGCCCTCACCGTGCACCCACAAAAACATTATATGTGCTAATCATAATGCAACCTTTCTCTTCCCACTGTTATCCCTCCATTCTCCCATGTCCACATTAGTCGTTTCCCCTTTGGTAACTGGTAGTTCATTCTTGGGCTCTGTGTGTCTGCCAATATTTTGCACCTTCAGTTCTTTCCTGCTTCTCTATCTGCACAGATTGGCCATATCATATGATACTTGTATTCCTGTCTTATTTCATTGAAAATAAAACCAAATTCTTTCATCCATGTTGTCACAAATGGGAGGAATTGTTCTCTTCTTATGGGTGAAAGGCAATGAATTGTTTATATATACCACTTCTTCTTTATCCATTCATCTTCTGATGGAGATGGATCGGGTACTGTGAATTGTGCTGCGATAAACAAGAGGGTGCACATACCTTTTTCAAATTGGGCTACTGCATTCTATCTACTTATCTATACAACTTTGTTTTCCACTATATATCTATCACCTGACAATCTATCTTCTTGCTATCTCACATCTATCATAGTCATCATCTATCTCTATCATCTATCTGCAACTGTAATCTCTGAACCCATCCATGAGTATTTCTTATTTCTCATTAATACACAATTACATGAGTAACATTGTTTACTATAACTTCCATCACCAAAATATCCCCTCATATCCCATTGCATTCGCTATCCTCCAGTGCTGTAAAATAATGTAGAATCACTAGTCTTCTCTGTGACGTACCGTCCTCCACGTAACCCAACCAACACTATGTACACATATTCAATTGCACCGTTTTTAACCCCCTGTCCTACTTATCCCTCCACTATAACACAACCGGCCCAGTCTCTTTCCTTTGGTAACCACTAGTCCATTCATCTCTTCAGCGTGGCTTCTTCAGTTTGGTTATTTCACTTTTCTTCTATTTTTTATTACTCTTCTAGTGAGTGAAATCAGTTACCATGTTTCTGACACTCCATCGCTTATTTCACTGACCATAATTCTCTGCTATCTACATACATGTTGTTGTAAATGGTAGGATTTGTTTTCCTCATATGGCTGAATAATATCCCTCTCCTCATCTTCTCGTGGTTACTGAACTTTGCTTCTATTAATGCTGTGGTTATAAACATAGGTGAGCACATGTCTTGTTTAAACTGTGCTGCTGTATTCTGTTACTCTGTATTATTTTATTGCATTTGTTCATTTAATAATATCTCATTAATGTACAATTACATTAATAAAATTATATGTGCTAGAACCTGCCAATCACAAAGAAACCCAGGATTCGCAATTACAATCACACACCGTGAGCACAGTAAGATACTGTAGAATCACTACCTGTGTTCCCCGTTTTGTACAGCAATCCCCGTAATGCCCACCCACGCTATTCTTGGAAATCATATAGCACACTTTGTTTACTCCACCCTCCGCCTCCAATCCCTATTATCCAAAGCATACCCTTTCCCTATGTAAACTCCTAGTCCAACATTCAGTTCTGTGAATATGCTGATGTTATGCTTCTTCAGTTTTTCTTGGTTCTACATCTCTACAAATGGGTCAAATCATTTGACCCTTGTCTTCCTTCACCTCTTATTTCATGAGTAAAATGCAATCCAGATCCTTCCGACTTGTTGCAAATGTTAGGACTTTTTTTTCTTCTTATGACTGATTAATATGCAACTGTCTAAATGTACCACAACATGTTTACACATTAATCTACTGATGGACACTTACCTGGGCTTCGATGAATAGTGCTGATAAACGCTTGGATGTATATGCATTTTAAATTCGGCTTCTGAAATGGATTTTATGAGAGTTTATTATTGATTTGTTGATTTACCGTTAATCTTTAATTACATGTGTAACGTATTTACTAGACGCCCTTTACTACGTTCCACCCAATCCCACCCTGCAGTCAATTCCATCACCAGAGCAATGTACCGTAGAATCGCTAATTGTCTTCTCTGCTGCTCAGCACACCACGTGCACCCATTCCCACCTTATACATGCTAACGGAAATGCACACTTTCTTCCCCACCTCCTTTCCCCTCCATTCCCAACCATCCATCTCTGTCTCTTCCCCTTTGGTAACTGTGAATCTGTTCTTGTCTTCTTTGACACTGCTGTTTTTCTCCTTCAGTTTTTTCTTTGTTCTTATACTCCAATGATGAGTGACGTCATTTTACCTATACATGTAGGCCAGAAATAGTTATGTTTGCTATGATGGTGCAGCTGTGCATGGCTGAGCTCTGCCCACCATCTGCTAGTGGCGTTTGCAGGAACAGCACTGTTGCCTGGAGATTCCATGATGTCACAGTGGGCTTCTTTCATGTAGACAGATTATGTCTGCTCAGAGAATTTGTTTCCCACTTCAGTGCCTGCTATCCTACACGGGGTGTACTTATGGTAAGGTTTGTGCTGAGCACCTTGACAGCATCAGAGGAAATGGAAATGAGTTCCAAGACACTGCGTGTTTCTTTTTATTTTGGCATCAATACCAGTTACCTAAGCAACATTATTTTAATTAGACTACCCACATTATGAAATCCACACCATATACAGCATAAGGGTCACTGTGCATGAGCCCCGTATTGCACTGTAGAAGCACGGCTCTTCTTTGCTGTTCCACCACCTTCCTAGTGCCCACACCCTGCCCACACATGTGTGCTACACATAATGACCCATTTTACCTCACTTTCCTCCCTTCCAAGCCATTCCCCTGTGTCACTTTCCCTTTGGTAACCGTTAGTCCTCTCTTCAGTTCATGGAAGCTGCTACTGTCTTGTTCCTTCACGATTTTTCTTTTTTTTTAATTCTCCACAGTTGAGTGACATCAATTGCCACTTGACTTTCTCTTCGTGGCTTATTTCACTCAGAACAATACCCACAAGTTCCATGCATGTTGCTGTAAATGGTAAGATTTGCTTTCTTCATATGGCTGAATAATATTCTACATCTCATATAATGATGGACGTTAAGCTTGGCTTTTGTCAATACTTCAGTGAGAAACATAGGGGTGCAGTTTTCGTTTTTAAACTGGGCTGCTGCATTCTGCTTATATATTTATAGATTTGTTTTTTTATGTTTATTCATATATGCCTTTACTGATTCATTACTTATTAATCTAAAATTACATGACAAACATTAATGTTACAAGACCCACAATATAACCAAGATAAACCCAGTTACTTCCCTGAAGTCACTGTCCATGAGCATAGTAAGATACTGTATATACCATCTCCCCCAATCCACATTAATAATGCTATTCGTTATGCCTATCTTCTCCTTGCTTTCAAAACTAACAACGCCACTATCTTCCCCTTGGTAACTGTTACTCCAAACTCGTATTCTGTGAATCTGCTGATGTTTTGCTCCTTCAGTTTTATCTTGGCGCTTCTTCTCCACGCATGTGTTAAATCATTTGATACTGATTTTCTCTTCCTCACTTATTTCACTGAGCATAATATGCTCTAGCGCCATCCATATTGCAGCAAATGCTAGGATTTGTTTTCTTGTGATGGCTGAGTAATACTACTTTCTGTATATGTACCACATCTTCTATACCCATTAATCTATGCATGTCCATTAAGCTCGGCTTCTTTGAATAGTACTCTGATTAACATAGGGATATATATATATCTTTATTAGCTGGGCAGATTCATTGGTTTTATTGGATTCTTTAATTAATTTATTCTTTATTTACTTATTATTAATCTATACGTAAAAGTATAACATGAGATTTTCTAGACTCCAACTGTCTCGAAATTCTTCCCAATGCCCCACTGCAGTCACTTCCATCAACAGAGCAATGTACTGTCGATTCACTGTCTGTCTTCACTGTTTGGTTCAGCCCTCACCGTGCACCCACAAAAACATTATATGTGCTAATCATAATGCAACCTTTCTCTTCCCACTGTTATCCCTCCATTCTCCCATGTCCACATTAGTCGTTTCCCCTTTGGTAACTGGTAGTTCATTCTTGGGCTCTGTGTGTCTGCCAATATTTTGCACCTTCAGTTCTTTCCTGCTTCTCTATCTGCACAGATTGGCCATATCATATGATACTTGTCCTCCTGTCTTATTTCATTGAAAATAAAACCAAATTCTTTCATCCATGTTGCCACAAATGGGAGGAATTGTTCTCTTCTTATGGGTGAAAGGCAATGAATTGTTTATATATACCACTTCTTCTTTATCCATTCATCTTCTGATGGAGATGGATCGGGTACTGTGAATTGTGCTGCGATAAACAAGGGGGTGCACATACCTTTTTCAAATTGGGCTACTGCATTCTATCTACTTATCTATACAACTTTGTTTTCCACTATATATCTATCACCTGACAATCTATCTTCTTGCTATCTCACATCTATCATAGTCATCATCTATCTCTATCATCTATCTGCAACTGTAATCTCTGAACCCATCTATGAGTATTTCTTATTTCTCATTAATACACAATTACATGAGTAACATTGTTTACTATAACTTCCATCACCAAAATATCCCCTCATATCCCATTGCATTCGCTATCCTCCAGTGCTGTAAAATAATGTAGAATCACTAGTCTTCTCTGTGACGTACCGTCCTCCACGTAACCCAACCAACACTATGTACACATATTCAATTGCACCGTTTTTAACCCCCTGTCCTACATATCCCTCCACTATAACACAACCGGCCCAGTCTCTTTCCTTTGGTAACCACTAGTCCATTCATCTCTTCAGCGTGGCTTCTTCAGTTTGGTTATTTCACTTTTCTTCTATTTTTTATTACTCTTCTAGTGAGTGAAATCAGTTACCATGTTTCTGACACTCCATCGCTTATTTCACTGACCATAATTCTCTGCTATCTACATACATGTTGTTGTAAATGGTAGGATTTGTTTTCCTCATATGGCTGAATAATATCCATCTCCTCATCTTCTCGTGGTTACTGAACTTTGCTACTATTAATGCTGTGGTTATAAACATAGGTGAGCACATGTCTTGTTTAAACTGTGCTGCTGTATTCTGTTACTCTGTATTATTTTATTGCATTTGTTCATTTAATAATATCTCATTAATGTACAATTACATTAATAAAATTATATGTGCTAGAACCTTCCAATCACAAAGAAACCCAGGATTCGCAATTACAATCACACACCGTGAGCACAGTAAGATACTGTAGAATCACTACCTGTGTTCCCCGTTTTGTACAGCAATCCCCGTAATGCCCACCCACGCTATTCTTGGAAATCATATAGCACACTTTGTTTACTCCACCCTCCGCCTCCAATCCCTATTATCCAAAGCATACCCTTTCCCTATGTAAACTCCTAGTCCAACATTCAGTTCTGTGAATATGCTGATGTTATGCTTCTTCAGTTTTTCTTGGTTCTACATCTCTACAAATGGGTCAAATCATTTGACCCTTGTCTTCCTTCACCTCTTATTTCATGAGTAAAATGCAATCCAGATCCTTCCGACTTGTTGCAAATGTTAGGACTTTTTTTTCTTCTTATGACTGATTAATATGCAACTGTCTAAATGTACCACAACATGTTTACACATTAATCTACTGATGGACACTTACCTGGGCTTCGATGAATAGTGCTGATAAACGCTTGGATGTATATGCATTTTAAATTCGGCTTCTGAAATGGATTTTATGAGAGTTTATTATTGATTTGTTGATTTACCGTTAATCTTTAATTACATGTTTAACGTATTTACTAGACGCCCTTTACTACGTTCCACCCAATCCCACCCTGCAGTCAATTCCATCACCAGAGCAATGTACCGTAGAATCGCTAATTGTCTTCTCTGCTGCTCAGCACACCACGTGCACCCATTCCCACCTTATACATGCTAACGGAAATGCACACTTTCTTCCCCACCTCCTTTCCCCTCCATTCCCAACCATCCATCTCTGTCTCTTCCCCTTTGGTAACTGTGAATCTGTTCTTGTCTTCTTTGACACTGCTGTTTTTCTCCTTCAGTTTTTTCTTTGTTCTTATACTCCAATGATGAGTGACGTCATTTTACCTATACATGTAGGCCAGAAATAGTTATGTTTGCTATGATGGTGCAGCTGTGCATGGCTGAGCTCTGCCCACCATCTGCTAGTGGCGTTTGCAGGAACAGCACTGTTGCCTGGAGATTCCATGATGTCACAGTGGGCTTCTTTCATGTAGACAGATTATGTCTGCTCAGAGAATTTGTTTCCCACTTCAGTGCCTGCTATCCTACACGGGGTGTACTTATGGTAAGGTTTGTGCTGAGCACCTTGACAGCATCAGAGGAAATGGAAATGAGTTCCAAGACACTGCGTGTTTCTTTTTATTTTGGCATCAATACCAGTTACCTAAGCAACATTATTTTAATTAGACTACCCACATTATGAAATCCACACCATATACAGCATAAGGGTCACTGTGCATGAGCCCCGTATTGCACTGTAGAAGCACGGCTCTTCTTTGCTGTTCCACCACCTTCCTAGTGCCCACACCCTGCCCACACATGTGTGCTACACATAATGACCCATTTTACCTCACTTTCCTCCCTTCCAAGCCATTCCCCTGTGTCACTTTCCCTTTGGTAACCGTTAGTCCTCTCTTCAGTTCATGGAAGCTGCTACTGTCTTGTTCCTTCACGATTTTTCTTTTTTTTTAATTCTCCACAGTTGAGTGACATCAATTGCCACTTGACTTTCTCTTCGTGGCTTATTTCACTCAGAACAATACCCACAAGTTCCATGCATGTTGCTGTAAATGGTAAGATTTGCTTTCTTCATATGGCTGAATAATATTCTACATCTCATATAATGATGGACGTTAAGCTTGGCTTTTGTCAATACTTCAGTGAGAAACATAGGGGTGCAGTTTTCGTTTTTAAACTGGGCTGCTGCATTCTGCTTATATATTTATAGATTTGTTTTTTTATGTTTATTCATATATGCCTTTACTGATTCATTACTTATTAATCTAAAATTACATGACAAACATTAATGTTACAAGACCCACAATATAACCAAGATAAACCCAGTTACTTCCCTGAAGTCACTGTCCATGAGCATAGTAAGATACTGTATATACCATCTCCCCCAATCCACATTAATAATGCTATTCGTTATGCCTACCTTCTCCTTGCTTTCAAAACTAACAACGCCACTATCTTCCCCTTGGTAACTGTTACTCCAAACTCGTATTCTGTGAATCTGCTGATGTTTTGCTCCTTCAGTTTTATCTTGGCGCTTCTTCTCCACGCATGTGTTAATTCATTTGATACTGATTTTCTCTTCCTCACTTATTTCACTGAGCATAATATGCTCTAGCGCCATCCATATTGCAGCAAATGCTAGGATTTGTTTTCTTGTGATGGCTGAGTAATACTACTTTCTGTATATGTACCACATCTTCTATACCCATTAATCTATGCATGTCCATTAAGCTCGGCTTCTTTGAATAGTACTCTGATTAACATAGGGATATATATATATCTTTATTAGCTGGGCAGATTCATTGGTTTTATTGGATTCTTTAATTAATTTATTCTTTATTTACTTATTATTAATCTATACGTAAAAGTATAACATGAGATTTTCTAGACTCCAACTGTCTCGAAATTCTTCCCAATGCCCCACTGCAGTCACTTCCATCAACAGAGCAATGTACTGTCGATTCACTGTCTGTCTTCACTGTTTGGTTCAGCCCTCACCGTGCACCCACAAAAACATTATATGTGCTAATCATAATGCAACCTTTCTCTTCCCACTGTTATCCCTCCATTCTCCCATGTCCACATTAGTCGTTTCCCCTTTGGTAACTGGTAGTTCATTCTTGGGCTCTGTGTGTCTGCCAATATTTTGCACCTTCAGTTCTTTCCTGCTTCTCTATCTGCACAGATTGGCCATATCATATGATACTTGTCCTCCTGTCTTATTTCATTGAAAATAAAACCAAATTCTTTCATCCATGTTGTCACAAATGGGAGGAATTGTTCTCTTCTTATGGGTGAAAGGCAATGAATTGTTTATATATACCACTTCTTCTTTATCCATTCATCTTCTGATGGAGATGGATCGGGTACTGTGAATTGTGCTGCGATAAACAAGGGGGTGCACATACCTTTTTCAAATTGGGCTACTGCATTCTATCTACTTATCTATACAACTTTGTTTTCCACTATATATCTATCACCTGACAATCTATCTTCTTGCTATCTCACATCTATCATAGTGATCATCTATCTCTATCATCTATCTGCAACTGTAATCTCTGAACCCATCTATGAGTATTTCTTATTTCTCATTAATACACAATTACATGAGTAACATTGTTTACTATAACTTCCATCACCAAAATATCCCCTCATATCCCATTGCATTCGCTATCCTCCAGTGCTGTAAAATAATGTAGAATCACTAGTCTTCTCTGTGACGTACCGTCCTCCACGTAACCCAACCAACACTATGTACACATATTCAATTGCACCGTTTTTAACCCCCTGTCCTACTTATCCCTCCACTATAACACAACCGGCCCAGTCTCTTTCCTTTGGTAACCACTAGTCCATTCATCTCTTCAGCGTGGCTTCTTCAGTTTGGTTATTTCACTTTTCTTCTATTTTTTATTACTCTTCTAGTGAGTGAAATCAGTTACCATGTTTCTGACAATCCATCGCTTATTTCACTGACCATAATTCTCTGCTATCTACATACATGTTGTTGTAAATGGTAGGATTTGTTTTCCTCATATGGCTGAATAATATCCCTCTCCTCATCTTCTCGTGGTTACTGAACTTTGCTACTATTAATGCTGTGGTTATAAACATAGGTGAGCACATGTCTTGTTTAAACTGTGCTGCTGTATTCTGTTACTCTGTATTATTTTATTGCATTTGTTCATTTAATAATATCTCATTAATGTACAATTACATTAATAAAATTATATGTGCTAGAACCTGCCAATCACAAAGAAACCCAGGATTCGCAATTACAATCACACACCGTGAGCACAGTAAGATACTGTAGAATCACTACCTGTGTTCCCCGTTTTGTACAGCAATCCCCGTAATGCCCACCCACGCTATTCTTGGAAATCATATAGCACACTTTGTTTACTCCACCCTCCGCCTCCAATCCCTATTATCCAAAGCATACCCTTTCCCTATGTAAACTCCTAGTCCAACATTCAGTTCTGTGAATATGCTGATGTTATGCTTCTTCAGTTTTTCTTGGTTCTACATCTCTACAAATGGGTCAAATCATTTGACCCTTGTCTTCCTTCACCTCTTATTTCATGAGTAAAATGCAATCCAGATCCTTCCGACTTGTTGCAAATGTTAGGACTTTTTTTTCTTCTTATGACTGATTAATATGCAACTGTCTAAATGTACCACAACATGTTTACACATTAATCTACTGATGGACACTTACCTGGGCTTCGATGAATAGTGCTGATAAACGCTTGGATGTATATGCATTTTAAATTCGGCTTCTGAAATGGATTTTATGAGAGTTTATTATTGATTTGTTGATTTACCATTAATCTTTAATTACATGTTTAACGTATTTACTAGACGCCCTTTACTACGTTCCACCCAATCCCCCCCTGCAGTCAATTCCATCACCAGAGCAATGTACCGTAGAATCGCTAATTGTCTTCTCTGCTGCTCAGCACACCACGTGCACCCATTCCCACCTTATACATGCTAACGGAAATGCACACTTTCTTCCCCACCTCCTTTCCCCTCCATTCCCAACCATCCATCTCTGTCTCTTCCCCTTTGGTAACTGTGAATCTGTTCTTGTCTTCTTTGACACTGCTGTTTTTCTCCTTCAGTTTTTTCTTTGTTCTTATACTCCAATGATGAGTGACGTCATTTTACCTATACATGTAGGCCAGAAATAGTTATGTTTGCTATGATGGTGCAGCTGTGCATGGCTGAGCTCTGCCCACCATCTGCTAGTGGCGTTTGCAGGAACAGCACTGTTGCCTGGAGATTCCATGATGTCACAGTGGGCTTCTTTCATGTAGACAGATTATGTCTGCTCAGAGAATTTGTTTCCCACTTCAGTGCCTGCTATCCTACACGGGGTGTACTTATGGTAAGGTTTGTGCTGAGCACCTTGACAGCATCAGAGGAAATGGAAATGAGTTCCAAGACACTGCGTGTTTCTTTTTATTTTGGCATCAATACCAGTTACCTAAGCAACATTATTTTAATTAGACTACCCACATTATGAAATCCACACCATATACAGCATAAGGGTCACTGTGCATGAGCCCCATATTGCACTGTAGAAGCACGGCTCTTCTTTGCTGTTCCACCACCTTCCTAGTGCCCACACCCTGCCCACACATGTGTGCTACACGTAATGACCCATTTTACCTCACTTTCCTCCCTTCCAAGCCATTCCCCTGTGTCACTTTCCCTTTGGTAACCGTTAGTCCTCTCTTCAGTTCATGGAAGCTGCTACTGTCTTGTTCCTTCACGATTTTTCTTTTTTTTTAATTCTCCACAGTTGAGTGACATCAATTGCCACTTGACTTTCTCTTCGTGGCTTATTTCACTCAGAACAATACCCACAAGTTCCATGCATGTTGCTGTAAATGGTAAGATTTGCTTTCTTCATATGGCTGAATAATATTCTACATCTCATATAATGATGGACGTTAAGCTTGGCTTTTGTCAATACTTCAGTGAGAAACATAGGGGTGCAGTTTTCGTTTTTAAACTGGGCTGCTGCATTCTGCTTATATATTTATAGATTTGTTTTTTTATGTTTATTCATATATGCCTTTACTGATTCATTACTTATTAATCTAAAATTACATGACAAACATTAATTTTACAAGACCCACAATATAGCCAAGATAAACCCAGTTACTTCCCTGAAGTCACTGTCCATGAGCATAGTAAGATACTGTATATACCATCTCCCCCAATCCACATTAATAATGCTATTCGTTATGCCTACCTTCTCCTTGCTTTCAAAACTAACAACGCCACTATCTTCCCCTTGGTAACTGTTACTCCAAACTCGTATTCTGTGAATCTGCTGATGTTTTGCTCCTTCAGTTTTATCTTGGCGCTTCTTCTCCACGCATGTGTTAAATCATTTGATACTGATTTTCTCTTCCTCACTTATTTCACTGAGCATAATATACTCTAGCGCCATCCATATTGCAGCAAATGCTAGGATTTGTTTTCTTGTGATGGCTGAGTAATACTACTTTCTGTATATGTACCACATCTTCTATACCCATTAATCTATGCATGTCCATTAAGCTCGGCTTCTTTGAATAGTACTCTGATTAACATAGGGATATATATATATCTTTATTAGCTGGGCAGATTCATTGGTTTTATTGGATTCTTTAATTAATTTATTCTTTATTTACTTATTATTATTCTATACGTAAAAGTATAACATGAGATTTTCTAGACTCCAACTGTCTCGAAATTCTTCCCAATGCCCCACTGCAGTCACTTCCATCAACAGAGCAATGTACTGTCGATTCACTGTCTGTCTTCACTGTTTGGTTCAGCCCTCACCGTGCACCCACAAAAACATTATATGTGCTAATCATAATGCAACCTTTCTCTTCCCACTGTTATCCCTCCATTCTCCCATGTCCACATTAGTCGTTTCCCCTTTGGTAACTGGTAGTTCATTCTTGGGCTCTGTGTGTCTGCCAATATTTTGCACCTTCAGTTCTTTCCTGCTTCTCTATCTGCACAGATTGGCCATATCATATGATACTTGTCCTCCTGTCTTATTTCATTGAAAATAAAACCAAATTCTTTCATCCATGTTGTCACAAATGGGAGGAATTGTTCTCTTCTTATGGGTGAAAGGCAATGAATTGTTTATATATACCACTTCTTCTTTATCCATTCATCTTCTGATGGAGATGGATCGGGTACTGTGAATTGTGCTGCGATAAACAAGGGGGTGCACATACCTTTTTCAAATTGGGCTACTGCATTCTATCTACTTATCTATACAACTTTGTTTTCCACTATATATCTATCACCTGACAATCTATCTTCTTGCTATCTCACATCTATCATAGTCATCATCTATCTCTATCATCTATCTGCAACTGTAATCTCTGAACCCATCTATGAGTATTTCTTATTTCTCATTAATACACAATTACATGAGTAACATTGTTTACTATAACTTCCATCACCAAAATATCCCCTCATATCCCATTGCATTCGCTATCCTCCAGTGCTGTAAAATAATGTAGAATCACTAGTCTTCTCTGTGACGTACCGTCCTCCACGTAACCCAACCAACACTATGTACACATATTCAATTGCACCGTTTTTAACCCCCTGTCCTACTTATCCCTCCACTATAACACAACCGGCCCAGTCTCTTTCCTTTGGTAACCACTAGTCCATTCATCTCTTCAGCGTGGCTTCTTCAGTTTGGTTATTTCACTTTTCTTCTATTTTTTATTACTCTTCTAGTGAGTGAAATCAGTTACCATGTTTCTGACACTCCATCGCTTATTTCACTGACCATAATTCTCTGCTATCTACATACATGTTGTTGTAAATGGTAGGATTTGTTTTCCTCATATGGCTGAATAATATCCCTCTCCTCATCTTCTCGTGGTTACTGAACTTTGCTACTATTAATGCTGTGGTTATAAACATAGGTGAGCACATGTCTTGTTTAAACTGTGCTGCTGTATTCTGTTACTCTGTATTATTTTATTGCATTTGTTCATTTAATAATATCTCATTAATGTACAATTACATTAATAAAATTATATGTGCTAGAACCTGCCAATCACAAAGAAACCCAGGATTCGCAATTACAATCACACACCGTGAGCACAGTAAGATACTGTAGAATCACTACCTGTGTTCCCCGTTTTGTACAGCAATCCCCGTAATGCCCACCCACGCTATTCTTGGAAATCATATAGCACACTTTGTTTACTCCACCCTCCGCCTCCAATCCCTATTATCCAAAGCATACCCTTTCCCTATGTAAACTCCTAGTCCAACATTCAGTTCTGTGAATATGCTGATGTTATGCTTCTTCAGTTTTTCTTGGTTCTACATCTCTACAAATGGGTCAAATCATTTGACCCTTGTCTTCCTTCACCTCTTATTTCATGAGTAAAATGCAATCCAGATCCTTCCGACTTGTTGCAAATGTTAGGACTTTTTTTTCTTCTTATGACTGATTAATATGCAACTGTCTAAATGTACCACAACATGTTTACACATTAATCTACTGATGGACACTTACCTGGGCTTCGATGAATAGTGCTGATAAACGCTTGGATGTATATGCATTTTAAATTCGGCTTCTGAAATGGATTTTATGAGAGTTTATTATTGATTTGTTGATTTACCGTTAATCTTTAATTACATGTTTAACGTATTTACTAGACGCCCTTTACTACGTTCCACCCAATCCCACCCTGCAGTCAATTCCATCACCAGAGCAATGTACCGTAGAATCGCTAATTGTCTTCTCTGCTGCTCAGCACACCACGTGCACCCATTCCCACCTTATACATGCTAACGGAAATGCACACTTTCTTCCCCACCTCCTTTCCCCTCCATTCCCAACCATCCATCTCTGTCTCTTCCCCTTTGGTAACTGTGAATCTGTTCTTGTCTTCTTTGACACTGCTGTTTTTCTCCTTCAGTTTTTTCTTTGTTCTTATACTCCAATGATGAGTGACGTCATTTTACCTATACATGTAGGCAGAAATAGTTATGTTTGCTATGATGGTGCAGCTGTGCAAGGCTGAGCTCTACCCACCATCTGCTAGTGGCGTTTGCAGGAACAGCACTGTTGCCTGGAGATTCCATGATGTCACAGTGGGCTTCTTTCATGTAGACAGATTATGTCTGCTCAGAGAATTTGTTTCCCACTTCAGTGCCTGCTATCCTACACGGGGTGTACTTATGGTAAGGTTTGTGCTGAGCACCTTGACAGCATCAGAGGAAATGGAAATGAGTTCCAAGACACTGCGTGTTTCTTTTTATTTTGGCATCAATACCAGTTACCTAAGCAACATTATTTTAATTAGACTACCCACATTATGAAATCCACACCATATACAGCATAAGGGTCACTGTGCATGAGCCCCGTATTGCACTGTAGAAGCACGGCTCTTCTTTGCTGTTCCACCACCTTCCTAGTGCCCACACCCTGCCCACACATGTGTGCTACACATAATGACCCATTTTACCTCACTTTCCTCCCTTCCAAGCCATTCCCCTGTGTCACTTTCCCTTTGGTAACCGTTAGTCCTCTCTTCAGTTCATGGAAGCTGCTACAGTCTTGTTCCTTCACGATTTTTCTATTTTTTTTATTCTCCACAGTTGAGTGACATCAATTGCCACTTGACTTTCTCTTCGTGGCTTATTTCGCTCAGAACAATACACACAAGTTCCATGCATGTTGCTGTAAATGGTAAGATTTGCTTTCTTCATATGGCTGAATAATATTCCACATCTCATATAATGATGGACGTTAAGCTTGGCTTTTGTCAATACTTCAGTGAGAAACATAGGGGTGCAGTTTTCGTTTTTAAACTGGGCTGCTGCATTCTGCTTATATATTTATAGATTTGTTTTTTTATGTTTATTCATATATGCCTTTACTGATTCATTAATTATTCATCTAAAATTACCTGACAAACATTAATTTTACAAGACCCACACTATAACCAAGATCAACCCAGTTACTTCCCTGAAGTCACTGTCCATGAGCATAGTAAGATACTGTATATACCATCTCCCCCAATCCACATTAATAATGCTATTCGTTATGCCTACCTTCTCCTTGCTTTCAAAACTAACAACGCCACTATCTTCCCCTTGGTAACTGTTACTCCAAACTCGTATTCTGTGAATCTGCTGATGTTTTGCTCCTTCAGTTTTATCTTGGCGCTTCTTCTCCACGCATGTGTTAAATCATTTGATACTGATTTTCTCTTCCTCACTTATTTCACTGAGCATAATATGCTCTAGCGCCATCCATATTGCAGCAAATGCTAGGATTTGTTTTCTTGTGATGGCTGAGTAATACTACTTTCTGTATATGTACCACATCTTCTATACCCATTAATCTATGCATGTCCATTAAGCTCGGTTTCTTTGAATAGTACTCTGATTAACATAGGGATATATATATATCTTTATTAGCTGGGCAGATTCATTGGTTTTATTGGATTCTTTAATTAATTTATTCTTTATTTACTTATTATTAATCTATACGTAAAAGTATAACATGAGATTTTTTAGACTCCAACTGTCTCGAAATTCTTCCCAATGCCCCACTGCAGTCACTTCCATCAACAGAGCAATGTACTGTCGATTCACTGTCTGTCTTCACTGTTTGGTTCAGCCCTCACCGTGCACCCACAAAAACATTATATGTGCTAATCATAATGCAACCTTTCTCTTCCCACTGTTATCCCTCCATTCTCCCATGTCCACATTAGTCGTTTCCCCTTTGGTAACTGGTAGTTCATTCTTCGGCTCTGTGTGTCTGCCAATATTTTGCACCTTCAGTTCTTTCCTGCTTCTCTATCTGCACAGATTGGCCATATCATATGATACTTGTCCTCCTGTCTTATTTCATTGAAAATAAAACCAAATTCTTTCATCCATGTTGTCACAAATGGGAGGAATTGTTCTCTTCTTATGGGTGAAAGGCAATGAATTGTTTATATATACCACTTCTTCTTTATCCATTCATCTTCTGATGGAGATGGATCGGGTACTGTGAATTGTGCTGCGATAAACAAGGGGGTGCACATACCTTTTTCAAATTGGGCTACTGCATTCTATCTACTTATCTATACAACTTTGTTTTCCACTATATATCTATCACCTGACAATCTATCTTCTTGCTATCTCACATCTATCATAGTCATCATCTATCTCTATCATCTATCTGCAACTGTAATCTCTGAACCCATCTATGAGTATTTATTTCTCATTAATACACAATTACATGAGTAACATTGTTTACTATAACTTCCATCACCAAAATATCCCCTCATATCCCATTGCATTCGCTATCCTCCAGTGCTGTAAAATAATGTAGAATCACTAGTCTTCTCTGTGACGTACCGTCCTCCACGTAACCCAACCAACACTATGTACACATATTCAATTGCACCGTTTTTAACCCCCTGTCCTACTTATCCCTCCACTGTAACACAACCGGCCCAGTCTCTTTCCTTTGGTAACCACTAGTCCATTCATCTCTTCAGCGTGGCTTCTTCAGTTTGGTTATTTCACTTTTCTTCTATTTTTTTTACTCTTCTAGTGAGTGAAATCAGTTACCATGTTTCTGACACTCCATCGCTTATTTCACTGACCATAATTCTCTGCTATCTACATACATGTTGTTGTAAATGGTAGGATTTGTTTTCCTCATATGGCTGAATAATATCCCTCTCCTCATCTTCTCGTGGTTACTGAACTTTGCTACTATTAATGCTGTGGTTATAAACATAGGTGAGCACATGTCTTGTTTAAACTGTGCTGCTGTATTCTGTTACTCTGTATTATTTTATTGCATTTGTTCATTTAATAATATCTCATTAATGTACAATTACATTAATAAAATTATATGTGCTAGAACCTGCCAATCACAAAGAAACCCAGGATTCGCAATTACAATCACACACCGTGAGCACAGTAAGATACTGTAGAATCACTACCTGTGTTCCCCGTTTTGTACAGCAATCCCCGTAATGCCCACCCACGCTATTCTTGGAAATCATATAGCACACTTTGTTTACTCCACCCTCCGCCTCCAATCCCTATTATCCAAAGCATACCCTTTCCCTATGTAAACTCCTAGTCCAACATTCAGTTATGTGAATATGCTGATGTTATGCTTCTTCAGTTTTTCTTGGTTCTACATCTCTACAAATGGGTCAAATCATTTGACCCTTGTCTTCCTTCACCTCTTATTTCATGAGTAAAATGCAATCCAGATCCTTCCGACTTGTTGCAAATGTTAGGACTTTTTTTTCTTCTTATGACTGATTAATATGCAACTGTCTAAATGTACCAAAACATGTTTACACATTAATCTACTGATGGACACTTACCTGGGCTTCGATGAATAGTGCTGATAAACGCTTGGATGTATATGCATTTTAAATTCGGCTTCTGAAATGGATTTTATGAGAGTTTATTATTGATTTGTTGATTTACCGTTAATCTTTAATTACATGTTTAACGTATTTACTAGACGCCCTTTACTACGTTCCACCCAATCCCACCCTGCAGTCAATTCCATCACCAGAGCAATGTACCGTAGAATCGCTAATTGTCTTCTCTGCTGCTCAGCACACCACGTGCACCCATTCCCACCTTATACATGCTAACGGAAATGCACACTTTCTTCCCCACCTCCTTTCCCCTCCATTCCCAACCATCCATCTCTGTCTCTTCCCCTTTGGTAACTGTGAATCTGTTCTTGTCTTCTTTGACACTGCTGTTTTTCTCCTTCAGTTTTTTCTTTGTTCTTATACTCCAATGATGAGTGACGTCATTTTACCTATACATGTAGGCCAGAAATAGTTATGTTTGCTATGATGGTGCAGCTGTGCAAGACTGAGCTCTACCCACCATCTGCTAGTGGCGTTTGCAGGAACAGCACTGTTGCCTGGAGATTCCATGATGTCACAGTGGGCTTCTTTCATGTAGACAGATTATGTCTGCTCAGAGAATTTGTTTCCCATTTCAGTGCCTGCTATCCTACACGGGGTGTACTTATGGTAAGGTTTGTGCTGAGCACCTTGACAGCATCAGAGGAAATGGAAATGAGTTCCAATACACTGCGTGGTTCATTTTATTTTGGCATCAATACCAGTTACCTAAGCAACATTATTTTAATTAGACTACCCACATTATGAAATCCACACCATATACATCATAAGGGTCACTGTGCATGAGCCCCGTATTGCACTGTAGAAGCACGGCTCCTCTTTGCTGTTCCACCACCTTCCTAGTGCCCACACCCTGCCCACACATGTGTGCTACACGTAATGCCCCATTTTACCTCACTTTCCTCCCTTCCAAGCCATTCCCCTGTGTCACTTTCCCTTTGGTAACCGTTAGTCCTCTCTTCAGTTCATGGAAGCTGCTACTGTCTTGTTCCTTCACGATTTTTCTTTTTTTTTAATTCTCCACAGTTGAGTGACATCAATTGCCACTTGACTTTCTCTTCGTGGCTTATTTCACTCAGAACAATACACACAAGTTCCATGCATGTTGCTGTTAATGGTAAGATTTGTTTTCTTCATATGGCTGAATAATATTCTACATCTCATATACTGATGGACGTTAAGCTTGGCTTTTGTCAATACTTCAGTGAGAAACATAGGGGTGCAATTTTCGTTTTTAAAATGGGCTGCTGCATTCTGCTTATATATTTATAGATTTGTTTTTTTATGTTTATTCATATATGCCTTTACTGATTCATTAATTATTAATCTAAAATTACATGACAAACATTAATTTTACAAGATCCACACTATAACCAAGATCAACCCAGTTACTTCCCTGAAGTCACTGTCCATGAGCATAGTAAGATACTGTATATACCATCTCCCCCAATCCACATTAATAATGCTAATCGTTATGCCTACCTTCTCCTTGCTTTCATATCTATCAACGCCACTGTCTTCCCCTTGGTAACTGTTACTCCAAACTCGTATTCTGTGAATCTGCTGATGTTTTGCTCCTTCAGTTTTATCTTGGCGCTTCGTCTCCACACGTGTTAAATCATTTGATACTTATTTTCTCTTCCTCAATTATTTCACTGAGCATAATATGCTCTAGCACCATCCATGTTGCAGCAAATGCTAGGATTTGTTTTCTTGTGATGGCTGAGTAATATTCCTTTCTGTCTATGTACCACATCTTCTATACCCATTAATCTATTTATGTCCATTAAGCTCGGTTTCTTTGAATAGTACTCTGATTAACATAGGGATATATATATCTTTATTAGCTGGGCAGATTCATTGGTTTTATTGGATTCTTTAATTAATTTATTCTTTATTTACTTATTATTAATCTATACGTAAAAGTATAACATGAGATTTTCTAGACTCCAACTGTCTCGAAATTCTTCCCAATGCCCCACTGCAGTCACTTCCATCAACAGAGCAATGTACTGTCGATTCACTGCCTGTCTTCACTGTTTGGTTCAGCCCTCACCGTGCACCCACAAAAACATTATATGTGCTAATCATAATGCAACCTTTCTCTCCCCACTGTTATCTCTCCATTCTCCCATGTCCACATTAGTCGTTTCCCCTTTGGTAACTGGTAGTTCATTCTTGGGCTCTGTGTGTCTGCCACTATTTTGCACCTTCAGTTCTTTCCTGCTTCTCTATCTGCACAGATTGGCCATATCATATGATACTTGTCCTCCTGTCTTATTTCTTTGAAAATAAAACCAAATTCTTTCATCCATGTTGTCACAAATGGGAGGAATTGTTCTCTTCTTATGGGTGAAAGGCAATGAATTGTTTATATATACCACTTCTTCTTTATCCATTCATCTTCTGATGGAGATGGATCGGGTAGTGTGAATTGTGCTGTGATAAACAAGGGGGTGCACATAACTTTTTCAAATTGGGCTACTGCATTCTATCTACGTATCTATACAACTTTGTTTTCCACTATATATCTATCATCTATCTTCTTGCTATCTCACATCTATCATAGTCATCATCTATCTCTATCATCTATCATCTATCTGCAACTGTAATCTCTGAACCCATCTATGAGTATTTCTTATTTCTCATTAATACACAATTACATGAGTAACATTGTTTACTACAACTTCCATCACAAAATATCCCCACATATCCCATTGCACTCACTATCCTCCAGTGCAATAAAATAATGTAGAATCACTAGTCTTCTCTGTGACGTACCGTCCTCCACGTAACCCAACCAACACTATGTACACTTATTCAATTGCACCGTTTTTAACCCCCTGTCCTACTTATCCCTCCACTATAACACAACCGGCCCAGTCTCTTTCCTTTGGTAACCACTAGTCCATTCATCTCTTCAGCGTGGCTTCTTCAGTTTGGTTATTTCACTTTTCTTCTATTTTTTATTACTCTGCTTGTGAGTGAAATCAGTTACCATGTTTCTGACACTCCATCACTTATTTCACTGACCATAGTTCTCTGCTATCTGCATACATGTTATTGTAAATGGTAGGATTTGTTTTCCTCATATGGCTGAATAATATCCCTCTCCTCATCTTCTCGTCGTTACTGAACTTTGCTACTATTAATGCTGTGGTTATAAACATAGGTGAGCACATGTCTTGTTTAAACTGTGCTGCTGTATTCTGTTACTCTGTATTATTTTATTTCATTTGTTCATTTAATAATAACTCATTATTGTACAATTACTTTAATAAAATTATTTGTGCTAGAACCTGCCAATCACAAAGAAACCCAGGATTCGCAATTACAATCACACACCGTGAGCACAGTAAGATTCTGTAGATTCACTACCTGTGTTCCCCGTTTTGTACAGCAATCCCCGTAATGCCCACCCACTCTATTCTTGGAAATCATATAGCACACTTTGTTTACTCCGCTCTCCTCCTCCAATCCCTCCTATCCAAAGCATACCCTTTCCCTATGTAAACTCTTAGTCCAACATTCAGTTCTGTGAATATGCTGATGTTATGCTTCTTCAGTTTTTCTTGGTTCTACATCTCTACAGATGGGTCAAATCATTTGACCCTTGTCTTCCTTCTTCTCTTATTTCATGAGTAAAATGCAATCCAGATCCTTCCGACTTGTTGCAAATGTTAGGACTTTTTTTTCTTCTTATGACTGATTAATATGCAACTGTCGAAATGTACCACAACATGTTTACACATTAATCTACTGATGGACACTTACCTGGGCTTCGATGAATAGTGCTGATAAACGCTTGGATGTATATGCATTTTAAATTTGGCTTCTGAAATGGATTTTATGAGAGTTTATTATTGATTTGTTAATTTACCGTTAATCTTTAATTACATGTTTAACGTATTTAATAGATGCCCTTTACTACGTTCCACCCAATCCCACCCTGCAGTCAATTCCATCACCAGAGCAATGTACCGTAGAATCGCTAATTGTCTTCTCTGCTGGTCAGCACACCACGTGCACCCATTCCCACCTTATACATGCTAACGGAAATGCACACTTTCTTCCCCACCTCCTTTCCCCTCCATTCCCAACCATCCATCTCTGTCTCTTTGCCGTTGGTAACTGTGAATCTGTTCTTGTCTTCTGTGACACTGCTGTTTTTCTCCATCAGTTTTTTCTTTGTTCTTATACTCCAATGATGAGTGACGTCATTTTACCTATACATGTAGGCCAGAAATAGTTATGTTTGCTATGATGGTGCAGCTGTGCAAGGCTGAGCTCTGCCCACCATCTGCTAGTGGCGTTTGCAGGAACAGCACTGTTGCCTGGAGATTCCATGATGTCACAGTGGGCTTCTTTCATGTAGACAGATTATGTCTGCTCAGAGAATTTGTTTCCCACTTCAGTGCCTGCTATCCTACACGGGGTGTACTTATGGTAAGGTTTGTGCTGAGCACCTTGACAGCATCAGAGGAAATGGAAATGAGTTCCAAGACACTGCGTGTTTCTTTTTATTTTGGCATCAATACCAGTTACCTAAGCAACATTATTTTAATTAGACTACCCACATTATGAAATCCACACCATATACAGCATAAGGGTCACTGTGCATGAGCCCCATATTGCACTGTAGAAGCACGGCTCTTCTTTGCTGTTCCACCACCTTCCTAGTGCCCACACTCTGCCCACACATGTGTGCTACACGTAATGCCCCGTTTTACCTCACTTTCCTCCCTTCCAAGCCATTCCCCTGTGTCACTTTCCCTTTGGTAACCGTTAGTCCTCTCTTCAGTTCATGGAAGCTGCTACTGTCTTGTTCCTTCACGATTTTTCTTTTTTTTTAATTCTCCACAGTTGAGTGACATCAATTGCCACTTGACTTTCTCTTCGTGGCTTATTTCACTCAGAACAATACACACAAGTTCCATGCATGTTGCTGTTAATGGTAAGATTTGTTTTCTTCATATGGCTGAATAATATTCTACATCTCATATACTAATGGACGTTAAGCTTGGCTTTTGTCAATACTTCAGTGAGAAACATAGGGGTGCAATTTTCGTTTTTAAAATGGGCTGCTGCATTCTGCTTATATATTTATAGATTTGTTTTTTTATGTTTATTCATATATGCCTTTACTGATTCATTAATTATTAATCTAAAATTACATGACAAACATTAATTTTACAAGATCCACACTATAACCAAGATCAACCCAGTTACTTCCCTGAAGTCACTGTCCATGAGCATAGTAAGATACTGTATATACCATCTCCCCCAATCCACATTAATAATGCTAATCGTTATGCCTACCTTCTCCTTGCTTTCATATCTATCAACGCCACTGTCTTCCCCTTGGTAACTGTTACTCCAAACTCTTATTCTGTGAATCTGCTGATGTTTTGCTCCTTCAGTTTTATCTTGGCGCTTCGTCTCCACACGTGTTAAATCATTTGATACTTATTTTCTCTTCCTCAATTATTTCACTGAGCATAATATGCTCTAGCACCATCCATGTTGCAGCAAATGCTAGGATTTGTTTTCTTGTGATGGCTGAGTAATATTCCTTTCTGTCTATGTACCACATCTTCTATACCCATTAATCTATTATGTCCATTAAGCTCGGTTTCTTTGAATAGTACTCTGATTAACATAGGGATATATATATCTTTATTAGCTGGGCAGATTCATTGGTTTTATTGGATTCTTTAATTAATTTATTCTTTATTTACTTATTATTAATCTATACGTAAAAGTATAACATGAGATTTTCTAGACTCCAACTGTCTCGAAATTCTTCCCAATGCCCCACTGCAGTCACTTCCATCAACAGAGCAATGTACTGTCGATTCACTGCCTGTCTTCACTGTTTGGTTCAGCCCTCACCGTGCACCCACAAAAACATTATATGTGCTAATCATAATGCAACCTTTCTCTCCCCACTGTTATCTCTCCATTCTCCCATGTCCACATTAGTCGTTTCCCCTTTGGTAACTGGTAGTTCATTCTTGGGCTCTGTGTGTCTGCCACTATTTTGCACCTTCAGTTCTTTCCTGCTTCTCTATCTGCACAGATTGGCCATATCATATGATACTTGTCCTCCTGTCTTATTTCTTTGAAAATAAAACCAAATTCTTTCATCCATGTTGTCACAAATGGGAGGAATTGTTCTCTTCTTATGGGTGAAAGGCAATGAATTGTTTATATATACCACTTCTTCTTTATCCATTCATCTTCTGATGGAGATGGATCGGGTAGTGTGAATTGTGCTGTGATAAACAAGGGGGTGCACATAACTTTTTCAAATTGGGCTACTGCATTCTATCTACGTATCTATACAACTTTGTTTTCCACTATATATCTATCATCTATCTTCTTGCTATCTCACATCTATCATAGTCATCATCTATCTCTATCATCTATCATCTATCTGCAACTGTAATCTCTGAACCCATCTATGAGTATTTCTTATTTCTCATTAATACACAATTACATGAGTAACATTGTTTACTACAACTTCCATCACAAAATATCCCCACATATCCCATTGCACTCACTATCCTCCAGTGCAATAAAATAATGTAGAATCACTAGTCTTCTCTGTGACGTACCGTCCTCCACGTAACCCAACCAACACTATGTACACTTATTCAATTGCACCGTTTTTAACCCCCTGTCCTACTTATCCCTCCACTATAACACAACCGGCCCAGTCTCTTTCCTTTGGTAACCACTAGTCCATTCATCTCTTCAGCGTGGCTTCTTCAGTTTGGTTATTTCACTTTTCTTCTATTTTTTATTACTCTGCTTGTGAGTGAAATCAGTTACCATGTTTCTGACACTCCATCACTTATTTCACTGACCATAGTTCTCTGCTATCTGCATACATGTTATTGTAAATGGTAGGATTTGTTTTCCTCATATGGCTGAATAATATCCCTCTCCTCATCTTCTCGTCGTTACTGAACTTTGCTACTATTAATGCTGTGGTTATAAACATAGGTGAGCACATGTCTTGTTTAAACTGTGCTGCTGTATTCTGTTACTCTGTATTATTTTATTGCATTTGTTCATTTAATAATATCTCATTAATGTACAATTACATTAATAAATTATTTGTGCTAGAACCTGCCAATCACAAAGAAACCCAGGATTCGCAATTACAATCACACACCGTGAGCACAGTAAGATTCTGTAGATTCACTACCTGTGTTCCCCGTTTTGTACAGCAATCCCCGTAATGCCCACCCACGCTATTCTTGGAAATCATATAGCACACTTTGTTTACTCCGCTCTCCGCCTCCAATCCCTCCTATCCAAAGCATACCCTTTCCCTATGTAAACTCTTAGTCCAACATTCAGTTCTGTGAATATGCTGATGTTATGCTTCTTCAGTTTTTCTTGGTTCTACATCTCTACAGATGGGTCAAATCATTTGACCCTTGTCTTCCTTCTTCTCTTATTTCATGAGTAAAATGCAATCCAGATCCTTCCGACTTGTTGCAAATGTTAGGACTTTTTTTTCTTCTTATGACTGATTAATATGCAACTGTCGAAATGTACCACAACATGTTTACACATTAATCTACTGATGGACACTTACCTGGGCTTCGATGAATAGTGCTGATAAACGCTTGGATGTATATGCATTTTAAATTTGGCTTCTGAAATGGATTTTATGAGAGTTTATTATTGATTTGTTGATTTACCATTAATCTATAATTACATGTGTAAAATATTTACTAGACGCACTTTACTACGTTCCACCCAATCCCCCCTTGCAGTCAATTCCATCACCAGAGCAATGTACCGTAGAATCGCTAATTGTCTTCTCTGCTGCTCAGCACACCACGTGCACCCATTCCCACCTTATACATGCTAACGGAAATGCACACTTTCTTCCCCACCTCCTTTCCCCTCCATTCCCAACCATCCATCTCTGTCTCTTCCCCTTTGGTAACTGTGAATCTGTTCTTGTCTTCTTTGACACTGCTGTTTTTCTCCTTCAGTTTTTTCTTTGTTCTTATACTCCAATGATGAGTGACGTCATTTTACCTATACATGTAGGCCAGAAATAGTTATGTTTGCTATGATGGTGCAGCTGTGCAAGGCTGAGCTCTGCCCACCATCTGCTAGTGGCGTTTGCAGGAACAGCACTGTTGCCTGGAGATTCCATGATGTCACAGTGGGCTTCTTTCATGTAGACAGATTATGTCTGCTCAGAGAATTTGTTTCCCACTTCAGTGCCTGCTATCCTACACGGGGTGTACTTATGGTAAGGTTTGTTCTGAGCACCTTGACAGCATCAGAGGAAATGGAAATGAGTTCCAAGACACTGCGTGTTTCTTTTTATTTTGGCATCAATACCAGTTACCTAAGCAACATTATTTTAATTAGACTACCCACATTATGAAATCCACACCATATACAGCATAAGGGTCACTGTGCATGAGCCCCGTATTGCACTGTAGAAGCACGGCTCTTCTTTGCTGTTCCACCACCTTCCTAGTGCCCACACCCTGCCCACACATGTGTGCTACACGTAATGCCCCGTTTTACCTCACTTTCCTCCCTTCCAAGCCATTCCCCTGTGTCACTTTCCCTTTGGTAACCGTTAGTCCTCTCTTCAGTTCATGGAAGCTGCTACTGTCTTGTTCCTTCACGATTTTTCTTTTTTTTTAATTCTCCACAGTTGAGTGACATCAATTGCCACTTGACTTTCTCTTCGTGGCTTATTTCACTCAGAACAATACACACAAGTTCCATGCATGTTGCTGTTAATGGTAAGATTTGTTTTCTTCATATGGCTGAATAATATTCTACATCTCATATACTAATGGACGTTAAGCTTGGCTTTTGTCAATACTTCAGTGAGAAACATAGGGGTGCAATTTTCGTTTTTAAAATGGGCTGCTGCATTCTGCTTATATATTTATAGATTTGTTTTTTTATGTTTATTCATATATGCCTTTACTGATTCATTAATTATTAATCTAAAATTACATGACAAACAGTAATTTTACAAGATCCACACTATAACCAAGATCAACCCAGTTACTTCCCTGAAGTCACTGTCCATGAGCATAGTAAGATACTGTATATACCATCTCCCCCAATCCACATTAATAATGCTAATCGTTATGCCTACCTTCTCCTTGCTTTCATATCTATCAACGCCACTGTCTTCCCCTTGGTAACTGTTACTCCAAACTCGTATTCTGTGAATCTGCTGATGTTTTGCTCCTTCAGTTTTATCTTGGCGCTTCGTCTCCACACGTGTTAAATCATTTGATACTTATTTTCTCTTCCTCAATTATTTCACTGAGCATAATATGCTCTAGCACCATCCATGTTGCAGCAAATGCTAGGATTTGTTTTCTTGTGATGGCTGAGTAATATTCCTTTCTGTCTATGTACCACATCTTCTATACCCATTAATCTATTTATGTCCATTAAGCTCGGTTTCTTTGAATAGTACTCTGATTAACATAGGGATAT
Source organism: Manis pentadactyla (assembly GCF_030020395.1). Taxonomy (NCBI): domain Eukaryota; kingdom Metazoa; phylum Chordata; class Mammalia; order Pholidota; family Manidae; genus Manis; species Manis pentadactyla. Next base: position 15,642,779 of record NC_080039.1, read on the forward strand.
ATATATCTTTATTAGCTGGGCAGATTCATTGGTTTTATTGGATTCTTTAATTAATTTATTCTTTATTTACTTATTATTAATCTATACGTAAAAGTATAACATGAGATTTTCTAGACTCCAACTGTCTCGAAATTCTTCCCAATGCCCCACTGCAGTCACTTCCATCAACAGAGCAATGTACTGTCGATTCACTGCCTGTCTTCACTGTTTGGTTCAGCCCTCACCGTGCACCCACAAAAACATTATATGTGCTAATCATAATGCAACCTTTCTCTCCCCACTGTTATCTCTCCATTCTCCCATGTCCACATTAGTCGTTTCCCCTTTGGTAACTGGTAGTTCATTCTTGGGCTCTGTGTGTCTGCCACTATTTTGCACCTTCAGTTCTTTCCTGCTTCTCTATCTGCACAGATTGGCCATATCATATGATACTTGTCCTCCTGTCTTATTTCTTTGAAAATAAAACCAAATTCTTTCATCCATGTTGTCACAAATGGGAGGAATTGTTCTCTTCTTATGGGTGAAAGGCAATGAATTGTTTATATATACCACTTCTTCTTTATCCATTCATCTTCTGATGGAGATGGATCGGGTAGTGTGAATTGTGCTGTGATAAACAAGGGGGTGCACATAACTTTTTCAAATTGGGCTACTGCATTCTATCTACGTATCTATACAACTTTGTTTTCCACTATATATCTATCATCTATCTTCTTGCTATCTCACATCTATCATAGTCATCATCTATCTCTATCATCTATCATCTATCTGCAACTGTAATCTCTGAACCCATCTATGAGTATTTCTTATTTCTCATTAATACACAATTACATGAGTAACATTGTTTACTACAACTTCCATCACAAAATATCCCCACATATCCCATTGCACTCACTATCCTCCAGTGCAATAAAATAATGTAGAATCACTAGTCTTCTCTGTGACGTACCGTCCTCCACGTAACCCAACCAACACTATGTACACTTATTCAATTGCACCGTTTTTAACCCCCTGTCCTACTTATCCCTCCACTATAACACAACCGGCCCAGTCTCTTTCCTTTGGTAACCACTAGTCCATTCATCTCTTCAGCGTGGCTTCTTCAGTTTGGTTATTTCACTTTTCTTCTATTTTTTATTACTCTGCTTGTGAGTGAAATCAGTTACCATGTTTCTGACACTCCATCACTTATTTCACTGACCATAGTTCTCTGCTATCTGCATACATGTTATTGTAAATGGTAGGATTTGTTTTCCTCATATGGCTGAATAATATCCCTCTCCTCATCTTCTCGTCGTTACTGAACTTTGCTACTATTAATGCTGTGGTTATAAACATAGGTGAGCACATGTCTTGTTTAAACTGTGCTGCTGTATTCTGTTACTCTGTATTATTTTATTTCATTTGTTCATTTAATAATATCTCATTATTGTACAATTACTTTAATAAAATTATTTGTGCTAGAACCTGCCAATCACAAAGAAACCCAGGATTCGCAATTACAATCACACACCGTGAGCACAGTAAGATTCTGTAGATTCACTACCTGTGTTCCCCGTTTTGTACAGCAATCCCCGTAATGCCCACCCACGCTATTCTTGGAAATCATATAGCACACTTTGTTTACTCCGCTCTCCGCCTCCAATCCCTCCTATCCAAAGCATACCCTTTCCCTATGTAAACTCTTAGTCCAACATTCAGTTCTGTGAATATGCTGATGTTATGCTTCTTCAGTTTTTCTTGGTTCTACATCTCTACAGATGGGTCAAATCATTTGACCCTTGTCTTCCTTCTTCTCTTATTTCATGAGTAAAATGCAATCCAGATCCTTCCGACTTGTTGCAAATGTTAGGACTTTTTTTTCTTCTTATGACTGATTAATATGCAACTGTCGAAATGTACCACAACATGTTTACACATTAATCTACTGATGGACACTTACCTGGGCTTCGATGAATAGTGCTGATAAACGCTTGGATGTATATGCATTTTAAATTTGGCTTCTGAAATGGATTTTATGAGAGTTTATTATTGATTTGTTGATTTACCATTAATCTATAATTACATGTGTAAAATATTTACTAGACGCACTTTACTACGTTCCACCCAATCCCCCCTTGCAGTCAATTCCATCACCAGAGCAATGTACCGTAGAATCGCTAATTGTCTTCTCTGCTGCTCAGCACACCACGTGCACCCATTCCCACCTTATACATGCTAACGGAAATGCACACTTTCTTCCCCACCTCCTTTCCCCTCCATTCCCAACCATCCATCTCTGTCTCTTCCCCTTTGGTAACTGTGAATCTGTTCTTGTCTTCTTTGACACTGCTGTTTTTCTCCTTCAGTTTTTTCTTTGTTCTTATACTCCAATGATGAGTGACGTCATTTTACCTATACATGTAGGCCAGAAATAGTTATGTTTGCTATGATGGTGCAGCTGTGCAAGGCTGAGCTCTGCCCACCATCTGCTAGTGGCGTTTGCAGGAACAGCACTGTTGCCTGGAGATTCCATGATGTCACAGTGGGCTTCTTTCATGTAGACAGATTATGTCTGCTCAGAGAATTTGTTTCCCACTTCAGTGCCTGCTATCCTACACGGGGTGTACTTATGGTAAGGTTTGTGCTGAGCACCTTGACAGCATCAGAGGAAATGGAAATGAGTTCCAAGACACTGCGTGTTTCTTTTTATTTTGGCATCAATACCAGTTACCTAAGCAACATTATTTTAATTAGACTACCCACATTATGAAATCCACACCATATACAGCATAAGGGTCACTGTGCATGAGCCCCGTATTGCACTGTAGAAGCACGGCTCTTCTTTGCTGTTCCACCACCTTCCTAGTGCCCACACCCTGCCCACACATGTGTGCTACACGTAATGCCCCGTTTTACCTCACTTTCCTCCCTTCCAAGCCATTCCCCTGTGTCACTTTCCCTTTGGTAACCGTTAGTCCTCTCTTCAGTTCATGGAAGCTGCTACTGTCTTGTTCCTTCACGATTTTTCTTTTTTTTTAATTCTCCACAGTTGAGTGACATCAATTGCCACTTGACTTTCTCTTCGTGGCTTATTTCACTCAGAACAATACACACAAGTTCCATGCATGTTGCTGTAAATGGTAAGATTTGTTTTCTTCATATGGCTGAATAATATTCTACATCTCATATACTAATGGACGTTAAGCTTGGCTTTTGTCAATACTTCAGTGAGAAACATAGGGGTGCAATTTTCGTTTTTAAAATGGGCTGCTGCATTCTGCTTATATATTTATAGATTTGTTTTTTTATGTTTATTCATATATGCCTTTACTGATTCATTAATTATTAATCTAAAATTACATGACTAACATTAATTTTACAAGATCCACACTATAACCAAGATCAACCCAGTTACTTCCCTGAAGTCACTGTCCATGAGCATAGTAAGATACTGTATATACCATCTCCCCCAATCCACATTAATAATGCTAATCGTTATGCCTACCTTCTCCTTGCTTTCATATCTATCAACGCCACTGTCTTCCCCTTGGTAACTGTTACTCCAAACTCGTATTCTGTGAATCTGCTGATGTTTTGCTCCTTCAGTTTTATCTTGGCGCTTCGTCTCCACACGTGTTAAATCATTTGATACTTATTTTCTCTTCCTCAATTATTTCACTGAGCATAATATGCTCTAGCACCATCCATGTTGCAGCAAATGCTAGGATTTGTTTTCTTGTGATGGCTGAGTAATATTCCTTTCTGTCTATGTACCACATCTTCTATACCCATTAATCTATTTATGTCCATTAAGCTCGGTTTCTTTGAATAGTACTCTGATTAACATAGGGATATATATATCTTTATTAGCTGGGCAGATTCATTGGTTTTATTGGATTCTTTAATTAATTTATTCTTTATTTACTTATTATTAATCTATACGTAAAAGTATAACATGAGATTTTCTAGACTCCAACTGTCTCGAAATTCTTCCCAATGCCCCACTGCAGTCACTTCCATCAACAGAGCAATGTACTGTCGATTCACTGCCTGTCTTCACTGTTTGGTTCAGCCCTCACCGTGCACCCACAAAAACATTATATGTGCTAATCATAATGCAACCTTTCTCTCCCCACTGTTATCTCTCCATTCTCCCATGTCCACATTAGTCGTTTCCCCTTTGGTAACTGGTAGTTCATTCTTGGGCTCTGTGTGTCTGCCACTATTTTGCACCTTCAGTTCTTTCCTGCTTCTCTATCTGCACAGATTGGCCATATCATATGATACTTGTCCTCCTGTCTTATTTCTTTGAAAATAAAACCAAATTCTTTCATCCATGTTGTCACAAATGGGAGGAATTGTTCTCTTCTTATGGGTGAAAGGCAATGAATTGTTTATATATACCACTTCTTCTTTATCCATTCATCTTCTGATGGAGATGGATCGGGTAGTGTGAATTGTGCTGTGATAAACAAGGGGGTGCACATAACTTTTTCAAATTGGGCTACTGCATTCTATCTACGTATCTATACAACTTTGTTTTCCACTATATATCTATCATCTATCTTCTTGCTATCTCACATATATCATAGTCATCATCTATCTCTATCATCTATCATCTATCTGCAACTGTAATCTCTGAACCCATCTATGAGTATTTCTTATTTCTCATTAATACACAATTACATGAGTAACATTGTTTACTACAACTTCCATCACAAAATATCCCCACATATCCCATTGCACTCACTATCCTCCAGTGCAATAAAATAATGTAGAATCACTAGTCTTCTCTGTGACGTACCGTCCTCCACGTAACCCAACCAACACTATGTACACTTATTCAATTGCACCGTTTTTAACCCCCTGTCCTACTTATCCCTCCACTATAACACAACCGGCCCAGTCTCTTTCCTTTGGTAACCACTAGTCCATTCATCTCTTCAGCGTGGCTTCTTCAGTTTGGTTATTTCACTTTTCTTCTATTTTTTATTACTCTGCTTGTGAGTGAAATCAGTTACCATGTTTCTGACACTCCATCACTTATTTCACTGACCATAGTTCTCTGCTATCTGCATACATGTTATTGTAAATGGTAGGATTTGTTTTCCTCATATGGCTGAATAATATCCCTCTCCTCATCTTCTCGTCGTTACTGAACTTTGCTACTATTAATGCTGTGGTTATAAACATAGGTGAGCACATGTCTTGTTTAAACTGTGCTGCTGTATTCTGTTACTCTGTATTATTTTATTGCATTTGTTCATTTAATAATATCTCATTAATGTACAATTACATTAATAAATTATTTGTGCTAGAACCTGCCAATCACAAAGAAACCCAGGATTCGCAATTACAATCACACACCGTGAGCACAGTAAGATTCTGTAGATTCACTACCTGTGTTCCCCGTTTTGTACAGCAATCCCCGTAATGCCCACCCACGCTATTCTTGGAAATCATATAGCACACTTTGTTTACTCCGCTCTCCGCCTCCAATCCCTCCTATCCAAAGCATACCCTTTCCCTATGTAAACTCTTAGTCCAACATTCAGTTCTGTGAATATGCTGATGTTATGCTTCTTCAGTTTTTCTTGGTTCTACATCTCTACAGATGGGTCAAATCATTTGACCCTTGTCTTCCTTCTTCTCTTATTTCATGAGTAAAATGCAATCCAGATCCTTCCGACTTGTTGCAAATGTTAGGACTTTTTTTTCTTCTTATGACTGATTAATATGCAACTGTCTAAATGTACCACAATATGTTTACACATTAATCTACTGATGGACACTTACCTGGGCTTCGATGAATAGTGCTGATAAACGCTTGGATGTATATGCATTTTAAATTTGGCTTCTGAAATGGATTTTATGAGAGTTTATTATTGATTTGTTGATTTACCATTAATCTATAATTACATGTGTAAAATATTTACTAGACGCACTTTACTACGTTCCACCCAATCCCCCCTTGCAGTCAATTCCATCACCAGAGCAATGTACCGTAGAATCGCTAATTGTCTTCTCTGCTGCTCAGCACACCACGTGCACCCATTCCCACCTTATACATGCTAACGGAAATGCACACTTTCTTCCCCACCTCCTTTCCCCTCCATTCCCAACCATCCATCTCTGTCTCTTCCCCTTTGGTAACTGTGAATCTGTTCTTGTCTTCTTTGACACTGCTGTTTTTCTCCTTCAGTTTTTTCTTTGTTCTTATACTCCAATGATGAGTGACGTCATTTTACCTATACATGTAGGCCAGAAATAGTTATGTTTGCTATGATGGTGCAGCTGTGCAAGGCTGAGCTCTGCCCACCATCTGCTAGTGGCGTTTGCAGGAACAGCACTGTTGCCTGGAGATTCCATGATGTCACAGTGGGCTTCTTTCATGTAGACAAATTATGTCTGCTCAGAGAATTTGTTTCCCACTTCAGTGCCTGCTATCCTACACGGGGTGTACTTATGGTAAGGTTTGTGCTGAGCACCTTGACAGCATCAGAGGAAATGGAAATGAGTTCCAAGACACTGCGTGGTTCTTTTTATTTTGGCATCAATACCAGTTACCTAAGCAACATTATTTTAATTAGACTACCCACATTATGAAATCCACACCTTATACAGCATAAGGGTCACTGTGCATGAGCCCCGTATTGCACTGTAGAAGCACGGCTCTTCTTTGCTGTTCCACCACCTTCCTAGTGCCCACACCCTGCCCACACATGTGTGCTACACGTAATGCCCCATTTTACCTCACTTTCCTCCCTTCCAAGCCATTCCCCTGTGTCACTTTCCCTTTGGTAACCGTTAGTCCTCTCTTCAGTTCATGGAAGCTGCTACTGTCTTGTTCCTTCACGATTTTTCTATTTTTTTTATTCTCCACAGTTGAGTGACATCAATTGCCACTTGACTTTCTCTTCGTGGCTTATTTCACTCAGAACAATACACACAAGTTCCATGCATGTTGCTGTAAATGGTAAGATTTGTTTTCTTCATATGGCTGAATAATATTCTACATCTCATATACTGATGGACGTTAAGCTTGGCTTTTGTCAATACTTCAGTGAGAAACATAGGGGTGCAATTTTCGTTTTTAAAATGGGCTGCTTCATTCTGCTTATATATTTATAGATTTGTTTTTTTATGTTTATTCATATATACCTTTACTGAGTCATTAATTATTAATCTAAAATTACATGACAAACATTAATTTTACAAGGCCCACACTATAACCAAGATCAACCCAGTTACTTCCCTGAAGTCACTGTCCATGAGCATAGTAAGATACTGTATATACCATCTCCCCCAATCCACATTAATAATGCTAATCGTTATGCCTACCTTCTCCTTGCTTTCATATCTATCAACGCCACTGTCTTCCCCTTGGTAACTGTTACTCCAAACTCGTATTCTGTGAATCTGCTGATGTTTTGCTCCTTCAGTTTTATCTTGGCGCTTCGTCTCCACACGTGTTAAATCATTTGATACTTATTTTCTCTTCCTCAATTATTTCACTGAGCATAATATGCTCTAGCACCATCCATGTTGCAGCAAATGCTAGGATTTGTTTTCTTGTGATGGCTGAGTAATATTCCTTTCTGTCTATGTACCACATCTTCTATACCCATTAATCTATTTATGTCCATTAAGCTCGGTTTCTTTGAATAGTACTCTGATTAACATAGGGATATATATATCTTTATTAGCTGTTCAGATTCATTGGTTTTATTGGATTCTTTAATTAATTTATTCTTTATTTACTTATTATTAATCTATACGTAAAAGTATAACATGAGATTTTCTAGACTCCAACTGTCTCGAAATTCTTCCCAATGCCCCACTGCAGTCACTTCCATCAACAGAGCAATGTACTGTCGATTCACTGCCTGTCTTCACTGTTTGGTTCAGCCCTCACCGTGCACCCACAAAAACATTATATGTGCTAATCATAATGCAACCTTTCTCTCCCCACTGTTATCTCTCCATTCTCCCATGTCCACATTAGTCGTTTCCCCTTTGGTAACTGGTAGTTCATTCTTGGGCTCTGTGTGTCTGCCACTATTTTGCACCTTCAGTTCTTTCCTGCTTCTCTATCTGCACAGATTGGCCATATCATATGATACTTGTCCTCCTGTCTTATTTCTTTGAAAATAAAACCAAATTCTTTCATCCATGTTGTCACAAATGGGAGGAATTGTTCTCTTCTTATGGGTGAAAGGCAATGAATTGTTTATATATACCACTTCTTCTTTATCCATTCATCTTCTGATGGAGATGGATCGGGTAGTGTGAATTGTGCTGTGATAAACAAGGGGGTGCACATAACTTTTTCAAATTGGGCTACTGCATTCTATCTACGTATCTATACAACTTTGTTTTCCACTATATATCTATCATCTATCTTCTTGCTATCTCACATCTATCATAGTCATCATCTATCTCTATCATCTATCATCTATCTGCAACTGTAATCTCTGAACCCATCTATGAGTATTTCTTATTTCTCATTAATACACAATTACATGAGTAACATTGTTTACTACAACTTCCATCACAAAATATCCCCACATATCCCATTGCACTCACTATCCTCCAGTGCAATAAAATAATGTAGAATCACTAGTCTTCTCTGTGACGTACCGTCCTCCACGTAACCCAACCAACACTATGTACACTTATTCAATTGCACCGTTTTTAACCCCCTGTCCTACTTATCCCTCCACTATAACACAACCGGCCCAGTCTCTTTCCTTTGGTAACCACTAGTCCATTCATCTCTTCAGCGTGGCTTCTTCAGTTTGGTTATTTCACTTTTCTTCTATTTTTTATTACTCTGCTTGTGAGTGAAATCAGTTACCATGTTTCTGACACTCCATCACTTATTTCACTGACCATAGTTCTCTGCTATCTGCATACATGTTATTGTAAATGGTAGGATTTGTTTTCCTCATATGGCTGAATAATATCCCTCTCCTCATCTTCTCGTCGTTACTGAACTTTGCTACTATTAATGCTGTGGTTATAAACATAGGTGAGCACATGTCTTGTTTAAACTGTGCTGCTGTATTCTGTTACTCTGTATTATTTTATTTCATTTGTTCATTTAATAATATCTCATTATTGTACAATTACTTTAATAAAATTATTTGTGCTAGAACCTGCCAATCACAAAGAAACCCAGGATTCGCAATTACAATCACACACCGTGAGCACAGTAAGATTCTGTAGATTCACTACCTGTGTTCCCCGTTTTGTACAGCAATCCCCGTAATGCCCACCCACGCTATTCTTGGAAATCATATAGCACACTTTGTTTACTCCGCTCTCCGCCTCCAATCCCTCCTATCCAAAGCATACCCTTTCCCTATGTAAACTCTTAGTCCAACATTCAGTTCTGTGAATATGCTGATGTTATGCTTCTTCAGTTTTTCTTGGTTCTACATCTCTACAGATGGGTCAAATCATTTGACCCTTGTCTTCCTTCTTCTCTTATTTCATGAGTAAAATGCAATCCAGATCCTTCCGACTTGTTGCAAATGTTAGGACTTTTTTTTCTTCTTATGACTGATTAATATGCAACTGTCGAAATGTACCACAACATGTTTACACATTAATCTACTGATGGACACTTACCTGGGCTTCGATGAATAGTGCTGATAAACGCTTGGATGTATATGCATTTTAAATTTGGCTTCTGAAATGGATTTTATGAGAGTTTATTATTGATTTGTTGATTTACCATTAATCTATAATTACATGTGTAAAATATTTACTAGACGCACTTTACTACGTTCCACCCAATCCCCCCTTGCAGTCAATTCCATCACCAGAGCAATGTACCGTAGAATCGCTAATTGTCTTCTCTGCTGCTCAGCACACCACGTGCACCCATTCCCACCTTATACATGCTAACGGAAATGCACACTTTCTTCCCCACCTCCTTTCCCCTCCATTCCCAACCATCCATCTCTGTCTCTTCCCCTTTGGTAACTGTGAATCTGTTCTTGTCTTCTTTGACACTGCTGTTTTTCTCCTTCAGTTTTTTCTTTGTTCTTATACTCCAATGATGAGTGACGTCATTTTACCTATACATGTAGGCCAGAAATAGTTATGTTTGCTATGATGGTGCAGCTGTGCAAGGCTGAGCTCTGCCCACCATCTGCTAGTGGCGTTTGCAGGAACAGCACTGTTGCCTGGAGATTCCATGATGTCACAGTGGGCTTCTTTCATGTAGACAGATTATGTCTGCTCAGAGAATTTGTTTCCCACTTCAGTGCCTGCTATCCTACACGGGGTGTACTTATGGTAAGGTTTGTGCTGAGCACCTTGACAGCATCAGAGGAAATGGAAATGAGTTCCAAGACACTGCGTGTTTCTTTTTATTTTGGCATCAATACCAGTTACCTAAGCAACATTATTTTAATTAGACTACCCACATTATGAAATCCACACCATATACAGCATAAGGGTCACTGTGCATGAGCCCCGTATTGCACTGTAGAAGCACGGCTCTTCTTTGCTGTTCCACCACCTTCCTAGTGCCCACACCCAGCCCACACATGTGTGCTACACGTAATGCCCCGTTTTACCTCACTTTCCTCCCTTCCAAGCCATTCCCCTGTGTCACTTTCCCTTTGGTAACCGTTAGTCCTCTCTTCAGTTCATGGAAGCTGCTACTGTCTTGTTCCTTCACGATTTTTCTTTTTTTTTAATTCTCCACAGTTGAGTGACATCAATTGCCACTTGACTTTCTCTTCGTGGCTTATTTCACTCAGAACAATACCCACAAGTTCCATGCATGTTGCTGTAAATGGTAAGATTTGTTTTCTTCATATGGCTGAATAATATTCTACATCTCATGTACTGATGGACGTTAAGCTTGGCTTTTGTCAATACTTCAGTGAGAAACATAGGGGTGCAATTTTCGTTTTTAAAATGGGCTGCTGCATTCTGCTTATATATTTATAGATTTGTTTTTTTATGTTTATTCATATATGCCTTTACTGATTCATTAATTATTAATCTAAAATTACATGACAAACATTAATTTTACAAGATCCACACTATAACCAAGATCAACCCAGTTACTTCCCTGAAGTCACTGTCCATGAGCATAGTAAGATACTGTATATACCATCTCCCCCAATCCACATTAATAATGCTAATCGTTATGCCTACCTTCTCCTTGCTTTCATATCTATCAACGCCACTGTCTTCCCCTTGGTAACTGTTACTCCAAACTCGTATTCTGTGAATCTGCTGATGTTTTGCTCCTTCAGTTTTATCTTGGCGCTTCGTCTCCACACGTGTTAAATCATTTGATACTTATTTTCTCTTCCTCAATTATTTCACTGAGCATAATATGCTCTAGCACCATCCATGTTGCAGCAAATGCTAGGATTTGTTTTCTTGTGATGGCTGAGTAATATTCCTTTCTGTCTATGTACCACATCTTCTATACCCATTAATCTATTGATGTCCATTAAGCTCGGTTTCTTTGAATAGTACTCTGATTAACATAGGGATATATATATCTTTATTAGCTGGGCAGATTCATTGGTTTTATTGGATTCTTTAATTAATTTATTCTTTATTTACTTATTATTAATCTATACGTAAAAGTATAACATGAGATTTTCTAGACTCCAACTGTCTCGAAATTCTTCCCAATGCCCCACTGCAGTCACTTCCATCAACAGAGCAATGTACTGTCGATTCACTGCCTGTCTTCACTGTTTGGTTCAGCCCTCACCGTGCACCCACAAAAACATTATATGTGCTAATCATAATGCAACCTTTCTCTCCCCACTGTTATCTCTCCATTCTCCCATGTCCACATTAGTCGTTTCCCCTTTGGTAACTGGTAGTTCATTCTTGGGCTCTGTGTGTCTGCCACTATTTTGCACCTTCAGTTCTTTCCTGCTTCTCTATCTGCACAGATTGGCCATATCATATGATACTTGTCCTCCTGTCTTATTTCTTTGAAAATAAAACCAAATTCTTTCATCCATGTTGTCACAAATGGGAGGAATTGTTCTCTTCTTATGGGTGAAAGGCAATGAATTGTTTATATATACCACTTCTTCTTTATCCATTCATCTTCTGATGGAGATGGATCGGGTAGTGTGAATTGTGCTGTGATAATCAAGGGGGTGCACATAACTTTTTCAAATTGGGCTACTGCATTCTATCTACGTATCTATACAACTTTGTTTTCCACTATATATCTATCATCTATCTTCTTGCTATCTCACATATATCATAGTCATCATCTATCTCTATCATCTATCATCTATCTGCAACTGTAATCTCTGAACCCATCTATGAGTATTTCTTATTTCTCATTAATACACAATTACATGAGTAACATTGTTTACTACAACTTCCATCACAAAATATCCCCACATATCCTTTTGCACTCACTATCCTCCAGTGCAATAAAATAATGTAGAATCACTAGTCTTCTCTGTGACGTACCGTCCTCCACGTAACCCAACCAACACTATGTACACTTATTCAATTGCACCGTTTTTAACCCCCTGTCCTACTTATCCCTCCACTATAACACAACCGGCCCAGTCTCTTTCCTTTGGTAACCACTAGTCCATTCATCTCTTCAGCGTGGCTTCTTCAGTTTGGTTATTTCACTTTTCTTCTATTTTTTATTACTCTGCTTGTGAGTGAAATCAGTTACCATGTTTCTGACTCTCCATCACTTATTTCACTGACCATAATTCTCTGCTATCTGCATACATGTTATTGTAAATGGTAGGATTTGTTTTTCTCATATGGCTGAATAATATGCCTCTCCTCATCTTCTCGTCGTTACTGAACTTTGCTACTATTAATGCTGTGGTTATAAACATAGGTGAGCACATGTCTTGTTTAAACTGTGCTGCTGTATTCTGTTACTCTGTATTATTTTATTTCATTTGTTCATTTAATAATATCTCATTATTGTACAATTACTTTAATAAAATTATTTGTGCTAGAACCTGCCAATCACAAAGAAACCCAGGATTCGCAATTACAATCACACACCGTGAGCACAGTAAGATTCTGTAGATTCACTACCTGTGTTCCCCGTTTTGTACAGCAATCCCCGTAATGCCCACCCACGCTATTCTTGGAAATCATATAGCACACTTTGTTTACTCCGCTCTCCGCCTCCAATCCCTCCTATCCAAAGCATACCCTTTCCCTATGTAAACTCTTAGTCCAACATTCAGTTTTGTGAATATGCTGATGTTATGCTTCTTCAGTTTTTCTTGGTTCTACATCTCTACAGATGGGTCAAATCATTTGACCCTTGTCTTCCTTCTTCTCTTATTTCATGAGTAAAATGCAATCCAGATCCTTCCGACTTGTTGCAAATGTTAGGACTTTTTTTTCTTCTTATGACTGATTAATATGCAACTGTCTAAATGTACCACAACATGTTTACACATTAATCTACTGATGGACACTTACCTGGGCTTCGATGAATAGTGCTGATAAACGCTTGGATGTATATGCATTTTAAATTTGGCTTCTGAAATGGATTTTATGAGAGTTTATTATTGATTTGTTGATTTACCATTAATCTATAATTACATGTGTAAAATATTTACTAGACGCACTTTACTACGTTCCACCCAATCCCCCCTTGCAGTCAATTCCATCACCAGAGCAATGTACCGTAGAATCGCTAATTGTCTTCTCTGCTGCTCAGCACACCACGTGCACCCATTCCCACCTTATACATGCTAACGGAAATGCACACTTTCTTCCCCACCTCCTTTCCCCTCCATTCCCAACCATCCATCTCTGTCTCTTCCCCTTTGGTAACTGTGAATCTGTTCTTGTCTTCTTTGACACTGCTGTTTTTCTCCTTCAGTTTTTTCTTTGTTCTTATACTCCAATGATGAGTGACGTCATTTTACCTATACATGTAGGCCAGAAATAGTTATGTTTGCTATGATGGTGCAGCTGTGCAAGGCTGAGCTCTGCCCACCATCTGCTAGTGGCGTTTGCAGGAACAGCACTGTTGCCTGGAGATTCCATGATGTCACAGTGGGCTTCTTTCATGTAGACAAATTATGTCTGCTCAGAGAATTTGTTTCCCACTTCAGTGCCTGCTATCCTACACGGGGTGTACTTATGGTAAGGTTTGTGCTGAGCACCTTGACAGCATCAGAGGAAATGGAAATGAGTTCCAAGACACTGCGTGGTTCTTTTTATTTTGGCATCAATACCAGTTACCTAAGCAACATTATTTTAATTAGACTACCCACATTATGAAATCCACACCTTATACAGCATAAGGGTCACTGTGCATGAGCCCCGTATTGCACTGTAGAAGCACGGCTCTTCTTTGCTGTTCCACCACCTTCCTAGTGCCCACACCCTGCCCACACATGTGTGCTACACGTAATGCCCCATTTTACCTCACTTTCCTCCCTTCCAAGCCATTCCCCTGTGTCACTTTCCCTTTGGTAACCGTTAGTCCTCTCTTCAGTTCATGGAAGCTGCTACTGTCTTGTTCCTTCACGATTTTTCTATTTTTTTTATTCTCCACAGTTGAGTGACATCAATTGCCACTTGACTTTCTCTTCGTGGCTTATTTCACTCAGAACAATACACACAAGTTCCATGCATGTTGCTGTAAATGGTAAGATTTGTTTTCTTCACATGGCTGAATAATATTCTACATCTCATGTACTGATGGACGTTAAGCTTGGCTTTTGTCAATACTTCAGTGAGAAACATAGGGGCGCAATTTTCGTTTTTAAAATGGGCTGCTGCAATCTGCTTATATATTTATAGATTTGTTTTTTTATGTTTATTCATATATGCCTTTACTGTTTCATTAATTATTAATCTAAAATTACATGACAAACATTAATTTTACAAGACCCACACTATAACCAAGATCAACCCAGTTACTTCCCTGAAGTCACTGTCCATGAGCATAGTAAGATACTGTATATACCATCTCCCCCAATCCACATTAATAATGCTAATCGTTATGCCTACCTTCTCCTTGCTTTCATATCTAACAACGCCACTATCTTCCCCTTGGTAACTGTTACTCCAAACTCGTATTCTGTGAATCTGCTGATGTTTTGCCCCTTCAGTTTTATCTTGGCGCTTCGTCTCCACGCATGTGTTAAATCATTTGATACTTATTTTCTCTTCCTCTCTTATTTCACTGAGCATAATATGCTCTAGCGCCATCCATGTTGCAGCAAATGCTAGGATTTGTTTTCTTGTGATGGCTGAGTAATATTCCTTTCTGTCTATGTACCACATCTTCTATACCCATTAATCTATTTATGTCCATTAAGCTCGGTTTCTTTGAATAGTACTCTGATTAACATAGGGATATATATATCTTTATTAGCTGGGCAGATTCATTGGTTTTATTGGATTCTTTAATTAATTTATTCTTTATTTACTTATTATTAATCTATACGTAAAAATATAACATGAGATTTTCTAGACTCCAACTGTCTCGAAATTCTTCCCAATGCCCCACTGCAGTCACTTCCATCAACAGAGCAATGTACTGTCGATTCACTGCCTGTCTTCACTGTTTGGTTCAGCCCTCACCGTGCACCCACAAAAACATTATATGTGCTAATCATAATGCAACCTTTCTCTCCCCACTGTTATCTCTCCATTCTCCCATGTCCACATTAGTCGTTTCCCCTTTGGTAACTGGTAGTTCATTCTTGGGCTCTGTGTGTCTGCCACTATTTTGCACCTTCAGGTCTTTCCTGCTTCTCTATCTGCACAGATTGGTCATATCATATGATACTTGTCCTCCTGTCTTATTTCATTGAAAATAAAACCAAATTCTTTCATCCATCTTGTCACAAATGGGAGGAATTGTTCTCTTCTTATGGGTGAAAGGCAATGAATTGTTTATATATACCACTTCTTCTTTATCCATTCATCTTCTGATGGAGATGGATCGGGTACTGTGAATTGTGCTGCGATAAACAAGAGGGTGCACATACCTTTTTCAAATTGGGCTACTGCATTCTATCTACTTATCTATACAACTTTGTTTTCCACTATATATCTATCATCTATCTTCTTGCTATCTCACATCTATCATAGTCATCATCTATCTCTATCATCTATCATCTATCTGCAACTGTAATCTCTGAACCCATCTATGAGTATTTCTTATTTCTCATTAATACACAATTACATGAGTAACATTGTTTACTACAACTTCCATCACCAAAATATCCCCACATATCCCATTGCATTCACTATCCTCCAGTGCAGTAAAATAAGGGAGAATCACTAGTCTTCTCTTTGACGTACCGGTCTCCACGTAACTCAACGAACACTATGTACACTTATTCAATTGCACCGTTTTTAACCCCCTGTCCTACTTATCCCTCCACTATAACACAAACGGCCCAGTCTCTTTCCTTTGGTAACCACTAGTCCTTTCTTCTCTTCAGCGTGGCTTCTTCAGTTTGGTTATTTCACTTTTCTTCTATTTTTTATTACTCTGCTAGTGAGTGAAACCAGTTACCATGTTTCTGACACTCCATCGCTTATTTCACTGACCATAATTCTCTGCTATCTACATACATGTTGTTGTAAATGGTAGGATTTGTTTTCCTCATATGGCTGAATAATATCCCTCTCCTCATCTTCTCGTGGTTACTGAACTTTGCTACTATTAATGCTGTGGTTATAAACATAGGTGAGCACATGTCTTGTTTAAACTGTGCTGCTGTGTTCTGTTACTCTGTATTTATTTTATTGCATTTGTTCATTTAATAATATCTCATTAATGTACAATTACATTAATAAAATTATTTGTGCCGGAACCGGCCAATCACAAAAAAACCCAGGATTTGCAATTACAATCACACACCGTGAGCACAGTAAGATACTGTAGAATCACTACCTGTGTTCCCCGTTTTGTACAGCAATCCCCGTAATGCCCACCCACGCTATTCTTGGAAATCATATAGCACACTTTGTTTACTCCGCCCTCCGCCTCCAATCCCTCCTATCCAAAGCATACCCTTTCCCTATGTAAACTCCTAGTCCAACATTCAGTTCTGTGAATATGCTGATGTTATGCTTCTTCAGTTTTTCTTGGTTCTACATCTCTACAGATGGGTCAAATCATTTGACCCTTGTCTTCCTTCACCTCTTATTTCATGAGTAAAATGCAATCCAGATCCTTCCGACTTGTTGCAAATGTTAGGACTTTTTTTTCTTCTTATGACTGATTAATATGCAACTGTCGAAATGTACCAAAAGACGTTTACACATTAATCTACTGATGGACACTTACCTGTGCTTCGTTGAATAGTGCTGATAAACCCTTGGATGTATATGCATTTTAAATTCGGCTTCTGAAATGGATTTTATGAGAGTTTATTATTGATTTGTTGATTTACCATTAATCTATAATTACATGTGTAAAATATTTACTAGACGCCCTTTACTACGTTCCACCCAATCCCCCCCAGCAGTCATTTCCATCACCAGAGCAATGTACCGTAGAATCGCTAATTGTCTTCTCTGCTGGTCAGCACACCACGTGCACCCATTCCCTCCTTATACATGCTAACGGAAATGCACACTTTCTTCCCCACCTCCTTTCCCCTCCATTCCCAACCATCCATCTCTGTCTCTTTCCCTTTGGTAACTGTGAATCTGTTCTTGTCTTCTGTGACACTGCTGTTTTTCTCCATCAGTTTTTTCTTTGTTCTTATACTCCAATGATGAGTGACGTCATTTTACCTATACAGGTAGGCCAGAAATAGTTCTGTTTGCTATGATGGTGCAGCTGTGCAAGGCTGAGCTCTGCCCACCATCTGCTAGTGGCGTTTGCAGGAACAGCACTGTTGCCTGGAGATTCCATGATGTCACAGTGGGCTTCTTTCATGTAGACAGATTATGTCTGCTCAGAGAATTTGTTTCCCACTTCAGTGCCTGCTATCCTACACGGGGTGTACTTATGGTAAGGTTTGTGCTGAGCACCTTGACAGCATCAGAGGAAATGGGAATGAGTTCCTAGACTCTGCGTGTTTCTTTTTATTTTGGCATCAATACCAGTTACCTAAGCAACATTATTTTAATTAGACTACCCACATATGAAATCCACACCATATACAGCATAAGGGTCACTGTCCATGAGCCCCGTATTGCACTGTAGAAGCACGGCTCTTCTTTGCTGTTCCACCACCTTCCTAGTGCCCACACCCTGCCCACATATGTGTGCTACACGTAATGCCCCATTTTACCTCACTTTCCTCCCTTCCAAGCCATTCCCCTGTGTCACTTTCCCTTTGGTAACCGTTAGTCCTCTCTTCAGTTCATGGAAGCTGCTACTGTCTTGTTCCTTCACTATTTTTCTTTTTTTTTAATTCTCCACAGTTGAGTGACATCAATTGCCACTTGACTTTCTCTTCGTGGCTTATTTCACTCAGAACAATACCCACAAGTTCCATGCATGTTGCTGTAAATGGTAAGATTTGTTTTCTTCATATGGCTGAATAATATTCTACATCTCATGTACTGATGGACGTTAAGCTTGGCTTTTGTCAATACTTCAGTGAGAAACATAGGGGTGCAATTTTCGTTTTTAAAATGGGCTGCTGCATTCTGCTTATATATTTATAGATTTGTTTTTTTATGTTTATTCATATATGCCTTTACTGATTCATTAATTATTAATCTAAAATTACATGACAAACATTAATTTTACAAGACCCACACTATGACCAAGATCAACCCAGTTACTTCCCTGAAGTCACTGTCCATGAGCATAGTAAGATACTGTATATACCATCTCCCCCAATCCACATTAATAATGCTAATCGTTATGCCTACCTTCTCCTTGCTTTCATATCTAACAACACCACTATCTTCCCCTTGGTAACTGTTACTCCAAACTCGTATTCTGTGAATCTGCTGATGTTTTGCTCCTTCAGTTTTATCTTGGCGCTTCGTCTCCACGCATGTGTTAAATCATTTGATACTTATTTTCTCTTCCTCTCTTATTTCACTGAGCATAATATGCTCTAGCGCCATCCATGTTGCAGCAAATGCTAGGATTTGTTTTCTTGTGATGGCTGAGTAATATTCCTTTCTGTATATGTACCACATCTTCTATACCCATTAATCTATTGATGTCCATTAAGCTCGGTTTCTTTGAATAGTACTCTGATTAACATAGGGATATATATATCTTTATTAGCTGGGCAGATTCATTGGATTTATTGGATTCTTTAATTAATTTATTCTTTATTTACTTATTATTAATCTATACGTAAAAGTAAAACATGAGATTTTCTAGACTCCAACTGTCTCGAAATTCTTCCCAATGCCCCACTGCAGTCACTTCCATCAACAGAGCAATGTACTGTCGATTCACTGCCTGTCTTCACTGTTTGGTTCAGCCCTCACCGTGCACCCACAAAAACATTATATGTGCTAATCATAATGCAACCTTTCTCTCCCCACTGTTATCCCTCCGTTCTCCCATGTCCACATTAGTCGTTTCCCCTTTGGTAACTGGTAGTTCATTCTTGGGCTCTGTGTGTCTGCCACTATTTTGCACCTTCAGGTCTTTCCTGCTTCTCTATCTGCACAGATTGGTCATATCATATGATACTTGTCCTCCTGTCTTATTTCATTGAAAATAAAACCAAATTCTTTCATCCATGTTGTCACAAATGGGAGGAATTGTTCTCTTCTTATGGGTGAAAGGCAATGAATTGTTTATATATACCAGTTCTTCTTTATCCATTCATCTTCTGATGGAGATGGATCGGGTACTGTGAATTGTGCTGCGATAAACAAGGGTGTGCACATACCTTTTTTAAATTGGGCTACTGCATTCTATCTACTTATCTATACAACTTTGTTTTCCACTATATATCTATCATCTATCTTCTTGCTATCTCACATCTATCATAGTCATCATCTATCTCTATCATCTATCATCTATCTGCAACTGTAATCTATGAACCCATCTATGAGTATTTCTTATTTCTCATTAAAACACAATTACATGAGTAACATTGTTTACTACAACTTCCATCACCAAAATATCCCCACATATCCCATTGCATTCACTATCCTCCAGTGCAGTAAAATAAGGTAGAATCACTAGTCTTCTCTGTGACGCACCGGTCTCCACGTAACTCAACGAACACTATGTACACTTATTCAATTGCACCGTTCTTAACCCCCTGTCCTACTTATCCCTCCACTATAACACAAACGGCCCAGTCTCTTTCCTTTGGTAACCACTAGTCCTTTCTTCTCTTCAGCGTGGCTTCTTCAGTTTGGTTATTTCACTTTTCTTCTATTTTTTATTACTCTACTAGTGAGTGAAACCAGTTACCATGTTTCTGACACTCCATCGCTTATTTCACTGACCATAATTCTTTGCTATCTACATACATGTTGTTGTAAATGGTAGGATTTGTTTTCCTCATATGGCTGAATAATATCCCTCTCCTCATCTTCTCGTGGTTACTGAACTTTGCTACTATTAATGCTGTGGTTATAAACATAGGTGAGCACATGTCTTGTTTAAACTGTGCTGCTGTGTTCTGTTACTCTGTATTTATTTTATTGCATTTGTTCATTTAATAATATCTCATTAATGTACAATTACATTAATAAAATTATTTGTGCTGGAACCGGCCAATCACAAAAAAACCCAGGATTTGCAATTACAATCACACACCGTGAGCACAGTAAGATACTGTAGAATCACTACCTGTGTTCCCCGTTTTGTACAGCAATCCCCGTAATGCCCACCCACGCTATTCTTGGAAATCATATAGCACACTTTGTTTACTCCGCCCTCCGCCTCCAATCCCTCCTATCCAAAGCATACCCTTTCCCAATGTAAACTCCTAGTCCAACATTCAGTTCTGTGAATATGCTGATGTTATGCTTCTTCAGTTTTTCTTGGTTCTACATCTCTACAAATGGGTCAAATCATTTGACACTTGTCTTCCTTCACCTCTTATTTCATGAGTAAAATGCAATCCAGATCCTTCCGACTTGTTGCAAATGTTAGGACTTTTTTTTCTTCTTATGACTGATTAACATGCAACTGTCGAAATGTACCAAAAGACGTTTACACATTAATCTACTGATGGACACTTACCTGGGCTTCGATGAATAGTGCTGTTAAACCCTTGGATGTATATGCATTTTAAATTCGGCTTCTGAAATGGATTTTATGAGAGTTTATTATTGATTTGTTGATTTACCATTAATCTATAATTACATGTGTAAAATATTTACTAGACGCCCTTTACTACGTTCCACCGAATCCACCCCTGCAGTCAATTCCATCACCAGAGCAATGTACCGTAGAATCGCTAATTGTCTTCTCTGCTGGTCAGCACACCACGTGCACACATTCGCACCTTATACATGCTAACGGAAATGCACACTTTCTTCCCCACCTCCTTTCCTCTCCATTCCCAACCATCCATCTCTGTCTCTTCCCCTTTGGTAACTGTGAATCTGTTCTTGTCTTCTGTGACACTGCTGTTTTTCTCCATCAGTTTTTTCTTTGTTCTTATACTCCAATGATGAGTGACGTCATTTTACCTATACATGTAGGCCAGAAATAGTTCTGTTTGCTATGATGGTGCAGCTGTGCAAGGCTGAGCTCTGCCCACCATCTGCTAGTGGCGTTTGCAGGAACAGCACTGTTGCCTGGAGATTCCATGATGTCACAGTGGGCTTCTTTCATGTAGACAGATTATGTCTGCTCAGAGAATTTGTTTCCCACTTCAGTGCCTGCTATCCTACACGGGGTGTACTTATGGTAAGGTTTGTGCTGAGCACCTTGACAGCATCAGAGGAAATGGGAATGAGTTCCAAGACTCTGCGTGTTTCTTTTTATTTTGGCATCAATACCAGTTACCTAAGCAACATTATTTTAATTAGACTACCCACATATGAAATCCACACCATATACAGCATAAGGGTCACTGTCCATGAGCCCCGTATTGCACTGTAGAAGCACGGCTCTTCTTTGCTGTTCCACCACCTTCCTAGTGCCCACACCCTGCCCACATATGTGTGCTACACGTAATGCCCCATTTTACCTCACTTTCCTCCCTTCCAAGCCATTCCCCTGTGTCACTTTCCCTTTGGTAACCGTTAGTCCTCTCTTCAGTTCATGGAAGCTGCTACTGTCTTTTTCCTTCACTATTTTTCTTTTTTTTTAATTCTCCACAGTTGAGTGACATCAATTGCCACTTGACTTTCTCTTCGTGGCTTATTTCACTCAGAACAATACCCACAAGTTCCATGCATGTTGCTGTAAATGGTAAGATTTGTTTTCTTCATATGGCTGAATAATATTCTACATCTCATGTACTGATGGACGTTAAGCTTGGCTTTTGTCAATACTTCAGTGAGAAACATAGGGGTGCAATTTTCGTTTTTAAAATGGGCTGCTGCATTCTGCTTATATATTTATAGATTTGTTTTTTTATGTTTATTCATATATGCCTTTACTGATTCATTAATTATTAATCTAAAATTACATGACAAACATTAATTTTACAAGACCCACACTATAACCAAGATCAACCCAGTTACTTCCCTGAAGTCACTGTCCATGAGCATAGTAAGATACTGTATATACCATCTCCCCCAATCCACATTAATAATGCTAATCGTTATGCCTACCTTCTCCTTGCTTTCATATCTAACAACACCACTATCTTCTCCTTGGTAACTGTTACTCCAAACTCGTATTCTGTGAATCTGCTGATGTTTTGCTCCTTCAGTTTTATCTTGGCGCTTCGTCTCCACGCATGTGTTAAATCATTTGATACTTATTTTCTCTTCCTCTCTTATTTCACTGAGCATAATATGCTCTAGCGCTATCCATGTTGCAGCAAATGCTAGGATTTGTTTTCTTGTGATGGCTGAGTAATATTCCTTTCTGTATATGTACCACATCTTCTATACCCATTAATCTATTGATGTCCATTAAGCTCGGTTTCTTTGAATAGTACTCTGATTAACATACGGATATATATATATCTTTATTAGCTGGGCAGATTCATTGGATTTATTGGATTCTTTAATTAATTTATTCTTTATTTACTTATTATTAATCTATACGTAAAAGTATAACATGAGATTTTTTAGACTCCAACTGTCTCGAAATTCTTCCCAATGCCCCACTGCAGTCACTTCCATCAACAGAGCAATGTACTGTCGATTCACTGCCTGTCTTCACTGTTTGGTTCAGCCCTCACCGTGCACCCACAAAAACATTATATGTGCTAATCATAATGCAACCTTTCTCTCCCCACTGTTATCCCTCCGTTCTCCCATGTCCACATAAGTCGTTTCCCCTTTGGTAACTGGTAGTTCATTCTTGGGCTCTGTGTGTCTGCCACTATTTTGCACCTTCAGGTCTTTCCTGCTTCTCTATCTGCACAGATTGGTCATATCATATGGTACTTGTCCTCCTGTCTTATTTCATTGAAAATAAAACCAAATTCTTTCATCCATCTTGTCACAAATGGGAGGAATTGTTCTCTTCTTATGGGTGAAAGGCAATGAATTGTTTATATATACCACTTCTTCTTTATCCATTCATCTTCTGATGGAGATGGATCGGGTACTGTGAATTGTGCTGCGATAAACAAGGGTGCGCACATAACTTTTTTAAATTGGGCTACTGTATTCTATCTACTTATCTATACAACTTTGTTTTCCACTATATATCTATCATCTATCTTCTTGCTATCTCACATCTATCATAGTCATCATCTATCTCTATCATCTATCATCTATCGGCAACTGTAATCTCTGAACCCATCTATGAGTATTTCTTATTTCTCATTAATACACAATTACATGAGTAACATTGTTTACTACAACTTCCATCACCAAAATATCCCCACATATCCCATTGCATTCACTATCCTCCAGTGCAGTAAAATAATGTAGAATCACTAGTCTTCTCTTTGACGTACCGGTCTCCACGTAACTCAACGAACACTATGTACACTTATTCAATTGCACCGTTTTTAACCCCCTGTCCTACTTATCCCTCCACTATAACACAAACGGCCCAGTCTCTTTCCTTTGGTAACCACTAGTCCTTTCTTCTCTTCAGCGTGGCTTCTTCAGTTTGGTTATTTCACTTTTCTTCTATTTTTTATTACTCTGCTAGTGAGTGAAACCAGTTACCATGTTTCTGACACTCCATCGCTTATTTCACTGACCATAATTCTCTGCTATCTACATACATGTTGTTGTAAATGGTAGGATTTGTTTTCCTCATATGGCTGAATAATATCCCTCTCCTCATCTTCTCGTGGTTACTGAACTTTGCTACTATTAATGCTGTGGTTATAAACATAGGTGAGCACATGTCTTGTTTAAACTGTGCTGCTGTGTTCTGTTACTCTGTATTTATTTTATTGCATTTGTTCATTTAATAATATCTCATTAATGTACAATTACATTAATAAAATTATTTGTGCTGGAACCGGCCAATCACAAAAAAACCCAGGATTTGCAATTACAATCAGACACCGTGAGCACAGTAAGATACTGTAGAATCACTACCTGTGTTCCCCGTTTTGTACAGCAATCCCCGTAATGCCCACCCACGCTATTCTTGGAAATCATATAGCACACTTTGTTTACTCCGCCCTCCGCCTCCAATCCCTCCTATCCAAAGCATACCCTTTCCCGATGTAAACTCCTAGTCCAACATTCAGTTCTGTGAATATGCTGATGTTATGCTTCTTCAGTTTTTCTTGGTTCTACATCTCTACAGATGGGTCAAATCATTTGACACTTGTCTTCCTTCACCTCTTATTTCATGAGTAAAATGCAATCCAGATCCTTCCGACTTGTTGCAAATGTTAGGACTTTTTTTACTTCTTATGACTGATTAATATGCAACTGTCGAAATGTACCACAACATGTTTACACATTAATCTACTGATGGACACTTACCTGGGCTTCGATGAATAGTGCTGATAAACGCTTGGATGTATATGCATTTTAAATTCGGCTTCTGAAATGGATTTTATGAGAGTTTATTATTGATTTGTTGATTTACCGTTAATCTTTAATTACATGTTTAACGTATTTAATAGATGCCCTTTACTACGTTCCACCCAATCCCACCCTGCAGTCAATTCCATCACCAGAGCAATGTACCGTAGAATCGCTAATTGTCTTCTCTGCTGGTCAGCACACCACGTGCACCCATTCCCACCTTATACATGCTAACGGAAATGCACACTTTCTTCCCCACCTCCTTTCCCCTCCATTCCCAACCATCCATCTCTGTCTCTTTGCCGTTGGTAACTGTGAATCTGTTCTTGTCTTCTGTGACACTGCTGTTTTTCTCCATCAGTTTTTTCTTTGTTCTTATACTCCAATGATGAGTGACGTCATTTTACCTATACATGTAGGCCAGAAATAGTTCTGTTTGCTATGATGGTGCAGCTGTGCAAGGCTGAGCTCTGCCCACCATCTGCTAGTGGCGTTTGCAGGAACAGCACTGTTGCCTGGAGATTCCATGATGTCACAGTGGGCTTCTTTCATGTAGACAGATTATGTCTGCTCAGAGAATTTGTTTCCCACTTCAGTGCCTGCTATCCTACACGGGGTGTACTTATGGTAAGGTTTGTGCTGAGCACCTTGACAGCATCAGAGGAAATGGGAATGAGTTCCAAGACACTGCGTGTTTCCTTTATTTTGGCATCAATACCAGTTACCTAAGCAACATTATTTTAATTAGACTACCCACATATGAAATCCACACCATATACAGCATAAGGGTCACTGTCCATGAGCCCCGTATTGCACTGTAGAAGCACGGCTCTTCTTTGCTGTTCCACCACCTTCCTAGTGCCCACACCCTGCCCACATATGTGTGCTACACGTAATGCCCCATTTTACCTCACTTTCCTCCCTTCCAAGCCATTCCCCTGTGTCACTTTCCCTTTGGTAACCGTTAGTCCTCTCTTCAGTTCATGGAAGCTGCTACTGTCTTGTTCCTTCATTATTTTTCTTTTTTTTTAATTCTCCACAGTTGAGTGACATCAATTGCCACTTGACTTTCTCTTCGTGGCTTATTTCACTCAGAACAATACCCACAAGTTCCATGCATGTTGCTGTAAATGGTAAGATTTGTTTTCTTCATATGGCTGAATAATATTCTACATCTCATGTACTGATGGACGTTAAGCTTGGCTTTTGTCAATACTTCAGTGAGAAACATAGGGGTGCAATTTTCGTTTTTAAAATGGGCTGCTGCATTCTGCTTATATATATATATATTTGTTTTTTTATGTTTATTCATATATGCCTTTACTGATTCATTAATTATTAATCTAAAATTACATGACAAACATTAATTTTACAAGACCCACACTATAACCAAGATCAACCCAGTTACTTCCCTGAAGTCACTGTCCATGAGCATAGTAAGATACTGTATATACCATCTCCCCCAATCCACATTAATAATGCTAATCGTTATGCCTACCTTCTCCTTGCTTTCATATCTAACAACACCACTATCTTCCCCTTGGTAACTGTTACTCCAAACTCGTATTCTGTGAATCTGCTGATGTTTTGCTCCTTCAGTTTTATCTTGGTGCTTCGTCTCCACGCATGTGTTAAATCATTTGATACTTATTTTCTCTTCCTCTCTTATTTCACTGAGCATAATATGCTCTAGCGCCATCCATGTTGCAGCAAATGCTAGGATTTGTTTTCTTGTGATGGCTGAGTAATATTCCTTTCTGTATATGTACCACATCTTCTATACCCATTAATCTATTGATGCCCATTAAGCTCGGTTTCTTTGAATAGTACTCTGATTAACATACGGATATATATATATCTTTATTAGCTGGGCAGATTCATTGGATTTATTTTAATTCTTTAATTAATTTATTCTTTATTTACTTATTATTAATCTATACGTAAAAGTATAACATGAGATTTTCTAGACTCCAACTGTCTCGAAATTCTTCCCAATGCCCCACTGCAGTCACTTCCATCAACAGAGCAATGTACTGTCGATTCACTGCCTGTCTTCACTGTTTGGTTCAGCCCTCACCGTGCACCCACAAAAACATTATATGTGCTAATCATAATGCAACCTTTCTCTCCCCACTGTTATCCCTCCGTTCTCCCATGTCCACATTAGTCGTTTCCCCTTTGGTAACTGGTAGTTCATTCTTGGGCTCTGTGTGTCTGCCACTATTTTGCACCTTCAGGTCTTTCCTGCTTCTCTATCTGCACAGATTGGTCATATCATATGATACTTGTCCTCCTGTCTTATTTCATTGAAAATAAAACCAAATTCTTTCATCCATCTTGTCACAAATGGGAGGAATTGTTCTCTTCTTATGGGTGAAAGGCAATGAATTGTTTATATATACCACTTCTTCTTTATCCATTCATCTTCTGATGGAGATGGATCGGGTACTGTGAATTGTGCTGCGATAAACAAGGGTGCGCACATAACTTTTTTAAATTGGGCTACTCTATTCTATCTACTTATCTATACAACTTTGTTTTCCACTATATATCTATCATCTATCTTCTTGCTATCTCACATCTATCATAGTCATCATCTATCTCTATCATCTATCATCTATCTGCAACTGTAATCTCTGAACCCATCTATGAGTATTTCTTATTTCTCATTAATACACAATTACATGAGTAACATTGTTTACTACAACTTCCATCACCAAAATATCCCCACATATCCCATTGCATTCACTATCCTCCAGTGCAGTAAAATAAGGTAGAATCACTAGTCTTCTCTGTGACGTACCGGTCTCCACGTAACTCAACGAACACTATGTACACTTATTCAATTGCACCGTTTTTAACCCCCTGTCCTACTTATCCCTCCACTATAACACAAACGGCCCAGTCTCTTTCCTTTGGTAACCACTAGTCCTTTCTTCTCTTCAGCGTGGCTTCTTCAGTTTGGTTATTTCACTTTTCTTCTATTTTTTATTACTCTGCTAGTGAGTGAAACCAGTTACCATGTTTCTGACAATCCATCGCTTATTTCACTGACCATAATTCTCTGCTATCTACATACATGTTGTTGTAAATGGTAGGATTTGTTTTCCTCATATGGCTGAATAATATCCCTCTCCTCATCTTCTCGTGGTTACTGAACTTTGCTACTATTAATGCTGTGGTTATAAACATAGGTGAGGACATGTCTTGTTTAAACTGTGCTGCTGTGTTCTGTTACTCTGTATTTATTTTATTGCATTTGTTCATTTAATAATATCTCATTAATGTACAATTACATTAATAAAATTATTTGTGCTGGAACCGGCCAATCACAAAAAAACCCAGGATTTGCAATTACAATCAGACACCGTGAGCACAGTAAGATACTGTAGAATCACTACCTGTGTTCCCCGTTTTGTACAGCAATCCCCGTAATGCCCACCCACGGTATTCTTGGAAATCATATAGCACACTTTGTTTACTCCGCCCTCCGCCTCC
This sequence comes from Manis pentadactyla, assembly GCF_030020395.1. Taxonomy (NCBI): domain Eukaryota; kingdom Metazoa; phylum Chordata; class Mammalia; order Pholidota; family Manidae; genus Manis; species Manis pentadactyla. The sequence goes on from NC_080039.1 coordinate 15,671,297, forward strand.
AATCCCTCCTATCCAAAGCATACCCTTTCCCGATGTAAACTCCTAGTCCAACATTCAGTTCTGTGAATATGCTGATGTTATGCTTCTTCAGTTTTTCTTGGTTCTACATCTCTACAGATGGGTCAAATCATTTGACACTTGTCTTCCTTCACCTCTTATTTCATGAGTAAAATGCAATCCAGATCCTTCCGACTTGTTGCAAATGTTAGGACTTTTTTTTCTTCTTATGACTGATTAATATGCAACTGTCGAAATGTACCACAACATGTTTACACATTAATCTACTGATGGACACTTACCTGGGCTTCGATGAATAGTGCTGATAAACCCTTGGATGTATATGCATTTTAAATTCGGCTTCTGAAATGGATTTTATGACAGTTTATTATTGATTTGTTGATTTACCATTAATCTATAATTAGATTATAACATTATAACATTAAAACATGTGTAAAATATTTACTAGACGCCCTTTACTACGTTCCACCCAATCCCCCCCTGCAGTCAATTCCATCACCATAGCAATGTACCGTAGAATCGCTAATTGTCTTCTCTGCTGGTCAGCACACCACGTGCACCCATTCCCACCTTATACATGCTAACGGAAATGCACACTTTCTTCCCCACCTCCTTTCCCCTCCATTCCCAACCATCCATCTCTGTCTCTTTCCCTTTGGTAACTGTGAATCTGTTCTTGTCTTCTGTGACACTGCTGTTTTTCTCCATCAGTTTTTTCTTTGTTCTTATACTCCAATGATGAGTGACGTCATTTTACCTATACATGTAGGCCAGAAATAGTTCTGTTTGCTATGATGGTGCAGCTGTGCAAGGCTGAGCTCTGCCCACCATCTGCTAGTGGCGTTTGCAGGAACAGCACTGTTGCCTGGAGATTCCATGATGTCACAGTGGGCTTCTTTCATGTAGACAGATTATGTCTGCTCAGAGAATTTGTTTCCCACTTCAGTGCCTGCTATCCTACACGGGGTGTACTTATGGTAAGGTTTGTGCTGAGCACCTTGACAGCATCAGAGGAAATGGGAATGAGTTCCAAGACACTGCGTGTTTCTTTTTATTTTGGCATCAATACCAGTTACCTAAGCAACATTATTTTAATTAGACTACCCACATATGAAATCCACACCATATACAGCATAAGGGTCACTGTCCATGAGCCCCGTATTGCACTGTAGAAGCACGGCTCTTCTTTGCTGTTCCACCACCTTCCTAGTGCCCACACCCTGCCCACATATGTGTGCTACACGTAATGCCCCATTTTACCTCACTTTCCTCCCTTCCAAGCCATTCCCCTGTGTCACTTTCCCTTTGGTAACCGTTAGTCCTCTCTTCAGTTCATGGAAGCTGCTACTGTCTTGTTCCTTCACTATTTTTCTTTTTTTTTAATTCTCCACAGTTGAGTGACATCAATTGCCACTTGACTTTCTCTTCGTGGCTTATTTCACTCAGAACAATACCCACAAGTTCCATGCATGTTGCTGTAAATGGTAAGATTTGTTTTCTTCATATGGCTGAATAATATTCTACATCTCATGTACTGATGGACGTTAAGCTTGGCTTTTGTCAATACTTCAGTGAGAAACATAGGGGTGCAATTTTCGTTTTTAAAATGGGCTGCTGCATTCTGCTTATATATTTATAGATTTGTTTTTTTATGTTTATTCATATATGCCTTTACTGATTCATTAATTATTAATCTAAAATTACATGACAAACATTAATTTTACAAGACCCACACTATAACCAAGATCAACCCAGTTACTTCCCTGAAGTCACTGTCCATGAGCATAGTAAGATACTGTATATACCATCTCCCCCAATCCACATTAATAATGCTAATCGTTATGCCTACCTTCTCCTTGCTTTCATATCTAACAACACCACTATCTTCCCCTTGGTAACTGTTACTCCAAACTCGTATTCTGTGAATCTGCTGATGTTTTGCTCCTTCAGTTTTATCTTGGCGCTTCGTCTCCACGCATGTGTTAAATCATTTGATACTTATTTTCTCTTCCTCTCTTATTTCACTGAGCATAATATGCTCTAGCGCCATCCATGTTGCAGCAAATGCTAGGATTTGTTTTCTTGTGATGGCTGAGTAATATTCCTTTCTGTATATGTACCACATCTTCTATACCCATTAATCTATTGATGTCCATTAAGCTCGGTTTCTTTGAATAGTACTCTGATTAACATACGGATATATATATATCTTTATTAGCTGGGCAGATTCATTGGATTTATTGGATTCTTTAATTAATTTATTCTTTATTTACTTATTATTAATCTATACGTAAAAGTATAACATGAGATTTTCTAGACTCCAACTGTCTCGAAATTCTTCCCAGTGCCCCACTGCAGTCACTTCCATCAACAGAGCAATGTACTGTCGATTCACTGCCTGTCTTCACTGTTTGGTTCAGCCCTCACCGTGCACCCACAAAAACATTATATGTGCTAATCATAATGCAACCTTTCTCTCCCCACTGTTATCCCTCCGTTCTCCCATGTCCACATTAGTCGTTTCCCCTTTGGTAACTGGTAGTTCATTCTTGGGCTCTGTGTGTCTGCCATTATTTTGCACCTTCAGGTCTTTCCTGCTTCTCTATCTGCACAGATTGGTCATATCATATGATACTTGTCCTCCTGTCTTATTTCATTGAAAATAAAACCAAATTCTCTCATCCATCTTGTCACAAATGGGAGGAATTGTTCTCTTCTTATGGGTGAAAGGCAATGAATTGTTTATATATACTACTTCTTCTTTATCCATTCATCTTCTGATGGAGATGGATCGGGTACTGTGAATTGTGCTGCGATAAACAAGGGTGCGCACATAACTTTTTTAAATTGGGCTACTCTATTCTATCTACTTATCTATACAACTTTGTTTTCCACTATATATCTATCATCTATCTTCTTGCTATCTCACATCTATCATAGTCATCATCTATCTCTATCATCTATCATCTATCTGCAACTGTAATCTCTGAACCCATCTATGAGTATTTCTTATTTCTCATTAATACACAATTACATGAGTAACATTGTTTACTACAACTTCCATCACCAAAATATCCCCACATATCCCATTGCATTCACTATCCTCCAGTGCAGTAAAATAAGGTAGAATCACTAGTCTTCTCTGTGACGTACCGGTCTCCACGTAACTCAACGAACACTATGTACACTTATTCAATTGCACCGTTTTTAACCCCCTGTCCTACTTATCCCTCCACTATAACACAAACGGCCCAGTCTCTTTCCTTTGGTAACCACTAGTCCTTTCTTCTCTTCAGCGTGGCTTCTTCAGTTTGGTTATTTCACTTTTCTTCTATTTTTTATTACTCTGCTAGTGAGTGAAACCAGTTACCATGTTTCTGACAATCCATCGCTTATTTCACTGACCATAATTCTCTGCTATCTACATACATGTTGTTGTAAATGGTAGGATTTGTTTTCCTCATATGGCTGAATAATATCCCTCTCCTCATCTTCTCGTGGTTACTGAACTTTGCTACTATTAATGCTGTGGTTATAAACATAGGTGAGCACATGTCTTGTTTAAACTGTGCTGCTGTGTTCTGTTACTCTGTATTTATTTTATTGCATTTGTTCATTTAATAATATCTCATTAATGTACAATTACATTAATAAAATTATTTGTGCTGGAACCGGCCAATCACAAAAAAACCCAGGATTTGCAATTACAATCAGACACCGTGAGCACAGTAAGATACTGTAGAATCACTACCTGTGTTCCCCGTTTTGTACAGCAATCCCCGTAATGCCCACCCACGGTATTCTTGGAAATCATATAGCACACTTTGTTTACTCCGCCCTCCACCTCCAATCCCTCCTATCCAAAGCATACCCTTTCCCGATGTAAACTCCTAGTCCAACATTCAGTTCTGTGAATATGCTGATGTTATGCTTCTTCAGTTTTTCTTGGTTCTACATCTCTACAGATGGGTCAAATCATTTGACACTTGTCTTCCTTCACCTCTTATTTCATGAGTAAAATGCAATCCAGATCCTTCCGACTTGTTGCAAATGTTAGGACTTTTTTTTCTTCTTATGACTGATTAATATGCAACTGTCGAAATGTACCACAACATGTTTACACATTAATCTACTGATGGACACTTACCTGGGCTTCGATGAATAGTGCTGATAAACCCCTGGATGTATATGCATTTTAAATTCGGCTTCTGAAATGGATTTTATGAGAGTTTATTATTGATTTGTTGATTTACCATTAATCTATAATTACATGTGTAAAATATTTACTAGACGCCCTTTACTACGTTCCACCCAATCCCCCCCTGCAGTCAATTCCATCACCAGAGCAATGTACCGTAGAATCGCTAATTGTCTTCTCTGCTGGTCAGCACACCACGTGCACCCATTCCCACCTTATACATGCTAACGGAAATGCACACTTTCTTCCCCACCTCCTTTCCCCTCCATTCCCAACCATCCATCTCTGTCTCTTTCCCTTTGGTAACTGTGAATCTGTTCTTGTCTTCTGTGACACTGCTGTTTTTCTCCATCAGTTTTTTCTTTGTTCTTATACTCCAATGATGAGTGACGTCATTTTACCTATACATGTAGGCCAGAAATAGTTCTGTTTGCTATGATGGTGCAGCTGTGCAAGGCTGAGCTCTGCCCACCATCTGCTAGTGGCGTTTGCAGGAACAGCACTGTTGCCTGGAGATTCCATGATGTCACAGTGGGCTTCTTTCATGTAGACAGATTATGTCTGCTCAGAGAATTTGTTTCCCACTTCAGTGCCTGCTATCCTACACGGGGTGTACTTATGGTAAGGTTTGTGCTGAGCACCTTGACAGCATCAGAGGAAATGGGAATGAGTTCCAAGACACTGCGTGTTTCTTTTTATTTTGGCATCAATACCAGTTACCTAAGCAACATTATTTTAATTAGACTACCCACATATGAAATCCACACCATATACAGCATAAGGGTCACTGTCCATGAGCCCCGTATTGCACTGTAGAAGCACGGCTCTTCTTTGCTGTTCCACCACCTTCCTAGTGCCCACACCCTGCCCACATATGTGTGCTACACGTAATGCCCCATTTTACCTCACTTTCCTCCCTTCCAAGCCATTCCCCTGTGTCACTTTCCCTTTGGTAACCGTTAGTCCTCTCTTCAGTTCATGGAAGCTGCTACTGTCTTGTTCCTTCACTATTTTTCTTTTTTTTTAATTCTCCACAGTTGAGTGACATCAATTGCCACTTGACTTTCTCTTCGTGGCTTATTTCACTCAGAACAATACCCACAAGTTCCATGCATGTTACTGTAAATGGTAAGATTTGTTTTCTTCATATGGCTGAATAATATTCTACATCTCATGTACTGATGGACGTTAAGCTTGGCTTTTGTCAATACTTCAGTGAGAAACATAGGGGTGCAATTTTCGTTTTTAAAATGGGCTGCTGCATTCTGCTTATATATTTATAGATTTGTTTTTTTATGTTTATTCATATATGCCTTTACTGATTCATTAATTATTAATCTAAAATTACATGACAAACATTAATTTTACAAGACCCACACTATAACCAAGATCAACCCAGTTACTTCCCTGAAGTCACTGTCCATGAGCATAGTAAGATACTGTATATACCATCTCCCCCAATCCACATTAATAATGCTAATCGTTATGCCTACCTTCTCCTTGCTTTCATATCTAACAACACCACTATCTTCCCCTTGGTAACTGTTACTCCAAACTCGTATTCTGTGAATCTGCTGATGTTTTGCTCCTTCAGTTTTATCTTGGCGCTTCGTCTCCACGCATGTGTTAAATCATTTGATACTTATTTTCTCTTCCTCTCTTATTTCACTGAGCATAATATGCTCTAGCGCCATCCATGTTGCAGCAAATGCTAGGATTTGTTTTCTTGTGATGGCTGAGTAATATTCCTTTCTGTATATGTACCACATCTTCTATACCCATTAATCTATTGATGTCCATTAAGCTCGGTTTCTTTGAATAGTACTCTGATTAACATACGGATATATATATATCTTTATTAGCTGGGCAGATTCATTGGATTTATTGGATTCTTTAATTAATTTATTCTTTATTTACTTATTATTAATCTATACGTAAAAGTATAACATGAGATTTTCTAGTCTCCAACTGTCTCGAAATTCTTCCCAGTGCCCCACTGCAGTCACTTCCATCAACAGAGCAATGTACTGTCGATTCACTGCCTGTCTTCACTGTTTGGTTCAGCCCTCACCGTGCACCCACAAAAACATTATATGTGCTAATCATAATGCAACCTTTCTCTCCCCACTGTTATCCCTCCGTTCTCCCATGTCCACATTAGTCGTTTCCCCTTTGGTAACTGGTAGTTCATTCTTGGGCTCTGTGTGTCTGCCACTATTTTGCACCTTCAGGTCTTTCCTGCTTCTCTATCTGCACAGATTGGTCATATCATATGATACTTGTCCTCCTGTCTTATTTCATTGAAAATAAAACCAAATTCTCTCATCCATCTTGTCACAAATGGGAGGAATTGTTCTCTTCTTATGGGTGAAAGGCAATGAATTGTTTATATATACCACTTCTTCTTTATCCATTCATCTTCTGATGGAGATGGATCGGGTACTGTGAATTGTGCTGCGATAAACAAGGGTGCGCACATAACTTTTTTAAATTGGGCTACTCTATTCTATCTACTTATCTATACAACTTTGTTTTCCACTATATATCTATCATCTATCTTCTTGCTATCTCACATCTATCATAGTCATCATCTATCTCTATCATCTATCATCTATCTGCAACTGTAATCTCTGAACCCATCTATGAGAATTTCTTATTTCTCATTAATACACAATTACATGAGTAACATTGTTTACTACAACTTCCATCACCAAAATATCCCCACATATCCCATTGCATTCACTATCCTCCAGTGCAGTAAAATAAGGTAGAATCACTAGTCTTCTCTGTGACGTACCGGTCTCCACGTAACTCAACGAACACTATGTACACTTATTCAATTGCACCGTTTTTAACCCCCTGTCCTACTTATCCCTCCACTATAACACAAACGGCCCAGTCTCTTTCCTTTGGTAACCACTAGTCCTTTCTTCTCTTCAGCGTGGCTTCTTCAGTTTGGTTATTTCACTTTTCTTCTATTTTTTATTACTCTGCTAGTGAGTGAAACCAGTTACCATGTTTCTGACAATCCATCGCTTATTTCACTGACCATAATTCTCTGCTATCTACATACATGTTGTTGTAAATGGTAGGATTTGTTTTCCTCATATGGCTGAATAATATCCCTCTCCTCATCTTCTCGTGGTTACTGAACTTTGCTACTATTAATGCTGTGGTTATAAACATAGGTGAGGACATGTCTTGTTTAAACTGTGCTGCTGTGTTCTGTTACTCTGTATTTATTTTATTGCATTTGTTCATTTAATAATATCTCATTAATGTACAATTACATTAATAAAATTATTTGTGCTGGAACCGGCCAATCACAAAAAAACCCAGGATTTGCAATTACAATCAGACACCGTGAGCACAGTAAGATACTGTAGAATCACTACCTGTGTTCCCCGTTTTGTACAGCAATCCCCGTAATGCCCACCCACGGTATTCTTGGAAATCATATAGCACACTTTGTTTACTCCGCCCTCCGCCTCCAATCCCTCCTATCCAAAGCATACCCTTTCCCGATGTAAACTCCTAGTCCAACATTCAGTTCTGTGAATATGCTGATGTTATGCTTCTTCAGTTTTTCTTGGTTCTACATCTCTACAGATGGGTCAAATCATTTGACACTTGTCTTCCTTCACCTCTTATTTCATGAGTAAAATGCAATCCAGATCCTTCCGACTTGTTGCAAATGTTAGGACTTTTTTTTCTTCTTATGACTGATTAATATGCAACTGTCGAAATGTACCACAACATGTTTACACATTAATCTACTGATGGACACTTACCTGGGCTTCGATGAATAGTGCTGATAAACCCTTGGATGTATATGCATTTTAAATTCGGCTTCTGAAATGGATTTTTTGAGAGTTTATTATTGATTTGTTGATTTACCATTAATCTACAGTTACATGTGTAACGTATTTACTAGACGCCCTTTACTACGTTCCACCCAATCCCCCCCTGCAGTCAATTCCATCACCAGAGCAATGTACCATAGAATCGCTAATTGTCTTCTCTGCTGGTCAGCACACCACGTGCACCCATTCCCACCTTATACATGCTAACGGAAATGCACACTTCCTTCCCCACCTCCTTTCCCCTCCATTCCCAACCATCCATCTCTGTCTCTTTCCCTTTGGTAACTGTGAATCTGTTCTTGTCTTCTGTGACACTGCTGTTTTTCTCCATCAGTTTTTTCTTTGTTCTTATACTCCAATGATGAGTGACGTCATTTTACCTATACATGTAGGCCAGAAATAGTTCTGTTTGCTATGATGGTGCAGCTGTGCAAGGCTGAGCTCTGCCCACCATCTGCTAGTGGCGTTTGCAGGAACAGCACTGTTGCCTGGAGATTCCATGATGTCACAGTGGGCTTCTTTCATGTAGACAGATTATGTCTGCTCAGAGAATTTGTTTCCCACTTCAGTGCCTGCTATCCTACACGGGGTGTACTTATGGTAAGGTTTGTGCTGAGCACCTTGACAGCATCAGAGGAAATGGGAATGAGTTCCAAGACACTGCGTGTTTCTTTTTATTTTGGCATCAATACCAGTTACCTAAGCAACATTATTTTAATTAGACTACCCACATATGAAATCCACACCATATACAGCATAAGGGTCACTGTCCATGAGCCCCGTATTGCACTGTAGAAGCACGGCTCTTCTTTGCTGTTCCACCACCTTCCTAGTGCCCACACCCTGCCCACATATGTGTGCTACACGTAATGCCCCATTTTACCTCACTTTCCTCCCTTCCAAGCCATTCCCCTGTGTCACTTTCCCTTTGGTAACCGTTAGTCCTCTCTTCAGTTCATGGAAGCTGCTACTGTCTTGTTCCTTCACTATTTTTCTTTTTTTTTAATTCTCCACAGTTGAGTGACATCAATTGCCACTTGACTTTCTCTTCGTGGCTTATTTCACTCAGAACAATACCCACAAGTTCCATGCATGTTGCTGTAAATGGTAAGATTTGTTTTCTTCATATGGCTGAATAATATTCTACATCTCATGTACTGATGGACGTTAAGCTTGGCTTTTGTCAATACTTCAGTGAGAAACATAGGGGTGCAATTTTCGTTTTTAAAATGGGCTGCTGCATTCTGCTTATATATTTATAGATTTGTTTTTTTATGTTTATTCATATATGCCTTTACTGATTCATTAATTATTAATCTAAAATTACATGACAAACATTAATTTTACAAGACCCACACTATAACCAAGATCAACCCAGTTACTTCCCTGAAGTCACTGTCCATGAGCATAGTAAGATACTGTATATACCATCTCCCCCAATCCACATTAATAATGCTAATCGTTATGCCTACCTTCTCCTTGCTTTCATATCTAACAACACCACTATCTTCCCCTTGGTAACTGTTACTCCAAACTCGTATTCTGTGAATCTGCTGATGTTTTGCTCCTTCAGTTTTATCTTGGCGCTTCGTCTCCACGCATGTGTTAAATCATTTGATACTTATTTTCTCTTCCTCTCTTATTTCACTGAGCATAATATGCTCTAGCGCCATCCATGTTGCAGCAAATGCTAGGATTTGTTTTCTTGTGATGGCTGAGTAATATTCCTTTCTGTATATGTACCACATCTTCTATACCCATTAATCTATTGATGTCCATTAAGCTCGGTTTCTTTGAATAGTACTCTGATTAACATACGGATATATATATATCTTTATTAGCTGGGCAGATTCATTGGATTTATTGGATTCTTTAATTAATTTATTCTTTATTTACTTATTATTAATCTATACGTAAAAGTATAACATGAGATTTTCTAGACTCCAACTGTCTCGAAATTCTTCCCAGTGCCCCACTGCAGTCACTTCCATCAACAGAGCAATGTACTGTCGATTCACTGCCTGTCTTCACTGTTTGGTTCAGCCCTCACCGTGCACCCACAAAAACATTATATGTGCTAATCATAATGCAACCTTTCTCTCCCCACTGTTATCCCTCCGTTCTCCCATGTCCACATTAGTCGTTTCCCCTTTGGTAACTGGTAGTTCATTCTTGGGCTCTGTGTGTCTGCCACTATTTTGCACCTTCAGGTCTTTCCTGCTTCTCTATCTGCACAGATTGGTCATATCATATGATACTTGTCCTCCTGTCTTATTTCATTGAAAATAAAACCAAATTCTCTCATCCATCTTGTCACAAATGGGAGGAATTGTTCTCTTCTTATGGGTGAAAGGCAATGAATTGTTTATATATACCACTTCTTCTTTATCCATTCATCTTCTGATGGAGATGGATCGGGTACTGTGAATTGTGCTGCGATAAACAAGGGTGCGCACATAACTTTTTTAAATTGGGCTACTCTATTCTATCTACTTATCTATACAACTTTGTTTTCCACTATATATCTATCATCTATCTTCTTGCTATCTCACATCTATCATAGTCATCATCTATCTCTATCATCTATCATCTATCTGCAACTGTAATCTCTGAACCCATCTATGAGTATTTCTTATTTCTCATTAATACACAATTACATGAGTAACATTGTTTACTACAACTTCCATCACCAAAATATCCCCACATATCCCATTGCATTCACTATCCTCCAGTGCAGTAAAATAAGGTAGAATCACTAGTCTTCTCTGTGACGTACCGGTCTCCACGTAACTCAACGAACACTATGTACACTTATTCAATTGCACCGTTTTTAACCCCCTGTCCTACTTATCCCTCCACTATAACACAAACGGCCCAGTCTCTTTCCTTTGGTAACCACTAGTCCTTTCTTCTCTTCAGCGTGGCTTCTTCAGTTTGGTTATTTCACTTTTCTTCTATTTTTTATTACTCTGCTAGTGAGTGAAACCAGTTACCATGTTTCTGACAATCCATCGCTTATTTCACTGACCATAATTCTCTGCTATCTACATACATGTTGTTGTAAATGGTAGGATTTGTTTTCCTCATATGGCTGAATAATATCCCTCTCCTCATCTTCTCGTGGTTACTGAACTTTGCTACTATTAATGCTGTGGTTATAAACATAGGTGAGCACATGTCTTGTTTAAACTGTGCTGCTGTGTTCTGTTACTCTGTATTTATTTTATTGCATTTGTTCATTTAATAATATCTCATTAATGTACAATTACATTAATAAAATTATTTGTGCTGGAACCGGCCAATCACAAAAAAACCCAGGATTTGCAATTACAATCAGACACCGTGAGCACAGTAAGATACTGTAGAATCACTACCTGTGTTCCCCGTTTTGTACAGCAATCCCCGTAATGCCCACCCACGGTATTCTTGGAAATCATATAGCACACTTTGTTTACTCCGCCCTCCGCCTCCAATCCCTCCTATCCAAAGCATACCCTTTCCCGATGTAAACTCCTAGTCCAACATTCAGTTCTGTGAATATGCTGATGTTATGCTTCTTCAGTTTTTCTTGGTTCTACATCTCTACAGATGGGTCAAATCATTTGACACTTGTCTTCCTTCACCTCTTATTTCATGAGTAAAATGCAATCCAGATCCTTCCGACTTGTTGCAAATGTTAGGACTTTTTTTTCTTCTTATGACTGATTAATATGCAACTGTCGAAATGTACCACAACATGTTTACACATTAATCTACTGATGGACACTTACCTGGGCTTCGATGAATAGTGCTGATAAACCCTTGGATGTATATGCATTTTAAATTCGGCTTCTGAAATGGATTTTATGAGAGTTTATTATTGATTTGTTGATTTACCATTAATCTATAATTACATGTGTAAAATATTTACTAGACGCCCTTTACTACGTTCCACCCAATCCCCCCCTGCAGTCAATTCCATCACCAGAGCAATGTACCGTAGAATCGCTAATTGTCTTCTCTGCTGGTCAGCACACCACGTGCACCCATTCCCACCTTATACATGCTAACGGAAATGCACACTTTCTTCCCCACCTCCTTTCCCCTCCATTCCCAACCATCCATCTCTGTCTCTTTCCCTTTGGTAACTGTGAATCTGTTCTTGTCTTCTGTGACACTGCTGTTTTTCTCCATCAGTTTTTTCTTTGTTCTTATACTCCAATGATGAGTGACGTCATTTTACCTATACATGTAGGCCAGAAATAGTTCTGTTTGCTATGATGGTGCAGCTGTGCAAGGCTGAGCTCTGCCCACCATCTGCTAGTGGCGTTTGCAGGAACAGCACTGTTGCCTGGAGATTCCATGATGTCACAGTGGGCTTCTTTCATGTAGACAGATTATGTCTGCTCAGAGAATTTGTTTCCCACTTCAGTGCCTGCTATCCTACACGGGGTGTACTTATGGTAAGGTTTGTGCTGAGCACCTTGACAGCATCAGAGGAAATGGGAATGAGTTCCAAGACACTGCGTGTTTCTTTTTATTTTGGCATCAATACCAGTTACCTAAGCAACATTATTTTAATTAGACTACCCACATATGAAATCCACACCATATACAGCATAAGGGTCACTGTCCATGAGCCCCGTATTGCACTGTAGAAGCACGGCTCTTCTTTGCTGTTCCACCACCTTCCTAGTGCCCACACCCTGCCCACATATGTGTGCTACACGTAATGCCCCATTTTACCTCACTTTCCTCCCTTCCAAGCCATTCCCCTGTGTCACTTTCCCTTTGGTAACCGTTAGTCCTCTCTTCAGTTCATGGAAGCTGCTACTGTCTTGTTCCTTCACTATTTTTCTTTTTTTTTAATTCTCCACAGTTGAGTGACATCAATTGCCACTTGACTTTCTCTTCGTGGCTTATTTCACTCAGAACAATACCCACAAGTTCCATGCATGTTACTGTAAATGGTAAGATTTGTTTTCTTCATATGGCTGAATAATATTCTACATCTCATGTACTGATGGACGTTAAGCTTGGCTTTTGTCAATACTTCAGTGAGAAACATAGGGGTGCAATTTTCGTTTTTAAAATGGGCTGCTGCATTCTGCTTATATATTTATAGATTTGTTTTTTTATGTTTATTCATATATGCCTTTACTGATTCATTAATTATTAATCTAAAATTACATGACAAACATTAATTTTACAAGACCCACACTATAACCAAGATCAACCCAGTTACTTCCCTGAAGTCACTGTCCATGAGCATAGTAAGATACTGTATATACCATCTCCCCCAATCCACATTAATAATGCTAATCGTTATGCCTACCTTCTCCTTGCTTTCATATCTAACAACACCACTATCTTCCCCTTGGTAACTGTTACTCCAAACTCGTATTCTGTGAATCTGCTGATGTTTTGCTCCTTCAGTTTTATCTTGGCGCTTCGTCTCCACGCATGTGTTAAATCATTTGATACTTATTTTCTCTTCCTCTCTTATTTCACTGAGCATAATATGCTCTAGCGCCATCCATGTTGCAGCAAATGCTAGGATTTGTTTTCTTGTGATGGCTGAGTAATATTCCTTTCTGTATATGTACCACATCTTCTATACCCATTAATCTATTGATGTCCATTAAGCTCGGTTTCTTTGAATAGTACTCTGATTAACATACGGATATATATATATCTTTATTAGCTGGGCAGATTCATTGGATTTATTGGATTCTTTAATTAATTTATTCTTTATTTACTTATTATTAATCTATACGTAAAAGTATAACATGAGATTTTCTAGACTCCAACTGTCTCGAAATTCTTCCCAGTGCCCCACTGCAGTCACTTCCATCAACAGAGCAATGTACTGTCGATTCACTGCCTGTCTTCACTGTTTGGTTCAGCCCTCACCGTGCACCCACAAAAACATTATATGTGCTAATCATAATGCAACCTTTCTCTCCCCACTGTTATCCCTCCGTTCTCCCATGTCCACATTAGTCGTTTCCCCTTTGGTAACTGGTAGTTCATTCTTGGGCTCTGTGTGTCTGCCACTATTTTGCACCTTCAGGTCTTTCCTGCTTCTCTATCTGCACAGATTGGTCATATCATATGATACTTGTCCTCCTGTCTTATTTCATTGAAAATAAAACCAAATTCTCTCATCCATCTTGTCACAAATGGGAGGAATTGTTCTCTTCTTATGGGTGAAAGGCAATGAATTGTTTATATATACCACTTCTTCTTTATCCATTCATCTTCTGATGGAGATGGATCGGGTACTGTGAATTGTGCTGCGATAAACAAGGGTGCGCACATAACTTTTTTAAATTGGGCTACTCTATTCTATCTACTTATCTATACAACTTTGTTTTCCACTATATATCTATCATCTATCTTCTTGCTATCTCACATCTATCATAGTCATCATCTATCTCTATCATCTATCATCTATCTGCAACTGTAATCTCTGAACCCATCTATGAGAATTTCTTATTTCTCATTAATACACAATTACATGAGTAACATTGTTTACTACAACTTCCATCACCAAAATATCCCCACATATCCCATTGCATTCACTATCCTCCAGTGCAGTAAAATAAGGTAGAATTACTAGTCTTCTCTGTGACGTACCGGTCTCCACGTAACTCAACGAACACTATGTACACTTATTCAATTGCACCGTTTTTAACCCCCTGTCCTACTTATCCCTCCACTATAACACAAACGGCCCAGTCTCTTTCCTTTGGTAACCACTAGTCCTTTCTTCTCTTCAGCGTGGCTTCTTCAGTTTGGTTATTTCACTTTTCTTCTATTTTTTATTACTCTGCTAGTGAGTGAAACCAGTTACCATGTTTCTGACAATCCATCGCTTATTTCACTGACCATAATTCTCTGCTATCTACATACATGTTGTTGTAAATGGTAGGATTTGTTTTCCTCATATGGCTGAATAATATCCCTCTCCTCATCTTCTCGTGGTTACTGAACTTTGCTACTATTAATGCTGTGGTTATAAACATAGGTGAGGACATGTCTTGTTTAAACTGTGCTGCTGTGTTCTGTTACTCTGTATTTATTTTATTGCATTTGTTCATTTAATAATATCTCATTAATGTACAATTACATTAATAAAATTATTTGTGCTGGAACCGGCCAATCACAAAAAAACCCAGGATTTGCAATTACAATCAGACACCGTGAGCACAGTAAGATACTGTAGAATCACTACCTGTGTTCCCCGTTTTGTACAGCAATCCCCGTAATGCCCACCCACGGTATTCTTGGAAATCATATAGCACACTTTGTTTACTCCGCCCTCCGCCTCCAATCCCTCCTATCCAAAGCATACCCTTTCCCGATGTAAACTCCTAGTCCAACATTCAGTTCTGTGAATATGCTGATGTTATGCTTCTTCAGTTTTTCTTGGTTCTACATCTCTACAGATGGGTCAAATCATTTGACACTTGTCTTCCTTCACCTCTTATTTCATGAGTAAAATGCAATCCAGATCCTTCCGACTTGTTGCAAATGTTAGGACTTTTTTTTCTTCTTATGACTGATTAATATGCAACTGTCGAAATGTACCACAACATGTTTACACATTAATCTACTGATGGACACTTACCTGGGCTTCGATGAATAGTGCTGATAAACCCTTGGATGTATATGCATTTTAAATTCGGCTTCTGAAATGGATTTTATGAGAGTTTATTATTGATTTGTTGATTTACCATTAATCTATAATTACATGTGTAAAATATTTACTAGACGCCCTTTACTACGTTCCACCCAATCCCCCCCTGCAGTCAATTCCATCACCAGAGCAATGTACCGTAGAATCGCTAATTGTCTTCTCTGCTGGTCAGCACACCACGTGCACCCATTCCCACCTTATACATGCTAACGGAAATGCACACTTTCTTCCCCACCTCCTTTCCCCTCCATTCCCAACCATCCATCTCTGTCTCTTTCCCTTTGGTAACTGTGAATCTGTTCTTGTCTTCTGTGACACTGCTGTTTTTCTCCATCAGTTTTTTCTTTGTTCTTATACTCCAATGATGAGTGACGTCATTTTACCTATACATGTAGGCCAGAAATAGTTCTGTTTGCTATGATGGTGCAGCTGTGCAAGGCTGAGCTCTGCCCACCATCTGCTAGTGGCGTTTGCAGGAACAGCACTGTTGCCTGGAGATTCCATGATGTCACAGTGGGCTTCTTTCATGTAGACAGATTATGTCTGCTCAGAGAATTTGTTTCCCACTTCAGTGCCTGCTATCCTACACGGGGTGTACTTATGGTAAGGTTTGTGCTGAGCACCTTGACAGCATCAGAGGAAATGGGAATGAGTTCCAAGACACTGCGTGTTTCTTTTTATTTTGGCATCAATACCAGTTACCTAAGCAACATTATTTTAATTAGACTACCCACATATGAAATCCACACCATATACAGCATAAGGGTCACTGTCCATGAGCCCCGTATTGCACTGTAGAAGCACGGCTCTTCTTTGCTGTTCCACCACCTTCCTAGTGCCCACACCCTGCCCACATATGTGTGCTACACGTAATGCCCCATTTTACCTCACTTTCCTCCCTTCCAAGCCATTCCCCTGTGTCACTTTCCCTTTGGTAACCGTTAGTCCTCTCTTCAGTTCATGGAAGCTGCTACTGTCTTGTTCCTTCACTATTTTTCTTTTTTTTTAATTCTCCACAGTTGAGTGACATCAATTGCCACTTGACTTTCTCTTCGTGGCTTATTTCACTCAGAACAATACACACAAGTTCCATGCATGTTGCTGTAAATGGTAAGATTTGTTTTCTTCATATGGCTGAATAATATTCTACATCTCATGTACTGATGGACGTTAAGCTTGGCTTTTGTCAATACTTCAGTGAGAAACATAGGGGTGCAATTTTCGTTTTTAAAATGGGCTGCTGCATTCTGCTTATATATTTATAGATTTGTTTTTTTATGTTTATTCATATATGCCTTTACTGATTCATTAATTATTAATCTAAAATTACATGACAAACATTAATTTTACAAGACCCACACTATAACCAAGATCAACCCAGTTACTTCCCTGAAGTCACTGTCCATGAGCATAGTAAGATACTGTATATACCATCTCCCCCAATCCACATTAATAATGCTAATCGTTATGCCTACCTTCTCCTTGCTTTCATATCTAACAACACCACTATCTTCCCCTTGGTAACTGTTACTCCAAACTCGTATTCTGTGAATCTGCTGATGTTTTGCTCCTTCAGTTTTATCTTGGCGCTTCGTCTCCACGCATGTGTTAAATCATTTGATACTTATTTTCTCTTCCTCTCTTATTTCACTGAGCATAATATGCTCTAGCGCCATCCATGTTGCAGCAAATGCTAGGATTTGTTTTCTTGTGATGGCTGAGTAATATTCCTTTCTGTATATGTACCACATCTTCTATACCCATTAATCTATTGATGTCCATTAAGCTCGGTTTCTTTGAATAGTACTCTGATTAACATACGGATATATATATATCTTTATTAGCTGGGCAGATTCATTGGATTTATTGGATTCTTTAATTAATTTATTCTTTATTTACTTATTATTAATCTATACGTAAAAGTATAACATGAGATTTTCTAGACTCCAACTGTCTCGAAATTCTTCCCAGTGCCCCACTGCAGTCACTTCCATCAACAGAGCAATGTACTGTCGATTCACTGCCTGTCTTCACTGTTTGGTTCAGCCCTCACCGTGCACCCACAAAAACATTATATGTGCTAATCATAATGCAACCTTTCTCTCCCCACTGTTATCCCTCCGTTCTCCCATGTCCACATTAGTCGTTTCCCCTTTGGTAACTGGTAGTTCATTCTTGGGCTCTGTGTGTCTGCCACTATTTTGCACCTTCAGGTCTTTCCTGCTTCTCTATCTGCACAGATTGGTCATATCATATGATACTTGTCCTCCTGTCTTATTTCATTGAAAATAAAACCAAATTCTCTCATCCATCTTGTCACAAATGGGAGGAATTGTTCTCTTCTTATGGGTGAAAGGCAATGAATTGTTTATATATACCACTTCTTCTTTATCCATTCATCTTCTGATGGAGATGGATCGGGTACTGTGAATTGTGCTGCGATAAACAAGGGTGCGCACATAACTTTTTTAAATTGGGCTACTCTATTCTATCTACTTATCTATACAACTTTGTTTTCCACTATATATCTATCATCTATCTTCTTGCTATCTCACATCTATCATAGTCATCATCTATCTCTATCATCTATCATCTATCTGCAACTGTAATCTCTGAACCCATCTATGAGTATTTCTTATTTCTCATTAATACACAATTACATGAGTAACATTGTTTACTACAACTTCCATCACCAAAATATCCCCACATATCCCATTGCATTCACTATCCTCCAGTGCAGTAAAATAAGGTAGAATCACTAGTCTTCTCTGTGACGTACCGGTCTCCACGTAACTCAACGAACACTATGTACACTTATTCAATTGCACCGTTTTTAACCCCCTGTCCTACTTATTCCTCCACTATAACACAAACGGCCCAGTCTCTTTCCTTTGGTAACCACTAGTCCTTTCTTCTCTTCAGCGTGGCTTCTTCAGTTTGGTTATTTCACTTTTCTTCTATTTTTTATTACTCTGCTAGTGAGTGAAACCAGTTACCATGTTTCTGACAATCCATCGCTTATTTCACTGACCATAATTCTCTGCTATCTACATACATGTTGTTGTAAATGGTAGGATTTGTTTTCCTCATATGGCTGAATAATATCCCTCTCCTCATCTTCTCGTGGTTACTGAACTTTGCTACTATTAATGCTGTGGTTATAAACATAGGTGAGCACATGTCTTGTTTAAACTGTGCTGCTGTGTTCTGTTACTCTGTATTTATTTTATTGCATTTGTTCATTTAATAATATCTCATTAATGTACAATTACATTAATAAAATTATTTGTGCTGGAACCGGCCAATCACAAAAAAACCCAGGATTTGCAATTACAATCACACACCGTGAGCACAGTAAGATACTGTAGAATCACTACCTGTGTTCCCCGTTTTGTACAGCAATCCACGTAATGCCCACCCACGCTATTCTTGGAAATCATATAGCACACTTTGTTTACTCCGCCCTCCGCCTCCAATCCCTCCTATCCAAAGCATACCCTTTCCCGATGTAAACTCCTAGTCCAACATTCAGTTCTGTGAATATGCTGATGTTATGCTTCTTCAGTTTTTCTTGGTTCTACATCTCTACAGATGGGTCAAATCATTTGACACTTGTCTTCCTTCACCTCTTATTTCATGAGTAAAATGCAATCCAGATCCTTCCGACTTGTTGCAAATGTTAGGACTTTTTTTTCTTCTTATGACTGATTAATATGCAACTGTCGAAATGTACCACAACATGTTTACACATTAATCTACTGATGGACACTTACCTGGGCTTCGATGAATAGTGCTGATAAACCCTTGGATGTATATGCATTTTAAATTCGGCTTCTGAAATGGATTTTATGAGAGTTTATTATTGATTTGTTGATTTACCATTAATCTATAATTACATGTGTAAAATATTTACTAGACGCCCTTTACTACGTTCCACCCAATCCCCCCCTGCAGTCAATTCCATCACCAGAGCAATGTACCGTAGAATCGCTAATTGTCTTCTCTGCTGGTCAGCACACCACGTGCACCCATTCCCACCTTATACATGCTAACGGAAATGCACACTTTCTTCCCCACCTCCTTTCCCCTCCATTAACAACCATCCATCTCTGTCTCTTTCCCTTTGGTAACTGTGAATCTGTTCTTGTCTTCTGTGACACTGCTGTTTTTCTCCATCAGTTTTTTCTTTGTTCTTATACTCCAATGATGAGTGACGTCATTTTACCTATACATGTAGGCCAGAAATAGTTCTGTTTGCTATGATGGTGCAGCTGTGCAAGGCTGAGCTCTGCCCACCATCTGCTAGTGGCGTTTGCAGGAACAGCACTGTTGCCTGGAGATTCCATGATGTCACAGTGGGCTTCTTTCATGTAGACAGATTATGTCTGCTCAGAGAATTTGTTTCCCACTTCAGTGCCTGCTATCCTACACGGGGTGTACTTATGGTAAGGTTTGTGCTGAGCACCTTGACAGCATCAGAGGAAATGGGAATGAGTTCCAAGACACTGCGTGTTTCTTTTTATTTTGGCATCAATACCAGTTACCTAAGCAACATTATTTTAATTAGACTACCCACATATGAAATCCACACCATATACAGCATAAGGGTCACTGTCCATGAGCCCCGTATTGCACTGTAGAAGCACGGCTCTTCTTTGCTGTTCCACCACCTTCCTAGTGCCCACACCCTGCCCACATATGTGTGCTACACGTAATGCCCCATTTTACCTCACTTTCCTCCCTTCCAAGCCATTCCCCTGTGTCACTTTCCCTTTGGTAACCGTTAGTCCTCTCTTCAGTTCATGGAAGCTGCTACTGTCTTGTTCCTTCACTATTTTTCTTTTTTTTTAATTCTCCACAGTTGAGTGACATCAATTGCCACTTGACTTTCTCTTCGTGGCTTATTTCACTCAGAACAATACCCACAAGTTCCATGCATGTTGCTGTAAATGGTAAGATTTGTTTTCTTCATATGGCTGAATAATATTCTACATCTCATGTACTGATGGACGTTAAGCTTGGCTTTTGTCAATACTTCAGTGAGAAACATAGGGGTGCAATTTTCGTTTTTAAAATGGGCTGCTGCATTCTGCTTATATATTTATAGATTTGTTTTTTTATGTTTATTCATATATGCCTTTACTGATTCATTAATTATTAATCTAAAATTACATGACAAACATTAATTTTACAAGACCCACACTATAACCAAGATCAACCCAGTTACTTCCCTGAAGTCACTGTCCATGAGCATAGTAAGATACTGTATATACCATCTCCCCCAATCCACATTAATAATGCTAATCGTTATGCCTACCTTCTCCTTGCTTTCATATCTAACAACACCACTATCTTCCCCTTGGTAACTGTTACTCCAAACTCGTATTCTGTGAATCTGCTGATGTTTTGCTCCTTCAGTTTTATCTTGGCGCTTCGTCTCCACGCATGTGTTAAATCATTTGATACTTATTTTCTCTTCCTCTCTTATTTCACTGAGCATAATATGCTCTAGCGCCATCCATGTTGCAGCAAATGCTAGGATTTGTTTTCTTGTGATGGCTGAGTAATATTCCTTTCTGTATATGTACCACATCTTCTATACCCATTAATCTATTGATGTCCATTAAGCTCGGTTTCTTTGAATAGTACTCTGATTAACATACGGATATATATATATCTTTATTAGCTGGGCAGATTCATTGGATTTATTGGATTCTTTAATTAATTTATTCTTTATTTACTTATTATTAATCTATACGTAAAAGTATAACATGAGATTTTCTAGACTCCAACTGTTTCGAATTTCTTCCCAGTGCTCCACTGCAGTCACTTCCATCAACAGAGCAATGTACTGTCGATTCACTGCCTGTCTTCACTGTTTGGTTCAGCCCTCACCGTGCACCCACAAAAACATTATATGTGCTAATCATAATGCAACCTTTCTCTCCCCACTGTTATCCCTCCGTTCTCCCATGTCCACATTAGTCGTTTCCCCTTTGGTAACTGGTAGTTCATTCTTGGGCTCTGTGTGTCTGCCACTATTTTGCACCTTCAGGTCTTTCCTGCTTCTCTATCTGCACAGATTGGTCATATCATATGATACTTGTCCTCCTGTCTTATTTCATTGAAAATAAAACCAAATTCTTTCATCCATCTTGTCACAAATGGGAGGAATTGTTCTCTTCTTATGGGTGAAAGGCAATGAATTGTTTATATATACCACTTCTTCTTTATCCATTCATCTTCTGATGGAGATGGATCGGGTACTGTGAATTGTGCTGCGATAAACAAGGGTGCGCACATAACTTTTTTAAATTGGGCTACTCTATTCTATCTACTTATCTATACAACTTTGTTTTCCACTATATATCTATCATCTATCTTCTTGCTATCTCACATCTATCATAGTCATCATCTATCTCTATCATCTATCATCTATCTGCAACTGTAATCTCTGAACCCATCTATGAGTATTTCTTATTTCTCATTAATACACAATTACATGAGTAACATTGTTTACTACAACTTCCATCACCAAAATATCCCCACATACCCCATTGCATTCACTATCCTCCAGTGCAGTAAAATAAGGTAGAATCACTAGTCTTCTCTGTGACGTACCGGTCTCCACGTAACTCAACGAACACTATGTACACTTATTCAATTGCACCGTTTTTAACCCCCTGTCCTACTTATCCCTCCACTATAACACAAACGGCCCAGTCTCTTTCCTTTGGTAACCACTAGTCCTTTCTTCTCTTCAGCGTGGCTTCTTCAGTTTGGTTATTTCACTTTTCTTCTATTTTTTATTACTCTGCTAGTGAGTGAAACCAGTTACCATGTTTCTGACAATCCATCGCTTATTTCACTGACCATAATTCTCTGCTATCTACATACATGTTGTTGTAAATGGTAGGATTTGTTTTCCTCATATGGCTGAATAATATCCCTCTCCTCATCTTCTCGTGGTTACTGAACTTTGCTACTATTAATGCTGTGGTTATAAACATAGGTGAGCACATGTCTTGTTTAAACTGTGCTGCTGTGTTCTGTTACTCTGTATTTATTTTATTGCATTTGTTCATTTAATAATATCTCATTAATGTACAATTACATTAATAAAATTATTTGTGCTGGAACCGGCCAATCACAAAAAAACCCAGGATTTGCAATTACAATCACACACCGTGAGCACAGTAAGATACTGTAGAATCACTACCTGTGTTCCCCGTTTTGTACAGCAATCCCCGTAATGCCCACCCACGCTATTCTTGGAAATCATATAGCACACTTTGTTTACTCCGCCCTCCGCCTCCAATCCCTCCTATCCAAAGCATACCCTTTCCCGATGTAAACTCCTAGTCCAACATTCAGTTCTGTGAATATGCTGATGTTATGCTTCTTCAGTTTTTCTTGGTTCTACATCTCTACAGATGGGTCAAATCATTTGACACTTGTCTTCCTTCACCTCTTATTTCATGAGTAAAATGCAATCCAGATCCTTCCGACTTGTTGCAAATGTTAGGACTTTTTTTTCTTCTTATGACTGATTAATATGCAACTGTCGAAATGTACCACAACATGTTTACACATTAATCTACTGATGGACACTTACCTGGGCTTCGATGAATAGTGCTGATAAACCCTTGGATGTATATGCATTTTAAATTCGGCTTCTGAAATGGATTTTATGAGAGTTTATTATTGATTTGTTGATTTACCATTAATCTATAATTACATGTGTAAAATATTTACTAGACGCCCTTTACTACGTTCCACCCAATCCCCCCCTGCAGTCAATTCCATCACCAGAGCAATGTACCGTAGAATCGCTAATTGTCTTCTCTGCTGGTCAGCACACCACGTGCACCCATTCCCACCTTATACATGCTAACGGAAATGCACACTTTCTTCCCCACCTCCTTTCCCCTCCATTAACAACCATCCATCTCTGTCTCTTTCCCTTTGGTAACTGTGAATCTGTTCTTGTCTTCTGTGACACTGCTGTTTTTCTCCATCAGTTTTTTCTTTGTTCTTATACTCCAATGATGAGTGACGTCATTTTACCTATACATGTAGGCCAGAAATAGTTCTGTTTGCTATGATGGTGCAGCTGTGCAAGGCTGAGCTCTGCCCACCATCTGCTAGTGGCGTTTGCAGGAACAGCACTGTTGCCTGGAGATTCCATGATGTCACAGTGGGCTTCTTTCATGTAGACAGATTATGTCTGCTCAGAGAATTTGTTTCCCACTTCAGTGCCTGCTATCCTACACGGGGTGTACTTATGGTAAGGTTTGTGCTGAGCACCTTGACAGCATCAGAGGAAATGGGAATGAGTTCCAAGACACTGCGTGTTTCTTTTTATTTTGGCATCAATACCAGTTACCTAAGCAACATTATTTTAATTAGACTACCCACATATGAAATCCACACCATATACAGCATAAGGGTCACTGTCCATGAGCCCCGTATTGCACTGTAGAAGCACGGCTCTTCTTTGCTGTTCCACCACCTTCCTAGTGCCCACACCCTGCCCACATATGTGTGCTACACGTAATGCCCCATTTTACCTCACTTTCCTCCCTTCCAAGCCATTCCCCTGTGTCACTTTCCCTTTGGTAACCGTTAGTCCTCTCTTCAGTTCATGGAAGCTGCTACTGTCTTGTTCCTTCACTATTTTTCTTTTTTTTTAATTCTCCACAGTTGAGTGACATCAATTGCCACTTGACTTTCTCTTCGTGGCTTATTTCACTCAGAACAATACCCACAAGTTCCATGCATGTTGCTGTAAATGGTAAGATTTGTTTTCTTCATATGGCTGAATAATATTCTACATCTCATGTACTGATGGACGTTAAGCTTGGCTTTTGTCAATACTTCAGTGAGAAACATAGGGGTGCAATTTTCGTTTTTAAAATGGGCTGCTGCATTCTGCTTATATATTTATAGATTTGTTTTTTTATGTTTATTCATATATGCCTTTACTGATTCATTAATTATTAATCTAAAATTACATGACAAACATTAATTTTACAAGACCCACACTATAACCAAGATCAACCCAGTTACTTCCCTGAAGTCACTGTCCATGAGCATAGTAAGATACTGTATATACCATCTCCCCCAATCCACATTAATAATGCTAATCGTTATGCCTACCTTCTCCTTGCTTTCATATCTAACAACACCACTATCTTCCCCTTGGTAACTGTTACTCCAAACTCGTATTCTGTGAATCTGCTGATGTTTTGCTCCTTCAGTTTTATCTTGGCGCTTCGTCTCCACGCATGTGTTAAATCATTTGATACTTATTTTCTCTTCCTCTCTTATTTCACTGAGCATAATATGCTCTAGCGCCATCCATGTTGCAGCAAATGCTAGGATTTGTTTTCTTGTGATGGCTGAGTAATATTCCTTTCTGTATATGTACCACATCTTCTATACCCATTAATCTATTGATGTCCATTAAGCTCGGTTTCTTTGAATAGTACTCTGATTAACATACGGATATATATATATCTTTATTAGCTGGGCAGATTCATTGGATTTATTGGATTCTTTAATTAATTTATTCTTTATTTACTTATTATTAATCTATACGTAAAAGTATAACATGAGATTTTCTAGACTCCAACTGTCTCGAATTTCTTCCCAGTGCTCCACTGCAGTCACTTCCATCAACAGAGCAATGTACTGTCGATTCACTGCCTGTCTTCACTGTTTGGTTCAGCCCTCACCGTGCACCCACAAAAACATTATATGTGCTAATCATAATGCAACCTTTCTCTCCCCACTGTTATCCCTCCGTTCTCCCATGTCCACATTAGTCGTTTCCCCTTTGGTAACTGGTAGTTCATTCTTGGGCTCTGTGTGTCTGCCACTATTTTGCACCTTCAGGTCTTTCCTGCTTCTCTATCTGCACAGATTGGTCATATCATATGATACTTGTCCTCCTGTCTTATTTCATTGAAAATAAAACCAAATTCTTTCATCCATCTTGTCACAAATGGGAGGAATTGTTCTCTTCTTATGGGTGAAAGGCAATGAATTGTTTATATATACCACTTCTTCTTTATCCATTCATCTTCTGATGGAGATGGATCGGGTACTGTGAATTGTGCTGCGATAAACAAGGGTGCGCACATAACTTTTTTAAATTGGGCTACTCTATTCTATCTACTTATCTATACAACTTTGTTTTCCACTATATATCTATCATCTATCTTCTTGCTATCTCACATCTATCATAGTCATCATCTATCTCTATCATCTATCATCTATCTGCAACTGTAATCTCTGAACCCATCTATGAGTATTTCTTATTTCTCATTAATACACAATTACATGAGTAACATTGTTTACTACAACTTCCATCACCAAAATATCCCCACATACCCCATTGCATTCACTATCCTCCAGTGCAGTAAAATAAGGTAGAATCACTAGTCTTCTCTGTGACATACCGGTCTCCACGTAACTCAACGAACACTATGTACACTTATTCAATTGCACCGTTTTTAACCCCCTGTCCTACTTATCCCTCCACTATAACACAAACGGCCCAGTCTCTTTCCTTTGGTAACCACTAGTCCTTTCTTCTCTTCAGCGTGGCTTCTTCAGTTTGGTTATTTCACTTTTCTTCTATTTTTTATTACTCTGCTAGTGAGTGAAACCAGTTACCATGTTTCTGACACTCCATCGCTTATTTCACTGACCATAATTCTCTGCTATCTACATGCATGTTGTTGTAAATGGTAGGATTTGTTTTCCTCATATGGCTGAATAATATCCCTCTCCTCATCTTCTCGTGGTTACTGAACTTTGCTACTATTAATACTGTGGTTATAAACATAGGTGAGCACATGTCTTGTTTAAACTGTGCTGCTGTGTTCTGTTACTCTGTATTTTATTGCATTTGTTCATTTAATAATATCTCATTAATGTACAATTACATTAATAAAATTATTTGTGCTGGAACCGGCCAATCACAAAAAAACCCAGGATTTGCAATTACAATCAGACACCGTGAGCACAGTAAGATACTGTAGAATCACTACCTGTGTTCCCCGTTTTGTACAGCAATCCCCGTAATGCTCACCCACGCTATTCTTGGAAATCATATAGCACACTTTGTTTACTCCGCCCTCCGCCTCCAATCCCTCCTATCCAAAGCATACCCTTTCCCGATGTAAACTCCTAGTCCAACATTCAGTTCTGTGAATATGCTGATGTTATGCTTCTTCAGTTTTTCTTGGTTCTACATCTCTACAGATGGGTCAAAACATTTGACACTTGTCTTCCTTCACCTCTTATTTCATGAGTAAAATGCAATCCAGATCCTTCCGACTTGTTGCAAATGTTAGGACTTTTTTTTCTTCTTATGACTGATTAATATGCAACTGTCGAAATGTACCACAACATGTTTACACATTAATCTACTGATGGACACTTACCTGGGCTTCGATGAATAGTGCTGATAAACCCTTGGATGTATATGCATTTTAAATTCGGCTTCTGAAATGGATTTTTTGAGAGTTTATTATTGATTTGTTGATTTACCATTAATCTACAGTTACATGTGTAACGTATTTACTAGACGCCCTTTACTACGTTCCACCCAATCCCCCCTTACAGTCAATTCCATCACCAGAGCAATGTACCGTAGAATCGCTAATTGTCTTCTCTGCTGGTCAGCACACCACGTGCACCCATTCCCACCTTATACATGCTAACGGAAATGCACACTTTCTTCCCCACCTCCTTTCCCCTCCATTCCCAACCATCCATCTCTGTCTCTTTCCCTTTGGTAACTGTGAATCTGTTCTTGTCTTCTGTGACACTGCTGTTTTTCTCCATCAGTTTTTTCTTTGTTCTTATACTCCAATGATGAGTGTCGTCATTTTACCTATACATGTAGGCCAGAAATAGTTCTGTTTGCTATGATGGTGCAGCTGTGCAAGGCTGAGCTCTGCCCACCATCTGCTAGTGGCGTTTGCAGGAACAGCACTGTTGCCTGGAGATTCCATGATGTCACAGTGGGCTTCTTTCATGTAGACAGATTATGTCTGCTCAGAGAATTTGTTTCCCACTTCAGTGCCTGCTATCCTACACGGGGTGTACTTATGGTAAGGTTTGTGCTGAGCACCTTGACATCATCAGAGGAAATGGGAATGAGTTCCAAGACACTGCGTGTTTCTTTTTATTTTGGCATCAATACCAGTTACCTAAGCAACATTATTTTAATTAGACTACCCACATATGAAATCCACACCATATACAGCATAAGGGTCACTGTCCATGAGCCCCGTATTGCACTGTAGAAGCACGGCTCTTCTTTGCTGTTCCACCACCTTCCTAGTGCCCACACCCTGCCCACATATGTGTGCTACACGTAATGCCCCATTTTACCTCACTTTCCTCCCTTCCAAGCCATTCCCCTGTGTCACTTTCCCTTTGGTAACCGTTAGTCCTCTCTTCAGTTCATGGAAGCTGCTACTGTCTTGTTCCTTCACTATTTTTCTTTTTTTTTAATTCTCCACAGTTGAGTGACATCAATTGCCACTTGACTTTCTCTTCGTGGCTTATTTCACTCAGAACAATACACACAAGTTCCATGCATGTTGCTGTAAATGGTAAGATTTGTTTTCTTCATATGGCTGAATAATATTCTACATCTCATGTACTGATGGACGTTAAGCTTGGCTTTTGTCAATACTTCAGTGAGAAACATAGGGGTGCAATTTTCGTTTTTAAAATGGGCTGCTGCATTCTGCTTATATATTTATAGATTTGTTTTTTTATGTTTATTCATATATGCCTTTACTGATTCATTAATTATTAATCTAAAATTACATGACAAACATTAATTTTACAAGACCCACACTATAACCAAGATCAACCCAGTTACTTCCCTGAAGTCACTGTCCATGAGCATAGTAAGATACTGTATATACCATCTCCCCCAATCCACATTAATAATGCTAATCGTTATGCCTACCTTCTCCTTGCTTTCATATCTAACAACGCCACTATCTTCCCCTTGGTAACTGGTACTCCAAACTCGTATTCTGTGAATCTGCTGATGTTTTGCTCCTTCAGTTTTATCTTGGCGCTTCGTCTCCACGCATGTGTTAAATCATTTGATACTTATTTTCTCTTCCTCTCTTATTTCACTGAGCATAATATGCTCTAGCGCCATCCATGTTGCAGCAAATGCTAGGATTTGTTTTCTTGTGATGGCTGAGTAATATTCCTTTCTGTATATGTACCACATCTTCTATACCCATTAATCTATTGATGTCCATTAAGCTCGGTTTCTTTGAATAGTACTCTGATTAACATACGGATATATATATATCTTTATTAGCTGGGCAGATTCATTGGATTTATTGGATTCTTTAATTAATTTATTCTTTATTTACTTATTATTAATCTATACGTAAAAGTATAACATGAGATTTTCTAGACTCCAACTGTCTCGAAATTCTTCCCAGTGCCCCACTGCAGTCACTTCCATCAACAGAGCAATGTACTGTCGATTCACTGCCTGTCTTCACTGTTTGGTTCAGCCCTCACCGTGCACCCACAAAAACATTATATGTGCTAATCATAATGCAACCTTTCTCTCCCCACTGTTATCCCTCCGTTCTCCCATGTCCACATTAGTCGTTTCCCCTTTGGTAACTGGTAGTTCATTCTTGGGCTCTGTGTGTCTGCCACTATTTTGCACCTTCAGGTCTTTCCTGCTTCTCTATCTGCACAGATTGGTCATATCATATGATACTTGTCCTCCTGTCTTATTTCATTGAAAATAAAACCAAATTCTTTCATCCATCTTGTCACAAATGGGAGGAATTGTTCTCTTCTTATGGGTGAAAGGCAATGAATTGTTTATATATACCACTTCTTCTTTATCCATTCATCTTCTGATGGAGATGGATCGGGTACTGTGAATTGTGCTGCGATAAACAAGGGTGCGCACATAACTTTTTTAAATTGGGCTACTCTATTCTATCTACTTATCTATACAACTTTGTTTTCCACTATATATCTATCATCTATCTTCTTGCTATCTCACATCCATCATAGTCATCATCTATCTCTATCATCTATCATGTATCTGCAACAGTAATCTCTGAACCCATCTATGAGTATTTCTTATTTCTCATTAATACACAATTACATGAGTAACATTGTTTACTACAACTTCCATCACCAAAATATCCCCACATATCCCATTGCATTCACTATCCTCCAGTGCAGTAAAATAAGGTAGAATCACTAGTCTTCTCTGTGACGTACCGGTCTCCACGTAACTCAACGAACACTATGTACACTTATTCAATTGCACCGTTTTTAACCCCCTGTCCTACTTATCCCTCCACTATAACACAAACGGCCCAGTCTCTTTCCTTTGGTAACCACTAGTCCTTTCTTCTCTTCAGCGTGGCTTCTTCAGTTTGGTTATTTCACTTTTCTTCTATTTTTTATTACTCTGCTAGTGAGTGAAACCAGTTACCATGTTTCTGACAATCCATCGCTTATTTCACTGACCATAATTCTCTGCTATCTACATACATGTTGTTGTAAATGGTAGGATTTGTTTTCCTCATATGGCTGAATAATATCCCTCTCCTCATCTTCTCGTGGTTACTGAACTTTGCTACTATTAATGCTGTGGTTATAAACATAGGTGAGGACATGTCTTGTTTAAACTGTGCTGCTGTGTTCTGTTACTCTGTATTTATTTTATTGCATTTGTTCATTTAATAATATCTCATTAATGTACAATTACATTAATAAAATTATTTGTGCTGGAACCGGCCAATCACAAAAAAACCCAGGATTTGCAATTACAATCACACACCGTGAGCACAGTAAGATACTGTAGAATCACTACCTGTGTTCCCCGTTTTGTACAGCAATCCCCGTAATGCCCACCCACGGTATTCTTGGAAATCATATAGCACACTTTGTTTACTCCGCCCTCCGCCTCCAATCCCTCCTATCCAAAGCATACCCTTTCCCGATGTAAACTCCTAGTCCAACATTCAGTTCTGTGAATATGCTGATGTTATGCTTCTTCAGTTTTTCTTGGTTCTACATCTCTACAGATGGGTCAAATCATTTGACACTTGTCTTCCTTCACCTCTTATTTCATGAGTAAAATGCAATCCAGATCCTTCCGACTTGTTGCAAATGTTAGGACTTTTTTTTCTTCTTATGACTGATTAATATGCAACTGTCGAAATGTACCACAACATGTTTACACATTAATCTACTGATGGACACTTACCTGGGCTTCGATGAATAGTGCTGATAAACCCTTGGATGTATATGCATTTTAAATTCGGCTTCTGAAATGGATTTTATGAGAGTTTATTATTGATTTGTTGATTTACCATTAATCTATAATTACATGTGTAAAATATTTACTAGACGCCCTTTACTACGTTCCACCCAATCCACCCCTGCAGTCAATTCCATCACCAGAGCAATGTACCGTAGAATCGCTAATTGTCTTCTCTGCTGGTCAGCACACCACGTGCACCCATTCCCACCTTATACATGCTAACGGAAATGCACACTTTCTTCCCCACCTCCTTTCCCCTCCATTCCCAACCATCCATCTCTGTCTCTTTCCCTTTGGTAACTGTGAATCTGTTCTTGTCTTCTGTGACACTGCTGTTTTTCTCCATCAGTTTTTTCTTTGTTCTTATACTCCAATGATGAGTGTCGTCATTTTACCTATACATGTAGGCCAGAAATAGTTCTGTTTGCTATGATGGTGCAGCTGTGCAAGGCTGAGCTCTGCCCACCATCTGCTAGTGGCGTTTGCAGGAACAGCACTGTTGCCTGGAGATTCCATGATGTCACAGTGGGCTTCTTTCATGTAGACAGATTATGTCTGCTCAGAGAATTTGTTTCCCACTTCAGTGCCTGCTATCCTACACGGGGTGTACTTATGGTAAGGTTTGTGCTGAGCACCTTGACATCATCAGAGGAAATGGGAATGAGTTCCAAGACACTGCGTGTTTCTTTTTATTTTGGCATCAATACCAGTTACCTAAGCAACATTATTTTAATTAGACTACCCACATATGAAATCCACACCATATACAGCATAAGGGTCACTGTCCATGAGCCCCGTATTGCACTGTAGAAGCACGGCTCTTCTTTGCTGTTCCACCACCTTCCTAGTGCCCACACCCTGCCCACATATGTGTGCTACACGTAATGCCCCATTTTACCTCACTTTCCTCCCTTCCAAGCCATTCCCCTGTGTCACTTTCCCTTTGGTAACCGTTAGTCCTCTCTTCAGTTCATGGAAGCTGCTACTGTCTTGTTCCTTCACTATTTTTCTTTTTTTTTAATTCTCCACAGTTGAGTGACATCAATTGCCACTTGACTTTCTCTTCGTGGCTTATTTCACTCAGAACAATACACACAAGTTCCATGCATGTTGCTGTAAATGGTAAGATTTGTTTTCTTCATATGGCTGAATAATATTCTACATCTCATGTACTGATGGACGTTAAGCTTGGCTTTTGTCAATACTTCAGTGAGAAACATAGGGGTGCAATTTTCGTTTTTAAAATGGGCTGCTGCATTCTGCTTATATATTTATAGATTTGTTTTTTTATGTTTATTCATATATGCCTTTACTGATTCATTAATTATTAATCTAAAATTACATGACAAACATTAATTTTACAAGACCCACACTATAACCAAGATCAACCCAGTTACTTCCCTGAAGTCACTGTCCATGAGCATAGTAAGATACTGTATATACCATCTCCCCCAATCCACATTAATAATGCTAATCGTTATGCCTACCTTCTCCTTGCTTTCATATCTAACAACGCCACTATCTTCCCCTTGGTAACTGGTACTCCAAACTCGTATTCTGTGAATCTGCTGATGTTTTGCTCCTTCAGTTTTATCTTGGCGCTTCGTCTCCACGCATGTGTTAAATCATTTGATACTTATTTTCTCTTCCTCTCTTATTTCACTGAGCATAATATGCTCTAGCGCCATCCATGTTGCAGCAAATGCTAGGATTTGTTTTCTTGTGATGGCTGAGTAATATTCCTTTCTGTATATGTACCACATCTTCTATACCCATTAATCTATTGATGTCCATTAAGCTCGGTTTCTTTGAATAGTACTCTGATTAACATACGGATATATATATATCTTTATTAGCTGGGCAGATTCATTGGATTTATTGGATTCTTTAATTAATTTATTCTTTATTTACTTATTATTAATCTATACGTAAAAGTATAACATGAGATTTTCTAGACTCCAACTGTCTCGAAATTCTTCCCAGTGCCCCACTGCAGTCACTTCCATCAACAGAGCAATGTACTGTCGATTCACTGCCTGTCTTCACTGTTTGGTTCAGCCCTCACCGTGCACCCACAAAAACATTATATGTGCTAATCATAATGCAACCTTTCTCTCCCCACTGTTATCCCTCCGTTCTCCCATGTCCACATTAGTCGTTTCCCCTTTGGTAACTGGTAGTTCATTCTTGGGCTCTGTGTGTCTGCCACTATTTTGCACCTTCAGGTCTTTCCTGCTTCTCTATCTGCACAGATTGGTCATATCATATGATACTTGTCCTCCTGTCTTATTTCATTGAAAATAAAACCAAATTCTTTCATCCATCTTGTCACAAATGGGAGGAATTGTTCTCTTCTTATGGGTGAAAGGCAATGAATTGTTTATATATACCACTTCTTCTTTATCCATTCATCTTCTGATGGAGATGGATCGGGTACTGTGAATTGTGCTGCGATAAACAAGGGTGCGCACATAACTTTTTTAAATTGGGCTACTCTATTCTATCTACTTATCTATACAACTTTGTTTTCCACTATATATCTATCATCTATCTTCTTGCTATCTCACATCCATCATAGTCATCATCTATCTCTATCATCTATCATGTATCTGCAACAGTAATCTCTGAACCCATCTATGAGTATTTCTTATTTCTCATTAATACACAATTACATGAGTAACATTGTTTACTACAACTTCCATCACCAAAATATCCCCACATATCCCATTGCATTCACTATCCTCCAGTGCAGTAAAATAAGGTAGAATCACTAGTCTTCTCTGTGACGTACCGGTCTCCACGTAACTCAACGAACACTATGTACACTTATTCAATTGCACCGTTTTTAACCCCCTGTCCTACTTATCCCTCCACTATAACACAAACGGCCCAGTCTCTTTCCTTTGGTAACCACTAGTCCTTTCTTCTCTTCAGCGTGGCTTCTTCAGTTTGGTTATTTCACTTTTCTTCTATTTTTTATTACTCTGCTAGTGAGTGAAACCAGTTACCATGTTTCTGACAATCCATCGCTTATTTCACTGACCATAATTCTCTGCTATCTACATACATGTTGTTGTAAATGGTAGGATTTGTTTTCCTCATATGGCTGAATAATATCCCTCTCCTCATCTTCTCGTGGTTACTGAACTTTGCTACTATTAATGCTGTGGTTATAAACATAGGTGAGGACATGTCTTGTTTAAACTGTGCTGCTGTGTTCTGTTACTCTGTATTTATTTTATTGCATTTGTTCATTTAATAATATCTCATTAATGTACAATTACATTAATAAAATTATTTGTGCTGGAACCGGCCAATCACAAAAAAACCCAGGATTTGCAATTACAATCACACACCGTGAGCACAGTAAGATACTGTAGAATCACTACCTGTGTTCCCCGTTTTGTACAGCAATCCCCGTAATGCCCACCCACGGTATTCTTGGAAATCATATAGCACACTTTGTTTACTCCGCCCTCCGCCTCCAATCCCTCCTATCCAAAGCATACCCTTTCCCGATGTAAACTCCTAGTCCAACATTCAGTTCTGTGAATATGCTGATGTTATGCTTCTTCAGTTTTTCTTGGTTCTACATCTCTACAGATGGGTCAAATCATTTGACACTTGTCTTCCTTCACCTCTTATTTCATGAGTAAAATGCAATCCAGATCCTTCCGACTTGTTGCAAATGTTAGGACTTTTTTTTCTTCTTATGACTGATTAATATGCAACTGTCGAAATGTACCACAACATGTTTACACATTAATCTACTGATGGACACTTACCTGGGCTTCGATGAATAGTGCTGATAAACCCTTGGATGTATATGCATTTTAAATTCGGCTTCTGAAATGGATTTTATGAGAGTTTATTATTGATTTGTTGATTTACCATTAATCTATAATTACATGTGTAAAATATTTACTAGACGCCCTTTACTACGTTCCACCCAATCCCCCCCTGCAGTCAATTCCATCACCAGAGCAATGTACCGTAGAATCGCTAATTGTCTTCTCTGCTGGTCAGCACACCACGTGCACCCATTCCCACCTTATACATGCTAACGGAAATGCACACTTTCTTCCCCACCTCCTTTCCCCTCCATTCCCAACCATCCATCTCTGTCTCTTTCCCTTTGGTAACTGTGAATCTGTTCTTGTCTTCTGTGACACTGCTGTTTTTCTCCATCAGTTTTTTCTTTGTTCTTATACTCCAATGATGAGTGTCGTCATTTTACCTATACATGTAGGCCAGAAATAGTTCTGTTTGCTATGATGGTGCAGCTGTGCAAGGCTGAGCTCTGCCCACCATCTGCTAGTGGCGTTTGCAGGAACAGCACTGTTGCCTGGAGATTCCATGATGTCACAGTGGGCTTCTTTCATGTAGACAGATTATGTCTGCTCAGAGAATTTGTTTCCCACTTCAGTGCCTGCTATCCTACACGGGGTGTACTTATGGTAAGGTTTGTGCTGAGCACCTTGACATCATCAGAGGAAATGGGAATGAGTTCCAAGACACTGCGTGTTTCTTTTTATTTTGGCATCAATACCAGTTACCTAAGCAACATTATTTTAATTAGACTACCCACATATGAAATCCACACCATATACAGCATAAGGGTCACTGTCCATGAGCCCCGTATTGCACTGTAGAAGCACGGCTCTTCTTTGCTGTTCCACCACCTTCCTAGTGCCCACACCCTGCCCACATATGTGTGCTACACGTAATGCCCCATTTTACCTCACTTTCCTCCCTTCCAAGCCATTCCCCTGTGTCACTTTCCCTTTGGTAACCGTTAGTCCTCTCTTCAGTTCATGGAA
Source organism: Manis pentadactyla (assembly GCF_030020395.1). Taxonomy (NCBI): domain Eukaryota; kingdom Metazoa; phylum Chordata; class Mammalia; order Pholidota; family Manidae; genus Manis; species Manis pentadactyla. The sequence continues at coordinate 15,707,229 of NC_080039.1, forward strand.
GCTGCTACTGTCTTGTTCCTTCACTATTTTTCTTTTTTTTTAATTCTCCACAGTTGAGTGACATCAATTGCCACTTGACTTTCTCTTCGTGGCTTATTTCACTCAGAACAATACACACAAGTTCCATGCATGTTGCTGTAAATGGTAAGATTTGTTTTCTTCATATGGCTGAATAATATTCTACATCTCATGTACTGATGGACGTTAAGCTTGGCTTTTGTCAATACTTCAGTGAGAAACATAGGGGTGCAATTTTCGTTTTTAAAATGGGCTGCTGCATTCTGCTTATATATTTATAGATTTGTTTTTTTATGTTTATTCATATATGCCTTTACTGATTCATTAATTATTAATCTAAAATTACATGACAAACATTAATTTTACAAGACCCACACTATAACCAAGATCAACCCAGTTACTTCCCTGAAGTCACTGTCCATGAGCATAGTAAGATACTGTATATACCATCTCCCCCAATCCACATTAATAATGCTAATCGTTATGCCTACCTTCTCCTTGCTTTCATATCTAACAACGCCACTATCTTCCCCTTGGTAACTGGTACTCCAAACTCGTATTCTGTGAATCTGCTGATGTTTTGCTCCTTCAGTTTTATCTTGGCGCTTCGTCTCCACGCATGTGTTAAATCATTTGATACTTATTTTCTCTTCCTCTCTTATTTCACTGAGCATAATATGCTCTAGCGCCATCCATGTTGCAGCAAATGCTAGGATTTGTTTTCTTGTGATGGCTGAGTAATATTCCTTTCTGTATATGTACCACATCTTCTATACCCATTAATCTATTGATGTCCATTAAGCTCGGTTTCTTTGAATAGTACTCTGATTAACATACGGATATATATATATCTTTATTAGCTGGGCAGATTCATTGGATTTATTGGATTCTTTAATTAATTTATTCTTTATTTACTTATTATTAATCTATACGTAAAAGTATAACATGAGATTTTCTAGACTCCAACTGTCTCGAAATTCTTCCCAGTGCCCCACTGCAGTCACTTCCATCAACAGAGCAATGTACTGTCGATTCACTGCCTGTCTTCACTGTTTGGTTCAGCCCTCACCGTGCACCCACAAAAACATTATATGTGCTAATCATAATGCAACCTTTCTCTCCCCACTGTTATCCCTCCGTTCTCCCATGTCCACATTAGTCGTTTCCCCTTTGGTAACTGGTAGTTCATTCTTGGGCTCTGTGTGTCTGCCACTATTTTGCACCTTCAGGTCTTTCCTGCTTCTCTATCTGCACAGATTGGTCATATCATATGATACTTGTCCTCCTGTCTTATTTCATTGAAAATAAAACCAAATTCTTTCATCCATCTTGTCACAAATGGGAGGAATTGTTCTCTTCTTATGGGTGAAAGGCAATGAATTGTTTATATATACCACTTCTTCTTTATCCATTCATCTTCTGATGGAGATGGATCGGGTACTGTGAATTGTGCTGCGATAAACAAGGGTGCGCACATAACTTTTTTAAATTGGGCTACTCTATTCTATCTACTTATCTATACAACTTTGTTTTCCACTATATATCTATCATCTATCTTCTTGCTATCTCACATCCATCATAGTCATCATCTATCTCTATCATCTATCATGTATCTGCAACAGTAATCTCTGAACCCATCTATGAGTATTTCTTATTTCTCATTAATACACAATTACATGAGTAACATTGTTTACTACAACTTCCATCACCAAAATATCCCCACATATCCCATTGCATTCACTATCCTCCAGTGCAGTAAAATAAGGTAGAATCACTAGTCTTCTCTGTGACGTACCGGTCTCCACGTAACTCAACGAACACTATGTACACTTATTCAATTGCACCGATTTTAACCCCCTGTCTTACTTATCCCTCCACTATAACACAAACGGCCCAGTCTCTTTCCTTTGGTAACCACTAGTCCTTTCTTCTCTTCAGCGTGGCTTCTTCAGTTTGGTTATTTCACTTTTCTTCTATTTTTTATTACTCTGCTAGTGAGTGAAACCAGTTACCATGTTTCTGACAATCCATCGCTTATTTCACTGACCATAATTCTCTGCTATCTACATACATGTTGTTGTAAATGGTAGGATTTGTTTTCCTCATATGGCTGAATAATATCCCTCTCCTCATCTTCTCGTGGTTACTGAACTTTGCTACTATTAATGCTGTGGTTATAAACATAGGTGAGGACATGTCTTGTTTAAACTGTGCTGCTGTGTTCTGTTACTCTGTATTTATTTTATTGCATTTGTTCATTTAATAATATCTCATTAATGTACAATTACATTAATAAAATTATTTGTGCTGGAACCGGCCAATCACAAAAAAACCCAGGATTTGCAATTACAATCACACACCGTGAGCACAGTAAGATACTGTAGAATCACTACCTGTGTTCCCCGTTTTGTACAGCAATCCCCGTAATGCCCACCCACGCTATTCTTGGAAATCATATAGCACACTTTGTTTACTCCGCCCTCCGCCTCCAATCCCTCCTATCCAAAGCATACCCTTTCCCGATGTAAACTCCTAGTCCAACATTCAGTTCTGTGAATATGCTGATGTTATGCTTCTTCAGTTTTTCTTGGTTCTACATCTCTACAGATGGGTCAAATCATTTGACACTTGTCTTCCTTCACCTCTTATTTCATGAGTAAAATGCAATCCAGATCCTTCCGACTTGTTGCAAATGTTAGGACTTTTTTTTCTTCTTATGACTGATTAATATGCAACTGTCGAAATGTACCACAACATGTTTACACATTAATCTACTGATGGACACTTACCTGGGCTTCGATGAATAGTGCTGATAAACCCTTGGATGTATATGCATTTTAAATTCGGCTTCTGAAATGGATTTTATGAGAGTTTATTATTGATTTGTTGATTTACCATTAATCTATAATTACATGTGTAAAATATTTACTAGACGCCCTTTACTACGTTCCACCCAATCCCCCCCTGCAGTCAATTCCATCACCAGAGCAATGTACCGTAGAATCGCTAATTGTCTTCTCTGCTGGTCAGCACACCACGTGCACCCATTCCCACCTTATACATGCTAACGGAAATGCACACTTTCTTCCCCACCTCCTTTCCCCTCCATTCCCAACCATCCATCTCTGTCTCTTTCCCTTTGGTAACTGTGAATCTGTTCTTGTCTTCTGTGACACTGCTGTTTTTCTCCATCAGTTTTTTCTTTGTTCTTATACTCCAATGATGAGTGACGTCATTTTACCTATACATGTAGGCCAGAAATAGTTCTGTTTGCTATGATGGTGCAGCTGTGCAAGGCTGAGCTCTGCCCACCATCTGCTAGTGGCGTTTGCAGGAACAGCACTGTTGCCTGGAGATTCCATGATGTCACAGTGGGCTTCTTTCATGTAGACAGATTATGTCTGCTCAGAGAATTTGTTTCCCACTTCAGTGCCTGCTATCCTACACGGGGTGTACTTATGGTAAGGTTTGTGCTGAGCACCTTGACAGCATCAGAGGAAATGGGAATGAGTTCCAAGACACTGCGTGTTTCTTTTTATTTTGGCATCAATACCAGTTACCTAAGCAACATTATTTTAATTAGACTACCCACATATGAAATCCACACCATATACAGCATAAGGGTCACTGTCCATGAGCCCCGTATTGCACTGTAGAAGCACGGCTCTTCTTTGCTGTTCCACCACCTTCCTAGTGCCCACACCCTGCCCACATATGTGTGCTACACGTAATGCCCCATTTTACCTCACTTTCCTCCCTTCCAAGCCATTCCCCTGTGTCACTTTCCCTTTGGTAACCGTTAGTCCTCTCTTCAGTTCATGGAAGCTGCTACTGTCTTGTTCCTTCACTATTTTTCTTTTTTTTTAATTCTCCACAGTTGAGTGACATCAATTGCCACTTGACTTTCTCTTCGTGGCTTATTTCACTCAGAACAATACCCACAAGTTCCATGCATGTTGCTGTAAATGGTAAGATTTGTTTTCTTCATATGGCTGAATAATATTCTACATCTCATGTACTGATGGACGTTAAGCTTGGCTTTTGTCAATACTTCAGTGAGAAACATAGGGGTGCAATTTTCGTTTTTAAAATGGGCTGCTGCATTCTGCTTATATATTTATAGATTTGTTTTTTTATGTTTATTCATATATGCCTTTACTGATTCATTAATTATTAATCTAAAATTACATGACAAACATTAATTTTACAAGACCCACACTATAACCAAGATCAACCCAGTTACTTCCCTGAAGTCACTGTCCATGAGCATAGTAAGATACTGTATATACCATCTCCCCCAATCCACATTAATAATGCTAATCGTTATGCCTACCTTCTCCTTGCTTTCATATCTAACAACGCCACTATCTTCCCCTTGGTAACTGGTACTCCAAACTCGTATTCTGTGAATCTGCTGATGTTTTGCTCCTTCAGTTTTATCTTGGCGCTTCGTCTCCACGCATGTGTTAAATCATTTGATACTTATTTTCTCTTCCTCTCTTATTTCACTGAGCATAATATGCTCTAGCGCCATCCATGTTGCAGCAAATGCTAGGATTTGTTTTCTTGTGATGGCTGAGTAATATTCCTTTCTGTATATGTACCACATCTTCTATACCCATTAATCTATTGATGTCCATTAAGCTCGGTTTCTTTGAATAGTACTCTGATTAACATACGGATATATATATATCTTTATTAGCTGGGCAGATTCATTGGATTTATTGGATTCTTTAATTAATTTATTCTTTATTTACTTATTATTAATCTATACGTAAAAGTATAACATGAGATTTTCTAGACTCCAACTGTCTCGAAATTCTTCCCAGTGCCCCACTGCAGTCACTTCCATCAACAGAGCAATGTACTGTCGATTCACTGCCTGTCTTCACTGTTTGGTTCAGCCCTCACCGTGCACCCACAAAAACATTATATGTGCTAATCATAATGCAACCTTTCTCTCCCCACTGTTATCCCTCCGTTCTCCCATGTCCACATTAGTCGTTTCCCCTTTGGTAACTGGTAGTTCATTCTTGGGCTCTGTGTGTCTGCCACTATTTTGCACCTTCAGGTCTTTCCTGCTTCTCTATCTGCACAGATTGGTCATATCATATGATACTTGTCCTCCTGTCTTATTTCATTGAAAATAAAACCAAATTCTTTCATCCATCTTGTCACAAATGGGAGGAATTGTTCTCTTCTTATGGGTGAAAGGCAATGAATTGTTTATATATACCACTTCTTCTTTATCCATTCATCTTCTGATGGAGATGGATCGGGTACTGTGAATTGTGCTGCGATAAACAAGGGTGCGCACATAACTTTTTTAAATTGGGCTACTCTATTCTATCTACTTATCTATACAACTTTGTTTTCCACTATATATCTATCATCTATCTTCTTGCTATCTCACATCCATCATAGTCATCATCTATCTCTATCATCTATCATGTATCTGCAACAGTAATCTCTGAACCCATCTATGAGTATTTCTTATTTCTCATTAATACACAATTACATGAGTAACATTGTTTACTACAACTTCCATCACCAAAATATCCCCACATATCCCATTGCATTCACTATCCTCCAGTGCAGTAAAATAAGGTAGAATCACTAGTCTTCTCTGTGACGTACCGGTCTCCACGTAACTCAACGAACACTATGTACACTTATTCAATTGCACCGATTTTAACCCCCTGTCCTACTTATCCCTCCACTATAACACAAACGGCCCAGTCTCTTTCCTTTGGTAACCACTAGTCCTTTCTTCTCTTCAGCGTGGCTTCTTCAGTTTGGTTATTTCACTTTTCTTCTATTTTTTATTACTCTGCTAGTGAGTGAAACCAGTTACCATGTTTCTGACAATCCATCGCTTATTTCACTGACCATAATTCTCTGCTATCTACATACATGTTGTTGTAAATGGTAGGATTTGTTTTCCTCATATGGCTGAATAATATCCCTCTCCTCATCTTCTCGTGGTTACTGAACTTTGCTACTATTAATGCTGTGGTTATAAACATAGGTGAGGACATGTCTTGTTTAAACTGTGCTGCTGTGTTCTGTTACTCTGTATTTATTTTATTGCATTTGTTCATTTAATAATATCTCATTAATGTACAATTACATTAATAAAATTATTTGTGCTGGAACCGGCCAATCACAAAAAAACCCAGGATTTGCAATTACAATCACACACCGTGAGCACAGTAAGATACTGTAGAATCACTACCTGTGTTCCCCGTTTTGTACAGCAATCCCCGTAATGCCCACCCACGCTATTCTTGGAAATCATATAGCACACTTTGTTTACTCCGCCCTCCGCCTCCAATCCCTCCTATCCAAAGCATACCCTTTCCCGATGTAAACTCCTAGTCCAACATTCAGTTCTGTGAATATGCTGATGTTATGCTTCTTCAGTTTTTCTTGGTTCTACATCTCTACAGATGGGTCAAATCATTTGACACTTGTCTTCCTTCACCTCTTATTTCATGAGTAAAATGCAATCCAGATCCTTCCGACTTGTTGCAAATGTTAGGACTTTTTTTTCTTCTTATGACTGATTAATATGCAACTGTCGAAATGTACCACAACATGTTTACACATTAATCTACTGATGGACACTTACCTGGGCTTCGATGAATAGTGCTGATAAACCCTTGGATGTATATGCATTTTAAATTCGGCTTCTGAAATGGATTTTATGAGAGTTTATTATTGATTTGTTGATTTACCATTAATCTATAATTACATGTGTAAAATATTTACTAGACGCCCTTTACTACGTTCCACCCAATCCCCCCCTGCAGTCAATTCCATCACCAGAGCAATGTACCGTAGAATCGCTAATTGTCTTCTCTGCTGGTCAGCACACCACGTGCACCCATTCCCACCTTATACATGCTAACGGAAATGCACACTTTCTTCCCCACCTCCTTTCCCCTCCATTCCCAACCATCCATCTCTGTCTCTTTCCCTTTGGTAACTGTGAATCTGTTCTTGTCTTCTGTGACACTGCTGTTTTTCTCCATCAGTTTTTTCTTTGTTCTTATACTCCAATGATGACTGACGTCATTTTACCTATACATGTAGGCCAGAAATAGTTCTGTTTGCTATGATGGTGCAGCTGTGCAAGGCTGAGCTCTGCCCACCATCTGCTAGTGGCGTTTGCAGGAACAGCACTGTTGCCTGGAGATTCCATGATGTCACAGTGGGCTTCTTTCATGTAGACAGATTATGTCTGCTCAGAGAATTTGTTTCCCACTTCAGTGCCTGCTATCCTACACGGGGTGTACTTATGGTAAGGTTTGTGCTGAGCACCTTGACAGCATCAGAGGAAATGGGAATGAGTTCCAAGACACTGCGTGTTTCTTTTTATTTTGGCATCAATACCAGTTACCTAAGCAACATTATTTTAATTAGACTACCCACATATGAAATCCACACCATATACAGCATAAGGGTCACTGTCCATGAGCCCCGTATTGCACTGTAGAAGCACGGCTCTTCTTTGCTGTTCCACCACCTTCCTAGTGCCCACACCCTGCCCACATATGTGTGCTACACGTAATGCCCCATTTTACCTCACTTTCCTCCCTTCCAAGCCATTCCCCTGTGTCACTTTCCCTTTGGTAACCGTTAGTCCTCTCTTCAGTTCATGGAAGCTGCTACTGTCTTGTTCCTTCACTATTTTTCTTTTTTTTTAATTCTCCACAGTTGAGTGACATCAATTGCCACTTGACTTTCTCTTCGTGGCTTATTTCACTCAGAACAATACCCACAAGTTCCATGCATGTTGCTGTAAATGGTAAGATTTGTTTTCTTCATATGGCTGAATAATATTCTACATCTCATGTACTGATGGACGTTAAGCTTGGCTTTTGTCAATACTTCAGTGAGAAACATAGGGGTGCAATTTTCGTTTTTAAAATGGGCTGCTGCATTCTGCTTATATATTTATAGATTTGTTTTTTTATGTTTATTCATATATGCCTTTACTGATTCATTAATTATTAATCTAAATTTACATGACAAACATTAATTTTACAAGACCCACACTATAACCAAGATCAACCCAGTTACTTCCCTGAAGTCACTGTCCATGTGCATAGTAAGATACTGTATATACCATCTCCCCCAATCCACATTAATAATGCTAATCGTTATGCCTACCTTCTCCTTGCTTTCATATCTAACAACGCCACTATCTTCCCCTTGGTAACTGGTACTCCAAACTCGTATTCTGTGAATCTGCTGATGTTTTGCTCCTTCAGTTTTATCTTGGCGCTTCGTCTCCACGCATGTGTTAAATCATTTGATACTTATTTTCTCTTCCTCTCTTATTTCACTGAGCATAATATGCTCTAGCGCCATCCATGTTGCAGCAAATGCTAGGATTTGTTTTCTTGTGATGGCTGAGTAATATTCCTTTCTGTATATGTACCACATCTTCTATACCCATTAATCTATTGATGTCCATTAAGCTCGGTTTCTTTGAATAGTACTCTGATTAACATAGGGATATATATATCTTTATTAGCTGGGCAGATTCATTGGTTTTATTGGATTCTTTAATTTATTCTTTATTTACTTATTATTAATCTATACGTAAAAGTATAACATGAGATTTTCTAGACTCCAACTGTCTCGAAATTCTTCCCAATGCCCCACTGCAGTCACTTCCATCAACAGAGCAATGTACTGTCGATTCACTGCCTGTCTTCACTGTTTGGTTCAGCCCTCACCGTGCACCCACAAAAACATTATATGTGCTAATCATAATGCAACCTTTCTCTCCCCACTGTTATCCCTCCGTTCTCCCATGTCCACATTAGTCGTTTTCCCTTTGGTAACTGGTAGTTCATTCTTGGGCTCTGTGTGTCTGCCACTATTTTGCACCTTCAGGTCTTTCCTGCTTCTCTATCTGCACAGATTGGTCATATCATATGATACTTGTCCTCCTGTCTTATTTCATTGAAAATAAAACCAAATTCTTTCATCCATCTTGTCACAAATGGGAGGAATTGTTCTCTTCTTATGGGTGAAAGGCAATGAATTGTTTATATATACCACTTCTTCTTTATCCATTCATCTTCTGATGGAGATGGATCGGGTACTGTGAATTGTGCTGCGATAAACAAGGGTGCGCACATAACTTTTTTAAATTGGGCTACTCTATTCTATCTACTTATCTATACAACTTTGTTTTCCACTATATATCTATCATCTATCTTCTTGCTATCTCACATCTATCATAGTCATCATCTATCTCTATCATCTATCATCTATCTGCAACTGTAATCTCTGAACCCATCTATGAGTATTTCTTATTTCTCATTAATACACAATTACATGAGTAACATTGTTTACTACAACTTCCATCACCAAAATATCCCCACATACCCCATTGCATTCACTATCCTCCAGTGCAGTAAAATAAGGTAGAATCACTAGTCTTCTCTGTGACATACCGGTCTCCACGTAACTCAACGAACACTATGTACACTTATTCAATTGCACCGTTTTTAACCCCCTGTCCTACTTATCCCTCCACTATAACACAAACGGCCCAGTCTCTTTCCTTTGGTAACCACTAGTCCTTTCTTCTCTTCAGCGTGGCTTCTTCAGTTTGGTTATTTCACTTTTCTTCTATTTTTTATTACTCTGCTAGTGAGTGAAACCAGTTACCATGTTTCTGACACTCCATCGCTTATTTCACTGACCATAATTCTCTGCTATCTACATACATGTTGTTGTAAATGGTAGGATTTGTTTTCCTCATATGGCTGAATAATATCCCTCTCCTCATCTTCTCGTGGTTACTGAACTTTGCTACTATTAATGCTGTGGTTATAAACATAGGTGAGCACATGTCTTGTTTAAACTGTGCTGTTGTGTTCTGTTACTCTGTATTTTATTGCATTTGTTCATTTAATAATATCTCATTAATGTACAATTACATTAATAAAATTATTTGTGCTGGAACCGGCCAATCACAAAAAAACCCAGGATTTGCAATTACAATCAGACACCGTGAGCACAGTAAGATACTGTAGAATCACTACCTGTGTTCCCCGTTTTGTACAGCAATCCCCGTAATGCCCACCCACGCTATTCTTGGAAATCATATAGCACACTTTGTTTACTCCGCCCTCCGCCTCCAATCCCTCCTATCCAAAGCATACCCTTTCCCGATGTAAACTCCTAGTCCAACATTCAGTTCTGTGAATATGCTGATGTTATGCTTCTTCAGTTTTTCTTGGTTCTACATCTCTACAGATGGGTCAAATCATTTGACACTTGTCTTCCTTCACCTCTTATTTCATGAGTAAAATGCAATCCAGATCCTTCCGACTTGTTGCAAATGTTAGGACTTTTTTTTCTTCTTATGACTGATTAATATGCAACTGTCGAAATGTACCACAACATGTTTACACATTAATCTACTGATGGACACTTACCTGGGCTTCGATGAATAGTGCTGATAAACCCTTGGATGTATATGCATTTTAAATTCGGCTTCTGAAATGGATTTTATGAGAGTTTATTATTGATTTGTTGATTTACCATTAATCTATAATTACATGTGTAAAATATTTACTAGACGCCCTTTACTACGTTCCACCCAATCCCCCCCTGCAGTCAATTCCATCACCAGAGCAATGTACCGTAGAATCGCTAATTGTCTTCTCTGCTGGTCAGCACACCACGTGCACCCATTCCCACCTTATACATGCTAACGGAAATGCACACTTTCTTCCCCACCTCCTTTCCCCTCCATTCCCAACCATCCATCTCTGTCTCTTTCCCTTTGGTAACTGTGAATCTGTTCTTGTCTTCTGTGACACTGCTGTTTTTCTCCATCAGTTTTTTCTTTGTTCTTATACTCCAATGATGAGTGTCGTCATTTTACCTATACATGTAGGCCAGAAATAGTTCTGTTTGCTATGATGGTGCAGCTGTGCAAGGCTGAGCTCTGCCCACCATCTGCTAGTGGCGTTTGCAGGAACAGCACTGTTGCCTGGAGATTCCATGATGTCACAGTGGGCTTCTTTCATGTAGACAGATTATGTCTGCTCAGAGAATTTGTTTCCCACTTCAGTGCCTGCTATCCTACACGGGGTGTACTTATGGTAAGGTTTGTGCTGAGCACCTTGACATCATCAGAGGAAATGGGAATGAGTTCCAAGACACTGCGTGTTTCTTTTTATTTTGGCATCAATACCAGTTACCTAAGCAACATTATTTTAATTAGACTACCCACATATGAAATCCACACCATATACAGCATAAGGGTCACTGTCCATGAGCCCCGTATTGCACTGTAGAAGCACGGCTCTTCTTTGCTGTTCCACCACCTTCCTAGTGCCCACACGCTGCCCACATATGTGTGCTACACGTAATGCCCCATTTTACCTCACTTTCCTCCCTTCCAAGCCATTCCCCTGTGTCACTTTCCCTTTGGTAACCGTTAGTCCTCTCTTCAGTTCATGGAAGCTGCTACTGTCTTGTTCCTTCACTATTTTTCTTTTTTTTTAATTCTCCACAGTTGAGTGACATCAATTGCCACTTGACTTTCTCTTCGTGGCTTATTTCACTCAGAACAATACACACAAGTTCCATGCATGTTGCTGTAAATGGTAAGATTTGTTTTCTTCATATGGCTGAATAATATTCTACATCTCATGTACTGATGGACGTTAAGCTTGGCTTTTGTCAATACTTCAGTGAGAAACATAGGGGTGCAATTTTCGTTTTTAAAATGGGCTGCTGCATTCTGCTTATATATTTATAGATTTGTTTTTTTATGTTTATTCATATATGCCTTTACTGATTCATTAATTATTAATCTAAAATTACATGACAAACATTAATTTTACAAGACCCACACTATAACCAAGATCAACCCAGTTACTTCCCTGAAGTCACTGTCCATGAGCATAGTAAGATACTGTATATACCATCTCCCCCAATCCACATTAATAATGCTAATCGTTATGCCTACCTTCTCCTTGCTTTCATATCTAACAACGCCACTATCTTCCCCTTGGTAACTGTTACTCCAAACTCGTATTCTGTGAATCTGCTGATGTTTTGCTCCTTCAGTTTTATCTTGGCGCTTCGTCTCCACGCATGTGTTAAATCATTTGATACTTATTTTCTCTTCCTCTCTTATTTCACTGAGCATAATATGCTCTAGCGCCATCCATGTTGCAGCAAATGCTAGGATTTGTTTTCTTGTGATGGCTGAGTAATATTCCTTTCTGTATATGTACCACATCTTCTATACCCATTAATCTATTGATGTCCATTAAGCTCGGTTTCTTTGAATAGTACTCTGATTAACATACGGATATATATATATCTTTATTTGCTGGGCAGATTCATTGGATTTATTGGATTCTTTAATTAATTTATTCTTTATTTACTTATTATTAATCTATACGTAAAAGTATAACATGAGATTTTCTAGACTCCAACTGTCTCGAAATTCTTCCCAATGCCCCACTGCAGTCACTTCCATCAACAGAGCAATGTACTGTCGATTCACTGCCTGTCTTCACTGTTTGGTTCAGCCCTCACCGTGCACCCACAAAAACATTATATGTGCTAATCATAATGCAACCTTTCTCTCCCCACTGTTATCCCTCCGTTCTCCCATGTCCACATTAGTCGTTTCCCCTTTGGTAACTGGTAGTTCATTCTTGGGCTCTGTGTGTCTGCCACTATTTTGCACCTTCAGGTCTTTCCTGCTTCTCTATCTGCACAGATTGGTCATATCATATGATACTTGTCCTCCTGTCTTATTTCATTGAAAATAAAACCAAATTCTTTCATCCATCTTGTCACAAATGGGAGGAATTGTTCTCTTCTTATGGGTGAAAGGCAATGAATTGTTTATATATACCACTTCTTCTTTATCCATTCATCTTCTGATGGAGATGGATCGGGTACTGTGAATTGTGCTGCGATAAACAAGGGTGCGCACATAACTTTTTTAAATTGGGCTACTGTATTCTATCTACTTATCTATACAACTTTGTTTTCCACTATATATCTATCATCTATCTTCTTGCTATCTCACATCCATCATAGTCATCATCTATCTCTATCATCTATCATCTATCTGCAACTGTAATCTCTGAACCCATCTATGAGTATTTCTTATTTCTCATTAATACACAATTACATGAGTAACATTGTTTACTACAACTTAGATCACCAAAATATCCCCACATATCCCATTGCATTCACTATCCTCCAGTGCAGTAAAATAAGGTAGAATCACTAGTCTTCTCTGTGACATACCGGTCTCCACGTAACTCAACGAACACTATGTACACTTATTCAATTGCACCGTTTTTAACCCCCTGTCCTACTTATCCCTCCACTATAACACAAACGGCCCAGTCTCTTTCCTTTGGTAACCACTAGTCCTTTCTTCTCTTCAGCGTGGCTTCTTCAGTTTGGTTATTTCACTTTTCTTCTATTTTTTATTACTCTGCTAGTGAGTGAAATCAGTTACCATGTTTCTGACACTCCATCGCTTATTTCACTGACCATAATTCTCTGCTATCTACATACATGTTGTTGTAAATGGTAGGATTTGTTTTCCTCATATGGCTGAATAATATCCCTCTCCTCATCTTCTCGTGGTTACTGAACTTTGCTACTATTAATGCTGTGGTTATAAACATAGGTGTGCACATGTCTTGTTTAAACTGTGCTGCTGTGTTCTGTTACTCTGTATTTATTTTATTGCATTTGTTCATTTAATAGTATCTCATTAATGTACAATTACATTAATAAAATTATTTGTGCTGGAACCGGCCAATCACAAAAAAACCCAGGATTTGCAATTACAATCAGACACCGTGAGCACAGTAAGATACTGTAGAATCACTACCTGTGTTCCCCGTTTTGTACAGCAATCCCCGTAATGCCCACCCACGCTATTCTTGGAAATCATATAGCACACTTTGTTTACTCCGCCCTCCGCCTCCAATCCCTCCTATCCAAAGCATACCCTTTCCCGATGTAAACTCCTAGTCCAACATTCAGTTCTGTGAATATGCTGATGTTATGCTTCTTCAGTTTTTCTTGGTTCTACATCTCTACAGATGGGTCAAATCATTTGACACTTGTCTTCCTTCACCTCTTATTTCATGAGTAAAATGCAATCCAGATCCTTCCGACTTGTTGCAAATGTTAGGACTTTTTTTTCTTCTTATGACTGATTAATATGCAACTGTCGAAATGTACCACAACATGTTTACACATTAATCTACTGATGGACACTTACCTGGGCTTCGATGAATAGTGCTGATAAACCCTTGGATGTATATGCATTTTAAATTCGGCTTCTGAAATGGATTTTTTGAGAGTTTATTATTGATTTGTTGATTTACCATTAATCTACAGTTACATGTGTAACGTATTTACTAGACGCCCTTTACTACGTTCCACCCAATCCCCCCTTACAGTCAATTCCATCACCAGAGCAATGTACCGTAGAATCGCTAATTGTCTTCTCTGCTGGTCAGCACACCACGTGCACCCATTCCCACCTTATACATGCTAACGGAAATGCACACTTTCTTCCCCACCTCCTTTCCCCTCCATTCCCAACCATCCATCTCTGTCTCTTTCCCTTTGGTAACTGTGAATCTGTTCTTGTCTTCTGTGACACTGCTGTTTTTCTCCTTCAGTTTTTTCTTTGTTCTTATACTCCAATGATGAGTGACGTCATTTTACCTATACATGTAGGCCAGAAATAGTTCTGTTTGCTATGATGGTGCAGCTGTGCAAGGCTGAGCTCTGCCCACCATCTGCTAGTGGCGTTTGCAGGAACAGCACTGTTGCCTGGAGATTCCATGATGTCACAGTGGGCTTCTTTCATGTTGACAGATTATGTCTGCTCAGAGAATTTGTTTCCCACTTCAGTGCCTGCTATCCTACACGGGGTGTACTTATGGTAAGGTTTGTGATGAGCACCTTGACAGCATCAGAGGAAATGGGAATGAGTTCCAAGACACTGCGTGTTTCTTTTTATTTTGGCATCAATACCAGTTACCTAAGCAACATTATTTTAATTAGACTACCCACATATGAAATCCACACCATATACAGCATAAGGGTCACTGTGCATGAGCCCCGTATTGCACTGTAGAAGCACGGCTCTTCTTTGCTGTTCTACCACCTTCCTAGTGCCCACACCCTGCCCACACATGTGTGCTACACGTAATGCCCCATTTTACCTCACTTTCCTCCCTTCCAAGCCATTCTCCTGTGTCACTTTCCCTTTGGTAACCGTTAGTCCTCTCTTCAGTTCATGGAAGCTGCTACTGTCTTGTTCCTTCACTATTTTTCTTTTTCTTTAATTCTCCACAGTTGAGTGACATCAATTGCCACTTGACTTTCTCTTCGTGGCTTATTTCACTCAGAACAATACCCACAAGTTCCATGCATGTTGCTGTAAATGGTAAGATTTGTTTTCTTCATATGGCTGAATAATATTCTACATCTCATGTACTGATGGACGTTAAGCTTGGCTTTTGTCAATACTTCAGTGAGAAACATAGGGGTGCAATTTTCGTTTTTAAAATGGGCTGCTGCATTCTGCTTATATATTTATAGATTTGTTTTTTTATGTTTATTCATATATGCCTTTACTGATTCATTAATTATTAATCTAAAATTACATGACAAACATTAATTTTACAAGACCCACACTATAACCAAGATCAACCCAGTTACTTCCCTGAAGTCACTGTCCATGAGCATAGTAAGATACTGTATATACCATGTCCCCCAATCCACATTAATAATGCTAATCGTTATGCCTACATTCTCCTTGCTTTCATATCTAACAACGCCACTATCTTCCCCTTGGTAACTGTTACTCCAAACTCGTATTCTGTGAATCTGCTGATGTTTTGCTCCTTCAGTTTTATCTTGGCGCTTCGTCTCCACGCATGTGTTAAATCATTTGATACTTATTTTCTCTTCCTCTCTTATTTCACTGAGCATAATATGCTCTAGCGCCATCCATGTTGCAGCAAATGCTAGGATTTGTTTTCTTGTGATGGCTGAGTAATATTCCTTTCTGTATATGTACCACATCTTCTATACCCATTAATCTATTGATGTCCATTAAGCTCGGTTTCTTTGAATAGTACTCTGATTAACATAGGGATATATATATCTTTATTAGCTGGGCAGATTCATTGGTTTTATTGGATTCTTTAATTAATTTATTCTTTATTTACTTATTATTAATCTATACGTAAAAGTATAACATGAGATTTTCTAGACTCCAACTGTCTCGAAATTCTTCCCAATGCCCCACTGCAGTCACTTCCATCAACAGAGCAATGTACTGTCGATTCACTGCCTGACTTCACTGTTTGGTTCAGCCCTCACCGTGCACCCACAAAAACATTATATGTGCTAATCATAATGCAACCTTTCTCTCCCCACTGTTATCCCTCCGTTCTCCCATGTCCACATTAGTCGTTTCCCCTTTGGTAACTGGTAGTTCATTCTTGGGCTCTGTGTGTCTGCCACTATTTTGCACCTTCAGGTCTTTCCTGCTTCTCTATCTGCACAGATTGGTCATATCATATGATACTTGTCCTCCTGTCTTATTTCATTGAAAATAAAACCAAATTCTTTCATCCATGTTGTCACAAATGGGAGGAATTGTTCTCTTCTTATGGGTGAAAGGCAATGAATTGTTTATATATACCAATTCTTCTTTATCCATTCATCTTCTGATGGAGATGGATCGGTTACTGTGAATTGTGCTGCGATAAACAAGGGTGTGCACATAACTTTTTTAAATTGGGCTACTGTATTCTATCTACTTATCTATACAACTTTGTTTTCCACTATATATCTATCATCTATCTTCTTGCTATCTCACATCCATCATAGTCATCATCTATCTCTATCATCTATCATGTATCTGCAACTGTAATCTCTGAACCCATCTATGAGTATTTCTTATTTCTCATTAATACACAATTACATGAGTAACATTGTTTTCTACAACTTCCATCACCAAAATATCCCCACATATCCCATTGCATTCACTATCCTCCAGTGCAGTAAAATAAGGTAGTATCACTAGTCTTCTCTGTGACGTACCGGTCTCCACGTAACTCAACGAACACTATGTACACTTATTCAATTGCACCGTTTTTAACCCCCTGTCCTACTTATCCCTCCACTATAACACAAACGGCCCAGTCTCTTTCCTTTGGTAACCACTAGTCCATTCTTCTCTTCTGCGTGGCTTCTTCAGTTTGGTTATTTCACTTTTCTTCTATTTTTTATTACTCTGCTAGTGAGTGAAACCAGTTACCATGTTTCTGACACTCCATCGCTTATTTCACTGACCATAATTCTCTGCTATCTACATACATGTTGTTGTAAATGGTAGGATTTGTTTTCCTCATATGGCTGAATAATATCCCTCTCCTCATCTTCTCGTGGTTACTGAACTTTGCTACTATTAATGCTGTGGTTATAAACATAGGTGTGCACATGTCTTGTTTAAACTGTGCTGCTGTGTTCTGTTACTCTGTATTTATTTTATTGCATTTGTTCATTTAGTAATATCTCATTAATGTACAATTACATTAATAAAATTATTTGTGCTGGAACCGGCCAATCACAAAAAAACCCAGGATTTGCAATTACAATCACACACCGTGAGCACAGTAAGATACTGTAGAATCACTACCTGTGTTCCCCGTTTTGTACAGCAATCCCCGTAATGCCCACCCACGCTATTCTTGGAAATCATATAGCACACTTTGTTTACTCCGCCCTCCGCCTCCAATCCCTCCTATCCAAAGCATACCCTTTCCCGATGTAAACTCCTAGTCCAACATTCAGTTCTGTGAATATGCTGATGTTATGCTTCTTCAGTTTTTCTTGGTTCTACATCTCTACAGATGGTTCAAATCAATTGACACTTGTCTTCCTTCACCTCTTATTTCATGAGTAAAATGCAATCCAGATCCTTCCGACTTGTTGCAAATGTTAGGACTTTTTTTTCTTCTTATGACTGATTAATATGCAACTGTCGAAATGTACCACAACATGTTTACACATTAATCTACTGATGGACACTTACCTGGGCTTCGATGAATAGTGCTGATAAACCCTTGGATGTATATGCATTTTAAATTCGGCTTCTGAAATGGATTTTTTGAGAGTTTATTATTGATTTGTTGATTTACCATTAATCTACAGTTACATGTGTAACGTATTTACTAGACGCCCTTTACTACGTTCCACCCAATCCCCCCTTACAGTCAATTCCATCACCAGAGCAATGTACCGTAGAATCGCTAATTGTCTTCTCTGCTGGTCGGCACACCACGTGCACCCATTCCCACCTTATACATGCTAACGGAAATGCACACTTTCTTCCCCACCTCCTTTCCCCTCCATTCCCAACCATCCATCTCTGTCTCTTTCCCTTTGGTAACTGTGAATCTGTTCTTGTCTTCTGTGACACTGCTGTTTTTCTCCATCAGTTTTTTCTTTGTTCTTATACTCCAATGATGAGTGACGTCATTTTACCTATACATGTAGGCCAGAAATAGTTCTGTTTGCTATGATGGTGCAGCTGTGCAAGGCTGAGCTCTGCCCACCATCTGCTAGTGGCGTTTGCAGGAACAGCACTGTTGCCTGGAGATTCCATGATGTCACAGTGGGCTTCTTTCATGTAGACAGATTATGTCTGCTCAGAGAATTTGTTTCCCACTTCAGTGCCTGCTATCCTACACGGGGTGTAATTATGGTAAGGTTTGTGCTGAGCACCTTGACAGCATCAGAGGAAATGGGAATGAGTTCCAAGACACTGCGTGTTTCTTTTTATTTTGGCATCAATACCAGTTACCTAAGCAACATTATTTTAATTAGACTACCCACATATGAAATCCACACCATATACAGCATAAGGGTCACTGTCCATGAGCCCCGTATTGCACTGTAGAAGCACGGCTCTTCTTTGCTGTTCTACCACCTTCCTAGTGCCCACACCCTGCCCACACATGTGTGCTACACGTAATGCCCCATTTTACCTCACTTTCCTCCTTTCCAAGCCATTCCCCTGTGTCACTTTCCCTTTGGTAACCGTTAGTCCTCTCTTCAGTTCATGGAAGCTGCTACTGTCTTGTTCCTTCACTATTTTTCTTTTTCTTTAATTCTCCACAGTTGAGTGACATCAATTGCCACTTGACTTTCTCTTCGTGGCTTATTTCACTCAGAACAATACCCACAAGTTCCATGCATGTTGCTGTAAATGGTAAGATTTGTTTTCTTCATATGGCTGAATAATATTCTACATCTCATGTACTGATGGACGTTAAGCTTGGCTTTTGTCAATACTTCAGTGAGAAACATAGGGGTGCAATTTTCGTTTTTAAAATGGGCTGCTGCATTCTGCTTATATATTTATAGATTTGTTTTTTTATGTTTATTCATATATGCCTTTACTGATTCATTAATTATTAATCTAAAATTACATGACAAACATTAATTTTACAAGACCCACACTATAACCAAGATCAACCCAGTTACTTCCCTGAAGTCACTGTCCATGAGCATAGTAAGATACTGTATATACCATCTCCCCCAATCCACATTAATAATGCTAATCGTTATGCCTACCTTCTCCTTGCTTTCATATCTAACAACGCCACTATCTTCCCCTTGGTAACTGTTACTCCAAACTCGTATTCTGTGAATCTGCTGATGTTTTGCTCCTTCAGTTTTATCTTGGCGCTTCGTCTCCACGCATGTGTTAAATCATTTGATACTTATTTTCTCTTCCTCTCTTATTTCACTGAGCATAATATGCTCTAGCGCCATCCATGTTGCAGCAAATGCTAGGATTTGTTTTCTTGTGATGGCTTAGTAATATTCCTTTCTGTATATGTACCACATCTTCTATAACCATTAATCTATTGATGTCCATTAAGCTCGGTTTCTTTGAATAGTACTCTGATTAACATAGGGATATATATATCTTTATTAGCTGGGCAGATTCATTGGTTTTATTGGATTCTTTAATTAATTTATTCTTTATTTACTTATTATTAATCTATACGTAAAAGTATAACATGAGATTTTCTAGACTCCAACTGTCTCGAAATTCTTCCCAATGCCCCACTGCAGTCACTTCCATCAACAGAGCAATGTACTGTCGATTCACTGCCTGTCTTCACTGTTTGGTTCAGCCCTCACCGTGCACCCACAAAAACATTATATGTGCTAATCATAATGCAACCTTTCTCTCCCCACTGTTATCCCTCCGTTCTCCCATGTCCACATTAGTCGTTTCCCCTTTGTAACTGGTAGTTCATTCTTGGGCTCTGTGTGTCTGCCACTATTTTGCACCTTCAGGTCTTTCCTGCTTCTCTATCTGCACAGATTGGTCATATCATATGATACTTGTCCTCCTGTCTTATTTCATTGAAAATAAAACCAAATTCTTTCATCCATGTTGTCACAAATGGGAGGAATTGTTCTCTTCTTATGGGTGAAAGGCAATGAATTGTTTATATATACCAATTCTTCTTTATCCATTCATCTTCTGATGGAGATGGATCGGTTACTGTGAATTGTGCTGCGATAAACAAGGGTGTGCACATAACTTTTTTAAATTGGGCTACTGTATTCTATCTACTTATCTATACAACTTTGTTTTCCACTATATATCTATCATCTATCTTCTTGCTATCTCACATCCATCATAGTCATCATCTATCTCTATCATCTATCATGTATCTGCAACTGTAATCTCTGAACCCATCTATGAGTATTTCTTATTTCTCATTAATACACAATTACATGAGTAACATTGTTTACTACAACTTCCATCACCAAAATATCCCCACATATCCCATTGCATTCACTATCCTCCAGTGCAGTAAAATAAGGTAGAATCACTAGTCTTCTCTGTGACGTACCGGTCTCCACGTAACTCAACGAACACTATGTACACTTATTCAATTGCACCGTTTTTAACCCCCTGTCCTACTTATCCCTCCACTATAACACAAACGGCCCAGTCTCTTTCCTTTGGTAACCACTAGTCCATTCTTCTCTTCTGCGTGGCTTCTTCAGTTTGGTTATTTCACTTTTCTTCTATTTTTTATTACTCTGCTAGTGAGTGAAACCAGTTACCATGTTTCTGACACTCCATCGCTTATTTCACTGACCATAATTCTCTGCTATCTACATACATGTTGTTGTAAATGGTAGGATTTGTTTTCCTCATATGGCTGAATAATATCCCTCTCCTCATCTTCTCGTGGTTACTGAACTTTGCTACTATTAATGCTGTGGTTATAAACATAGGTGTGCACATGTCTTGTTTAAACTGTGCTGCTGTGTTCTGTTACTCTGTATTTATTTTATTGCATTTGTTCATTTAATAATATCTCATTAATGTACAATTACATTAATAAAATTATTTGTGCTGGAACCGGCCAATCACAAAAAAACCCAGGATTTGCAATTACAATCACACACCGTGAGCACAGTAAGATACTGTAGAATCACTACCTGTGTTCCCCGTTTTGTACAGCAATCCCCGTAATGCCCACCCACGCTATTCTTGGAAATCATATAGCACACTTTGTTTACTCCGCCCTCCGCCTCCAATCCCTCCTATCCAAAGCATACCCTTTCCCGATGTAAACTCCTAGTCCAACATTCAGTTCTGTGAATATGCTGATGTTATGCTTCTTCAGTTTTTCTTGGTTCTACATCTCTACAGATGGGTCAAATCATTTGACACTTGTCTTCCTTCACCTCTTATTTCATGAGTAAAATGCAATCCAGATCCTTCCGACTTGTTGCAAATGTTAGGACTTTTTTTTCTTCTTATGACTGATTAATATGCAACTGTCGAAATGTACCACAACATGTTTACACATTAATCTACTGATGGACACTTACCTGGGCTTCGATGAATAGTGCTGATAAACCCTTGGATGTATATGCATTTTAAATTCGGCTTCTGAAATGGATTTTTTGAGAGTTTATTATTGATTTGTTGATTTACCATTAATCTACAGTTACATGTGTAACGTATTTACTAGACGCCCTTTACTACGTTCCACCCAATCCCCCCTTACAGTCAATTCCATCACCAGAGCAATGTACCGTAGAATCGCTAATTGTCTTCTCTGCTGGTCAGCACACCACGTGCACCCATTCCCACCTTATACATGCTAACGGAAATGCACACTTTCTTCCCCACCTCCTTTCCCCTCCATTCCCAACCATCCATCTCTGTCTCTTTCCCTTTGGTAACTGTGAATCTGTTCTTGTCTTCTGTGACACTGCTGTTTTTCTCCATCAGTTTTTTCTTTGTTCTTATACTCCAATGATGAGTGACGTCATTTTACCTATACATGTAGGCCAGAAATAGTTCTGTTTGCTATGATGGTGCAGCTGTGCAAGGCTGAGCTCTGCCCACCATCTGCTAGTGGCGTTTGCAGGAACAGCACTGTTGCCTGGAGATTCCATGATGTCACAGTGGGCTTCTTTCATGTAGACAGATTATGTCTGCTCAGAGAATTTGTTTCCCACTTCAGTGCCTGCTATCCTACACGGGGTGTACTTATGGTAAGGTTTGTGCTGAGCACCTTGACAGCATCAGAGGAAATGGGAATGAGTTCCAAGACACTGCGTGTTTCTTTTTATTTTGGCATCAATACCAGTTACCTAAGCAACATTATTTTAATTAGACTACCCACATATGAAATCCACACCATATACAGCATAAGGGTCACTGTCCATGAGCCCCGTATTGCACTGTAGAAGCACGGCTCTTCTTTGCTGTTCTACCACCTTCCTAGTGCCCACACCCTGCCCACACATGTGTGCTACACGTAATGCCCCATTTTACCTCACTTTCCTCCTTTCCAAGCCATTCCCCTGTGTCACTTTCCCTTTGGTAACCGTTAGTCCTCTCTTCAGTTCATGGAAGCTGCTACTGTCTTGTTCCTTCACTATTTTTCTTTTTCTTTAATTCTCCACAGTTGAGTGACATCAATTGCCACTTGACTTTCTCTTCGTGGCTTATTTCACTCAGAACAATACCCACAAGTTCCATGCATGTTGCTGTAAATGGTAAGATTTGTTTTCTTCATATGGCTGAATAATATTCTACATCTCATGTACTGATGGACGTTAAGCTTGGCTTTTGTCAATACTTCAGTGAGAAACATAGGGGTGCAATTTTCGTTTTTAAAATGGGCTGCTGCATTCTGCTTATATATTTATAGATTTGTTTTTTTATGTTTATTCATATATGCCTTTACTGATTCATTAATTATTAATCTAAAATTACATGACAAACATTAATTTTACAAGACCCACACTATAACCAAGATCAACCCAGTTACTTCCCTGAAGTCACTGTCCATGAGCATAGTAAGATACTGTATATACCATCTCCCCCAATCCACATTAATAATGCTAATCGTTATGCCTACCTTCTCCTTGCTTTCATATCTAACAACGCCACTATCTTCCCCTTGGTAACTGTTACTCCAAACTCGTATTCTGTGAATCTGCTGATGTTTTGCTCCTTCAGTTTTATCTTGGCGCTTCGTCTCCACGCATGTGTTAAATCATTTGATACTTATTTTCTCTTCCTCTCTTATTTCACTGAGCATAATATGCTCTAGCGCCATCCATGTTGCAGCAAATGCTAGGATTTGTTTTCTTGTGATGGCTTAGTAATATTCCTTTCTGTATATGTACCACATCTTCTATACCCATTAATCTATTGATGTCCATTAAGCTCGGTTTCTTTGAATAGTACTCTGATTAACATAGGGATATATATATCTTTATTAGCTGGGCAGATTCATTGGTTTTATTGGATTCTTTAATTAATTTATTCTTTATTTACTTATTATTAATCTATACGTAAAAGTATAACATGAGATTTTCTGGACTCCAACTGTCTCGAAATTCTTCCCAATGCCCCACTGCAGTCACTTCCATCAACAGAGCAATGTACTGTCGATTCACTGCCTGTCTTCACTGTTTGGTTCAGCCCTCACCGTGCACCCACAAAAACATTATATGTGCTAATCATAATGCAACCTTTCTCTCCCCACTGTTATCCCTCCGTTCTCCCATGTCCACATTAGTCGTTTCCCCTTTGTAACTGGTAGTTCATTCTTGGGCTCTGTGTGTCTGCCACTATTTTGCACCTTCAGGTCTTTCCTGCTTCTCTATCTGCACAGATTGGTCATATCATATGATACTTGTCCTCCTGTCTTATTTCATTGAAAATAAAACCAAATTCTTTAATCCATGTTGTCACAAATGGGAGGAATTGTTCTCTTCTTATGGGTGAAAGGCAATGAATTGTTTATATATACCAATTCTTCTTTATCCATTCATCTTCTGATGGAGATGGATCGGTTACTGTGAATTGTGCTGCGATAAACAAGGGTGTGCACATAACTTTTTTAAATTGGGCTACTGTATTCTATCTACTTATCTATACAACTTTGTTTTCCACTATATATCTATCATCTATCTTCTTGCTATCTCACATCCATCATAGTCATCATCTATCTCTATCATCTATCATGTATCTGCAACTGTAATCTCTGAACCCATCTATGAGTATTTCTTATTTCTCATTAATACACAATTACATGAGTAACATTGTTTACTACAACTTCCATCACCAAAATATCCCCACATATCCCATTGCATTCACTATCCTCCAGTGCAGTAAAATAAGGTAGAATCACTAGTCTTCTCTGTGACGTACCGGTCTCCACGTAACTCAACGAACACTATGTACACTTATTCAATTGCACCGTTTTTAACCCCCTGTCCTACTTATCCCTCCACTATAACACAAACGGCCCAGTCTCTTTCCTTTGGTAACCACTAGTCCATTCTTCTCTTCAGCGTGGCTACTTCAGTTTGGTTATTTCACTTTTCTTCTATTTTTTATTACTCTGCTAGTGAGTGAAACCAGTTACCATGTTTCTGACACTCCATCGCTTATTTCACTGACCATAATTCTCTGCTATCTACATACATGTTGTTGTAAATGGTAGGATTTGTTTTCCTCATATGGCTGAATAATATCCCTCTCCTCATCTTCTCGTGGTTACTGAACTTTGCTACTATTAATGCTGTGGTTATAAACATAGGTGTGCACATGTCTTGTTTAAACTGTGCTGCTGTGTTCTGTTACTCTGTATTTATTTTATTGCATTTGTTCATTTAATAGTATCTCATTAATGTACAATTACATTAATAAAATTATTTGTGCTGGAACCGGCCAATCACAAAAAAACCCAGGATTTGCAATTACAATCACACACCGTGAGCACAGTAAGATACTGTAGAATCACTACCTGTGTTCCCCGTTTTGTACAGCAATCCCCGTAATGCCCACCCACGCTATTCTTGGAAATCATATAGCACACTTTGTTTACTCCGCCCTCCGCCTCCAATCCCTCCTATCCAAAGCATACCCTTTCCCGATGTAAACTCCTAGTCCAACATTCAGTTCTGTGAATATGCTGATGTTATGCTTCTTCAGTTTTTCTTGGTTCTACATCTCTACAGATGGGTCAAATCATTTGACACTTGTCTTCCTTCACCTCTTATTTCATGAGTAAAATGCAATCCAGATCCTTCCGACTTGTTGCAAATGTTAGGACTTTTTTTTCTTCTTATGACTGATTAATATGCAACTGTCGAAATGTACCACAACATGTTTACACATTAATCTACTGATGGACACTTACCTGGGCTTCGATGAATAGTGCTGATAAACCCTTGGATGTATATGCATTTTAAATTCGGCTTCTGAAATGGATTTTTTGAGAGTTTATTATTGATTTGTTGATTTACCATTAATCTACAGTTACATGTGTAACGTATTTACTAGACGCCCTTTACTACGTTCCACCCAATCCCCCCTTACAGTCAATTCCATCACCAGAGCAATGTACCGTAGAATCGCTAATTGTCTTCTCTGCTGGTCAGCACACCACGTGCACCCATTCCCACCTTATACATGCTAACGGAAATGCACACTTTCTTCCCCACCTCCTTTCCCCTCCATTCCCAACCATCCATCTCTGTCTCTTTCCCTTTGGTAACTGTGAATCTGTTCTTGTCTTCTGTGACACTGCTGTTTTTCTCCATCAGTTTTTTCTTTGTTCTTATACTCCAATGATGAGTGACGTCATTTTACCTATACATGTAGGCCAGAAATAGTTCTGTTTGCTATGATGGTGCAGCTGTGCAAGGCTGAGCTCTGCCCACCATCTGCTAGTGGCGTTTGCAGGAACAGCACTGTTGCCTGGAGATTCCATGATGTCACAGTGGGCTTCTTTCATGTAGACAGATTATGTCTGCTCAGAGAATTTGTTTCCCACTTCAGTGCCTGCTATCCTACACGGGGTGTACTTATGGTAAGGTTTGTGCTGAGCACCTTGACAGCATCAGAGGAAATGGGAATGAGTTCCAAGACACTGCGTGTTTCTTTTTATTTTGGCATCAATACCAGTTACCTAAGCAACATTATTTTAATTAGACTACCCACATTATGAAATCCACACCATATACAGCATAAGGGTCACTGTCCATGAGCCCCGTATTGCACTGTAGAAGCACGGCTCTTCTTTGCTGTTCCACCACCTTCCTAGTGCCCACACCCTGCCCACACATGTGTGCTACACGTAATGCCCCATTTTACCTCACTTTCCTCCCTTCCAAGCCATTCCCCTGTGTCACTTTCCCTTTGGTAACCGTTAGTCCTCTCTTCAGTTCATGGAAGCTGCTACTGTCTTGTTCCTTCACTATTTTTCTTTTTTTTTAATTCTCCACAGTTGAGTGACATCGATTGCCACTTGACTTTCTCTTCGTGGCTAATTTTACTCAGAACAATACCCACAAGTTCCATGCATGTTGCTGTAAATGGTAAGATTTGTTTTCTTCATATGGCTGAATAATATTCTACATCTCATGTACTGATGGACGTTAAGCTTGGCTTTTGTCAATACTTCAGTGAGAAACATAGGGGTGCAATTTTCGTTTTTAAAATGGGCTGCTGCATTCTGCTTATATATTTATAGATATGTTTTTTTATGTTTATTCATATATGCCTTTACTGATTCATTAATTATTAATCTAAAATTACATGACAAACATTAATTTTACAAGACCCACACTATAACCAAGATCAACCCAGTTACTTCCCTGAAGTCACTGTCCATGAGCATAGTAAGATACTGTATATACCATCTCCCCCAATCCACATTAATAATGCTAATCGTTATGCCTACCTTCTCCTTGCTTTCATATCTAACAACGCCACTATCTTCCCCTTGGTAACTGTTACTCCAAACTCGTATTCTGTGAATCTGCTGATGTTTTGCTCCTTCAGTTTTATCTTGGCGCTTCGTCTCCACGCATGTGTTAAATCATTTGATACTTATTTTCTCTTCCTCTCTTATTTCACTGAGCATAATATGCTCTAGCGCCATCCATGTTGCAGCAAATGCTAGGATTTGTTTTCTTGTGATGGCTTAGTAATATTCCTTTCTGTATGTGTACCACATCTTCTATACCCATTAATCTATTGATGTCCATTAAGCTCGGTTTCTTTGAATAGTACTCTGATTAACATAGGGATATATATATCTTTATTAGCTGGGCAGATTCATTGGTTTTATTGGATTCTTTAATTAATTTATTCTTTATTTACTTATTATTAATCTATACGTAAAAGTATAACATGAGATTTTCTAGACTCCAACTGTCTCGAAATTCTTCCCAATGCCCCACTGCAGTCACTTCCATCAACAGAGCAATGTACTGTCGATTCACTGCCTGTCTTCACTGTTTGGTTCAGCCCTCACCGTGCACCCACAAAAACATTATATGTGCTAATCATAATGCAACCTTTCTCTCCCCACTGTTATCCCTCCGTTCTCCCATGTCCACAATAGTCGTTTCCCCTTTGGTAACTGGTAGTTCATTCTTGGGCTCTGTGTGTCTGCCACTATTTTGCACCTTCAGGTCTTTCCTGCTTCTCTATCTGCACAGATTGGACATATCATATGATACTTGTCCTCCTGTCTTATTTCATTGTAAATAAAACCAAATTCTTTCATCCATGTTGTCACAAATGGGAGGAATTGTTCTCTTCTTATGGGTGAAAGGCAATGAATTGTTTATATATACCAATTCTTCTTTATCCATTCATCTTCTGATGGAGATGGATCGGTTACTGTGAATTGTGCTGCGATAAACAAGGGTGTGCACATAACTTTTTTAAATTGGGCTACTGTATTCTATCTACTTATCTATACAACTTTGTTTTCCACTATATATCTATCATCTATCTTCTTGCTATCTCACATCCATCATAGTCATCATCTATCTCTATCATCTATCATGTATCTGCAACTGTAATCTCTGAACCCATCTATGAGTATTTCTTATTTCTCATTAATACACAATTACATGAGTAACATTGTTTACTACAACTTCCATCACCAAAATATCCCCACATATCCCATTGCATTCACAATCCTCCAGTGCAGTAAAATAAGGTAGAATCACTAGTCTTCTCTATGACGTACCGGTCTCCATGTAACTCAACGAACACTATGTACACTTATTCAATTGCACCGTTTTTAACTCCCTGTCCTACTTATCCCTCCACTGTAACACAAACGGCCCAGTCTCTTTCCTTTGGTAACCACTAGTCCATTCTACTCTTCAGCGTGGCTTCTTCAGTTTGGTTATTTCACTTTTCTTCTATTTTTTATTACTCTGCTAGTGAGTGAAACCAGTTACCATGTTTCTGACACTCCATCGCTTATTTCACTGACCATAATTCTCTGCTATCTACATACATGTTGTTGTAAATGGTAGGATTTGTTTTCCTCATATGGCTGAATAATATCCCTCTCCTCATCTTCTCGTGGTTACTGAACTTTGCTACTATTAATGCTGTGGTTATAAACATAGGTGTGCACATGTCTTGTTTAAACTGTGCTGCTGTGTTCTGTTACTCTGTATTTATTTTATTGCATTTGTTCATTTAATAATATCTCATTAATGTACAATTACATTAATAAAATTATTTGTGCTGGAACCGGCCAATCACAAAAAAACCCAGGATTTGCAATTACAATCACACACCGTGAGCACAGTAAGATACTGTAGAATCACTACCTGTGTTCCCCGTTTTGTACAGCAATCCCCGTAATGCCCACCCACGCAATTCTTGGAAATCATATAGCACACTTTGTTTACTCCGCCCTCCGCCTCCAATCCCTCCTATCCAAAGCATACCCTTTCCCGATGTAAACTCCTAGTCCAACATTCAGTTCTGTGAATATGCTGATGTTATGCTTCTTCAGTTTTTCTTGGTTCTACATCTCTACAGATGGTTCAAATCAATTGACACTTGTCTTTGTTCACCTCTTATTTCATGAGTAAAATGCAATCCAGATCCTTCCGACTTGTTGCAAATGTTAGGACTTTTTTTTCTTCTTATGACTGATTAATATGCAACTGTCGAAATGTACCACAACATGTTTACACATTAATCTACTGATGGACACTTACCTGGGCTTCGATGAATAGTGCTGATAAACCCTTGGATGTATATGCATTTTAAATTCGGCTTCTGAAATGGATTTTTTGAGAGTTTATTATTGATTTGTTGATTTACCATTAATCTACAGTTACATGTGTAACGTATTTACTAGACGCCCTTTACTACGTTCCACCCAATCCCCCCTTACAGTCAATTCCATCACCAGAGCAATGTACCGTAGAATCGCTAATTGTCTTCTCTGCTGGTCAGCACACCACGTGCACCCATTCCCACCTTATACATGCTAACGGAAATGCAAACTTTCTTCCGCACCTCCTTTCCCCTCCATTCCCAACCATCCATCTCTGTCTCTTTCCCTTTGGTAACTGTGAATCTGTTCTTGTCTTCTGTGACACTGCTGTTTTTCTCCATCAGTTTTTTCTTTGTTCTTATACTCCAATGATGAGTGACGTCATTTTACCTATACATGTAGGCCAGAAATAGTTCTGTTTGCTATGATGGTGCAGCTGTGCAAGGCTGAGCTCTGCCCACCATCTGCTAGTGGCGTTTGCAGGAACAGCACTGTTGCCTGGAGATTCCATGATGTCACAGTGCGCTTCTTTCATGTAGACAGATTACGTCTGCTCAGAGAATTTGTTTCCCACTTCAGTGCCTGCTATCCTACACGGGGTGTAATTATGGTAAGGTTTGTGCTGAGCACCTTGACAGCATCAGAGGAAATGGGAATGAGTTCCAAGACACTGCGTGTTTCTTTTTATTTTGGCATCAATACCAGTTACCTAAGCAACATTATTTTAATTAGACTACCCACATATGAAATCCACACCATATACAGCATAAGGGTCACTGTCCATGAGCCCCGTATTGCACTGTAGAAGCACGGCTCTTCTTTGCTGTTCCACCACCTTCCTAGTGCCCACACCCTGCCCACACATGTGTGCTACACGTAATGCCCCATTTTACCTCACTTTCCTCCCTTCCAAGCCATTCCCCTGTGTCACTTTCCCTTTGGTAACCGTTAGTCCTCTCTTCAGTTCATGGAAGCTGCTACTGTCTTGTTCCTTCACTATTTTTCTTTTTCTTTAATTCTCCACAGTTGAGTGACATCAATTGCCACTTGACTTTCTCTTCGTGGCTTATTTCACTCAGAACAATACCCACAAGTTCCATGCATGTTGCTGTAAATGGTAAGATTTGTTTTCTTCATATGGCTGAATAATATTCTACATCTCATGTACTGATGGACGTTAAGCTTGGCTTTTGTCAATACTTCAGTGAGAAACATAGGGGTGCAATTTTCGTTTTTAAAATGGGCTGCTGCATTCTGCTTATATATTTATAGATTTGTTTTTTTATGTTTATTCATATATGCCTTTACTGATTCATTAATTATTCTTCTAAAATTACATGACAAACATTAATTTTACAAGACCCACACTATAACCAAGATCAACCCAGTTACTTCCCTGAAGTCACTGTCCATGAGCATAGTAAGATACTGTATATACCATTTCCCCAATCCACATTAATAATGCTAATCGTTATGCCTACCTTCTCCTTGCTTTCATATCTAACAACGCCACTATCTTCCCCTTGGTAACTGTTACTCCAAACTCGTATTCTGTGAATCTGCTGATGTTTTGCTCCTTCAGTTTTATCTTGGCGCTTCGTCTCCACGCATGTGTTAAATCATTTGATACTTATTTTCTCTTCCTCTCTTATTTCACTGAGAATAATATGCTCTAGCGCCATCCATGTTGCAGCAAATGCTAGGATTTGTTTTCTTGTGATGGCTGAGTAATATTCCTTTCTGTATATGTACCACATCTTCTATACCCATTAATCTATTGATGTCCTTTAAGCTCGGTTTCTTTGAATAGTACTCTGATTAACATAGGGATATATATATCTTTATTAGCTGGGCAGATTCATTGGTTTTATTGGATTCTTTAATTAATTTATTCTTAATTTACTTATTATTAATCTATACGTAAAAGTATAACATGAGATTTTCTAGACTCCAACTGTCTCGAAATTCTTCCCAATGCCCCACTGCAGTCACTTCCATCAACAGAGCAATGTACTGTCGATTCACTGCCTGTCTTCACTGTTTGGTTCAGCCCTCACCGTGCACCCACAAAAACATTATATGTGCTAATCATAATGCAACCTTTCTCTCCCCACTGTTATCCCTCCGTTCTCCCATGTCCACATTAGTCGTTTCCCCTTTGGTAACTGGTAGTTCATTCTTGGGCTCTGTGTGTCTGCGACGATTTTGCACCTTCAGTTCTTTCCTGCTTCTCTATCTGCACAGATTGGTCATATCATATGATACTTGTCCTCCTGTCTTATTTCATTGAAAATAAAACCAAATTCTTTCATCCATGTTGTCACAAATATGAGGAATTGTACTCTTCTTATGGGTGAAAGGCAATGAATTGTTTATATATACCACTTCTTCTTTATCCATTCATCTTCTGATGTAGATGGATCGGGTACTGTGAATTGTGCTGCGATAAACAAGGGTGTGCACATAACTTTTTTAAATTGGCCTACTGTATTCTATCTACTTATCTATACAACTTTGTTTTCCACTATATATCTATCATCTATCTTCTTGCTATCTCACATCTATCATAGTCATCATCTATCTCTATCATCTATCATCTATCTGCAACTGTAATCTCTGAACCCATCTATGACTATTTCTTATTTCTCATTAATACACAATTACATGAGTAACGTTGTTTACTATAACTTCCTTCACCAAAATATCCCCACATATCCCATTGCATTCACTATCCTCCAGTGCAGTAAAATAAGGTAGAATCACTAGTCTTCTCTGTGACGTACCGTCCTCCACGTAACCCAACCAACACTATGTACACTTATTCAATTGCACCGTTTTTAACCCCCTGTCCTACTTATCCCTCCACTATAACACAACCGGCCCAGTCTCTTTCCTTTGGTAACCACTAGTCCATTCTTCTCTTCAGGGAGGCTTCTTCAGTTTGGTTATTTCACTTTTCTTCTATTTTTTATTACTCTGCTAGTGAGTGAAACCAGTTACCATGTTTCTGACACTAAATCGCTTATTTCACTGACCATAATTCTCTGCTATCTACATACATGTTGTTGTAAATGGTAGGATTTGTTTTCCTCATATGGCGAAAAATATCCCTCTCCTCATCTTCTCGTGGTTACTGAACTTTGCTTCTATTAATGCTGTGGTTATAAACATAGTTGTGCACATGTCTTGTTTAAACTGTGCTGCTGTGTTCTGTTACTCTGTATTGATTTTATTGCATTTGTTCATTTAATAATATCTCATTAATGTACAATTACATTAATAAAATTATTTGTGCTAGAACCGGCCAATCACAAAAAAAACCAGGATTTGCAATTACAATCACACACCGTGAGCACAGTAAGATACTGTAGAATCACTACCTGTGTTCCCCGTTTTGTACAGCAATCCCCGTAATGCCCACCCACGCTATTCTTGGAAATCATATAGCACACTTTGTTTACTCCGCCCTCCGCCTCCATTCCCTCCTATCCAAAGCATACCCTTTCCCTATGTAAACTCCTAGTCCAACATTCAGTTCTGTGAATATGCTGATGTTATGCTTCTTCAGTTTTTCTTGGTTCTACATCTCTACAGATGGGTCAAATCATTTGACACTTGTCTTCCTTCACCTCTTATTTCATGAGTAAAATGCCATCCAGATCCGTCCGACTGTTTCAAATGCTAGGACTTTTTTTTTTCTTATGTCTGATTAATATGCAACTGTCGAAATGTACCACAACATGTTTACACATTAATCTACTGATGGACACTTACCTGGGCTTCGATGAATAGTGCTGATAAACCCTTGGATGTATATGCATTTTAAATTCGGCTTCTGAAATGGATTTTATGAGAGTTTATTATTGATTTGTTGATTTACCATTAATCTACAGTTACATGTGTAACGTATTTACTAGACGCCCTTTACTACGTTCCACCCAATCCCCCCTTGCAGTCAATTCCATCACCAGAGCAATGTACCGTAGAATCGCTAATTGTCTTCTCTGCTGGTCAGCACACCACGTGCACCCATTCCCACCTTATACATGCTAACGGAAATGCACACTTTCTTCCCCACCTCCTTTCCCCTCCATTCCCAACCATCCATCTCTGTCTCTTTCCCTTTGGTAACTGTGAATCTGTTCTTGTCTTCTGTGACACTGCTGTTTTTCTCCTTCAGTTTTTTCTTTGTTCTTATACTCCAATGATGAATGACGTCATTTTACCTATACATGTAGGCCAGAAATAGTTCTGTTTGCTATGATGGTGCAGCTGTGCAAGGCTGAGCTCTGCCCACCATCTGCTAGTGGCGTTTGCAGGAACAGCACTGTTGCCTGGAGATTCCATGATGTCACAGTGGGCTTCTTTCATGTAGACAGATTATGTCTGCTCAGAGAATTTGTTTCCCACTTCAGTGCCTGCTATCCTACACGGGGTGTACTTATGGTAAGGTTTGTGCTGAGCAGCTTGACAGCATCAGAGGAAATGGGAATGAGGTCCAAGACACTGCGTGTTTCTCTTTATTTTGGCATCAATACCAGTTACCTAAGCAACATTATTTTAATTAGACTACCCACATTATGAAATCCACACCATATACAGTATAAGGGTCACTGTCCATGAGCCCCGTATTGCACTGTAGAAGCACGGTTCTTCTTTGCTGTTCTACCACCTTCCTAGTGCCCACACCCTGCCCACACATGTGTGCTACACGTAATGCCCCATTTTACCTCACTTTCCTCCCTTCCAAGCCATTCCCCTGTGTCACTTTCCCTTTGGTAACCGTTAGTCCTCTCTTCAGTTCATGGAAGCTTCTACTGTCTTGTTCCTTCACTATTTTTCTTTTTTTTTAATTCTCCACAGTTGAGTGACATCAATTGCCACTTGACTTTCTCCTCGTGGCTTATTTCACTCACAACAATACCCACAAGTTCCATGCATGTTGCTGTAAATGGTAAGATTTGTTTTCTTCATATGGCTGAATAATATTCTACATCTCATATACTGATGGACGTTAAGCTTGGCTTTTGTCAATACTTCAGTGAGTAACATAGGGGTGCAATTTTCGTTTTTAAAATGGGCTGCTGCATTCTGCTTATATATTTATAGATTTGTTTTTTTATGTTTATTCATATATGCCTTTACTGATTCATTAATTATTAATCTAAAATTACATGACAAACATTAATTTTACAAGACCCACACTATATCCAAGATCAACCCAGTTACTTCCCTGAAGTCACTGTCCATGAGCATAGTAAGATACTGTATATACCATCTCCCCCAATCCACATTAATAATGCTAATCGTTATGCCTACCTTCTCCTTGCTTTCATATCTAACAACGCCACTATCTTCCCCTTGGTAACTGTTACTCCAAACTCGTATTCTGTGAATCTGCTGATGTTTTGCTCCTTCAGTTTTATCTTGGCGCTTCGTCTCCACGCATGTGTTAAATCATTTGATACTTATTTTC
Organism: Manis pentadactyla; assembly: GCF_030020395.1. Classification (NCBI taxonomy): domain Eukaryota; kingdom Metazoa; phylum Chordata; class Mammalia; order Pholidota; family Manidae; genus Manis; species Manis pentadactyla. Next base: position 15,742,449 of record NC_080039.1, read on the forward strand.
TCTTCCTCTCTTATTTCACTGAGCATAATATGCTCTATCCCCATCCATGTTGCAGCAAATGCTAGGATTTGTTTTCTTGTGATGGCTGAGTAATATTCCTTTCTGTATATGTACCACATCTTCTATACCCATTAATCTATTGATGTCCATTAAGCTCGGTTTCTTTGAATAGTACTCTGATTAACATAGGGATATATATATCTTTATTAGCTGGGCAGATTCATTGGTTTTATTGGATTCTTTAATTAATTTATTCTTTATTTACTTATTATTAATCTATACGTAAAAGTATAACATGAGATTTTCTAGACTCCAACTGTCTCGAAATTCTTCCCAATGCCCCACTGCAGTCACTTCCATCAACAGAGCAATGTACTGTCGATTCACTGCCTGTCTTCACTGTTTGGTTCAGCCCTCACCGTGCACCCACAAAAACATTATATGTGCTAATCATAATGCAACCTTTCTCTCCCCACTGTTATCCCTCCGTTCTCCCATGTCCACATTAGTCGTTTCCCTTTTGGTAACTGGTAGTTCATTCTTGGGCTCTGTGTGTCTGCCACTATTTTGCACCTTCAGTACTTTCCTGCTTCTCTATCTGCACAGATTGGTCATATCATATGATACTTGTCCTCCTGTCTTATTTCATTGAAAATAAAACCAAATTCTTTCATCCATGTTGTCACAAATGGGAGGAATTGTTCTCTTCTTATGGGTGAAAGGCAATGAATTGTTTATATATACCACTTCTTCTTTATCCATTCATCTTCTGATGGAGATGGATCGGGTACTGTGAATTGTGCTGCGATAAACAAGGGTGTGCACATAACTTTTTTAAATTGGGCTACTGTATTCTATCTACTTATCTATACAACTTTGTTTTCCACTATATATCTATCATCTATCTTCTTGCTATCTCACATCTATCATAGTCATCATCTATCTCTATCATCTATCATCTATCTGCAACTGTAATCTCTGAACCCATCTATGAGTATTTCTTATTTCTCATTAATACACAATTACATGAGTAACGTTGTTTACTATAACTTCCTTCACCAAAATATCCCCACATATCCCATTGCATTCACTATCCTCCAGTGCAGTAAAATAATGTAGAATCACTGGTCTTCTCTGTGACGTACCGTCCTCCACGTAAGCCAACCAAAACTATGCACACTTATTCAATTTCACCGTTTTTAACCCCCTGTCCTACTTATCCCTCCACTATAACACAACCGGCCCAGTCTCTTTCCTTTGTTAACCACTAGTCCATTCTTCTCTTCAGCGTGGCTTCTTCAGTTTGGTTATTTCACTTTTCTTCTATTTTTTATTACTCTGCTAGTGAATGAAATCAGTTACCATGTTTCTGACACTAAATCGCTTATTTCACTGACCATAATTCTCTGCTATCTACATACATGTTGTTGTAAATGGTAGCATTTGTTTTCCTCATATGGCTGAATAATATCCCTCTCCACATCTTCTCGTGGTTACTGAACTTTGCTACTATTAATGCTGTGGTTATAAATATAGGTGAGCACATGTCTTGTTTAAACTGTGGTGCTGTGTTCTGTTACTCTGTATTTATTTTATTGCATTTGTTCATTTAATAATATCTCATTAATGTACAATTACATTAATAAAATTATTTGTGCTAGAACCGGTCAATCACAAAAAAACCCAGGATTTGCAATTACAATCACACACCGTGAGCACAGTAAGATACTGTAGAATCACTACATGTGTTCCCCGTTTTGTACAGCAATCCCCGTAATGCCCACCCACGCTATTCTTGGAAATCATATAGCACACTTTGTTTACTCCGCCCTCCGCCTCCAATCCCTCCTATTCAAAGCATACCCTTTCCCTATGTAAACTCCTAGTCCAACATTCAGTTCTGTGAATATGCTGATGTTATGCTTCTTCAGTTTTTCTTGGTTCTACATCTCTACAGATGGCTCAAATCATTTGACACTTGTCTTCCTTCACCTCTTATTTCATGAATAAAATGCAATCCAGATCCTTCCGACTGTTTCAAATGTTAGGACTTTTTTTTCTTCTTATGACTGATTAATATGCAACTGTCGAAATGTACCACAACATGTTTACACATTAATCTACTGATGGACACTTACCTGGGCTTCGATGAATAGTGCTGATAAACCCTTGGATGTATATGCATTTTAAATTCGGCTTCTAAAATGGATTTTTTGAGAGTTTATTATTGATTTGTTGATTTACCATTAATCTACAGTTACATGTGTAACGTATTTACTAGACGCCCTTTACTACGTTCCACCCAATCCCCCGTTGCACTCAATTCCATCACCAGAGCAATGTACCGTAGAATCGCTAATTGTCTTCTCTGCTGGTCAGCACAATACGTGCACCCATTCCCACCTTATACATGCTAACAGAAATGCACACTTTCTTCCCCACCTCCTTTCCCCTCCATTCCCAACCATCCATCTCTGTCTCTTTCCCTTTGGTAACTGTGAATCTGTTCTTGTCTTCTGTGACACTGGTGTTTTTCTCCTTCAGTTTTTTCTTTGTTCTTATACACCAATGATGAGTGACGTCATTTTACCTATACATGTAGGCCAGAAATAGTTATGTTTGCTATGATCGTGCAGCTGTGCAAGGCTGAGCTCTGCCCACCATCTGCTAGTGGCGTTTGCAGGAACAGCACTGTTGCCTGGAGATTCCATGATGTCACAGTGGGCTTCTTTCATGTAGACAGATTATGTCTGCTCAGAGAATTTGATTCCCACTTCAGTCCTTGCTATCCTACACGGGGTGTACTTATGGTAAGGTTTGTGCTGAGCGCCTTAACAGCATCAGAGGAAATGGAAATGAGTTCCAAGACACTGCGTGTTTCTTTTTATTTTGGCATCAATACCAGTTACCTAAGCAACATTATTTTAATTAGACTACCCACATTATGAAATCCACACCATAAACAGCATAAGGGTCACTGTCCATGAGCCCCGTATTGCACTGTAGAAACACGGCTCTTCTTTGCTGTTCTACCACCTTCCTAGTGAACACACCCTGCCAACACATGTGTGCTACACGTAATGCCCCATTTTACCTCACTTTCCTCCCTTCCAAGCCATTCCCCTGTGTCACTTTCCCTTTGGTAACCGTTAGTCCTCTCTTCAGTTCATGGAAGCTGCTACTGTCTTGTTCCTTCACTATTTTTCTTTTTTTTAAATTCTCCACAGTTGAGTGACATCAATTGCCACTTGACTTTCTCTTCGTGGCTTATTTCACTCACAACAATACCCACAAGTTCCATGCATGTTGCTGTAAATGGTAAGATTTGTTTTCTTCATATGGCTGAATAATATTCTACATCTCATATACTGATGGACGTTAAGCTTGGCTTTTGTCAACACTTCAGTGAGAAACATAGGGGTGCAATTCTCGTTTTTAAAATGGGCTGCTGCATTCTGCTTATATATTTATAGATTTGTTGTTTTATGTTTATTCATATATGCCTTTATTGATTCATTAATTATTAATCTAAAATTACATGAGAAACATTAATTTTACAAGACCCACACTATAACCAAGATCAACCCAGTTACTTCCCTGAAGTCACTGTCCATGAGCATAGTAAGATACTGTATATACCATCTCCCCCAATCCACATTAATAATGCTAATCGTTATGCCTACCTTCTCCTTGCTTTCATATCTAACTACGACACTATCTTCCCCTTGGAAACTGTTCCTCCAAACTTGTATTCTGTGAATCTGCTGATGATTTGCTCCTTCTGTTTTATCTTGGCGCTTCGTCTCCACGCATGTGTTAAATCATTTGGTACTTATTTTCTCTTCCTCACTTATTTCACTGAGCATAATATGCTCTAGCGCCATCCATGTTGCAGCACATGCTAGGATTTGTTTTCTTGTGATGGCTGAGTAATATTCCTTTCTGTATATGTACCACATCTTCAATACCCTTTAATCTATCGATGTCCATTAAGCTCGGTTTCTTTGAATAGTACTCTGATTAACATAGGGATATATATATCTTTATTAGCTGGGCAGATTCATTGGTTTTATTGGATTCTTTAATTAATTTATTCTTATTTATTTATTATTAATCTATACGTAAAAGTATAACATGAGATTTTCTAGACTCCAACTGTCTCGAAATTCTTCCCAATGCCCCACTGCAGTCACTTCCATCAACAGAGCAATGTACTGTCGATTCACTGCCTGTCTTCACTGTTTGGTTCAGCCCTCACCGTGCACCCACAAAAACATTATATATTCTAATCATAATGCAACCTTTCTCTCCCCACTGTTATCCCTCCATTCTCCCATGTCCACATTAGTAGTTTCCACTTTGGTAACTGGTAGTTCATTCTTGGGCTCTGTTTGTCTGCCACTATTTTGCACCTTCAGTACTTTCCTGCTTCTCTATCTGCACAGATTGGACATATCATATGATCCTTGTCCTCCTGTCTTATTTCATTGAAAATAAAACCAAATTCTTTCATCCATGTTGTCACAAATGGGAGGATTTGTGCTCTTCTTATGGGTGAAAGGCAATTAATTGTTTGCATATACAACTTCTTCTTTATCCATTCATCTTCTGATGGAGATGGATCGGCTACTGTGAATTGTGCTGCGATAAACAAGGGGTTGCACATACCTTTTTTAAATTGGCTACTGAATTCTATCTACTTATCTATACAACTTTGTTTTCCTCTATATATCTATCATCTGACAATCTATCTTCTTGCTATCTCACATCTATCATAGACATCATCTATCTCTATCATCTATCTGCAACTGTATTCTCTGAACCCATCTATGAGTATTTCTGATTTCTCATTAATACACAATTACATGAGTAACATTGTTTACTACAACTTCTATCACCAATATATCCCCAAATATCCCATTGCATTCACTATCCTCCAGTGCAGTAAAATAATGTAGAATCACTAGTCTTCTCTGTGACGTACCGTCCTCCACGTAACCCAACCCAACACTATGTACACTTATTCAATTGCACCGTTTTAAACCCCCTGTCCTACTTATCCCTCCACTATAACACAACCGGCCCAGTCTCTTTCCTTTGGTAACCACTAGTCCATTCTTCTCTTCAGAGTGGCTTCTTCAGTCTAGTTATTTCACTTTTTTTCTATTTTTTATTTCTCTGCTAGTGAGTGAAATCATTTACCATGTTTCTGACACTCCATCGCTTATTTCACTGACCATAATTCTCTGTTATCTACATCCATGTTGTTGTAATGGTAGGATTTGTTTTCATCACATGGCTGAATAATATCCCTCTCCTCATCTTCTGGTGGTTACTGAACTTTGCTACTATTAATGCTGTGGTTATAAACATAGGTGAGCACATGTCTTGTTTAAACTGTGCTGCTGTATTCTGTTACTCTGTATTTATTTTATTGCATTTGTTCATTTAATAATATCTCATTAATGTACAGTTACATTAATAAAATTAAGTGTGCTAGAACACGCCCATCACAACGAACCCCAGGATTCGCAATTACAGTCACACACCGTGAGCACAGTAAGATACTGTAGAATCACTACCTGTGTTCCCTGTTTCCTACAGCAATCCCCGTAATGCCCACCCACGCTATTCTTGGAAATCATATAGCACACTTTGTTTACTCCGCCCTCCGCCTCCATTCCCTCCTATCCAGAGCATACCCTTCCCCTATGTAAACTCCTAGTCCAATATTCAGTTCTGTGAATATGCTGATGTTATGCTTCTTCAGTTTTTCTTGGTTCTACATCTCTACAGATGGGTCAAATCATTTGACACTTCTCTTTCTTCACCTCTCATTTCATGAGTATAATGCAATCCAGATCCTTCCGACTTGTTGCAAATGTTAGGACATTTTTTTCTTCTTATGACTGATTATTATGCAACTGTCGAAATGTAACACAACATGTTTACACATTAATCTACTTATGGACACTTACCTGGGCTACGATGAATGGTGCTGATAAACCAGAGGATGTATATGCCTTTTTAAACTCGGCTCCTGAAATGGATTTTTGATGAGTTTATTATTGATTTGTTGATTTACCATTAATCTACATTTACATGTGTAACGTATTTACTAGACGCCCTTTACTACATTCCACCCATTCCCCCCCTGCAATTAATTTCATCACCAGAGCAATGTACCGTAGAATCGCGAATTGTCTTCTCTGCTGGTCAGCACACCACGTGCACCCATTCCCACCTTATACATGCTAACGGAAATGCACACTTTCTTCCCCACCTCCTTTCCCCTCCATTCCCAACCATCCATCTCTGTCTCTTTCCCTTTGGGAACTGTGAATCTGTTCTTGTCTTCTTTGACACTGCTGTTTTTCTCCTTCAGTTTTTTCTTTGTTCTTATACTCCAATGATGAGTGACGTCATTTTACCTATACATGTAGGCCAGAAATAGTTATGTTTGCTATGATGGTGCAGCTGTGCAAGGCTGAGCTCTGCCCACCATCTGCTAGTGGCGTTTGCAGGAACAGCACTGTTGCCTGGAGATTCCATGATGTCACAGTGGGCTTCTTTCATGTAGACAGATTATGTCTGCTCAGAGAATTTGTTTCCCACTTCAGTGCCTGCTATCCTACACGGGGTGTACTTATGGTAAGGTTTGTGCTGAGCAGCTTGACAGCATCAGAGGAAATGGGAATGAGGTCCAAGACACTGCGTGTTTCTTTTTATTTTGGCATCAATACCAGTTACCTAAGCAACATTATTTTAATTAGACTACCCACATTATGAAATCCACACCATATACAGTATAAGCGTCACTGTCCATGAGCCCCGTATTGCACTGTAGAAGCACGGCTCTTCTTTGCTGTTCTACCACCTTCCTAGTGCCCACACCCTGCCCACACATGTGTGCTACACGTAATGCCCCATTTTACCTCACTTTCCTCCCTTCCAAGCCATTCCCCTGTGTCACTTTCCCTTTGGTAACCGTTAGTCCTCTCTTCAGTTCATGGAAGCTGCTACTGTCTTGTTCCTTCACTATTTTTCTTTTTTTTTAATTCTCCACAGTTGAGTGGCATCAATTGCCACTTGACTTTCTCTTCGTGGCTTATTTCACTCACAACAATACCCACAAGTTCCATGCATGTTGCTGTAAATGGTAAGATTTGTTTTCTTCATATGGCTGAATAATATTCTACATCTCATATACTGATGGACGTTAAGCTTGGCTTTTGTCAATACTTCAGTGAGAAACATAGGGGTGCAATTTTCGTTTTCAAAATGGGCTGCTGCATTCTGCTTATATATTTATAGATTTGTTGTTTTATATTTATTCATATATGCCTTTACTGATTCATTAATTATTAATCTAAAATTACATGACAAACATTAATTTTACAAGACCCACACTATAACCAAGATCAACCCAGTTACTTCCCTGAAGTCACTGTCCATGAACATAGTAAGATACTGTATATACCATCTCCCCCAATCCACATTAATAATGTTAATCGTTATGCCTACCTTCTCCTTGCTTTCATATCTAACAACGCCACTATCTTCCCCTTGGTAACTGTTACTCCAAACTCGTATTCTGTGTATCTGCTGATGTTTTGCTCCTTCAGTTTTATCTTGGCGCTTCGTCTCCACGCATGTGTTAAATCATTTGGTACTTATTTTCTCTTCCTCACTTATTTCACTGAGCATAATATGCTCTAGCGCCATCCATGTTGCAGCACATGCTAGGATTTGTTTTCTTGTGATGGCTGAGTAATATTCCTTTCTGTATATGTACCACATCTTCAATACCCATTAATCTATCGATGTCCATTAAGCTCGGTTTCTTTGAATAGTACTCTGATTAACATAGGGATATATATATCTTTATTAGCTGGGCAGATTCATTGGTTTTATTGGATCCTTTAATTAATTTATTCTTATTTACTTATTATTAATCTATACGTAAAAGTATAACATGAGATTTTCTAGACTCCAACTGTCTCGAAATTCTTCCCAATGCCCCACTGCAGTCACTTCCATCATCAGAGCAATGTACTGTCGATTCACTGCCTGTCTTCACTGTTTGGTTCAGCCCTCACCGTGCACCCTCAAAAACATTATATATTCTAATCATAATGCAACCTTTCTCTCCCCACTGTTATCCCTCCATTCTCCCATGTCCACATTAGTAGTTTCCACTTTGGTAACTGGTAGTTCATTCTTGGGCTCTGTTTGTCTGCCACTATTTTGCACATTCAGTGCTTTCCTGCTTCTCTATCTGCACAGATTGGACATATCATATGATCCTTGTCCTCCTGTCTTATTTCATTGAAAATAAAACCAAATTCTTTCATCCATGTTGTCACAAATGGGAGGATTTGTGCTCTTCTTATGGGTGAAAGGCAATTAATTGTTTACATATACAACTTCTTCTTTATCCATTCATCTTCTGATGGAGATGGATCGGCTACTGTGAATTGTGCTGCGATAAACAAGGGGTTGCACATACCTTTTTTAAATTGGCCTACTGAATTCTATCTACTTATCTATACAACTTTGTTTTCCTCTATATATCTATCATCTGACAATCTATCTTCTTGCTATCTCACATCTATCATAGACATCATCTATCTCTATCATCTATCTGCAACTGTATTCTCTGAACCCATCTATGAGTATTTCTGATTTCTCATTAATACACAATTACATGAGTAACATTGTTTACTACAACTTCCATCACCAATATATCCCCAAATATCCCATTGCATTCACTATCCTCCAGTGCAGTAAAATAATGTAGAATCACTAGTCTTCTCTGTGACGTACCGTCCTCCAAGTAACCCAACCCAACACTATGTACACTTATTCAATTGCACCGTTTTAAACCCCCTGTCCTACTTATCCCTCCACTATAACACAACCGGCCCAGTCTCTTTCCTTTGGTAACCACTAGTCCATTCTTCTCTTCAGAGTGGCTTCTTCAGTCTAGTTATTTCACTTTTTTTCTATTTTTTATTTCTCTGCTAGTGAGTGAAATCATTTACCATGTTTCTGACACTCCATCGCTTATTTCACTGACCATAATTCTCTGCTATCTACATCCATGTTGTTGTAATGGTAGGATTTGTTTTCATCACATGGCTGAATAATATCCCTCTCCTCATCTTCTGGTGGTTACTGAACTTTGCTACTATTAATGCTGTGGTTATAAACATAGGTGAGCACATGTCTTGTTTAAACTGTGCTGCTGTATTCTGTTACTCTGTATTTATTTTATTGCATTTGTTCATTTAATAATATCTCATTAATGTACAGTTACATTAATAAAATTAAGTGTGCTAGAACACGCCCATCACAACGAACCCCAGGATTCGCAATTACAGTCACACACCGTGAGCACAGTAAGATACTGTAGAATCACTACCTGTGTTCCCTGTTTCCTACAGCAATACCCGTAATGCCCACCCACGCTATTCTTGGAAATCATATAGCACACTTTGTTTACTCCGCCCTCCGCCTCCATTCCCTCCTATCCAGAGCATACCCTTCCCCTATGTAAACTCCTAGTCCAATATTCAGTTCTGTGAATATGCTGATGTTATGCTTCTTCAGTTTTTCTTGGTTCTACATCTCTACAGATGGGTCAAATCATTTGACACTTCTCTTTCTTCACCTCTCATTTCATGAGTATAATGCAATCCAGATCCTTCCGACTTGTTGCAAATGTTAGGACATTTTTTTCTTCTTATGACTGATTATTATGCAACTGTCGAAATGTAACACAACATGTTTACACATTAATCTACTTATGGACACTTACCTGGGCTACGATGAATGGTGCTGATAAACCAGAGGATGTATATGCCTTTTTAAACTCGGGTCCTGAAATGGATTTTTGATGAGTTTATTATTGATTTGTTGATTTACCATTAATCTACATTTACATGTGTAACGTATTTACTAGACGCCCTTTACTACATTCCACCCATTCCACCCCTGCAATTAATTTCATCACCAGAGCAATGTACCGTAGAATCGCGAATTGTCTTCTCTGCTGGTCAGCACACCACGTGCACCCATTCCCACCTTATACATGCTAACGGAAATGCACACTTTCTTCCCCACCTCCTTTCCCCTCCATTCCCACCATCCATCTCTGTCTCTTTCCCTTTGGTAACTGTGAATCTGTTCTTGTCTTCTGTGACACTGCTGTTTTTCTCCTTCAGTTTTTTCTTTGTTCTTATACTCCAATGATGAGTGACGTCATTTTACCTATACATGTAGGCCAGAAATAGTTATGTTTGCTATGATGGTGCAGCTGTGCAAGGCTGAGCTCTGCCCACCATCTGCTAGTGGCGTTTGCAGGAACAGCACTGTTGCCTGGAGATTCCATGATGTCACAGTGGGCTTCTTTCATGTAGACAGATTATGTCTGCTCAGAGAATTTGTTTCCCACCTCAGTGCCTGCTATCCTACACGGGGTGTACTTATGGTAAGGTTTGTGCTGAGCAGCTTGACAGCATCAGAGGAAATGGGAATGAGGTCCAAGACACTGCGTGTTTCTTTTTATTTTGGCATCAATACCAGTTACCTAAGCAACATTATTTTAATTAGACTACCCACATTATGAAATCCACACCATATACAGTATAAGCGTCACTGTCCATGAGCCCCGTATTGCACTGTAGAAGCACGGCTCTTCTTTGCTGTTCTACCACCTTCCTAGTGCCCACACCCTGCCCACACATGTGTGCTACACGTAATGCCCCATTTTACCTCACTTTCCTCCCTTCCAAGCCATTCCCCTGTGTCACTTTCCCTTTGGTAACCGTTAGTCCTCTCTTCAGTTCATGGAAGCTGCTACTGTCTTGTTCCTTCACTATTTTTCTTTTTTTTTAATTCTCCACAGTTGAGTGACATCAATTGCCACTTGACTTTCTCTTCGTGGCTTATTTCACTCACAACAGTACCCACAAGTTCCATGCATGTTGCTGTAAATGGTAAGATTTGTTTTCTTCATATGGCTGAATAATATTCTACATCTCATATACTGATGGACGTTAAGCTTGGCTTTTGTCAATACTTCAGTGAGAAACATAGGGGTGCAATTTTCGTTTTTAAAATGGGCTGCTGCATTCTGCTTATATATTTATAGATTTGTTGTTTTATGTTTATTCATATATGCCTTTACTGATTCATTAATTATTAATCTAAAATTACATGACAAACATTAATTTTACAGGACCCACACTATAACCAAGATCATCCCAGTTACTTCCCTGAAGTCACTGTCCATGAACATAGTAAGATACTGTATATACCATCTCCCCCAATCCACCTTAATAATGCTAATCGTTATGCCTACCTTCTCCTTGCTTTCATATCTAACAACGCCACTATCTTCCCCTTGGTAACTGTTACTCCAAACTCGTATTCTGTGAATCTGCTGATGTTTTGCTCCTTCAGTTTTATCTTGGCGCTTCGTCTCCACGCATGTGTTAAATCATTTGGTACTTATTTTCTCTTCCTCACTTATTTCACTGAGCATAATATGCTCTAGCGCCATCCATGTTGCAGCACATGCTAGGATTTGTTTTCTTGTGATGGCTGAGTAATATTCCTTTCTGTATATGTACCACATCTTCAATACCCATTAATCTATCGATGTCCATTAAGCTCGGTTTCTTTGAATAGTACTCTGATTAACATAGGGATATATATATCTTTATTAGCTGGGCAGATTCATTGGTTTTATTGGATTCTTTAATTAATTTATTCTTATTTACTTATTATTAATCTATACGTAAAAGTATAACATGAGATTTTCTAGACTCCAACTGTCTCGAAATTCTTCCCAATGCCCCACTGCAGTCACTTCCATCAACAGAGCAATGTACTGTCGATTCACTGCCTGTCTTCACTGTTTGGTTCAGCCCTCACCGTGCACCCACAAAAACATTATATATTCTAATCATAATGCAACCTTTCTCTCCACACTGTTATCCCTCCATTCTCCCATGTCCACATTAGTAGTTTCCACTTTGGTAACTGGTAGTTCATTCTTGGGCTCTGTTTGTCTGCCACTATTTTGCACCTTCAGTACTTTCCTGCTTCTCTATCTGCACAGATTGGACATATCATATGATCCTTGTCCTCCTGTCTTATTTCATTGAAAATAAAACCAAATTCTTTCATCCATGTTGTCACAAATGGGAGGATTTGTGCTCTTCTTATGGGTGAAAGGCAATTAATTGTTTACATATACAACTTCTTCTTTATCCATTCATCTTCTGATGGAGATGGATCGGCTACTGTGAATTGTGCTGCGATAAACAAGGGGTTGCACATACCTTTTTTAAATTGGCCTACTGAAATCTATCTACTTATCTATACAACTTTGTTTTCCTCTATATATCTATCATCTGACAATCTATCTTCTTGCTATCTCACATCTATCATAGACATCATCTATCTCTATCATCTATCTGCAACTGTATTCTCTGAACCCATCTATGAGTATTTCTGATTTCTCATTAATACACAATTACATGAGTAACATTGTTTACTACAACTTCCATCACCAATATATCCCCAAATATCCCATTGCATTCACTATCCTCCAGTGCAGTAAAATAATGTAGAATCACTAGTCTTCTCTGTGACGTACCGTCCTCCACGTAACCCAACCCAACACTATGTACACTTATTCAATTGCACCGTTTTAAACCCCCTGTCCTACTTATCCCTCCACTATAACACAACCGGCCCAGTCTCTTTCCTTTGGTAACCACTAGTCCATTCTTCTCTTCAGAGTGGCTTCTTCAGTCTAGTTATTTCACTTTTTTTCTATTTTTTATTTCTCTGCTAGTGAGTGAAATCATTTACCATGTTTCTGACACTCCATCGCTTATTTCACTGACCATAATTCTCTGCTATCTACATCCATGTTGTTGTAATGGTAGGATTTGTTTTCATCACATGGCTGAATAATATCCCTCTCCTCATCTTCTGGTGGTTACTGAACTTTGCTACTATTAATGCTGTGGTTATAAACATAGGTGAGCACATGTCTTGTTTAAACTGTGCTGCTGTATTCTGTTACTCTGTATTTATTTTATTGCATTTGTTCATTTAATAATATATCATTAATGTACAGTTACATTAATAAAATTAAGTGTGCTAGAACACGCCCATCACAACGAACCCCAGGATTCGCAATTACAGTCACACACCGTGAGCACAGTAAGATACTGTAGAATCACTACCTGTGTTCCCTGTTTCCTACAGCAATCCCCGTAATGCCCACCCACGCTATTCTTGGAAATCATATAGCACACTTTGTTTACTCCGCCCTCCGCCTCCATTCCCTCCTATCCAGAGCATACCCTTCCCCTATGTAAACTCCTAGTCCAATATTCAGTTCTGTGAATATGCTGATGTTATGCTTCTTCAGTTTTTCTTGGTTCTACATCTCTACAGATGGGTCAAATCATTTGACACTTCTCTTTCTTCACCTCTCATTTCATGAGTATAATGCAATCCAGATCCTTCCGACTTGTTGCAAATGTTAGGACATCTTTTTCTTCTTATGACTGATTATTATGCAACTGTCGAAATGTAACACAACATGTTTACACATTAATCTACTTATGGACACTTACCTGGGCTACGATGAATGGTGCTGATAAACCAGAGGATGTATATGCCTTTTTAAACTCGGCTCCTAAAATGGATTTTTGATGAGTTTATTATTGATTTGTTGATTTACCATTAATCTACATTTACATGTGTAACGTATTTACTAGACGCCCTTTACTACATTCCACCCATTCCCCCCCTGCAATTTATTCCATCACCAGAGCAATGTACCGTAGAATCGCGAATTGTCTTCTCTGCTGGTCAGCACACCACGTGCACCCATTCCCACCTTATACATGCTAACGGAAATGCACACTTTCTTCCCCACCTCCTTTCCCCTCCATTCCCAACCATCCATCTCTGTCTCTTTCCCTTTGGTAACTGTGAATCTGTTCTTGTCTTCTGTGACACTGCTGTTTTTCTCCTTCAGTTTTTTCTTTGTTCTTATACTCCAATGATGAGTGACGTCATTTTACCTATACATGTAGGCCAGAAATAGTTATGTTTGCTATGATGGTGCAGCTGTGCAAGGCTGAGCTCTGCCCACCATCTGCTAGTGGCGTTTGCAGGAACAGCACTGTTGCCTGGAGATTCCATGATGTCACAGTGGGCTTCTTTCATGTAGACAGATTATGTCTGCTCAGAGAATTTGTTTCCCACTTCAGTGTCTGCTATCCTACACCGGGTGTACTTATGGTAAGTTTTGTGCTGAGCAGCTTGACAGCATCAGAGGAAATGGGAATGAGGTCCAAGACACTGCGTGTTTCTTTTTATTTTGGCATCAATACCAGTTACCTAAGCAACATTATTTTAATTAGACTACTCACATTATGAAATCCACACCATATACAGTATAAGGGTCACTGTCCATGAGCCCCGTATTGCACTGTAGAAGCACGGCTCTTCTTTGCTGTTCTACCACCTTCCTAGTGCCCACACCCTGCCCACACATGTGTGCTACACGTAATGCCCCATTTTTCCTCACTTTCCTCCCTTCCAAGCCATTCCCCTGTGTCACTTTCCCTTTGGTAACAGTTAGTCCTCTCTTCAGTTCATGGAAGCTGCTACTGTCTTGTTCCTTCACTATTTTTCTTTTTTTTTAATTCTCCACAGTTGAGTGACATCAATTGCCACTTGACTTTCTCTTCGTGGCTTATTTCACTCACAACAATACCCACAAGTTCCATGCATGTTGCTGTAAATGGTAAGATTTGTTTTCTTCATATGGCTGAATAATATTCTACATCTCATATACTGATGGACGTTAAGCTTGGCTTTTGTCAATACTTCAGTGAGAAACATAGGGGTGCAATTTTCGTTTTTAAAATGGGCTGCTGCATTCTGCTTATATATTTATAGATTTGTTGTTTTATGTTTATTCATATATGCCTTTACTGATTCATTAATTATTAATCTAAAATTACATGACAAACATTAATTTTACAGGACCCACACTATAACCAAGATCATCCCAGTTACTTCCCTGAAGTCACTGTCCATGAACATAGTAAGATACTGTATATACCATCTCCCCCAATCCACCTTAATAATGCTAATCGTTATGCCTACCTTCTCCTTGCTTTCATATCTAACAACGCCACTATCTTCCCCTTGGTAACTGTTACTCCAAACTCGTATTCTGTGAATCTGCTGATGTTTTGCTCCTTCAGTTTTATCTTGGCGCTTCGTCTCCACGCATGTGTTAAATCATTTGGTACTTATTTTCTCTTCCTCACTTATTTCACTGAGCATAATATGCTCTAGCGCCATCCATGTTGCAGCACATGCTAGGATTTGTTTTCTTGTGATGGCTGAGTAATATTCCTTTCTGTATATGTACCACATCTTCAATACCCATTAATCTATCGATGTCCATTAAGCTCGGTTTCTTTGAATAGTACTCTGATTAACATAGGGATATATATATCTTTATTAGCTGGGCAGATTCATTGGTTTTATTGGATTCTTTAATTAATTTATTCTTATTTACTTATTATTAATCTATACGTAAAAGTATAACATGAGATTTTCTAGACTCCAACTGTCTCGAAATTCTTCCCAATGCCCCACTGCAGTCACTTCCATCAACAGAGCAATGTACTGTCGATTCACTGCCTGTCTTCACTGTTTGGTTCAGCCCTCACCGTGCACCCACAAAAACATTATATATTCTAATCATAATGCAACCTTTCTCTCCCCACTGTTATCCCTCCATTCTCCCATGTCCACATAAGTAGTTTCCACTTTGGTAACTGGTAGTTCATTCTTGGGCTCTGTTTGTCTGCCACTATTTTGCACCTTCAGTACTTTCCTGCTTCTCTATCTGCACAGATTGGACATATCATATGATCCTTGTCCTCCTGTCTTATTTCATTGAAAATAAAACCAAATTCTTTCATCCATGTTGTCACAAATGGGAGGATTTGTGCTCTTCTTATGGGTGAAAGGCAATTAATTGTTTACATATACAACTTCTTCTTTATCCATTCATCTTCTGATGGAGATGGATCGGCTACTGTGAATTGTGCTGCGATAAACAAGGGGTTGCACATACCTTTTTTAAATTGGCCTACTGAAATCTATCTACTTATCTATACAACTTTGTTTTCCTCTATATATCTATCATCTGACAATCTATCTTCTTGCTATCTCACATATATCATAGACATCATCTATCTCTATCATCTATCTGCAACTGTATTCTCTGAACCCATCTATGAGTATTTCTGATTTCTCATTAATACACAATTACATGAGTAACATTGTTTACTACAACTTCCATCACCAATATATCCCCAAATATCCCATTGCATTCACTATCCTCCAGTGCAGTAAAATAATGTAGAATCACTAGTCTTCTCTGTGACGTACCGTCCTCCACGTAACCCAACCCAACACTATGTACACTTATTCAATTGCACCGTTTTAAACCCCCTGTCCTACTTATCCCTCCACTATAACACAACCGGCCCAGTCTCTTTCCTTTGGTAACCACTAGTCCATTCTTCTCTTCAGAGTGGCTTCTTCAGTCTAGTTATTTCACTTTTTTTCTATTTTTTATTTCTCTGCTAGTGAGTGAAATCATTTACCATGTTTCTGACACTCCATCGCTTATTTCACTGACCATAATTCTCTGCTATCTACATCCATGTTGTTGTAATGGTAGGATTTGTTTTCATCACATGGCTGAATAATATCCCTCTCCTCATCTTCTGGTGGTTACTGAACTTTGCTACTATTAATGCTGTGGTTATAAACATAGGTGAGCACATGTCTTGTTTAAACTGTGCTGCTGTATTCTGTTACTCTGTATTTATTTTATTGCATTTGTTCATTTAATAATATCTCATTAATGTACAGTTACATTAATAAAATTAAGTGTGCTAGAACACGCCCATCACAACGAACCCCAGGATTCGCAATTACAGTCACACACCGTGAGCACAGTAAGATACTGCAGAATCACTACCTGTGTTCCCTGTTTCCTACAGCAATCCCCGTAATGCCCACCCACGCTATTCTTGGAAATCATATAGCACACTTTGTTTACTCCGCCCTCCGCCTCCATTCCCTCCTATCCAGAGCATACCCTTCCCCTATGTAAACTCCTAGTCCAATATTCAGTTCTGTGAATATGCTGATGTTATGCTTCTTCAGTTTTTCTTGGTTCTACATCTCTACAGATGGGTCAAATCATTTGACACTTCTCTTTCTTCACCTCTCATTTCATGAGTATAATGCAATCCAGATCCTTCCGACTTGTTGCAAATGTTAGGACATCTTTTTCTTCTTATGACTGATTATTATGCAACTGTCGAAATGTAACACAACATGTTTACACATTAATCTACTTATGGACACTTACCTGGGCTACGATGAATGGTGCTGATAAACCAGAGGATGTATATGCCTTTTTAAACTCGGCTCCTAAAATGGATTTTTGATGAGTTTATTATTGATTTGTTGATTTACCATTAATCTACATTTACATGTGTAACGTATTTACTAGACGCCCTTTACTACATTCCACCCATTCCCCCCCTGCAATTTATTCCATCACCAGAGCAATGTACCGTAGAATCGCGAATTGTCTTCTCTGCTGGTCAGCACACCACGTGCACCCATTCCCACCTTATACATGCTAACGGAAATGCACACTTTCTTCCCCACCTCCTTTCCCCTCCATTCCAAACCATCCATCTCTGTCTCTTTCCCTTTGGTAACTGTGAATCTGTTCTTGTCTTCTGTGACACTGCTGTTTTTCTCCTTCAGTTTTTTCTTTGTTCTTATACTCCAATGATGAGTGACGTCATTTTACCTATACATGTAGGCCAGAAATAGTTATGTTTGCTATGATGGTGCAGCTGTGCAAGGCTGAGCTCTGCCCACCATCTGCTAGTGGCGTTTGCAGGAACAGCACTGTTGCCTGGAGATTCCATGATGTCACAGTGGGCTTCTTTCATGTAGACAGATTATGTCTGCTCAGAGAATTTGATTCCCACTTCAGTGTCTGCTATCCTACACCGGGTGTACCTATGGTAAGTTTTGTGCTGAGCAGCTTGACAGCATCAGAGGAAATGGGAATGAGGTCCAAGACACTGCGTGTTTCTTTTTATTTTGGCATCAATACCAGTTACCTAAGCAACATTATTTTAATTAGACTACTCACATTATGAAATCCACACCATATACAGTATAAGGGTCACTGTCCATGAGCCCCGTATTGCACTGTAGAAGCACGGCTCTTCTTTGCTGTTCTACCACCTTCCTAGTGCCCACACCCTGCCCACACATGTGTGCTACACGTAATGCCCCATTTTTCCTCACTTTCCTCCCTTCCAAGCCATTCCCCTGTGTCACTTTCCCTTTGGTAACAGTTAGTCCTCTCTTCAGTTCATGGAAGCTGCTACTGTCTTGTTCCTTCACTATTTTTCTTTTTTTTTAATTCTCCACAGTTGAGTGACATCAATTGCCACTTGACTTTCTCTTCGTGGCTTATTTCACTCACAACAATACCCACAAGTTCCATGCATGTTGCTGTAAATGGTAAGATTTGTTTTCTTCATATGGCTGAATAATATTCTACATCTCATATACTGATGGACGTTAAGCTTGGCTTTTGTCAATACTTCAGTGAGAAACATAGGGGTGCAATTTTCGTTTTTAAAATGGGCTGCTGCATTCTGCTTATATATTTATAGATTTGTTGTTTTATGTTTATTCATATATGCCTTTACTGATTCATTAATTATTCATCTAAAATTACATGACAAACATTAATTTTACAAGACCCACACTATAACCAAGATCAACCCAGTTACTTCCCTGAAGTCACTGTCCATGAACATAGTAAGATACTGTATATACCATCTCCCCAATCCACATTAATAATGCTAATCGTTATGCCTACCTTCTCCTTGCTTTCATATCTAACAACGCCACTATCTTCCCCTTGGTAACTGTTACTCCAAACTCGTATTCTGTGAATCTGCTGATGTTTTGCTCCTTCAGTTTTATCTTGGCGCTTCGTCTCCACGCATGTGTTAAATCATTTGATACTTATTTTCTCTTCGTCACTTATTTCACTGAGCATAATATGCTCTAGCGCCATCCATGTTGCAGCAAATGCTAGGATTTGTTTTCTTGTGATGGCTGAGTAATATTCCTTTCTGTATATGTACCACATCTTCTATACCCATTAATCTATTGATGTCCATTAAGCTCGGTTTCTTTGAATAGTACTCTGATTAACATAGGGATATATATATCTTTATTAGCTGGGCAGATTCATTGGTTTTATTGGATTCTTTAATTAATTTATTCTTTATTTACTTATTATTAATCTATACGTAAAAGTATAACATGAGATTTTCTAGACTCCAACTGTCTCGAAATTCTTCCCAATGCCCCACTGCAGTCACTTCCATCAACAGAGCAATGTACTGTCGATTCACTGCCTGTCTTCACTGTTTGGTTCAGCCCTCACCGTGCACCCACAAAAACATTATATGTGCTAATCATAATGCAACCTTTCTCTCCCCACTGTTATCCCTCCGTTCTCCCATGTCCACATTAGTCGATTCCCTTTTGGTAACTGGTAGTTCATTCTTGGGCTCTGTGTGTCTGCCACTATTTTGCACCTTCAGTTCTTTCCTGCTTCTCTATCTGCACAGATTGGTCATATCATATGATACTTGTCCTCCTGTCTTAATTCATTGAAAATAAAACCAAATTCTTTCATCCATGTTGTCACAAATGGGAGGAATTGTTCTCTTCTTATGGGTGAAAGGCAATGAATTGTTTATATATACCACTTCTTCTTTATCTATTCATCTTCTGATGGCGATGGATCGGGTACTGTGAATTGTGCTGCGATAAACAAGGGGGTGCACATACCTTTTTTAAATTGGGCTACTGCATTCTATCTACTTATCTATACAACTTTGTTTTCCACTATATATCTATAATCTATCTTCTTGCTATCTCACATCTATCATAGTCATCATCTATCTCTATCATCTATCATCTATCTGCAACTGTAATCTCTGAACCCATCTATGAGTATTTCTTATTTCTCATTAATACACAATTACATGAGTAACGTTGTTTACTATAACTTCCTTCACCAAAATATCCCCACATATCCCATTGCATTCACTATCCTACAGTGCAGTAAAATAATGTAGAATCACTAGTCTTCTCAGTGACGTACCGTCCTCCACGTAACCCAACCAAAACTATGTACACTTATTCAATTGCACCGTTTTTAACCCCCTGTCCTACTTATCACTCCACTATAACACAACCGGCCCAGTCTCTTTCCTTTGGTAACCACTAGTCCATTCTTCTCTTCAGCGTGGCTTCTTCAGTTTGGTTATTTCACTTTTCTTCTATTTTTTATTACTCTGCTAGTGAGTGAAACCAGTTACTATGTTTCTGACACTAAATCGCTTATTTCACTGACCATAATTCTCTGCTATCTACATACATGTTGTTGTAAATGGTAGCATTTGTTTTCCTCATATGGCTGAATAATATCCCTCTCTTCATCTTCTCGTGGTTACTGAACTTTGCTACTATTAATGCTGTGGTTATAAACATAGGTGAGCACATGTCTTGTTTAAACTGTGCTGCTGTGTTCTGTTACTCTGTATTTATTTTATTGCATTTGTTCATTTAATAATATCTCATTAATGTACAATTACATTAATAAAATTATTTGTGCTAGAACCGGTCAATCACAAAAAAACCCAGGATTTGCAATTACAATCACACACCGTGAGCACAGTAAGATACTGTAGAATCACTACCTGTGTTCCCCGTTTTGTACAGCAATCCCCGTAATGCCCACCCACGCTATTCTTGGAAATCATATAGCACAGTTTGTTTACTCCGCCCTCCGCCTCCAATCCCTCCTATTCAAAGCATACCATTTCCCTATGTAAACTCCTAGTCCAACATTCAGTTCTGTGAATATGCTGATATTATGCTTCTTCAGTTTTTCTTGGTTCTACATCTCTACAGATGGGTCAAATCATTTGACACTTGTCTTCCTTCACCTCTTATTTCATGAATAAAATGCAATCCAGATCCTTCCGACTGTTTCAAATGTTAGGACTTTTTTTTCTTCTTATGACTGATTAATATGCAACTGTGGAAATGTACCACAACATGTTTACACATTAATCTACTGATGGACACTTACCTGGGCTTCGATGAATAGTGCTGATAAACCCTAGGATGTATATGCATTTTAAATTCGGCTTCTGAAATGGATTTTTTGAGAGTTTATTATTGATTTGTTGATTTACCATTAATCTACAGTTACATGTGTAACGTATTTACTAGACGCCCTTTACTACGTTCACCCAATCCCCCTTTGCAGTCAATTCCATCACCAGAGCAATGTACCGTAGAATCGCTAATTGTCTTCTCTGCTGGTCAGCACAATACGTGCACCCATTCCCACCTTATACATGCTAACGGAAATGCACACTTTCTTCCCCACCTCCTTTCCCCTCCATTCCCAACCATACATCTCTGTCTCTTTCCCTTTGGTAACTGTGAATCTGTTCTTGTCTTCTGTGACACTGCTGTTTTTCTCCTTCAGTTTTTTCTTTGTTCTTATACTCCAATGATGAGTGACGTCATTTTACCTATACATGTAGGCCAGAAATAGTTATGTTTGCTATGATGGTGCAGCTGTGCAAGGCTGAGCTCTGCCCACCATCTGCTAGTGGCGTTTGCAGGAACAGCACTGTTGCCTGGAGATTCCATGATGTCACAGTGGGCTTCTTTCATGTAGACAGATTATGTGTGCTCAGAGAATTTGATTCCCACTTCAGTCCTTGCTATCCTACACGGGGTGTACTTATGGTAAGGTTTGTGCTGAGCGCCTTTACAGCATCAGAGGAAATGGAAATGAGTTCCAAGACACTGCGTGTTTCTTTTTATTTTGGCATCAATACCAGTTACCTAAGCAACATTATTTTAATTAGACTACCCACATTATGAAATCCACACCATATACAGCATAAGGGTCACTGTCCATGAGCCCCGTATTGCACTGTAGAAACACGGCTCTTCTTTGCTGTTCTACCGCCTTCCTACTGCAGACACCCTGCCCACACATGTGTGCGACAAGTAATGCCCCATTTTACCTCACTTTCCTCCCTTCCAAGACATTCCCCTGTGTCACTTTCCCTTTGGTAACCGTTAGTCCTCTCTTCAGTTCATGGAAGCTGCTACTGTCTTGTTCCTTCACTATTTTTCTTTTCTTTAAATTCTCCACAGTTGAGTGACATCAATTGCCACTTGACTTTCTCTTCGTGGCTTATTTCACTCACAACAATACCCACAAGTTCCATGCATGTTGCCTTTAATGGTAAGATTTGTTTTCTTCATATGGCTGAATAATATTCTACATCTCATATACTGATGGACGTTAAGCTTGGCTTTTGTCAATACTTCAGTGAGAAACATAGGGGTGCAATTCTCGTTTTTAAAATGGGCTGCTGCATTCTGCTTATATATTTATAGATTTGTTGTTTTATGTTTATTCATATATGCCTTTATTGATTCATTAATTATTAATCTAAAATTACATGAGAAACATTAATTTTACAAGACCCACACTATAACCAAGATCAACCCAGTTACTTCCCTGAAGTCACTGTCCATGAGCATAGTAAGATACTGTATACACCATTTCCCCCAATCCACATTAATAATGCTAATCGTTATGCCTACCTTCTCCTTGCTTTCATATCTAACTGCGACACTATCTTCCCCTTGGAAACTGTTCCTCCAAACTTGTATTCTGTGAATCTGCTGATGATTTTCTCCTTCTGTTTTATCTTGGCGCTTCGTCTCCACGCATGTGTTAAATCATTTGGTACTTATTTTCTCTTCCTCACTTATTTCACTGAGCATAATATGCTCTAGCGCCATCCATGTTGCAGCACATGCTAGGATTTGTTTTCTTGTGATGGCTGAGTAATATTCCTTTCTGTATATGTACCACATCTTCAATACCAATTAATCTATCGATGTCCATTAAGCTCGGTTTCTTTGAATAGTACTCTGATTAACATAGGGATATATATATCTTTATTAGCTGGGCAGATTCATTGGTTTTATTGGATTCTTTAATTAATTTATTCTTATTTACTTATTATTAATCTATACGTAAAAGTAAAACATGAGATTT
The DNA here is from genome assembly GCF_030020395.1 of Manis pentadactyla. Taxonomy (NCBI): domain Eukaryota; kingdom Metazoa; phylum Chordata; class Mammalia; order Pholidota; family Manidae; genus Manis; species Manis pentadactyla. Next base: position 15,765,796 of record NC_080039.1, read on the forward strand.
TCTAGACTCCAACTGTCTCGAAATTCTTCCCAATGCCCCACTGCAGTCACTTCCATCAACAGAGCAATGTACTGTCGATTCACTGCCTGTCTTCACTCTTTGGTTCAGCCCTCACCGTGCACCCACAAAAACATTATATATTCTAATCATAATGCAACCTTTCTCTCCCCACTGTTATCCCTCCATTCTCCCATGTCCACATTAGTAGTTTCCACTTTGGTAACTGGTAGTTCATTCTTGGGCTCTGTTTGTCTGCCACTATTTTGCACCTTCAGTACTTTCCTGCTTCTCTATCTGCACAGATTGGACATATCATATGATCCTTGTCCTCCTGTCTTATTTCATTGAAAATAAAACCAAATTCTTTCATCCATGTTGTCACAAATGGGAGGATTTGTGCTCTTCTTATGGGTGAAAGGCAATTAATTGTTTGCATATACAACTTCTTCTTTATCCATTCATCTTCTGATGGAGATGGATCGGCTACTGTGAATTGTGCTGCGATAAACAAGTTGTTGCACATACCTTTTTTAAATTGGCCTACTGAATTCTATCTACTTATCTATACAACTTTGTTTTCCTCTATATATCTATCATCTGACAATCTATCTTCTTGCTATCTCACATCTATCATAGACATCATCTATCTCTATCATCTATCTGCAACTGTATTCTCTGAACCCTTCTACGAGTATTTCTGATTTCTCATTAATACACAATTACATGAGTAACATTGTTTACTACAACTTCCATCACCAATATATCCCCAAATATCCCATTGCATTCACTATCCTCCAGTGCAGTAAAATAATGTAGAATCACTAGTCTTCTCTGTGACGTACCGTCCTCCACGTAACCCAACCCAACACTATGTACACTTATTCAATTGCACCGTTTTAAACCCCCTGTCCTACTTATCCCTCCACTATAACACAACCGTCCCAGTCTCTTTCCTTTGGTAACCACTAGTCCATTCTTCTCTTCAGAGTGGCTTCTTCAGTCTAGTTATTTCACTTTTTTTCTATTTTTTATTTCTCTGCTAGTGAGTGAAATCATTTACCATGTTTCTGACACTCCATCGCTTATTTCACTGACCATAATTCTCTGCTATCTACATCCATGTTGTTGTAATGGTAGGATTTGTTTTCATCACATGGCTGAATAATATCCCTCTCCTCATCTTCTGGTGGTTAATGAACTTTGCTACTATTAATGCTGTGGTTATAAACATAGGTGAGCACATGTCTTGTTTAAACTGTGCTGCTGTATTCTGTTACTCTGTATTTATTTTATTGCATTTGTTCATTTAATAATATCTCATTAATGTACAGTTACATTAATAAAATTAAGTGTGCTAGAACACGCCCATCACAACGAACCCCAGGATTCGCAATTACAGTCACACACCATGAGCACAGTAAGATACTGTAGAATCACTACCTGTGTTCCCTGTTTCCTACAGCAATCCCCGTAATGCCCACCCACGCTATTCTTGGAAATCATATAGCACACTTTGTTTACTCTGCCCTCCGCCTCCATTCCCTCCTATCCAGAGCATACCCTTCCCCTATGTAAACTCCTAGTCCAATATTCAGTTCTGTGAATATGCTGATGTTATGCTTCTTCAGTTTTTCTTGGTTCTACATCTCTACAGATGGGTCAAATCATTTGACACTTCTCTTTCTTCACCTCTCATTTCATGAGTATAATGCAATCCAGATCCTTCCGACTTGTTGCAAATGTTAGGACATTTTTTTCTTCTTATGACTGATTATTATGCAACTGTTGAAATGTAACACAACATGTTTACACATTAATCTACTTATGGACAATTACCTGGGCTACGATGAATGGTGCTGATAAACCAGAGGATGTATATGCCTTTTTAAACTCGGCTCCTGAAATGGATTTTTGATGAGTTTATTATTGATTTGTTGATTTACCATTAATCTACATTTACATGTGTAACGTATTTACAAGACGCCCTTTACTACATTCCATCCATTCCCCCCCTGCAATTAATTCCATCACCAGAGCAATGTACCGTAGAATCGCGAATTGTCTTCTCTGCTGGTCAGCACACCACGTGCACAGATTCCCACCTTATTCATGCTTACCGAAATGCACACTTTCTTCCCAACCTCCTTTCCCCTCCATTCCCAACCATCCATCTCTGTCTCTTTCCCTTTGGTAACTGTGAATCTATTCTTGTCTTCTGTGACACTGCTGTTTTTCTCCTTCAGTTTTTTCTTTGTTCTTATACTCCAATGACGAGTGACGTCATTTTACGTATACATGTAGGCCAGAAATAGTTATGTTTGCTATGATGGTGCAGCTGTGCAATGCTGAGCTCTGCCCACCATCTGCTAGTGGCGTTTGCAGGAACAGCACTGTTGTCTGGAGATTCCATGATGTCACTGTGGGCTTCTTTCATGTAGACAGATAATGTCTTCTCAGAGAATTTGTTTCCCACTTCAGTGCTTGCTATCCTACACGGGGTGTACTTATGGTAAGGTTTGTGCTGAGCACCTTGACAGCATCAGAGGAAATGGAAATGAGTTCCAAGACACTGCGTGTTTCTTTTAATTTTGTCATCAATACCAGTTACCTAAGCAACATTATTTTAATTAGACTACCCACATTATGAAATCCTCACCATATACAGCATAAGGGTCACTGTCCATGAGCCCCGTATTGCACTGTAGAAGCACGGCTCTTCTTTGCTGTTCTACCACCTTCCTAGTGCCCACATCCTGCCCACACATGTGTGCTACACGTAATGCCCCATTTTACCTCACTTTCCTCCCTTCCAAGCCATTCCCCTGTGTCACTTTCCCTTTGGTAACCGTTAGTTCTCTCTTCAGTTCATGGAAGCTGCTACTGTCTTGTTCCTTCGCTATTTTTCGTTTTTTTAAATTCTCCACAGTTGAGTGACTTCAATAGCCACTTGACTTTCTCTTCGTGGCTTATTTCACTCAGAACAATACCCACAAGTTCCATGCATGTTGCTGTAAATGGTAAGATTTGTTTTCTTCATATGGCTGAATAATATTCTACATCTCATATACTTATGGACGTTAAGCTTGGCTTTTGTCAGTACTTCAGTGAGAAACATAGGGGTGCAATTCTCGTTTATAACATGTGCAGCTGCATTCTGCTTATATATTTATAGATTTTTTTTATGTTTATTCATATATGCCTTTATTGATTCATTAATTATTAATCTAAAATTACATGAGAAACATTAATTTTTCAAGACCCACACTATAACCAAGAACAACCCAGTTACTTCCCTGAAGTCACTGTCCATGAGCATAGTAAGATACTGTATATACCATTTCCCCCAATCCACATTAATAATGCTAATCGTTATGCCTACCTTGTCCTTGCTTTCATATCTAACTACGACACTATCTTCCCCTTGGTAACTGTTCCTCCAAACTTGTATTCTGTGAATCTGCTGATGATTTGCTCCTTCTGTTTTATCTTGGCGCTTCGTCTCCACGCATGTGTTAAATCATTTGATACTTATTTTCTCTTCCTCACTTATTTCACTGAGCATAATATGCTCTAGCGCCATCAATGTTGCAGCACATGCTAGGATTTGTTTTCTTGTGATGGCTGAGTAATATTCCTTTCTGTATATGTAGCACATCTTCTATACCCATTAATCTATTTAATGTCCATTTAGCTCGGTTTCTTTGAATAGTACTCTGATTTACATAGGGATATATATATCTTTATTAGCTGGGCAGATTCATTGGTTTTATTGGATTCTTTAATTAATTTATTCTTTATTTACTTATTATTAATCTATACGTAAATGTATAACATGAGATTTTCTAGACTCCAACTGTCTCGAAATTCTTCCCAATGCCCCACTGCAGTCACTTCCATCAACAGAGCAATGTACTGTCGCCTCACTGCCTGTCTTCACTGTTTGGTTCAGCCCTCACCGTGCACCCACAAAAAGATTATGTGTGCTAATCATAATGCAACCTTTCTCTCCCCACTGTTATCCCTCCATTCTCCCATGTCCACATTAGTCGTTTCCACTTTGGTAACTTTTAGTTCATTCTTGGGCTCTGTTTGTCTGCCACTATTTTGCACCTTCAGTTCTTTCCTGCTCCTCTATCTGCACAGATTGGACATATCATATGATACTTGTCCTCCTGTCTTATTTCATTGAAAATAAAACCAAATTCTTTCATCCATGTTGTCACAAATCGGAGGATTTGTGCTCTTCTTATGGGTGAACGGCAATTAATTGTTTAAATAGACAACTTCTTCTTTATCCATTCATCTTCTGATGGAGATGGATCGGCTACTGTGAATTGTGCTGCGATAAACAATGGGTTGCACATACCTTTTTTAAATTGGCCTACTGAATTCTATCTACTTATCTATACAGCTTTGTTTTCCTTCATATATCTATCATCTGACAATCTATCTTCTTGCTATCTCACATCTATCATAGATATCATCTATCTCTATCATCTATCTGCAACTGTATTCTCTGAACCCATCTATGAGTATTTCTGATTTCTCTTTAATACACAATTACATGAGTAACATTGTTTACTACAACTTCCATCACCAATATATCCCCAGATATCCCATTGCATTCACTATCCTCCAGTGCAGTAAAATAATGTAGAATCACTAGTCTTCTCTGTGACGTAGCGTCCTCCATGTAACCCAACCCAACACTATGTACACTTAATCAATTGCACCGTTTTTAACACCCTGTCCTACTTATCCCTCCACTATAACACAACTGGCCCAGTCTCTTTCCTTTGGTAACAACTAGTCCATTCTTCTCTTCAGAGTGGCTTCTTCAGTTTAGTTATTTCCTTTTTTTCTATATTTTATTTCTCTGCTAGTGAGTGAAATCATTTCACATGTTTCTGACACTCCATCGCTTATTTCACTGACCATAATTCTCTGCTATCTACATCCATGTTGTTGTAATGGTAGGATTTGTTTTCATCACATGGCTGAATAGTATCCCTCTCCTCATCTTCTGGTGGTTACTGAACTTTGCTACTATTAATGCTGTCGTTATAAACATAGGTGAGCACATGTCTTGTTTAAACTGTGCTGCTGTATTCTGTTACTCTGTATTTATTTTATTGCATTTGTTCATTTAATAATATCTCATTAATGTACAGTTACATTAATAAAATTAAGTGTGCTAGAACACGCCCATCACAAAGAACCCCAGGATTCGCAATTACAGTCACACACCGTGAGCACAGAAAGATACTGTAGAATCACTACCTGTGTTCCCCGTTTTGTACAGCAATCCCGTAATGCCCACCCACGCTATTCTTGGAAATCATATAGCACACTTTGTTTACTCCGTCCTGCGCCTCCATTCCCTCCTTTCCAGAGCATACCCTTCCCCTGTGTAAACTCCTAGTCCAATATTCAGTTCTGTGAATATGCTGATGTTATGCTTCTTCAGTTTTTCTTGGTTCTACATCTCTACAGATGGGTCAAATCATTTGACACTTCTCTTTCTTCACCTCTCATTTCATGAGTATAATGCAATCCAGATCCTTCCATCTTGTTGCAAATGTTAGGACTTTTTTTTCTTCTTATGACTGATTATTATGCAACTGTCGAAATGTAACACAACATGTTTACACATTAATCTACATATGGACACTTACCTGGGCTACGATGAATGGTGTTGATAAACCCGTGGATGTATATGCCTTTTTAAAGTCGGCTCCTGAAATGGATTTTTGATGAGTTTATTATTGATTTGTTGTTTTACCATTAATCTACATTTACATGTGTAACGTATTTACTAGACGCATTTTACTACATTCCACCCAATCCTCCCCTTCAGTTAATTCCATCACCAGAGCAATGTACCGTAGAGTCGCTAATTGTCTTCTCTGCTGTTCAGCACACCACGTGCACCCATTCCCACTTTATACATGCTTACGGAATAGCACACTTTCTTTCCCACCTCCTTTCCCCTCCATTCCCAACCATCCATCTCTGTCTCTTTCCCTTTGGTAACTGTGAATCTGTTCTTGTCTTCTGTGACACTGCTGTTTTTCTCCTTCAGTTTTTTTTTTTGTTCTTATACTCCCATGATGAGTGACGTCATTTTACCTGTACAGGTAGGCCAGAAATAGTTATGTTTGCTATGATGGTGCAGCTGTGCAAGGCTGAGCTCTGCCCACCATCTGCTAGTGGCGTTTGCAGGAACAGCACTGTTGCCTGGAGATTCCATGATGTCACTGTGGGCTTCTTTCATGTAGACAGATTCTGTTTGCTCAGAAAATTTGTTTCTCCCTTCAGTGCCTGCTATCCTACACGGGGTGTAATTATGGTAAGGTTTGTGCTGAGCACCTAGACAGCAACAGAGGAAATGGAAATGAGTTGCAAGGTACTGCGTGTTTCTTTTTATTTTGGCATCATTACCAGTTACCTAAGCAACATTATTTTAATTAGACTACCCACGTTATGAAATCCCCTCCATATACAGCAAAAGGGTGAATGTCCATGAGCCCCGTATTGCACTGTAGAAACACGGCTCTTCTTTGCTGATCTACCACCTTCCAAGTGCCCACACTCTTCCCACACATGTGTGCTACACGTAATGCCCCATTTTACCTCTCTTTCCTCCATTCCAATCCATTCCCCTGTGTCACTTTCCCTTTGTTAACCGTTAGTCCTCTCTTCAGTTCATGGAAGCTGCTACTGTCTTGTTCCTTCGATATTTTTGGTTTTTTTTAATTCTCCACAGTAGAGTGACTTCAATTGCCACTTGAGTTCCTCTTCGTGGCTTATTTCACTCAGTACAATACCCACAAGTTCCATGCATGTAGCTGTAAATGGTAAGATTTGTTTTCTTCATATGGCTGAATAATATTCTACATCTCATATACTGATGGACTTTAAGCTTGTCTTTTGTCAACACTTCAGTGAGAAACATAGGGGTGCAATTCTCGTTTATAATATGGGCGGCTGCATTCTGCTTATATATTTATAGATTTGTTTATGTTTATTCATATATGCCTTTATTGATTCATTAATTATTAATCAAAAATTATATGAGAAACATTAATTTTACAAGACCCACACTATAACCAAGATCAACCCAGTTACTTCCCTGAAGTCACTGTCCATGAGCATAGTAAGATACTGTATATACCATTTCCTCCAATCCACATTAATAATGCTAATCGTTATGCCTACCTTCTCCTTGCTTTCATATCTAACTACGACACTATCTTCCCCTTGGTAACTGTTCCTCCAAACTTGTATTCTGTGAATCTGCTGATGATTTGCTCCTTCTGTTTTTTCTTGGCGCTTCGTCTCCACGCATGTGTTAAATCATTTGATACTTATTTTCTCTTCGTCACTTATTTCACTGAGCATAATATGCTCTAGCGCCATCCATGTTGCAGCACATGCTAGGATTTGTTTTCTTGTGATGGCTGAGTAATATTCCTTTCTGTATATGTACCACATCTTCTATACCCATTAATCTATTGATGTCCATTAAGCTCGGTTTCTTTGAATAGTACTCTGATTAACATAGGGATATATATATCTTTATTAGCTGGGCAGATTCATTGGCTTTATTGGATTCTTTAATTAATTTATTCTTTATTTACTTATTATTAATCTATACGTAAAAGTATAACATGAGATTTTCTAGACTCCAACTGTCTCGAAATTCTTCCCAATGCCCCACTGCAGTCACTTCCATCAACAGAGCAATGTACTGTCGATTCACTGCCTGTCTTCACTGTTTGGTTCAGCCCTCACCGTGCACCCACAAAAACATTATATATTCTAATCATAATGCAACCTTTCTCTCCCCACTGTTATCCCTCCATTCTCCCATGTCCACATTAGTCGTTTCCCCTTTGGTAACTGGTAGTTCATTCTTGGGTTCTGTGTGTCTGCCACTATTTTGCACCTTCAGTTCTTTCCTGCTTCTCTATCTGCACAGATTGGTCATATCATATGATACTTGTCCTCCTGTCTTATTTCATTGAAAATAAAACCAAATTCTTTCATCCATGTTGTCACAAATCGGAGGATTTGTGCTCTTCTTATGGGTGAACGGCAATTAATTGTTTAAATAGACAACTTCTTCTTTATCCATTCATCTTCTGATGGAGATGGATCGGCTACTGTGAATTGTGCTGCGATAAACAATGGGTTGCACATACCTTTTTTAAATTGGCCTACTGAATTCTATCTACTTATCTATACAGCTTTGTTTTCCTTCATATATCTATCATCTGACAATCTATCTTCTTGCTATCTCACATCTATCATAGACATCATCTATCTCTATAATCTATCTGCAACTGTATTCTCTGAACCCATCTATGAGTATTTCTGATTTCTCTTTAATACACAATTACATGAGTAACATTGTTTACTACAACTTCCATCACCAATATATCCCCAGATATCCCATTGCATTCACTATCCTCCAGTGCAGTAAAATAATGTAGAATCACTAGTCTTCTCTGTGACGTAACGTCCTCCATGTAACCCAACCCAACACTATGTACACTTATTCAATTGCACCGTTTTTAACCCCCTGTCCTACTTATCCCTCCACTATAACACAACTGGCCCAGTCTCTTTCCATTGGTAACCACTAGTCCATTCTTCTCTTCAGAGTGTCTTCTTCAGTTTAGTTATTTCCTTTTTTTCTATATTTTATTTCTCTGCTAGTGAGTGAAATCATTTCACATGTTTCTGACACTCCATCGCTTATTTCACTGACCATAATTCTCTGCTATCTACATCCATGTTGTTGTAATGGTAGGATTTGTTTTCATCACATGGCTGAATAGTATCCCTCTCCTCATCTTCTGGTGGTTACTGAACTTTGCTACTATTAATGCTGTCGTTATAAACATAGGTGAGCACATGTCTTGTTTAAACTGTGCTGCTGTATTCTGTTACTCTGTATTTATTTTATTGCATTTGTTCATTTAATAATATCTCATTAATGTACAGTTACATTAATAAAATTAAGTGTGCTAGAACACGCCCATCACAAAGAACCCCAGGATTCGCAATTACAGTCACACACCGTGAGCACAGAAAGATACTGTAGAATCACTACCTGTGTTCCCCGTTTTGTACAGCAATCCCGTAATGCACACCCACGCTATTCTTGGAAATCATATAGCACACTTTGTTTACTCCGCCCTCCCCCTCCATTCCCTCCTATCCAGAGCCTACCATTCCCCTATGTAAACTCCTAGTCCAATATTCAGTTCTGTGAATATGCTGATGTTATGCTTCTTCAGTTTTTCTTGGTTCTACATCTCTACAGATGGGTCAAATCATTTGACACTTCTCTTTCTTCACCTCTTATTTCATTACTATAATGCAATCCAGATCCTTCCGACTTGTTGCAAATGTTAGGACTTTTTTTTCTTCTTATGACTGATTATTATGCAACTGTCGAAATGTAACACAACATGTTTACACATTAATCTACATATGGACACTTACCTGGGCTACGATGAATGGTGTTGATAAACCCGTGGATGTATATGCCTTTTTAAAGTCGGCTCCTGAAATGGATTTTTGATGAGTTTATTATTGATTTGTTGTTTTACCATTAATCTACATTTACATGTGTAACGTATTTACTTGACGCCCTTTACTACATTCCACCCAATCCTCCCCTTCAGTTAATTCCATCATCAGAGCAATGTACCGTAGAGTCGCTAATTGTCTTCTCTGCTGTTCAGCACACCACGTGCACCCATTCCCACTTTATACATGCTTACGGAATAGCACACTTTCTTTCCCACCTCCTTTCCCCTCCATTCCCAACCATCCATCTCTGTCTCTTTCCCTTTGGTAACTGTGAATCTGTTCTTGTCTTCTGTGACACTGCTGTTTTTCGCCTTCAGTTTTTTTTTTGTTTTTATACTCCCATGATGAGTGACGTCATTTTACCTGTACAGGTAGGCCAGAAATAGTTATGTTTGCTATGATGGTGCAGCTGTGCAAGGCTGAGCTCTGCCCACCATCTGCTAGTGGCGTTTGCAGGAACAGCACTGTTGCCTGGAGATTCCATGATGTCACTGTGGGCTTCTTTCATGTAGACAGATTCTGTTTGCTCAGAAAATTTGTTTCTCCCTTCAGTGCCTGCTATCCTACACGGGGTGTAATTATGGTAAGGTTTGTGCTGAGCACCTAGACAGCAACAGAGGAAATGGAAATGAGTTGCAAGGTACTGCGTGTTTCTTTTTATTTTGGCATCATTACCAGTTACCTAAGCAACATTATTTTAATTAGACTACCCACGTTATGAAATCCCCTCCATATACAGCAAAAGGGTGACTGTCCATGAGCCCCGTATTGCACTGTAGAAACACGGCTCTTCTTTGCTGATCTACCACCTTCCAAGTGCCCACACTCTTCCCACACATGTGTGCTACACGTAATGCCCCATTTTACCTCTCTTTCCTCCATTCCAATCCATTCCCCTGTGTCACTTTCCCTTTGTTAACCGTTAGTCCTCTCTTCAGTTCATGGAAGCTGCTACTGTCTTGTTCCTTCGATATTTTTGGTTTTTTTTAATTCTCCACAGTAGAGTGACTTCAATTGCCACTTGAGTTCCTCTTCGTGGCTTATTTCACTCAGTACAATACCCACAAGTTCCATGCATGTAGCTGTAAATGGTAAGATTTGTTTTCTTCATATGGCTGAATAATATTCTACATCTCATATACTGATGGACTTTAAGCTTGTCTTTTGTCAACACTTCAGTGAGAAACATAGGGGTGCAATTCTCGTTTATAATATGGGCGGCTGCATTCTGCTTATATATTTATAGATTTTTTTATGTTTATTCATATATGCCTTTATTGATTCATTAATTATTAATCAAAAATTATATGAGAAACATTAATTTTACAAGACCCACACTATAACCAAGATCAACCCAGTTACTTCCCTGAAGTCACTGTCCATGAGCATAGTAAGATACTGTATATACCATTTCCTCCAATCCACATTAATAATGCTAATCGTTATGCCTACCTTCTCCTTGCTTTCATATCTAACTACGACACTATCTTCCCCTTGGTAACTGTTCCTCCAAACTTGTATTCTGTGAATCTGCTGATGATTTGCTCCTTCTGTTTTTTCTTGGCGCTTCGTCTCCACGCATGTGTTAAATCATTTGATACTTATTTTCTCTTCGTCACTTATTTCACTGAGCATAATATGCTCTAGCGCCATCCATGTTGCAGCACATGCTAGGATTTGTTTTCTTGTGATGGCTGAGTAATATTCCTTTCTGTATATGTACCACATCTTCTATACCCATTAATCTATTGATGTCCATTAAGCTCGGTTTCTTTGAATAGTACTCTGATTAACATAGGGATATATATATCTTTATTAGCTGGGCAGATTCATTGGCTTTATTGGATTCTTTAATTAATTTATTCTTTATTTACTTATTATTAATCTATACGTAAAAGTATAACATGAGATTTTCTAGACTCCAACTGTCTCGAAATTCTTCCCAATGCCCCACTGCAGTCACTTCCATCAACAGAGCAATGTACTGTCGATTCACTGCCTGTCTTCACTGTTTGGTTCAGCCCTCACCGTGCACCCACAAAAACATTATATATTCTAATCATAATGCAACCTTTCTCTCCCCACTGTTATCCCTCCATTCTCCCATGTCCACATTAGTCGTTTCCCCTTTGGTAACTGGTAGTTCATTCTTGGGCTCTGTGTGTCTGCCACTATTTTGCACCTTCAGTTCTTTCCTGCTTCTCTATCTGCACAGATTGGTCATATCATATGATACTTGTCCTCCTGTCTTATTTCATTGAAAATAAAACCAAATTCTTTCATCCATGTTGTCACAAATGGGAGGATTTGTTCTCTTCTTAAGGGTGAAAGGCAATTAATTCTTTATATATACCACTTCTTCTTTATCCATTCATCTTCTGATGGAGATGGATCGGGTACTGTGAATTGTGCTGCGATAAACAAGGGGTTGCACATAAATTTTTTAAATTGGCCTACTGAATTCTATCTACTTATCTATACAACTTTGTTTTCCTCTATATACCTATCATCTGACAATCTATCTTCTTGCTATCTCACATCTATCATAGACATCATCTATCTCTATCATCTATCTGCAACTGTATTCTCTGAATCCATCTATGAGTATTTCTGATTTCTCTTTAATACACAATTACATGAGTAACATTGTTTACTACAACTTCCATCACCAATATATCCCCTGATATCCCATTGCATTCACTATCCTCCAGTGCAGTAAAATAATGTAGAATCACTAGTCTTCTCTGTGACGTACCGTCCTCCACGTAACCCAACCCAACACTATGTACACTTATTCAATTGCTCCGTTTTTAACAACCTATCCTACTTATCCCTCCAGTATAACACAACCGGCCCAGTCTCTTTCCTTTGGTAACCACTAGTCCATTCTTCTCTTCAGAGTGGCTTCTTCAGTCTAGTTATTTCACTTTTTTTCTATTTTTTATTTCTCTGCTAGTGAGTGAAATCATTTACCATGTTTCTGACACTCCATCGCTTATTTCACTGACCATAATTCTCTGCTATCTACATCCATGTTGTTGTAATGGTAGGATTTGTTTTCATCACATGGCTGAATAATATCCCTCTCCTCATCTTCTGGTGGTTACTGAACTTTGCTACTATTAATGCTGTGGTTATAAACATAGGTGAGCACATGTCTTGTTTAAACTGTGCTGCTGTATTCTGTTACTCTGTATTTATTTTATTGCATTTGTTCATTTAATAATATATCATTAATGTACAGTTACATTAATAAAATTAAGTGTGCTAGAACACGCCCATCACAAAGAACCCCAGGTTTCGCAATTACAGTCACACACCGTGAGCACAGTAAGATACTGTAGAATCACTACCTGTGTTCCCTGTTTTCTACAGCAATCCCCGTAATGCCCACCCACGCTATTCTTGGAAATCATATAGCACACTTTGTTTACTACGCCCTCCGCCTCTATTCCCTCCTATCCAGAGCATACCCTTCCCCTATGTAAACTCCTAGTCCAATATTCAGTTCTGTGAATATGCTGATGTTATGCTTCTTCAGTTTTTCTTGGTTCTACATCTCTACAGATGGGTCAAATCATTTGACACTTCTCTTTCTTCACCTCTTATTTCATGAGTATAATGCAATCCAGATCCTTCCGACTTGTTGCAAATGTTAGGAATTTTTTTCTTCTAATGACTGATTATTATGCAACTGTCGAAATGTAACACAACATGTTAACACATTAATCTTCTTATGGACACTTACCTGGGCTACGATGCATGGTGCTGATAAACCCGTGGATGTATATGCCTTTTAAAAGTCGGCTCCTGAAATGGATTTTTGATGAGTTTATTATTGGTTTGTTGATTTACCATTAATCTACATTTCCATGTGTAACGTATTTACTAGACGCCCTTTACTACGTTCCACCCAATCACCCCCTGCAGTCAATTCCATCACCAGAGCAATGTACCGTAGAATAGCTAATTGTCTTCTCTGCTGTTCAGCACACCACGTGCACCCATTTCCACCTTATACATGCTAACGGAAATGCACACTTTCTTCCCCACCTCCTTTTCACTCCATTCCCAACCATCCATCTCTGTCACTTTCCCTTTGGTAACTGTGAATCTCTTCTTGTTTTCTGTGACACAGCTGTTTTTCTCCTTCAGTTTTTTCTTTGTTCTCATACTCCTATGATGAGTGACGTCATTTTACCTGTACAAGTAGACCAGAAATAGTTATGTTTGCTATGATGGTGCAGCTGTGCAAGGCTTAGCTCTGCCCACCATCTGCTAGTGGCGTTTGCAGGAACAGCACTGTTGACTGGAGATTCCATGATGTCACAGTGGGCTTCTTTCATGTAGACAGATTATGTCTGCTCAGAGAATTTGATTCCCACTTCAGTCCTTGCTATCCTACACGGGGTGTACTTATGGTAAGGTTTGTGCTGAGCACCTTGACAGCATCAGAGGAAATGGAAATGAGTTCCAAGACACTGCGTGTTTCTTTTTATTTTGGCATCAATAACAGTTACCTAAGCAACATTATTTTAATTAGACGACCCACGTTATGAAATCCACACCATATACAGCATAAGGGTCACTGTCCATGAGCCCCGTATTGCACTGTAGAAGCACGGCTCTTCTTTGCTGTACTACCACCTTCCTAGTGCCCACACCCTACCCACACATGTGTGCTACACGTAATGCCCCATTTTACGTCACTTTCCTCCCTTCCAAGCCATTCCCCTGTGTCACTTTCCCTTTGGTAACCGTTAGTCCTCTCTTCAGTTCATGGAAGCTGCTACTGTCTTGTTCCTTCGCTATTTTCGTTTTCTTTATTTCTCCACAGTTGAGTGACATCAATTGCCACATGACTTTGTCTTCGTGGCTTATTTCACTCAGAGCAATACCCACAAGTTCCATGCATGTTGCTGTAAATGGTAAGATTTGTTTTCTTCATATGGCTGAATAATATTCTACATCTCTTATACTGATGGACGTTAAGCTTGGCTTTTGTCAACACTTCAGTGAGAAACATAGGGGTGCAATTCTCGTTTATAACATGGGCGGCTGCATTCTGCTTATATATTTATAGATTTATTTTATGTTTATTCATATATGCCTTTATTGATTCATTAATTATTAATCTAAAATTACATGAGAAACATTAATTTTACAAGACCCACACTATAACCAAGATCAACCCAGTTACTTCCCTGAAGTCACTGTCCATGAGCATAGTAAGATACTGTATATACCATTTCCCCCAATCCACATTAATAATGCTAATTGTTATGCCTACCTCCTCCTTGCTTTCATATCTAACTACGACACTATCTTCCCCTTGGTAACTGTTCCTCCAAACTTGTATTCTGTGAATCTGCTGATGATTTGCTCCTTCTGTTTTATCTTGGCGCTTCGTCTCCACGCATGTGTTAAATCATTTGATACTTATTTTCTCTTCCTCACTTATTTCACTGAGCATAATATGCTCTAGCGCCATCCATGTTGCAGCACATTCTAGGATTTGTTTTCTTGTGAGGGCTGAGTAATATTCCTTTCTGTATATGTACCACATCTTCTATACCCATTAATCTATTGATGTCCATTAAGCTCGGTTTCTTTGAATAGTACTCTGATTCACATAGGGATATACATATCTTTATTAGCTGGGCAGATTCATTGGTTTTATTGGATTCTTTAATTAATTTATTCTTTATTTACTTATTATTAATCTATACGTAAAAGTATAACATGAGATTTTCTAGACTCCAATTGTCTCGAAATTCTTCCCAATGCCCCACTGCAGTCACTTCCATCAACAGAGCAATGTACTGTCGATTCACTGCCTGTGTTCACTGTTTGGTTCAGCCCTCACCGTGCACCCACAAAAACATTATATGTGCTAATCATAATGCATCCTTTCTCTCCCCACTGATATCCCTCCATTCTCCCTTGTCCACATTAGTCGTTTTCCGTTTGGTAACTGGTAGTTCATTCTTGGGCTCTGTTTGTCTGCCACAATTTTGCTCCTTCAGTTCTTTCCTGCTTCTCTAATTGCACAGATTGGTCATATCATTTGATACTTGTCCTCCTGTCTTAACTCTTTGAAATTAAAACCCCATTTTTTATCCATGTTGTCGCAAATGGGAGACTTAGTTTTCTTCTTATGGGTGAAATGCAATTAATTGTTTATATATACCACTTCTTCTTTATCCATTCATCTTCTGATGGAGATGGATCGGCTACTGTGAATTGTGCTGCGATAAACTAGGGGTTGCACATACGTTTTTTGGAATTTGGCTACTGCATTCTATCTACTTATCTGTACAACTTTGTTTTCCTCTATGTATCTATCATCTGACAATCATTTACTTGCTATCTCACATCTATCATAGTCATTATCTATCTCTATCATCTCTCATCTATCTTCAACTGAAATCTCTGAACCCATCTATGAGTATTTCTTATTTCTCATAATTTCACAATTACATGAGTAACACTGTTTACTAGAACTTCCATCACCAATATATCCCCAGATATCCCATTGCATTCACTATCCTCCAGTGCAGTAAAATAACGTAGAATCACTAGTCTTCTCTGTGACGTACATTCCTCCACGTAACCCAACCCAACACTATGTACTCTCATTCAATTGCACCGTTTTTATCACCCTGTCCTACTTATCCATCCACTATAGCACAACCGGCCCAGTCTCTTTCCTTTGGTAACCACTAGTAAATTCTTCTCTTCAGCGTGGCTTGTTCAGTTTGGTTATTTCACTTTTTTCTATTTGTTATTACTCTGCTAGTGAGTGAAATCATTTACCATGTTTCTGACACTCCATCTCTTATTTCCCTGATCATAATTCTCTGCTATCTACATCCATGTTGTTGTAATTCGTAGGATTTGTTTTCCTCATATGGCTGAATAATATCCCTCTCCTCATCTTCTGGTGGTTACTGAACTATGCTACTATTAATGCTGTGGTTATAAACATAGGTGAGCACATGTCTTGTTTAAACTGTGCTGCTGTATTCTGTTACTCTGTATTTATTTTATTGCATTTGTTCATTTAATAATATCTCATTAATGTACAGTTACATTAATAAAATTAAGTGTGCTAGAACACGCCCATCACAAAGAACCCCAGGATTCGCAATTACAGTCACACACCGTGAGCACAGTAAGATACTGTAGAATCACTACCTGTGTTCCATGTTTTCTACAGCAATCCCCGTAATGCCCACCCACGCTATTCTTGGAAATCATATAGCACACTTTGTTTACTCCGCCCTCCGCCTCCATTCCCTCCTATCCAGAGCATACCCTTCCCCTATGTAAACTCCTAGTCCAATATTCAGTTCTGTGAATATGCTGATGTTATGCTTCTTCAGTTTTTCTTGGTTCTACATCTCTACAGATGGGTCAAATCATTTGACACTTCTCTTTCTTCACCTCTTATTTCATGAGTATAATGCAATCCAGATCCTTCCGACTTGTTGCAAATGTTAGGACATTTTTCTTCTTATGACTGATTATTATGCAACTGTCGAAATGTAACACAACATGTTTACACATTAATCTACTTATGGACACTTACCTGGGCTACGATGCATGGTGCTGATAAACCCGTGGATGTATATGCCTTTTTCAAGTCGGCTCCTGAAATGGATTTTGTTGAGTTTATTATTGATTTGTTGATTTACCATTAATCTACATTTACATGTGTAACGTATTTACTAGACGCCCTTTACTACATTCCACCCAATCCTCCCCTTCAGTTAATTCCATCACCAGAGCAATGTACCGTAGAGTCGCTAATTGTCTTCTCTGCTGTTCAGCACACCACGTGCACCCATTCCCACTTTATACATGCTAACGGAAATGCACACTTTCGTCCCCACCTCCTTTCCCCTCCATTCCCAACCATCCATCTCTGTCTCTTTCCCTTTGGTAACTGTGAATCTGTTCTTGTCTTCTGTGACACTGCTGTTTTTCTCCTTCAGTTTTTTCTTTGTTCTTATACTCCCATGATGAGTGACGTCATTTTACCTGTACAGGTAGGCCAGAAATAGTTATGTTTGCTATGATGGTGCAGCTGTGCAAGACTGAGCTCGGCCCACCATCTGCGAGTGGCGTTTGCAGGAACAGCACTGTTGCCTGGAGATTCCATGATGTCACTGTGGGCTTCTTTCATGTAGACAGATTCTGTTTGCTCAGAAAATTTGTTTCCCACTTCAGTGCCTGCTATCCTACACGGTGTGTAATTATGGTAAGGTTTCTGCTGAGCACCTTGACAGCATCTGAGGAAATGGAAATGAGTTCCATGATACTGCGTGTTTCTTTTTATTTTGGCATCAATGCCAGTTACCTAAGCAACATTATTTTAATTAGACTAGCCACGTTATGAAATCCACACCATAAACAGCATAAGGGTCACTCTCCATGAGCCCCGTATTGCACTGTAGAAACACGGCTCTTCTTTGCGGTTCTACAACCTTCCAAGTGGCCAAACCCTGCCAACACATGTGTGCTGCACGTAATGCCCCATTTTACCTCTCTTTCCTCCCTTCTAAGCCATTCCCCTGTGTCACTTTCCCTTTGGTAACCGTTAGTCCTCTCTTCAGTTCATGGAAGATGCTACTGTCTTGTTCCTTCACTATTGTTCCTTTTTTTTAATTCCACACAGTTGAGTGACTTCAATTGCCACTTGACTTTCTCTTCGTGGCTTATTTCACTCAGAACAATACCCACAAGTTCCATGCATGTTGCTGTAAATGGTAAGATTTGTTTTCTTCTTATGGCTGAATAATATTCTACATCTCATATACTGATGGACGTTAAGCTTGGCTTTTGTCAACACTTCAGTGAGAAACATAGGGGTGCAATTCTCGTTTTTAAAATGGGCTGCTGCATTCTGCTTATATATTTATAATTTTGTTGTTCTATGTTTATTCATATATGCCTTTATTGATTCATTAATTATTAATCTAAAATTACATGAGAAACATTAATTTTACAAGACCCACACTATAACCATGATCAACCCAGTTACTTCCCTGAAGTCACTGTCCATGAGCATAGTAAGATACTGTATATACCATTTCCCCCAATCCACATTAATAATGCTAATCGTTATGCCTACCTTCTCCTTGCTTTCATATCTAACTACGACACTATCTTCCCCTTGGTAACTGTTCCTCCAAACTTGTATTCTGTGAATCTGCTGATGATTTGCTCCTTCTGTTTTATCTTGGCGCTTCGTCTCCACGCATGTGTTAAATCATTTGATACTTATTTTCTCTTCCTCACTTATTTCACGGAGCATAATATGCTCTAGCGCCATCGATGTTGCAGCACATGCTAGGATTTGTTTTCTTGTGATGGCTGAGTAATATTCCTTTCTGTATATGTACCACATCTTATATACCCATTAATCTATTGATGTCCATTAAGCTCGGTTTCTTTGAATAGTACTCTGATTAACATTGGGATATATATATCTTTATTAGCTGGGCAGATTCATTGGTTTTTTTGGATTCTTTAATTAATTTATTCTTTATTTACTTATTATTAATCTATACGTAAAAGTATAACATGAGATTTTCTAGACTCCAACTGTCTCGAAATTCTTCCCAATGCCCCACTGCAGTCACTTCCATCAACAGTGCAATGTACTGTCGATTCACTGCCTGTCTTCACTGTTTGGTTCAGCCCTCACCGTGCACCCACAAAAACATTATATATTCTAATCATAATGCAACCTTTCTCTCCCCACTGTTATCCCTCCATTCTCCCATGTCCACATTTGTCTTTTCCACTTTGGTAACTGGTAGTTCATTCTTGGGCTCTGTTTGTCTGCCACTATTTTGCACCTTCAGTACTTTCCTGCTTCTCTATCTGCACAGATTGGTCATATCATATGATACTTGTCCTCCTGTCTTATTTCATTGAGAATAAAACCAAATTCTTTCATTAATGTTGTCACAAATGGGAGTATTTGTTCTCTTCTTATGGGTGAAATGCAATTAATTGTTTATATATACCACTTCTTCTTTATCCATTCATCTTCTGATGGAGATGGATCGGGTACTGTGAATTGTGCTGCAATAAACAAGGGGTTGCACATACCTTTTTTAAATTGGCCTACTGAATTCTTTCTACTTATCTATACAACTTTGTTTTCCTCTATATACCTATCATCTGACAATCTATCTTCTTGCTATCTCACATCTATCATAGACATCATCTATCTCTATCATCTATCTGCAGCTGTATTCTCTGAACCCATCTATGAGTATTTCTGATTTCTCTTTAATACACAATTACATGAGTAACATTGTTTACTACAACTTCCATCACCAATATATCCCCAGATATCCCATTGCATTCACTATCCTCCAGTGCAGTAAAATAATGTAGAATCACTAGTCTTCCTGTGACGTACCGTCCTCCACGTAACCAAACCCAACACTATGTACACTTATTCAATTGCTCCGTTTTTAAACCTCTGTCCTACTTATCCCTCTACTATAACAGAACCGGCCCAGTCTCTTTCCTTCGGTAACCACAAGTCCATTCTTCTCTTCAGAGTGGCTTCTGCAGTTTAGTTATTTCACTTTTTTTCTATTTTTTATTACTCTGCTAGTGAGTGAAATCATTTACCATGTTTCTGACACTCCATCGCTTATTTCAGTGACCATAATTCTCTGCTATCTACATCCAAGTTGTTGTAATGGTAGGATTTGTTTTCATCACATGGCTGAATAATATCCCTCTCCTCATCTTCTGGTGGTTACTGAACTTTGCTACTATTAATGCTGTGGTTATAAACATAGGTGAGCACATGTCTTGTTTAAACTGTGCTGCTGTATTCTGTTACTCTGTATTTATTTTATTGCATTTGTTCATTTAATAATATCTCATTAATGTACAGTTACATTAATAAAATTAAGTGTGCTAGAACCCGCCCATCACAAAGAACCCCAGGATTCGCAAATACATTCACACACCGTGAGCACAGTAAGATACTGTAGAATCACTACCTGTGTTCCCTGTTTTCTACAGCAATCCCCGTAATGCCCACCCACGCTATTCTTGGAAAACATATAGCACACTTTGTTTACTCCGCCCTCCGCCTCCATTCCCTCCTATCCAGAGCATACCCTTCCCCTATGTAAACTCCTAGTCCAATATTCAGTTCTGTGAATATGCTGATGTTATGCTTCTTCAGTTTTTCTTGGTTCTACTTCTCTACAGATGGGTCAAATCATTTGACACTTCTCTTTCTTCACCTCTTATTTCATGAGTATAATGCAATCCAGATCCTTCCGACTTGTTGCAAATGTTAGGACTTTTTTTTCTTCTTATGACTGATTATTATGCAACTGTCGAAATGTAACACAACATGTTTACACATTAATCTACTTATGGACACTTACCTGGGCTACGATGCATGGTGCTGATAAACCCGTGGATGTATATGCCTTTTTAAACTCGGCTCCTGAAATGGATTTTTGATGAGTTTATTATTGATTTGTTGATTTACCATTAATCTACATTTACATGTGTAACGTATTTACTAGACGCCCTTTACTACATTCCACCCAATCCCCCCCTGCAGTCAACTCCATCACCAGAGCAATGTACCGTAGAGTCGCTAATTGTCTTCTCTGCTGTTCAGCACACCACGTGCACCCATTCCCACTTTATACATGCTAACGGAAATGCACACTTTCGTCCCCACCTCCTTTCCCCTCCATTCCCAACCATCCATCTCTGTCTCTTTCCCTTTGGTAACTGTGAATCTGTTCTTGTCTTCTGTGACACTGCTGTTTTTCTCCTTCAGTTTTTTCTTTGTTCTTATACTCCCATGATGAGTGACGTCATTTTACCTGTACAGGTAGGCCAGAAATAGTTATGTTTGCTATGATGGTGCAGCTGTGCAAGACTGAGCTCGGCCCACCATCTGCGAGTGGCGTTTGCAGGAACAGCACTGTTGCCTGGAGATTCCATGATGTCACTGTGGGCTTCTTTCATGTAGACAGATTCTGTTTGCTCAGAAAATTTGTTTCCCACTTCAGTGCCTGCTATCCTACACGGTGTGTAATTATGGTAAGGTTTCTGCTGAGCACCTTGACAGCATCTGAGGAAATGGAAATGAGTTCCATGATACTGCGTGTTTCTTTTTATTTTGGCATCAATGCCAGTTACCTAAGCAACATTATTTTAATTAGACTAGCCACGTTATGAAATCCACACCATAAACAGCATAAGGGTCACTCTCCATGAGCCCCGTATTGCACTGTAGAAACACGGCTCTTCTTTGCGGTTCTACAACCTTCCAAGTGGCCAAACCCTGCCAACACATGTGTGCTGCACGTAATGCCCCATTTTACCTCTCTTTCCTCCCTTCTAAGCCATTCCCCTGTGTCACTTTCCCTTTGGTAACCGTTAGTCCTCTCTTCAGTTCATGGAAGATGCTACTGTCTTGTTCCTTCACTATTGTTCCTTTTTTTTAATTCCACACAGTTGAGTGACTTCAATTGCCACTGGACTTTCTCTTCGTGGCTTATTTCACTCAGAACAATACCCACAAGTTCCATGCATGTTGCTGTAAATGGTAAGATTTGTTTTCTTCATATGGCTGAATAATATTCTACATCTCATATACTGATGGACGTTAAGCTTGGCTTTTGTCAACACTTCAGTGAGAAACATAGGGGTGCAATTCTCGTTTTTAAAATGGGCTGCTGCATTCTGCTTATATACTTATAGATTTTTTTATGTTTATTCATATATGCCTTTATTGATTCATTAATTATTAATCAAAAATTATATGAGAAACATTAATTTTACAAGACCCACACTATAACCAAGATCAACCCAGTTACTTCCCTGAAGTCACTGTCCATGAGCATAGTAAGATACTGTATATACCATTTCCTCCAATCCACATTAATAATGCTAATCGTTATGCCTACCTTCTCCTTGCTTTCATATCTAACTACGACACTATCTTCCCCTTGGTAACTGTTCCTCCAAACTTGTATTCTGTGAATCTGCTGATGATTTGCTCCTTCTGTTTTTTCTTGGCGCTTCGTCTCCACGCATGTGTTAAATCATTTGATACTTATTTTCTCTTCGTCACTTATTTCACTGAGCATAATATGCTCTAGCGCCATCCATGTTGCAGCACATGCTAGGATTTGTTTTCTTGTGATGGCTGAGTAATATTCCTTTCTGTATATGTACCACATCTTCTATACCCATTAATCTATTGATGTCCATTAAGCTCGGTTTCTTTGAATAGTACTCTGATTAACATAGGGATATATATATCTTTATTAGCTGGGCAGATTCATTGGCTTTATTGGATTCTATAATTAATTTATTCTTTATTTACTTATTATTAATCTATACGTAAAAGTATAACATGAGATTTTCTAGACTCCAACTGTCTCGAAATTCTTCCCAATGCCCCACTGCAGTCACTTCCATCAACAGAGCAATGTACTGTCGATTCACTGCCTGTCTTCACTGTTTGGTTCAGCCCTCACCGTGCACCCACAAAAACATTATATATTCTAATCATAATGCAACCTTTCTCTCCCCACTGTTATCCCTCCATTCTCCCATGTCCACATTAGTCGTTTCCCCTTTGGTAACTGGTAGTTCATTCTTGGGCTCTGTGTGTCTGCCACTATTTTGCACCTTCAGTTCTTTCCTGCTTCTCTATCTGCACAGATTGGTCATATCATATGATACTTGTCCTCCTGTCTTATTTCATTGAAAATAAAACCAAATTCTTTCATCCATGTTGTCACAAATGGGAGGATTTGTTCTCTTCTTAAGGGTGAAAGGCAATTAATTCTTTATATATACCACTTCTTCTTTATCCATTCATCTTCTGATGGAGATGGATCGGGTACTGTGAATTGTGCTGCGATAAACAAGGGGTTGCACATAAATTTTTTAAATTGGCCTACTGAATTCTATCTACTTATCTATACAACTTTGTTTTCCTCTATATACCTATCATCTGACAATCTATCTTCTTGCTATCTCACATCTATCATAGACATCATCTATCTCTATCATCTATCTGCAACTGTATTCTCTGAATCCATCTATGAGTATTTCTGATTTCTCTTTAATACACAATTACATGAGTAACATTGTTTACTACAACTTCCATCACCAATATATCCCCTGATATCCCATTGCATTCACTATCCTCCAGTGCAGTAAAATAATGTAGAATCACTAGTCTTCTCTGTGACGTACCGTCCTCCACGTAACCCAACCCAACACTATGTACACTTATTCAATTGCTCCGTTTTTAACAACCTATCCTACTTATCCCTCCAGTATAACACAACCGGCCCAGTCTCTTTCCTTTGGTAACCACTAGTCCATTCTTCTCTTCAGAGTGGCTTCTTCAGTCTAGTTATTTCACTTTTTTTCTATTTTTTATTTCTCTGCTAGTGAGTGAAATCATTTACCATGTTTCTGACACTCCATCGCTTATTTCACTGACCATAATTCTCTGCTATCTACATCCATGTTGTTGTAATGGTAGGATTTGTTTTCATCACATGGCTGAATAATATCCCTCTCCTCATCTTCTGGTGGTTACTGAACTTTGCTACTATTAATGCTGTGGTTATAAACATAGGTGAGCACATGTCTTGTTTAAACTGTGCTGCTGTATTCTGTTACTCTGTATTTATTTTATTGCATTTGTTCATTTAATAATATATCATTAATGTACAGTTACATTAATAAAATTAAGTGTGCTAGAACACGCCCATCACAAAGAACCCCAGGTTTCGCAATTACAGTCACACACCGTGAGCACAGTAAGATACTGTAGAATCACTACCTGTGTTCCCTGTTTTCTACAGCAATCCCCGTAATGCCCACCCACGCTATTCTTGGAAATCATATAGCACACTTTGTTTACTACGCCCTCCGCCTCTATTCCCTCCTATCCAGAGCATACCCTTCCCCTATGTAAACTCCTAGTCCAATATTCAGTTCTGTGAATATGCTGATGTTATGCTTCTTCAGTTTTTCTTGGTTCTACATCTCTACAGATGGGTCAAATCATTTGACACTTCTCTTTCTTCACCTCTTATTTCATGAGTATAATGCAATCCAGATCCTTCCGACTTGTTGCAAATGTTAGGAATTTTTTTCTTCTAATGACTGATTATTATGCAACTGTCGAAATGTAACACAACATGTTAACACATTAATCTTCTTATGGACACTTACCTGGGCTACGATGCATGGTGCTGATAAACCCGTGGATGTATATGCCTTTTAAAAGTCGGCTCCTGAAATGGATTTTTGATGAGTTTATTATTGGTTTGTTGATTTACCATTAATCTACATTTCCATGTGTAACGTATTTACTAGACGCCCTTTACTACGTTCCACCCAATCACCCCCTGCAGTCAATTCCATCACCAGAGCAATGTACCGTAGAATAGCTAATTGTCTTCTCTGCTGTTCAGCACACCACGTGCACCCATTTCCACCTTATACATGCTAACGGAAATGCACACTTTCTTCCCCACCTCCTTTTCACTCCATTCCCAACCATCCATCTCTGTCACTTTCCCTTTGGTAACTGTGAATCTCTTCTTGTTTTCTGTGACACAGCTGTTTTTCTCCTTCAGTTTTTTCTTTGTTCTCATACTCCTATGATGAGTGACGTCATTTTACCTGTACAAGTAGACCAGAAATAGTTATGTTTGCTATGATGGTGCAGCTGTGCAAGGCTTAGCTCTGCCCACCATCTGCTAGTGGCGTTTGCAGGAACAGCACTGTTGACTGGAGATTCCATGATGTCACAGTGGGCTTCTTTCATGTAGACAGATTATGTCTGCTCAGAGAATTTGATTCCCACTTCAGTCCTTGCTATCCTACACGGGGTGTACTTATGGTAAGGTTTGTGCTGAGCACCTTGACAGCATCAGAGGAAATGGAAATGAGTTCCAAGACACTGCGTGTTTCTTTTTATTTTGGCATCAATAACAGTTACCTAAGCAACATTATTTTAATTAGACGACCCACGTTATGAAATCCACACCATATACAGCATAAGGGTCACTGTCCATGAGCCCCGTATTGCACTGTAGAAGCACGGCTCTTCTTTGCTGTACTACCACCTTCCTAGTGCCCACACCCTACCCACACATGTGTGCTACACGTAATGCCCCATTTTACGTCACTTTCCTCCCTTCCAAGCCATTCCCCTGTGTCACTTTCCCTTTGGTAACCGTTAGTCCTCTCTTCAGTTCATGGAAGCTGCTACTGTCTTGTTCCTTCGCTATTTTCGTTTTCTTTATTTCTCCACAGTTGAGTGACATCAATTGCCACATGACTTTGTCTTCGTGGCTTATTTCACTCAGAGCAATACCCACAAGTTCCATGCATGTTGCTGTAAATGGTAAGATTTGTTTTCTTCATATGGCTGAATAATATTCTACATCTCTTATACTGATGGACGTTAAGCTTGGCTTTTGTCAACACTTCAGTGAGAAACATAGGGGTGCAATTCTCGTTTATAACATGGGCGGCTGCATTCTGCTTATATATTTATAGATTTATTTTATGTTTATTCATATATGCCTTTATTGATTCATTAATTATTAATCTAAAATTACATGAGAAACATTAATTTTACAAGACCCACACTATAACCAAGATCAACCCAGTTACTTCCCTGAAGTCACTGTCCATGAGCATAGTAAGATACTGTATATACCATTTCCCCCAATCCACATTAATAATGCTAGTTGTTATGCCTACCTCCTCCTTGCTTTCATATCTAACTACGACACTATCTTCCCCTTGGTAACTGTTCCTCCAAACTTGTATTCTGTGAATCTGCTGATGATTTGCTCCTTCTGTTTTATCTTGGCGCTTCGTCTCCACGCATGTGTTAAATCATTTGATACTTATTTTCTCTTCCTCACTTATTTCACTGAGCATAATATGCTCTAGCGCCATCCATGTTGCAGCACATTCTAGGATTTGTTTTCTTGTGAGGGCTGAGTAATATTCCTTTCTGTATATGTACCACATCTTCTATACCCATTAATCTATTGATGTCCATTAAGCTCGGTTTCTTTGAATAGTACTCTGATTCACATAGGGATATACATATCTTTATTAGCTGGGCAGATTCATTGGTTTTATTGGATTCTTTAATTAATTTATTCTTTATTTACTTATTATTAATCTATACGTAAAAGTATAACATGAGATTTTCTAGACTCCAATTGTCTCGAAATTCTTCCCAATGCCCCACTGCAGTCACTTCCATCAACAGAGCAATGTACTGTCGATTCACTGCCTGTGTTCACTGTTTGGTTCAGCCCTCACCGTGCACCCACAAAAACATTATATGTGCTAATCATAATGCATCCTTTCTCTCCCCACTGATATCCCTCCATTCTCCCTTGTCCACATTAGTCGTTTTCCGTTTGGTAACTGGTAGTTCATTCTTGGGCTCTGTTTGTCTGCCACAATTTTGCTCCTTCAGTTCTTTCCTGCTTCTCTAATTGCACAGATTGGTCATATCATTTGATACTTGTCCTCCTGTCTTAACTCTTTGAAATTAAAACCCCATTTTTTATCCATGTTGTCGCAAATGGGAGACTTAGTTTTCTTCTTATGGGTGAAATGCAATTAATTGTTTATATATACCACTTCTTCTTTATCCATTCATCTTCTGATGGAGATGGATCGGCTACTGTGAATTGTGCTGCGATAAACTAGGGGTTGCACATACGTTTTTTGGAATTTGGCTACTGCATTCTATCTACTTATCTGTACAACTTTGTTTTCCTCTATGTATCTATCATCTGACAATCATTTACTTGCTATCTCACATCTATCATAGTCATTATCTATCTCTATCATCTCTCATCTATCTTCAACTGAAATCTCTGAACCCATCTATGAGTATTTCTTATTTCTCATAATTTCACAATTACATGAGTAACACTGTTTACTAGAACTTCCATCACCAATATATCCCCAGATATCCCATTGCATTCACTATCCTCCAGTGCAGTAAAATAACGTAGAATCACTAGTCTTCTCTGTGACGTACATTCCTCCACGTAACCCAACCCAACACTATGTACTCTCATTCAATTGCACCGTTTTTATCACCCTGTCCTACTTATCCATCCACTATAGCACAACCGGCCCAGTCTCTTTCCTTTGGTAACCACTAGTAAATTCTTCTCTTCAGCGTGGCTTGTTCAGTTTGGTTATTTCACTTTTTTTCTATTTGTTATTACTCTGCTAGTGAGTGAAATCATTTACCATGTTTCTGACACTCCATCTCTTATTTCCCTGATCATAATTCTCTGCTATCTACATCCATGTTGTTGTAATTCGTAGGATTTGTTTTCCTCATATGGCTGAATAATATCCCTCTCCTCATCTTCTGGTGGTTACTGAACTATGCTACTATTAATGCTGTGGTTATAAACATAGGTGAGCACATGTCTTGTTTAAACTGTGCTGCTGTATTCTGTTACTCTGTATTTATTTTATTGCATTTGTTCATTTAATAATATCTCATTAATGTACAGTTACATTAATAAAATTAAGTGTGCTAGAACACGCCCATCACAAAGAACCCCAGGATTCGCAATTACAGTCACACACCGTGAGCACAGTAAGATACTGTAGAATCACTACCTGTGTTCCCTGTTTTCTACAGCAATCCCCGTAATGCCCACCCACGCTATTCTTGGAAATCATATAGCACACTTTGTTTACTCCGCCCTCCGCCTCCATTCCCTCCTATCCAGAGCATACCCTTCCCCTATGTAAACTCCTAGTCCAATATTCAGTTCTGTGAATATGCTGATGTTATGCTTCTTCAGTTTTTCTTGGTTCTACATCTCTACAGATGGGTCAAATCATTTGACACTTCTCTTTCTTCACCTCTTATTTCATGAGTATAATGCAATCCAGATCCTTCCGACTTGTTGCAAATGTTAGGACATTTTTCTTCTTATGACTGATTATTATGCAACTGTCGAAATGTAACACAACATGTTTACACATTAATCTACTTATGGACACTTACCTGGGCTACGATGCATGGTGCTGATAAACCCGTGGATGTATATGCCTTTTTCAAGTCGGCTCCTGAAATGGATTTTGTTGAGTTTATTATTGATTTGTTGATTTACCATTAATCTACATTTACATGTGTAACGTATTTACTAGACGCCCTTTACTACATTCCACCCAATCCTCCCCTTCAGTTAATTCCATCACCAGAGCAATGTACCGTAGAGTCGCTAATTGTCTTCTCTGCTGTTCAGCACACCACGTGCACCCATTCCCACTTTATACATGCTAACGGAAATGCACACTTTCGTCCCCACCTCCTTTCCCCTCCATTCCCAACCATCCATCTCTGTCTCTTTCCCTTTGGTAACTGTGAATCTGTTCTTGTCTTCTGTGACACTGCTGTTTTTCTCCTTCAGTTTTTTCTTTGTTCTTATACTCCCATGATGAGTGACGTCATTTTACCTGTACAGGTAGGCCAGAAATAGTTATGTTTGCTATGATGGTGCAGCTGTGCAAGACTGAGCTCGGCCCACCATCTGCGAGTGGCGTTTGCAGGAACAGCACTGTTGCCTGGAGATTCCATGATGTCACTGTGGGCTTCTTTCATGTAGACAGATTCTGTTTGCTCAGAAAATTTGTTTCCCACTTCAGTGCCTGCTATCCTACACGGTGTGTAATTATGGTAAGGTTTCTGCTGAGCACCTTGACAGCATCTGAGGAAATGGAAATGAGTTCCATGATACTGCGTGTTTCTTTTTATTTTGGCATCAATGCCAGTTACCTAAGCAACATTATTTTAATTAGACTAGCCACGTTATGAAATCCACACCATAAACAGCATAAGGGTCACTCTCCATGAGCCCCGTATTGCACTGTAGAAACACGGCTCTTCTTTGCGGTTCTACAACCTTCCAAGTGGCCAAACCCTGCCAACACATGTGTGCTGCACGTAATGCCCCATTTTACCTCTCTTTCCTCCCTTCTAAGCCATTCCCCTGTGTCACTTTCCCTTTGGTAACCGTTAGTCCTCTCTTCAGTTCATGGAAGATGCTACTGTCTTGTTCCTTCACTATTGTTCCTTTTTTTTAATTCCACACAGTTGAGTGACTTCAATTGCCACTTGACTTTCTCTTCGTGGCTTATTTCACTCAGAACAATACCCACAAGTTCCATGCATGTTGCTGTAAATGGTAAGATTTGTTTTCTTCTTATGGCTGAATAATATTCTACATCTCATATACTGATGGACGTTAAGCTTGGCTTTTGTCAACACTTCAGTGAGAAACATAGGGGTGCAATTCTCGTTTTTAAAATGGGCTGCTGCATTCTGCTTATATATTTATAATTTTGTTGTTCTATGTTTATTCATATATGCCTTTATTGATTCATTAATTATTAATCTAAAATTACATGAGAAACATTAATTTTACAAGACCCACACTATAACCATGATCAACCCAGTTACTTCCCTGAAGTCACTGTCCATGAGCATAGTAAGATACTGTATATACCATTTCCCCCAATCCACATTAATAATGCTAATCGTTATGCCTACCTTCTCCTTGCTTTCATATCTAACTACGACACTATCTTCCCCTTGGTAACTGTTCCTCCAAACTTGTATTCTGTGAATCTGCTGATGATTTGCTCCTTCTGTTTTATCTTGGCGCTTCGTCTCCACGCATGTGTTAAATCATTTGATACTTATTTTCTCTTCCTCACTTATTTCACGGAGCATAATATGCTCTAGCGCCATCGATGTTGCAGCACATGCTAGGATTTGTTTTCTTGTGATGGCTGAGTAATATTCCTTTCTGTATATGTACCACATCTTATATACCCATTAATCTATTGATGTCCATTAAGCTCGGTTTCTTTGAATAGTACTCTGATTAACATTGGGATATATATATCTTTATTAGCTGGGCAGATTCATTGGTTTTTTTGGATTCTTTAATTAATTTATTCTTTATTTACTTATTATTAATCTATACGTAAAAGTATAACATGAGATTTTCTAGACTCCAACTGTCTCGAAATTCTTCCCAATGCCCCACTGCAGTCACTTCCATCAACAGTGCAATGTACTGTCGATTCACTGCCTGTCTTCACTGTTTGGTTCAGCCCTCACCGTGCACCCACAAAAACATTATATATTCTAATCATAATGCAACCTTTCTCTCCCCACTGTTATCCCTCCATTCTCCCATGTCCACATTTGTCTTTTCCACTTTGGTAACTGGTAGTTCATTCTTGGGCTCTGTTTGTCTGCCACTATTTTGCACCTTCAGTACTTTCCTGCTTCTCTATCTGCACAGATTGGTCATATCATATGATACTTGTCCTCCTGTCTTATTTCATTGAGAATAAAACCAAATTCTTTCATTAATGTTGTCACAAATGGGAGTATTTGTTCTCTTCTTATGGGTGAAATGCAATTAATTGTTTATATATACCACTTCTTCTTTATCCATTCATCTTCTGATGGAGATGGATCGGGTACTGTGAATTGTGCTGCAATAAACAAGGGGTTGCACATACCTTTTTTAAATTGGCCTACTGAATTCTTTCTACTTATCTATACAACTTTGTTTTCCTCTATATACCTATCATCTGACAATCTATCTTCTTGCTATCTCACATCTATCATAGACATCATCTATCTCTATCATCTATCTGCAGCTGTATTCTCTGAACCCATCTATGAGTATTTCTGATTTCTCTTTAATACACAATTACATGAGTAACATTGTTTACTACAACTTCCATCACCAATATATCCCCAGATATCCCATTGCATTCACTATCCTCCAGTGCAGTAAAATAATGTAGAATCACTAGTCTTCCTGTGACGTACCGTCCTCCACGTAACCAAACCCAACACTATGTACACTTATTCAATTGCTCCGTTTTTAAACCTCTGTCCTACTTATCCCTCTACTATAACAGAACCGGCCCAGTCTCTTTCCTTCGGTAACCACAAGTCCATTCTTCTCTTCAGAGTGGCTTCTGCAGTTTAGTTATTTCACTTTTTTTCCATTTTTTATTACTCTGCTAGTGAGTGAAATCATTTACCATGTTTCTGACACTCCATCGCTTATTTCAGTGACCATAATTCTCTGCTATCTACATCCAAGTTGTTGTAATGGTAGGATTTGTTTTCATCACATGGCTGAATAATATCCCTCTCCTCATCTTCTGGTGGTTACTGAACTTTGCTACTATTAATGCTGTGGTTATAAACATAGGTGAGCACATGTCTTGTTTAAACTGTGCTGCTGTATTCTGTTACTCTGTATTTATTTTATTGCATTTGTTCATTTAATAATATCTCATTAATGTACAGTTACATTAATAAAATTAAGTGTGCTAGAACCCGCCCATCACAAAGAACCCCAGGATTCGCAAATACATTCACACACCGTGAGCACAGTAAGATACTGTAGAATCACTACCTGTGTTCCCTGTTTTCTACAGCAATCCCCGTAATGCCCACCCACGCTATTCTTGGAAAACATATAGCACACTTTGTTTACTCCGCCCTCCGCCTCCATTCCCTCCTATCCAGAGCATACCCTTCCCCTATGTAAACTCCTAGTCCAATATTCAGTTCTGTGAATATGCTGATGTTATGCTTCTTCAGTTTTTCTTGGTTCTACTTCTCTACAGATGGGTCAAATCATTTGACACTTCTCTTTCTTCACCTCTTATTTCATGAGTATAATGCAATCCAGATCCTTCCGACTTGTTGCAAATGTTAGGACTTTTTTTTCTTCTTATGACTGATTATTATGCAACTGTCGAAATGTAACACAACATGTTTACACATTAATCTACTTATGGACACTTACCTGGGCTACGATGCATGGTGCTGATAAACCCGTGGATGTATATGCCTTTTTAAACTCGGCTCCTGAAATGGATTTTTGATGAGTTTATTATTGATTTGTTGATTTACCATTAATCTACATTTACATGTGTAACGTATTTACTAGACGCCCTTTACTACATTCCACCCAATCCCCCCCTGCAGTCAACTCCATCACCAGAGCAATGTACCGTAGAGTCGCTAATTGTCTTCTCTGCTGTTCAGCACACCACGTGCACCCATTCCCACTTTATACATGCTAACGGAAATGCACACTTTCGTCCCCACCTCCTTTCCCCTCCATTCCCAACCATCCATCTCTGTCTCTTTCCCTTTGGTAACTGTGAATCTGTTCTTGTCTTCTGTGACACTGCTGTTTTTCTCCTTCAGTTTTTTCTTTGTTCTTATACTCCCATGATGAGTGACGTCATTTTACCTGTACAGGTAGGCCAGAAATAGTTATGTTTGCTATGATGGTGCAGCTGTGCAAGACTGAGCTCGGCCCACCATCTGCGAGTGGCGTTTGCAGGAACAGCACTGTTGCCTGGAGATTCCATGATGTCACTGTGGGCTTCTTTCATGTAGACAGATTCTGTTTGCTCAGAAAATTTGTTTCCCACTTCAGTGCCTGCTATCCTACACGGTGTGTAATTATGGTAAGGTTTCTGCTGAGCACCTTGACAGCATCTGAGGAAATGGAAATGAGTTCCATGATACTGCGTGTTTCTTTTTATTTTGGCATCAATGCCAGTTACCTAAGCAACATTATTTTAATTAGACTAGCCACGTTATGAAATCCACACCATAAACAGCATAAGGGTCACTCTCCATGAGCCCCGTATTGCACTGTAGAAACACGGCTCTTCTTTGCGGTTCTACAACCTTCCAAGTGGCCAAACCCTGCCAACACATGTGTGCTGCACGTAATGCCCCATTTTACCTCTCTTTCCTCCCTTCTAAGCCATTCCCCTGTGTCACTTTCCCTTTGGTAACCGTTAGTCCTCTCTTCAGTTCATGGAAGATGCTACTGTCTTGTTCCTTCACTATTGTTCCTTTTTTTTAATTCCACACAGTTGAGTGACTTCAATTGCCACTTGACTTTCTCTTCGTGGCTTATTTCACTCAGAACAATACCCACAAGTTCCATGCATGTTGCTGTAAATGGTAAGATTTGTTTTCTTCATATGGCTGAATAATATTCTACATCTCATATACTGATGGACGTTAAGCTTGGCTTTTGTCAACACTTCAGTGAGAAACATAGGGGTGCAATTCTCGTTTTTAAAATGGGCTGCTGCATTCTGCTTATATATTTATAATTTTGTTGTTCTATGTTTATTCATATATGCCTTTATTGATTCATTAATTATTAATCTAAAATTACATGAGAAACATTAATTTTACAAGACCCACACTATAACCATGATCAACCCAGTTACTTCCCTGAAGTCACTGTCCATGAGCATAGTAAGATACTGTATATACCATTTCCCCCAATCCACATTAATAATGCTAATCGTTATGCCTACCTTCTCCTTGCTTTCATATCTAACTACGACACTATCTTCCCCTTGGTAACTGTTCCTCCAAACTTGTATTCTGTGAATCTGCTGATGATTTGCTCCTTCTGTTTTATCTTGGCGCTTCGTCTCCACGCATGTGTTAAATCATTTGATACTTATTTTCTCTTCCTCACTTATTTCACGGAGCATAATATGCTCTAGCGCCATCGATGTTGCAGCACATGCTAGGATTTGTTTTCTTGTGATGGCTGAGTAATATTCCTTTCTGTATATGTACCACATCTTCTATACCTATTAATCTATTGATGTCCATTAAGCTCGGTTTCTTTGAATAGTACTCTGATTAACATAGGGATATATATATCTTTATTAGCTGGGCAGATTCATTGGTTTTTTTGGATTCTTTAATTAATTTATTCTTTATTTACTTATTATTAATCTATACGTAAAAGTATAACATGAGATTTTCTAGACTCCAACTGTCTCGAAATTCTTCCCAATGCCCCACTGCAGTCACTTCCATCAACAGTGCAATGTACTGTCGATTCACTGCCTGTCTTCACTGTTTGGTTCAGCCCTCACCGTGCACCCACAAAAACATTATATATTCTAATCATAATGCAACCTTTCTCTCCCCACTGTTATCCCTCCATTCTCCCATGTCCACATTTGTCTTTTCCACTTTGGTAACTGGTAGTTCATTCTTGGGCTCTGTTTGTCTGCCACTATTTTGCACCTTCAGTACTTTCCTGCTTCTCTATCTGCACAGATTGGTCATATCATATGATACTTGTCCTCCTGTCTTATTTCATTGAGAATAAAACCAAATTCTTTCATTAATGTTGTCACAAATGGGAGTATTTGTTCTCTTCTTATGGGTGAAATGCAATTAATTGTTTATATATACCACTTCTTCTTTATCCATTCATCTTCTGATGGAGATGGATCGGGTACTGTGAATTGTGCTGCAATAAACAAGGGGTTGCACATACCTTTTTTAAATTGGCCTACTGAATTCTTTCTACTTATCTATACAACTTTGTTTTCCTCTATATACCTATCATCTGACAATCTATCTTCTTGCTATCTCACATCTATCATAGACATCATCTATCTCTATCATCTATCTGCAGCTGTATTCTCTGAACCCATCTATGAGTATTTCTGATTTCTCTTTAATACACAATTACATGAGTAACATTGTTTACTACAACTTCCATCACCAATATATCCCCAGATATCCCATTGCATTCACTATCCTCCAGTGCAGTAAAATAATGTAGAATCACTAGTCTTCCTGTGACGTACCGTCCTCCACGTAACCAAACCCAACACTATGTACACTTATTCAATTGCTCCGTTTTTAAACCTCTGTCCTACTTATCCCTCTACTATAACAGAACCGGCCCAGTCTCTTTCCTTCGGTAACCACAAGTCCATTCTTCTCTTCAGAGTGGCTTCTGCAGTTTAGTTATTTCACTTTTTTTCTATTTTTTATTACTCTGCTAGTGAGTGAAATCATTTACCATGTTTCTGACACTCCATCGCTTATTTCAGTGACCATAATTCTCTGCTATCTACATCCAAGTTGTTGTAATGGTAGGATTTGTTTTCATCACATGGCTGAATAATATCCCTCTCCTCATCTTCTGGTGGTTACTGAACTTTGCTACTATTAATGCTGTGGTTATAAACATAGGTGAGCACATGTCTTGTTTAAACTGTGCTGCTGTATTCTGTTACTCTGTATTTATTTTATTGCATTTGTTCATTTAATAATATCTCATTAATGTACAGTTACATTAATAAAATTAAGTGTGCTAGAACCCGCCCATCACAAAGAACCCCAGGATTCGCAAATACATTCACACACCGTGAGCACAGTAAGATACTGTAGAATCACTACCTGTGTTCCCTGTTTTCTACAGCAATCCCCGTAATGCCCACCCACGCTATTCTTGGAAAACATATAGCACACTTTGTTTACTCCGCCCTCCGCCTCCATTCCCTCCTATCCAGAGCATACCCTTCCCCTATGTAAACTCCTAGTCCAATATTCAGTTCTGTGAATATGCTGATGTTATGCTTCTTCAGTTTTTCTTGGTTCTACTTCTCTACAGATGGGTCAAATCATTTAACACTTCTCTTTCTTCACCTCTTATTTCATGAGTGTAATGCAATCCAGATCCTTCCGACTTGTTGCAAATGTTAGGACTTTTTTTTCTTCTTATGACTGATTATTATGCAACTGTCGAAATGTAACACAACATGTTTACACATTAATCTACTTATGGACACTTACCTGGGCTACGATGCATGGTGCTGATAAACCCGTGGATGTATATGCCTTTTTAAACTCGGCTCCTGAAATGGATTTTTGATGAGTTTATTATTGATTTGTTGATTTACCATTAATCTACATTTACATGTGTAACGTATTTACTAGACGCCCTTTACTACATTCCACCCAATCCCCCCCTGCAGTCAACTCCATCACCAGAGCAATGTACCGTAGAATCGCTAATTGTCTTCTCTGCTGTTCAGCACACCACGTGCACCCATTCCCACCTTATACATGCTAACGGAAATGCACACTTTCTTCCCCACCTATTTCCCCTCCATTCCCAACCATCCATCTCTGTCTCTTTCCCTTTGGTAACTGTGAATCTGTTCTTGTCTTCTGTGACACTGCTGTTTTTCTCCTTCAGTTTTTTCTTTGTTCTTATACTCCTATGATGAGTGACGTCATTTTACCTGTACAAGTAGACCAGAAATAGTTATGTTTGCCATGATGGTGCAGCTGTGCAAGGCTGAGCTCTGCCCACCATATGCTAGTGGCGTTTGCAGGAACAGCACTGTTGACTGGAGATTCCATGATGTCACAGTGGGCTTCTTTCATGTAGACAGATTATGTCTGCTCAGAGAATTTGATTCCCACTTCAGTCCTTGCTGTCCTACACGGGGTGTACTTATGGTAAGGTTTGTGCTGAGCATCTTGACAGCATCAGAGGATATGGAAATGAGTTCCAAGACACTGCGTGTTTCTTTTTATTTTGGCATCAATAACAGTTACCTAAGCAACATTATTTTAATTAGACTACCCACATTATGAAATCCACACCATATACAGCATAAGGGTCACTGTCCATGAGCCTCGTAGTGCACTGTAGAAGCACGGCTCTTCTTTGCTGTTCCACCACATTCCTAGTGCCCACAACCTGCCCACACATGTGTGCTACACGTAATGCCCCATTTTACCTCACTTTCCTCCCTTTCAAGCCATTCCCCTGTGTCACTTTCCCTTTGGTAACCGTTAGTCCTCTCTTCAGTTCATGGAAGCTGCTACTGTCTTGTTCCTTCACTATTTTTCTTTTTTTTTAATTCTCCACAGTTGAGTGACATCAATTGCCACTTGACTTTCTCTTCGTGGCTTATTTCACTCAGAACAATACCCACAAATTCCATGCATGTTGCTGTAAATGGTAAGATTTGTTTTCTTCATATGGCTGAATAATATTCTACATCTCTTATACTGATGGACGTTAAGCTTGGCTTTTGTCAACACTTCAGTGAGAAACATAGGGGTGCAATTCTCGTTTTTAAAATGGGCTGCTGCATTCTGCTTATATATTTATAGATTTTTTTTATGTTTATTCATATATGCCTTTATTGATTCATTAATTATTAATCTAAAATTACATGAGAAACATTAATTTTACAAGACCCACACTATAACCAAGATCAACCCAGTTACTTCCCTGAAGTCACTGTCCATGAGCATAGTAAGATACTGTATATACCATTTCCCCCAATCCACATTAATAATGCTAATCTTTATGAACACCTTCTCCTTGCTTTCATATCTAACTACGACACTATCTTCCCCTTGGTAACTGTTCCTCCAAACTTGTATTCTGTGAATCTGCTGATGATTTGCTCCTTCTGTTTTATCTTGGCGCTTCGTCTCCACGCATGTGTTAAATCATTTGATACTTATTTTCTCTTCCTCACTTATTTAACTGAGCATAATATGCTCTAGCGCCATCCATGTTGCAGCACATGCTAGGATTTGTTTTCTTGTGAGGGCTGAGTAATATTCCTTTCTGTATATGTACCACATCTTCTATACCCATTAATCTATTGATGTCCATTAAGCTCGGTTTCTTTGAATAGTACTCTGATTCACATAGGGATATATACATATCTTTATTAGCTGGGCAGATTCATTGGTTTTATTGGATTCTTTAATTAATTTATTCTTTATTTACTTATTATTAATCTATACGTAAAAGTATAACATGAGATTTTCTAGACTCCAACTGTCTCGAAATTCTTCCCAATGCCCCCCTGCAGTCACTTCCATCAACAGAGCAATGTACTGTCGATTCACTGCCTGTGTTCACTGTTTGGTTCAGCCCTCACCGTGCACCCACAAAAACATTATATATTCTAATCATAATGCAACCTTTCTCTCCCCACTGTTATCCCTCCATTCTCCCATGTCCACATTAGTAGTTTCCTCTTTGGTAACTGGTAGTTCATTCTTGGGCTCTGTTTGTCTGCCACAATTTTGCTCCTTCAGTTCTTTCCTGCTTCTCTAATTGCACAGATTGGTCATATCATTTGATACTTGTCCTCCTGTCTTAACTCTTTGAAAATAAAACCCCATTTTTTTTCCATGTTGTCGCAAATGGGAGGATTTGTTTTCTTCTTATGGGTGAAATGCAATTAATTGTTTATATATACCACTTCTTCTTTATCCATTCATCTTCTGATGGAGATGGATCGGCTACTGTCAATTGTGCTGCGATAAACTAGGGGGTGCACATACCTTTTTTAAAATTTGGCTACTGCATTCTATCTACTTATCTGTACAACTTTGTTTTCCTCTATGTATCTATCATCTGACAATCTATCTTCTTGCTATCTCACATCTATCATAGTCATTATCTATCTCTATCATCTCTCATCTATCTTCAACTGAAATCTCTGAACCCATCTATGAGTATTTCTTATTTCTCATGATTTCACAATTACATGAGTAACACTGTTTACTAGAACTTCCATCACCAATATATCCCCAGATATCCCATTGCATTCAATATCCTCCAGTGCAGTAAAATAACGTAGAATCACTAGTCTTCTCTGTGACGTACAGTCCTCCACGTAACCCAACCCAACTCTATGTACTCTCATTCAATTGCACCGTTTTTAACACCCTGTCCTACTTATCCCTCCACTATAGCACAACCGGCCCAGTCTCTTTCCTTTGGTAACCACTAGTAAATTCTTCTCTTCAGCGTGGCTTGTTCAGTTTGGTTATTTCACTTTTTTTCTATTTTTTATTACTCTGCTAGTGAGTGAAATCATTTACCATGTTTCTGACACTCCATCTCTTATTTCCCTGATCATAATTCTCTGCTATCTACATCCATGTTGTTGTAATTCGTAGGATTTGTTTTCCTCATATGGCTGAATAATATCCCTCTCCTCATCTTCTGGTGGTTACTGAACTTTGCTACTATTAATGCTTTGGTTATAAACATAGGTGAGCACATGTCTTGTTTAAACTGTGCTGCTGTATTCTGTTACTCTGTATTTATTTTATTGCATTTGTTCATTTAATAATATCTCATTAATGTACAGTTACATTAATAAAATTAAGTGTGCTAGAACACGCCCATCACAAAGAACCCCATGATTCGCAATTACAGTCACACACGGTGAGCACAGTAAGATACTGTAGAATCACTACCTGTGTTCCCTGTTTTCTACAGCAATCCCCGTAATGCCCACCCACGCTATTCTTGGAAATCATATAGCACACTTTGTTTACTCCGTCCTGCGCCTCCATTCCCTCCTTTCCAGAGCATACCCTTCCCCTGTGTAAACTCCTAGTCCAATATTCAGTTCTGTGAATATGCTGATGTTATGCTTCTTCAGTTTTTCTTGGTTCTACATCTCTACAGATGGGTCAAATCATTTGACACTTCTCTTTCTTCACCTCTTATTTCATGAGTATAATGCAATCCAGATCCTTCCGACTTGTTGCAAATGTTAGGACTTTTTTTTCTTCTTATGACTGATTATTATGCAACTGTCGAAATGTAACACAACATGTTTACACATTAATCTACTTATGGACACTTACCTGGGCTACGATGCATGGTGCTGATAAACCCGTGGATGTATATGCCTTTTTAAAGTCGGCTCCTGAAATGGATTTTTGATGAGTTTATTATTGATTTGTTGATTTACCATTAATCTACATTTACATGTGTAACGTATTTACTAGACGCCCTTTACTACGTTCCACCCAATCCACCCCTGCAGTCAATTCCATCACCAGAGCAATGTACCGTAGAATCGCTAATTGTCTTCTCTGCTGGTCAGCACACCACGTGCACCCATTCCCACCTTATACATGCTAACGGAAATGCACACTTTCTTCCCCACCTCCTTTCCCCTCCATTCCCAACCATCCATCTCTGTCTCTTTCCCTTTGGTAACTGTGAATCTGTTCTTGTCTTCTGTGACACTGCTGTTTTTCTCCTTCAGTTTTTTCTTTGTTCTTATACTCCCATGATGAGTGACGTCATTTTACCTGTACAGGTAGGCCAGAAATAGTTATGTTTGCTATGATGGTGCAGCTGTGCAAGGCTGAGCTCTGCCCACCATCTGCTAGTGGCGTTTGCAGGAACAGCACTGTTGCCTGGAGATTCCATGATGTCACTGTGGGCTTCTTTCATGTAGACAGATTCTGTTTGCTCAGAAAATTTGTTTCCCACTTCAGTGCCTGCTATCCTACACGGTGTGTAATTATGGTAAGGTTTCTGCTGAGCACCTTGACAGCATCTGAGGAAATGGAAATGAGTTCCATGATACTGCGTGTTTCTTTTTATTTTGGCATCAATGCCAGTTACCTAAGCAACATTATTTCAATTAGACTACCCTCGTTATGAAATCCACACCGTATACAGCATAAGGGTCACTGTCCATGAGCCCCGTATTGCACTGTAGAAGCACGGCTCTTCTTTGCTGTTCTACCACCTTCCTAGTGCCCACACCCTGCCCACACATGTGTGCTACACGTAGTGCCCCATTTTACCTCACTTTCCTCCCTTCCAAGCCATTCCCCTGTGTCACTTTCCCTTTGGTAACCGTTAGTCCTCTCTTCAGTTCATGGAAGCTGCTACTCTCTTGTTCCTTCACTATTTTTCTTTTTCTTTAATTCTCCACAGTTGAGTTACATCAATTGCCACTTGACTTTCTCTTCGTGGCTTATTTCACTCAGAGCAATACCCACAAGTTCCATGCATGTTGCTGTAAATGGTAAGATTTATTTTCTTCATATACTGAATAATATTCTACATCTCATATACTGATGGACGTTAAGCTTGGCTTTTGTCAACACTTCAGTGAGAAACATAGGGGTGCAATTCTCGTTTTTAAAATGGGCTGCTGCATTCTGCTTATATATTTATAGATTTGTTGTTTTATGTTTATTCATATATGCCTTTATTGATTCATTAATTATTAATCTAAAATTACATGAGAAACATTAATTTTACAAGACCCACACTATAACCAAGATCAACCCAGTTACTTCCCTGAAGTCACTGTCCATGAGCATAGTAAGATACTGTATATACCATTTCCCCCAATCCACATTAATAATGCTAATCGTTATGCCTACCTTCTCCTTGCTTTCATATCTAACTACGACACTATCTTCCCCTTGGTAACTGTTCCTCCAAACTTGTATTCTGTGAATCTGCTGATGATTTGCTCCTTCTGTTTTATCATGGCGCTTCGTCTCCACGCATGTGTTAAATCATTTGATACTTATTTTCTCTTCCTCACTTATTTCACTGAGCATAATATGCTCTAGCGATATCCATGTTGCAGCACATGCTAGGATTTGTTTTCTTGTGATGGCTGACTAATATTCCTTTCTGTATATGTACCACATCTTCTATACCCATTAATCTATTGATGTCCATTAAGCTAGGTTTCTTTGAATAGTACTCTGATTAACATAGGGATATATATATATCTTTATTAGCTGGGCAGATTCATTGGTTTTATTGGATTCTTCAATTAATTTATTCTTTATTTACTTATTATTAATCTATACGTAAAAGTATAACATGAGATTTTCTAGACTCCAACTGTCTCGAAATTCTTCCCAATGCCCCACTGCAGTCACTTCCATCAACAGAGCAATGTACTGTCGATTCACTGCCTGTGTTCACTGTTTGGTTCAGCACTCACCGTGCACCCACAAAAACATTATATGTGCTAATCATAATGCATCCTTTCTCTCCCACTGTTATCCCTCCATTCTCCCATGTCCACATTAGTCGTTTTCCGTTTGGTAACTGGTAGTTCATTCTTGGGCTCTGTTTGTCTGCCACAATTTTGCTCCTTCAGTTCTTTCCTGCTTCTCTAATTGCACAGATTGGTCATATCATTAGATACTTGTCCTCCTGTCTTAACTCTTTGAAAATAAAACCCCATTTTTTATCCATGTTGTCGCAAATGGGAGGATTTGTTTTCTTCTTATGGGTGAAATGCAATTAATTGTTTATGTATACCACTTCTTCTTTATCCATTCATCTTCTGATGGAGATGGATCGGCTACTGTCAATTGTGCTGCGATAAACTAGGGGGTGCACATACCTTTTTTAAAATTTGGCTACTGCATTCTATCTACTTATCTGTACAACTTTGTTTTCCTCTATGTATCTATCATCTGACAATCTATCTTCTTGCTATCTCACATCTATCATAGTCATTATCTATCTCTATCATCTCTCATCTATCTTCAACTGAAATCTCTGAACCCATCTATGAGTATTTCT
The DNA here is from genome assembly GCF_030020395.1 of Manis pentadactyla. NCBI lineage: Eukaryota > Metazoa > Chordata > Mammalia > Pholidota > Manidae > Manis > Manis pentadactyla. The sequence goes on from NC_080039.1 coordinate 15,808,758, forward strand.
TATTTCTCATAATTTCACAATTACATGAGTAACACTGTTTACTAGAACTTCCATCACCAATATATCCCCAGATATCCCATTGCATTCACTATCCTCCAGTGCAGTAAAATAACGTAGAAACACTAGTCTTCTCTGTGACGTACAGTCCTCCACGTAACCCAACCCAACTCTATGTACTCTCATTCAATTGCACCGTTTTTAACACCCTGTCCTACTTATCCCTCCACTATAGCACAACCGGCCCAGTCTCTTTCCTTTGGTAACCACTAGTAAATTCTTCTCTTCAGCGTGGCTTGTTCAGTTTGGTTATTTCACTTTTTTTTCTATTTTTTATTACTCTGCTAGTGAGTGAAATCATTTACCATGTTTCTGACACTCCATCTCTTATTTCCCTGATCATAATTCTCTGCTATCTACATCCATGTTGTTGTAATTCGTAGGATTTGTTTTCCTCATATGGCTGAATAATATCCCTCTCCTCATCTTCTGGTGGTTACTGAACTTTGCTACTATTAATGCTGTGGTTATAAACATAGGTGAGCACATGTCTTGTTTAAACTGTGCTGCTGTATTCTGTTACTCTGTATTTATTTTATTGCATTTGTTCATTTAATAATATCTCATTAATGTACAGTTACATTAATAAAATTAAGTGTGCTAGAACACGCCCATCACAAAGAACCCCAGGATTCGCAATTACAGTCACACACGGTGAGCACAGTAAGATACTGTAGAATCACTACCTGTGTTCCCTGTTTTCTACAGCAATCCCCGTAATGCCCACCCACGCTATTCTTGGAAATCATATAGCACACTTTGTTTACTCCGTCCTGCGCCTCCATTCCCTCCTTTCCAGAGCATACCCTTCCCCTGTGTAAACTCCTAGTCCAATATTCAGTTCTGTGAATATGCTGATGTTATGCTTCTTCAGTTTTTCTTGGTTCTACATCTCTACAGATGGGTCAAATCATTTGACACTTCTCTTTCTTCACCTCTTATTTCATGAGTATAATGCAATCCAGATCCTTCCTACTTGTTGCAAATGTTAGGACTTTTTTTTCTTCTTATGACTGATTATTATGCAACTGTCGAAATGTAACACAACATGTTTACACATTAATCTACTTATGGACACTTACCTGGGCTACGATGCATGGTGCTGATAAACCCGTGGATGTATATGCCTTTTTAAAGTCGGCTCCTGAAATGGATTTTTGATGAGTTTATTATTGATTTGTTGATTTACCATTAATCTACGTTTACATGTGTAACGTATTTACTAGACGCCCTTTACTACGTTCCACCCAATCCACCCCTGCAGTCAATTCCATCACCAGAGCAATGTACCGTAGAATCGCTAATTGTCTTCTCTGCTGGTCAGCACACCACGTGCACCCATTCCCACCTTATACATGCTAACGGAAATGCACACTTTCTTCCCCACCTCCTTTCCCCTCCATTCCCAACCATCCATCTCTGTCTCTTTCCCTTTGGTAACTGTGAATCTGTTCTTGTCTTCTGTGACACTGCTGTTTTTCTCCTTCAGTTTTTTCTTTGTTCTTATACTCCCATGATGAGTGACGTCATTTTACCTGTACAGGTAGGCCAGAAATAGTTATGTTTGCTATGATGGTGCAGCTGTGCAAGGCTGAGCTCTGCCCACCATCTGCTAGTGGCGTTTGCAGGAACAGCACTGTTGCCTGGAGATTCCATGATGTCACTGTGGGCTTCTTTCATGTAGACAGATTCTGTTTGCTCAGAAAATTTGTTTCCCACTTCAGTGCCTGCTATCCTACACGGTGTGTAATTATGGTAAGGTTTCTGCTGAGCACCTTGACAGCATCTGAGGAAATGGAAATGAGTTCCATGATACTGCGTGTTTCTTTTTATTTTGGCATCAATGCCAGTTACCTAAGCAACATTATTTCAATTAGACTACCCACGTTATGAAATCCACACCATATACAGCATAGGGGTCACTGTCCATGAGCCCCGTATTGCACTGTAGAAGCACGGCTCTTCTTTGCTGTTCTACCACCTTCCTAGTGCCCACACCCTGCCAACACATGTGTGCTACACGTAATGCCCCGTTTTACCTCACTTTCCTCCCTTCCAAGCCATTCCCCTGTGTCACTTTCCCTTTGGTAACCGTTAGTCCTCTCTTCAGTTCATGGAAGCTGCTACTGTCTTGTTCCTTCACTATTTTTCTTTTTCTTTAATTCTCCACAGTTGAGTGACTTCAATTGCCACTTGACTTTCTCTTCGTGGCTTATTTCACTCAGAACACTACCCACAAGTTCCATGCATGTTGCTGTAAATGGTAAGATTTGTTTTCTTCATATGGCTGAATAATATTCTACATCTCATATACTGATGGACGTTAAGCTTGGCTTTTGTCAACACTTCAGTGAGAAACATAGGGGTGCAATTCTCGTTTTTAAAATGGGCTGCTGCATTCTGCTTATATATTTATAGATTTGTTGTTTTATGTTTATTCATATATGCCTTTATTGATTCATTAATTATTAATCTAAAATTACATGAGAAACATTAATTTTACAAGACCCACACTATAACCAAGATCAACCCAGTTACTTCCCTGAAGTCACTGTCCATGAGCATAGTAAGATACTGTATATACCATTTCCCCCAATCCACATTAATAATGCTAATCGTTATGCCTACCTTCTCCTTGCTTTCATATCTAACTACGACACTATCTTCCCCTTGGTAACTGTTCCTCCAAACTTGTATTCTGTGAATCTGCTGATGATTTGCTCCTTCTGTTTTATCTTGGCGCTTCGTCTCCACGCATGTGTTAAATCATTTGATACTTATTTTCTCTTCCTCACTTATTTCACTGAGCATAATATGCTCTAGCGCCATCCATGTTGCAGCACATGCTAGGATTTGTTTTCTTGTGATGGCTGACTAATATTCCTTTCTGTATATGTACCACATCTTCAATACCCATTAATCTATTGATGTCCATTAAGCTCGGTTTCTTTGAATAGTACTCTGATTAACATAGGGATATATATATATCTTTATTAGCTGGGCAGATTCATTGGTTTTATTGGATTCTTCAATTAATTTATTCTTTATTTACTTATTATTAATCTATACGTATAAGTATAACATGAGATTTTCTAGACTCCAACTGTCTCGAAATTCTTCCCAATGCCCCACTGCAGTCACTTCCATCAACAGAGCAATGTACTGTCGATTCACTGCCTGTGTTCACTGTTTGGTTCAGCACTCACCGTGCACCCACAAAAACATTATATGTGCTAATCATAATGCATCCTTTCTCTCCCACTGTTATCCCTCCATTCTCCCATGTCCACATTAGTCGTTTTCCGTTTGGTAACTGGTAGTTCATTCTTGGGCTCTGTTTGTCTGCCACAATTTTGCTCCTTCAGTTCTTTCCTGCTTCTCTAATTGCATAGATTGGTCATATCATTTGATACTTGTCCTCCTGTCTTAACTCTTTGAAAATAAAACCCCATTTTTTATCCATGTTGTCGCAAATGGGAGGATTTGTTTTCTTCTTATGGGTGAAATGCAATTAATTGTTTATATATACCACTTCTTCTTTATCCATTCATCTTCTGATGGAGATGGATCGGCTACTGTCAATTGTGCTGCGATAAACTAGGGGGTGCACATACCTTTTTTAAAATTTGGCTACTGCATTCTATCTACTTATCTGTACAACTTTGTTTTCCTCTATGTATCTATCATCTGACAATCTATCTTCTTGCTATCTCACATCTATCATAGTCATTATCTATCTCTATCATCTCTCATCTATCTTCAACTGAAATCTCTGAACCCATCTATGAGTATTTCTTATTTCTCATGATTTCACAATTACATGAGTAACACTGTTTACTAGAACTTCCATCACCAATATATCCCCAGATATCCCATTGCATTCACTATCCTCCAGTGCAGTAAAATAACGTAGAATCACTAGTCTTCTCTGTGACGTACAGTCCTCCACGTAACCCAACCCAACACTATGTACTCTCATTCAATTGCACCGTTTTTAACACCCTGTCCTACTTATCCCTCCACTATAGCACAACCGGCCCAGTCTCCTTCCTTTGGTAACCACTAGTAAATTCTTCTCTTCAGCGTGGCTTGTTCAGTTTGGTTATTTCACTTTTTTTCTATTTTTTATTACTCTGCTAGTGAGTGAAATCATTTACCATGTTTCTGACACTCCATCTCTTATTTCCCTGATCATAATTCTCTGCTATCTACATCCATGTTGTAATTCGTAGGATTTGTTTTCCTCATATGGCTGAATAATATCCCTCTCCTCATCTTCTGGTGGTTACTGAACTTTGCTACTATTAATGCTGTGGTTATAAACATAGGTGAGCACATGTCTTGTTTAAACTGTTCTGCTGTATTCTGTTACTCTGTATTTATTTTATTGCATTTGTTCATTTAATAATATCTCATTAATGTACAGTTACATTAATAAAATTAAGTGTGCTAGAACACGCCCATCACAAAGAACACCAGGATTCGCAATTACATTCACACACCGTGAGCACAGTAAGATACTGTAGAATCACTACCTGTGTTCCCTGTTTTCTACAGCAATCCCCGTAATGCCCACCCACGCTATTCTTGGAAATCATATAGCACACTTTGTTTACTCCGCCCTCCGCCTCCATTCCCTCCTATTCAGAGCATACCCTTCCCCTGTGTAAACTCCTAGTCCAATATTCAGTTCTGTGAATATGCTGATGTTATGCTTCTTCAGTTTTTCATGGTTCTACATCTCTACAGATGGGTCAAATCATTTGACACTTCTCTTTCTTCACCTCTTATTTCATGAGTATAATGCAATCCAGATCCTTCCGACTTGTTGCAAATGTTAGGACTTTTTTTTCTTCTTATGACTGATTATTATGCAACTGTCGAAATGTAGCACAACATGTTTACACATTAATCTACTTATGGACACTTACCTGTGCTACGATGCATGGTGCTGATAAACCCGTGGATGTATATGCCTTTTTAAAGTCGGCTCCTGAAATGGATTTTTGATGAGTTTATTATTGATTTGTTGATTTACCATTAATTTATATTTACATGTGTAACGTATTTACTAGACGCCCTTTACTACGTTCCACCCAATCCACCCCTGCAGTCAATTCCATCACCAGAGCAATGTACCGTAGAATCGCTAATTGTCTTCTCTGCTGGTCAGCACACCACGTGCACCCATTCCCACCTTATACATGCTAACGGAAATGCACACTTTCTTCCCCACCTCCTTTCCCCTCCATTCCCAACCATCCATCTCTGTCTCTTTCCCTTTGGTAACTGTGAATCTGTTCTTGTCTTCTGTGACACTGCTGTTTTTCTCCTTCAGTTTTTTCTTTGTTCTTATACTCCCATGATGAGTGACGTCATTTTACCTGTACAGGTAGGCCAGAAATAGTTATGTTTGCTATGATGGTGCAGCTGTGCAAGGCTGAGCTCAGCCCACCATCTGCTAGTGGCGTTTGCAGGAACAGCACTGTTGCCTGGAGATTCCATGATGTCACTGTGGGCTTCTTTCATGTAGACAGATTCTGTTTGCTCAGAAAATTTGTTTCCCACTTCAGTGCCTGCTATCCTACACGGTGTGTAATTATGGTAAGGTTTCTGCTGAGCACCTTGACAGCATCTGAGGAAATGGAAATGAGTTCCATGATACTGCGTGTTTCTTTTTATTTTGGCATCAATGCCAGTTACCTAAGCAACATTATTTCAATTAGACTACCCTCGTTATGAAATCCACACCGTATACAGCATAAGGGTCACTGTCCATGAGCCCCGTATTGCACTGTAGAAGCACGGCTCTTCTTTGCTGTTCTACCACCTTCCTAGTGCCCACACCCTGCCCACACATGTGTGCTACACGTAGTGCCCCATTTTACCTCACTTTCCTCCCTTCCAAGCCATTCCCCTGTGTCACTTTCCCTTTGGTAACCGTTAGTCCTCTCTTCAGTTCATGGAAGCTGCTACTGTCTTGTTCCTTCACTATTTTTCTTTTTCTTTAATTCTCCACAGTTGAGTTACATCAATTGCCACTTGACTTTCTCTTCGTGGCTTATTTCACTCAGAGCAATACCCACAAGTTCCATGCATGTTGCTGTAAATGGTAAGATTTATTTTCTTCATATACTGAATAATATTCTACATCTCATATACTGATGGACGTTAAGCTTGGCTTTTGTCAACACTTCAGTGAGAAACATAGGGGTGCAATTCTCGTTTTTAAAATGGGCTGCTGCATTCTGCTTATATATTTATAGATTTGTTGTTTTATGTTTATTCATATATGCCTTTATTGATTCATTGATTATTAATCTAAAATTACATGAGAAACATTAATTTTACAATACCCACACTATAACCAAGATCAACCCAGTTACTTCCCTGAAGTCACTGTCCATGAGCATAGTAAGATACTGTATATACCATTTCCCCCAATCCACATTAATAATGCTAATCGTTATGCCTACCTTCTCCTTGCTTTCATATCTAACTACGACACTATCTTCCCCTTGGTAACTGTTCCTCCAAACTTGTATTCTGTGAATCTGCTGATGATTTGCTCCTTCTGTTTTATCATGGCGCTTCGTCTCCACGCATGTGTTAAATCATTTGATACTTATTTTCTCTTCCTCACTTATTTCACTGAGCATAATATGCTCTAGCGATATCCATGTTGCAGCACATGCTAGGATTTGTTTTCTTGTGATGGCTGACTAATATTCCTTTCTGTATATGTACCACATCTTCTATACCCATTAATCTATTGATGTCCATTAAGCTAGGTTTCTTTGAATAGTACTCTGATTAACATAGGGATATATATATATCTTTATTAGCTGGGCAGATTCATTGGTTTTATTGGATTCTTCAATTAATTTATTCTTTATTTACTTATTATTAATCTATACGTAAAAGTATAACATGAGATTTTCTAGACTCCAACTGTCTCGAAATTCTTCCCAATGCCCCACTGCAGTCACTTCCATCAACAGAGCAATGTACTGTCGATTCACTGCCTGTGTTCACTGTTTGGTTCAGCACTCACCGTGCACCCACAAAAACATTATATGTGCTAATCATAATGCATCCTTTCTCTCCCACTGTTATCCCTCCATTCTCCCATGTCCACATTAGTCGTTTTCCGTTTGGTAACTGGTAGTTCATTCTTGGGCTCTGTTTGTCTGCCACAATTTTGCTCCTTCAGTTCTTTCCTGCTTCTCTAATTGCACAGATTGGTCATATCATTAGATACTTGTCCTCCTGTCTTAACTCTTTGAAAATAAAACCCCATTTTTTATCCATGTTGTCGCAAATGGGAGGATTTGTTTTCTTCTTATGGGTGAAATGCAATTAATTGTTTATGTATACCACTTCTTCTTTATCCATTCATCTTCTGATGGAGATGGATCGGCTACTGTCAATTGTGCTGCGATAAACTAGGGGGTGCACATACCTTTTTTAAAATTTGGCTACTGCATTCTATCTACTTATCTGTACAACTTTGTTTTCCTCTATGTATCTATCATCTGACAATCTATCTTCTTGCTATCTCACATCTATCATAGTCATTATCTATCTCTATCATCTCTCATCTATCTTCAACTGAAATCTCTGAACCCATCTATGAGTATTTCTTATTTCTCATAATTTCACAATTACATGAGTAACACTGTTTACTAGAACTTCCATCACCAATATATCCCCAGATATCCCATTGCATTCACTATCCTCCAGTGCAGTAAAATAACGTAGAATCACTAGTCTTCTCTGTGACGTACAGTCCTCCACGTAACCCAACCCAAATCTATGTACTCTCATTCAATTGCACCGTTTTTAACACCCTGTCCTACTTATCCCTCCACTATAGCACAACCGGCCCAGTCTCTTTCCTTTGGTAACCACTAGTAAATTCTTCTCTTCAGCGTGGCTTGTTCAGTTTGGTTATTTCACTTTTTTTCTATTTTTTATTACTCTGCTAGTGAGTGAAATCATTTACCATGTTTCTGACACTCCATCTCTTATTTCCCTGATCATAATTCTCTGCTATCTACATCCATGTTGTTGTAATTCGTAGGATTTGTTTTCCTCATATGGCTGAATAATATCCCTCTCCTCATCTTCTGGTGGTTACTGAACTTTGCTACTATTCATGCTGTGGTTATAAACATAGGTGAGCACATGTCTTGTTGAAACTGTGCTGCTGTATTCTGTTACTCTGTATTTATTTTATTGCATTTGTTCATTTAATAATATCTCATTAATGTACAGTTACATTAATAAAATTAAGTGTGCTAGAACACGCCCATCACAAAGAACCCCAGGATTCGCAATTACAGTCACACACGGTGAGCACAGTAAGATACTGTAGAATCACTACCTGTGTTCCCTGTTTTCTACAGCAATCCCCGTAATGCCCACCCACGCTATTCTTGGAAATCATATAGCACACTTTGTTTACTCCGTCCTGCGCCTCCATTCCCTCCTTTCCAGAGCATACCCTTCCCCTGTGTAAACTCCTAGTCCAATATTCAGTTCTGTGAATATGCTGATGTTATGCTTCTTCAGTTTTTCTTGGTTCTACATCTCTACAGATGGGTCAAATCATTTGACACTTCTCTTTCTTCACCTCTTATTTCATGAGTATAATGCAATCCAGATCCTTCCTACTTGTTGCAAATGTTAGGACTTTTTTTTCTTCTTATGACTGATTATTATGCAACTGTCGAAATGTAACACAACATGTTTACACATTAATCTACTTATGGACACTTACCTGGGCTACGATGCATGGTGCTGATAAACCCGTGGATGTATATGCCTTTTTAAAGTCGGCTCCTGAAATGGATTTTTGATGAGTTTATTATTGATTTGTTGATTTACCATTAATCTACATTTACATGTGTAACGTATTTACTAGACGCCCTTTACTACGTTCCACCCAATCCACCCCTGCAGTCAATTCCATCACCAGAGCAATGTACCGTAGAATCGCTAATTGTCTTCTCTGCTGGTCAGCACACCACGTGCACCCATTCCCACCTTATACATGCTAACGGAAATGCACACTTTCTTCCCCACCTCCTTTCCCCTCCATTCCCAACCATCCATCTCTGTCTCTTTCCCTTTGGTAACTGTGAATCTGTTCTTGTCTTCTGTGACACTGCTGTTTTTCTCCTTCAGTTTTTTCTTTGTTCTTATACTCCCATGATGAGTGACGTCATTTTACCTGTACAGGTAGGCCAGAAATAGTTATGTTTGCTATGATGGTGCAGCTGTGCAAGGCTGAGCTCAGCCCACCATCTGCTAGTGGCGTTTGCAGGAACAGCACTGTTGCCTGGAGATTCCATGATGTCACTGTGGGCTTCTTTCATGTAGACAGATTCTGTTTGCTCAGAAAATTTGTTTCCCACTTCAGTGCCTGCTATCCTACACGGTGTGTAATTATGGTAAGGTTTCTGCTGAGCACCTTGACAGCATCTGAGGAAATGGAAATGAGTTCCATGATACTGCGTGTTTCTTTTTATTTTGGCATCAATGCCAGTTACCTAAGCAACATTATTTCAATTAGACTACCCACGTTATGAAATCCACACCATATACAGCATAGGGGTCACTGTCCATGAGCCCCGTATTGCACTGTAGAAGCACGGCTCTTCTTTGCTGTTCTACCACCTTCCTAGTGCCCACACCCTGCCAACACATGTGTGCTACACGTAATGCCCCGTTTTACCTCACTTTCCTCCCTTCCAAGCCATTCCCCTGTGTCACTTTCCCTTTGGTAACCGTTAGTCCTCTCTTCAGTTCATGGAAGCTGCTACTGTCTTGTTCCTTCACTATTTTTCTTTTTCTTTAATTCTCCACAGTTGAGTGACTTCAATTGCCACTTGACTTTCCCTTCGTGGCTTATTTCACTCAGAACACTACCCACAAGTTCCATGCAAGTTGCTGTAAATGGTAAGATTTGTTTTCTTCATATGGCTGAATAATATTCTACATCTCATATACTGATGGACGTTAAGCTTGGCTTTTGTCAACACTTCAGTGAGAAACATAGGGGTGCAATTCTCGTTTTTAAAATGGGCTGCTGCATTCTGCTTATATATTTATAGATTTGTTGTTTCATGTTTATTCATATATGCCTTTATTGATTCATTAATTATTAATCTAAAATTACATGAGAAACATTAATTTTACAAGACCCACACTATAACCAAGATCAACCCAGTTACTTCAATGAAGTCACTGTCCATGAGCATAGTAAGATACTGTATATACCATTTCCCCCAATCCACATTAATAATGCTAATCGTTATGCCTACCTTCTCCTTGCTTTCATATCTAACTACGACACTATCTTCCCCTTGGTAACTGTTCCTCCAAACTTGTATTCTGTGAATCTGCTGATGATTTGCTCCTTCTGTTTTATCTTGGCGCTTCGTCTCCACGCATGTGTTAAATCATTTGATACTTATTTTCTCTTCCTCACTTATTTCACTGAGCATAATATGCTCTAGCGCCATCCATGTTGCAGCACATGCTAGGATTTGTTTTCTTGTGATGGCTGACTAATATTCCTTTCTGTATATGTACCACATCTTCAATACCCATTAATCTATTGATGTCCATTAAGCTCGGTTTCTTTGAATAGTACTCTGATTAACATAGGGATATATATATATCTTTATTAGCTGGGCAGATTCATTGGTTTTATTGGATTCTTCAATTAATTTATTCTTTATTTACTTATTATTAATCTATACGTATAAGTATAACATGAGATTTTCTAGACTCCAACTGTCTCGAAATTCTTCCCAATGCCCCACTGCAGTCACTTCCATCAACAGAGCAATGTACTGTCGATTCACTGCCTGTGTTCACTGTTTGGTTCAGCACTCACCGTGCACCCACAAAAACATTATATGTGCTAATCATAATGCATCCTTTCTCTCCCACTGTTATCCCTCCATTCTCCCATGTCCACATTAGTCGTTTTCCGTTTGGTAACTGGTAGTTCATTCTTGGGCTCTGTTTGTCTGCCACAATTTTGCTCCTTCAGTTCTTTCCTGCTTCTCTAATTGCATAGATTGGTCATATCATTTGATACTTGTCCTCCTGTCTTAACTCTTTGAAAATAAAACCCCATTTTTTATCCATGTTGTCGCAAATGGGAGGATTTGTTTTCTTCTTATGGGTGAAATGCAATTAATTGTTTATATATACCACTTCTTCTTTATCCATTCATCTTCTGATGGAGATGGATCGGCTACTGTCAATTGTGCTGCGATAAACTAGGGGGTGCACATACCTTTTTTAAAATTTGGCTACTGCATTCTATCTACTTATCTGTACAACTTTGTTTTCCTCTATGTATCTATCATCTGACAATCTATCTTCTTGCTATCTCACATCTATCATAGTCATTATCTATCTCTATCATCTCTCATCTATCTTCAACTGAAATCTCTGAACCCATCTATGAGTATTTCTTATTTCTCATGATTTCACAATTACGTGAGTAACACTGTTTACTAGAACTTCCATCACCAATATATCCCCAGATATCCCATTGCATTCACTATCCTCCAGTGCAGTAAAATAACGTAGAATCACTAGTCTTCTCTGTGACGTACAGTCCTCCACGTAACCCAACCCAACACTATGTACTCTCATTCAATTGCACCGTTTTTAACACCCTGTCCTACTTATCCCTCCACTATAGCACAACCGGCCCAGTCTCCTTCCTTTGGTAACCACTAGTAAATTCTTCTCTTCAGCGTGGCTTGTTCAGTTTGGTTATTTCACTTTTTTTCTATTTGTTATTACTCTGCTAGTGAGTGAAATCATTTACCATGTTTCTGACACTCCATCTCTTATTTCCCTGATCATAATTCTCTGCTATCTACATCCATGTTGTAATTCGTAGGATTTGTTTTCCTCATATGGCTGAATAATATCCCTCTCCTCATCTTCTGGTGGTTACTGAACTTTGCTACTATTAATGCTGTGGTTATAAACATAGGTGAGCACATGTCTTGTTTAAACTGTTCTGCTGTATTCTGTTACTCTGTATTTATTTTATTGCATTTGTTCATTTAATAATATCTCATTAATGTACAGTTACATTAATAAAATTAAGTGTGCTAGAACACGCCCATCACAAAGAACCCCAGGATTCGCAATTACATTCACACACCGTGAGCACAGTAAGATACTGTAGAATCACTACCTGTGTTCCCTGTTTTCTACAGCAATCCCCGTAATGCCCACCCACGCTATTCTTGGAAATCATATAGCACACTTTGTTTACTCCGCCCTCCGCCTCCATTCCCTCCTATTCAGAGCATACCCTTCCCCTGTGTAAACTCCTAGTCCAATATTCAGTTCTGTGAATATGCTGATGTTATGCTTCTTCAGTTTTTCATGGTTCTACATCTCTACAGATGGGTCAAATCATTTGACACTTCTCTTTCTTCACCTCTTATTTCATGAGTATAATGCAATCCAGATCCTTCCGACTTGTTGCAAATGTTAGGACTTTTTTTTCTTCTTATGACTGATTATTATGCAACTGTCGAAATGTAGCACAACATGTTTACACATTAATCTACTTATGGACACTTACCTGTGCTACGATGCATGGTGCTGATAAACCCGTGGATGTATATGCCTTTTTAAAGTCGGCTCCTGAAATGGATTTTTGATGAGTTTATTATTGATTTGTTGATTTACCATTAATTTATATTTACATGTGTAACGTATTTACTAGACGCCCTTTACTACGTTCCACCCAATCCTCCCCTGCAGTCAATTCCATCACCAGAGCAATGTACCGTAGAATCGCTAATTGTCTTCTCTGCTGGTCAGCACACCACGTGCACCCATTCCCACCTTATACATGCTAACGGAAATGCACACTTTCTTCCCCACCTCCTTTCCCCTCCATTCCCAACCATCCATCTCTGTCTCTTTCCCTTTGGTAACTGTGAATCTGTTCTTGTCTTCTGTGACACTGCTGTTTTTCTCCTTCAGTTTTTTCTTTGTTCTTATACTCCCATGATGAGTGACGTCATTTTACCTGTACAGGTAGGCCAGAAATAGTTATGTTTGCTATGATGGTGCAGCTGTGCAAGGCTGAGCTCTGCCCACCATCTGCTAGTGGCGTTTGCAGGAACAGCACTGTTGCCTGGAGATTCCATGATGTCACTGTGGGCTTCTTTCATGTAGACAGATTCTGTTTGCTCAGAAAATTTGTTTCCCACTTCAGTGCCTGCTATCCTACACGGTGTGTAATTATGGTAAGGTTTCTGCTGAGCACCTTGACAGCATCTGAGGAAATGGAAATGAGTTCCATGATACTGCGTGTTTCTTTTTATTTTGGCATCAATGCCAGTTACCTAAGCAACATTATTTCAATTAGACTACCCTCGTTATGAAATCCACACCGTATACAGCATAAGGGTCACTGTCCATGAGCCCCGTATTGCACTGTAGAAGCACGGCTCTTCTTTGCTGTTCTACCACCTTCCTAGTGCCCACACCCTGCCCACACATGTGTGCTACACGTAGTGCCCCATTTTACCTCACTTTCCTCCCTTCCAAGCCATTCCCCTGTGTCACTTTCCCTTTGGTAACCGTTAGTCCTCTCTTCAGTTCATGGAAGCTGCTACTGTCTTGTTCCTTCACTATTTTTCTTTTTCTTTAATTCTCCACAGTTGAGTTACATCAATTGCCACTTGACTTTCTCTTCGTGGCTTATTTCACTCAGAGCAATACCCACAAGTTCCATGCATGTTGCTGTAAATGGTAAGATTTATTTTCTTCATATACTGAATAATATTCTACATCTCATATACTGATGGACGTTAAGCTTGGCTTTTGTCAACACTTCAGTGAGAAACATAGGGGTGCAATTCTCGTTTTTAAAATGGGCTGCTGCATTCTGCTTATATATTTATAGATTTGTTGTTTTATGTTTATTCATATATGCCTTTATTGATTCATTAATTATTAATCTAAAATTACATGAGAAACATTAATTTTACAAGACCCACACTATAACCAAGATCAACCCAGTTACTTCCCTGAAGTCACTGTCCATGAGCATAGTAAGATACTGTATATACCATTTCCCCCAATCCACATTAATAATGCTAATCGTTATGCCTACCTTCTCCTTGCTTTCATATCTAACTACGACACTATCTTCCCCTTGGTAACTGTTCCTCCAAACTTGTATTCTGTGAATCTGCTGATGATTTGCTCCTTCTGTTTTATCATGGCGCTTCGTCTCCACGCATGTGTTAAATCATTTGATACTTATTTTCTCTTCCTCACTTATTTCACTGAGCATAATATGCTCTAGCGCCATCCATGTTGCAGCACATGCTAGGATTTGTTTTCTTGTGATGGCTGACTAATATTCCTTTCTGTATATGTACCACATCTTCTATACCCATTAATCTATTGATGTCCATTAAGCTAGGTTTCTTTGAATAGTACTCTGATTAACATAGGGATATATATATATCTTTATTAGCTGGGCAGATTCATTGGTTTTATTGGATTCTTCAATTAATTTATTCTTTATTTACTTATTATTAATCTATACGTAAAAGTATAACATGAGATTTTCTAGACTCCAACTGTCTCGAAATTCTTCCCAATGCCCCACTGCAGTCACTTCCATCAACAGAGCAATGTACTGTCGATTCACTGCCTGTGTTCACTGTTTGGTTCAGCACTCACCGTGCACCCACAAAAACATTATATGTGCTAATCATAATGCATCCTTTCTCTCCCACTGTTATCCCTCCATTCTCCCATGTCCACATTAGTCGTTTTCCGTTTGGTAACTGGTAGTTCATTCTTGGGCTCTGTTTGTCTGCCACAATTTTGCTCCTTCAGTTCTTTCCTGCTTCTCTAATTGCACAGATTGGTCATATCATTAGATACTTGTCCTCCTGTCTTAACTCTTTGAAAATAAAACCCCATTTTTTATCCATGTTGTCGCAAATGGGAGGATTTGTTTTCTTCTTATGGGTGAAATGCAATTAATTGTTTATGTATACCACTTCTTCTTTATCCATTCATCTTCTGATGGAGATGGATCGGCTACTGTCAATTGTGCTGCGATAAACTAGGGGGTGCACATACCTTTTTTAAAATTTGGCTACTGCATTCTATCTACTTATCTGTACAACTTTGTTTTCCTCTATGTATCTATCATCTGACAATCTATCTTCTTGCTATCTCACATCTATCATAGTCATTATCTATCTCTATCATCTCTCATCTATCTTCAACTGAAATCTCTGAACCCATCTATGAGTATTTCTTATTTCTCATAATTTCACAATTACATGAGTAACACTGTTTACTAGAACTTCCATCACCAATATATCCCCAGATATCCCATTGCATTCACTATCCTCCAGTGCAGTAAAATAACGTAGAATCACTAGTCTTCTCTGTGACGTACAGTCCTCCACGTAACCCAACCCAACTCTATGTACTCTCATTCAATTGCACCGTTTTTAACACCCTGTCCTACTTATCCCTCCACTATAGCACAACCGGCCCAGTCTCTTTCCTTTGGTAACCACTAGTAAATTCTTCTCTTCAGCGTGGCTTGTTCAGTTTGGTTATTTCACTTTTTTTCTATTTTTTATTACTCTGCTAGTGAGTGAAATCATTTACCATGTTTCTGACACTCCATCTCTTATTTCCCTGATCATAATTCTCTGCTATCTACATCCATGTTGTTGTAATTCGTAGGATTTGTTTTCCTCATATGGCTGAATAATATCCCTCTCCTCATCTTCTGGTGGTTACTGAACTTTGCTACTATTAATGCTGTGGTTATAAACATAGGTGAGCACATGTCTTGTTTAAACTGTGCTGCTGTATTCTGTTACTCTGTATTTATTTTATTGCATTTGTTCATTTAATAATATCTCATTAATGTACAGTTACATTAATAAAATTAAGTGTGCTAGAACACGCCCATCACAAAGAACCCCAGGATTCGCAATTACAGTCACACACGGTGAGCACAGTAAGATACTGAAGAATCACTACCTGTGTTCCCTGTTTTCTACAGCAATCCCCGTAATGCCCACCCACGCTATTCTTGGAAATCATATAGCACACTTTGTTTACTCCGTCCTGCGCCTCCATTCCCTCCTTTCCAGAGCATACCCTTCCCCTGTGTAAACTCCTAGTCCAATATTCAGTTCTGTGAATATGCTGATGTTATGCTTCTTCAGTTTTTCTTGGTTCTACATCTCTACAGATGGGTCAAATCATTTGACACTTCTCTTTCTTCACCTCTTATTTCATGAGTATAATGCAATCCAGATCCTTCCTACTTGTTGCAAATGTTAGGACTTTTTTTTCTTCTTATGACTGATTATTATGCAACTGTCGAAATGTAACACAACATGTTTACACATTAATCTACTTATGGACACTTACCTGGGCTACGATGCATGGTGCTGATAAACCCGTGGATGTATATGCCTTTTTAAAGTCGGCTCCTGAAATGGATTTTTGATGAGTTTATTATTGATTTGTTGATTTACCATTAATCTACATTTACATGTGTAACGTATTTACTAGACGCCCTTTACTACGTTCCACCCAATCCACCCCTGCAGTCAATTCCATCACCAGAGCAATGTACCGTAGAATCGCTAATTGTCTTCTCTGCTGGTCAGCACACCACGTGCACCCATTCCCACCTTATACATGCTAACGGAAATGCACACTTTCTTCCCCACCTCCTTTCCCCTCCATTCCCAACCATCCATCTCTGTCTCTTTCCCTTTGGTAACTGTGAATCTGTTCTTGTCTTCTGTGACACTGCTGTTTTTCTCCTTCAGTTTTTTCTTTGTTCTTATACTCCCATGATGAGTGACGTCATTTTACCTGTACAGGTAGGCCAGAAATAGTTATGTTTGCTATGATGGTGCAGCTGTGCAAGGCTGAGCTCTGCCCACCATCTGCTAGTGGCGTTTGCAGGAACAGCACTGTTGCCTGGAGATTCCATGATGTCACTGTGGGCTTCTTTCATGTAGACAGATTCTGTTTGCTCAGAAAATTTGTTTCCCACTTCAGTGCCTGCTATCCTACACGGTGTGTAATTATGGTAAGGTTTCTGCTGAGCACCTTGACAGCATCTGAGGAAATGGAAATGAGTTCCATGATACTGCGTGTTTCTTTTTATTTTGGCATTAATGCCAGTTACCTAAGCAACATTATTTCAATTAGACTACCCACGTTATGAAATCCACACCATATACAGCATAGGGGTCACTGTCCATGAGCCCCGTATTGCACTGTAGAAGCACGGCTCTTCTTTGCTGTTCTACCACCTTCCTAGTGCCCACACCCTGCCAACACATGTGTGCTACACGTAATGCCCCGTTTTACCTCACTTTCCTCCCTTCCAAGCCATTCCCCTGTGTCACTTTCCCTTTGGTAACCGTTAGTCCTCTCTTCAGTTCATGGAAGCTGCTACTGTCTTGTTCCTTCACTATTTTTCTTTTTCTTTAATTCTCCACAGTTGAGTGACTTCAATTGCCACTTGACTTTCTCTTCGTGGCATATTTCACTCAGAACACTACCCACAAGTTCCATGCATGTTGCTGTAAATATTAAGATTTGTTTTCTTCATATGGCTGAATAATATTCTACATCTCATATACTGATGGACGTTAAGCTTGGCTTTTGTCAACACTTCAGTGAGAAACATAGGGGTGCAATTCTCGTTTTTAAAATGGGCTGCTGCATTCTGCTTATATATTTATAGATTTGTTGTTTTATGTTTATTCATATATGCCTTTATTGATTCATTAATTATTAATCTAAAATTACATGAGAAACATTAATTTTACAAGACCCACACTATAACCAAGATCAACCCAGTTACTTCCCTGAAGTCACTGTCCATGAGCATAGTAAGATACTGTATATACCATTTCCCCCAATCCACATAAATAATGCTAATCGTTATGCCTACCTTCTCCTTGCTTTCATATCTAACTACGACACTATCTTCCCCTTGGTAACTGTTCCTCCAAACTTGTATTCTGTGAATCTGCTGATGATTTGCTCCTTCTGTTTTATCTTGGCGCTTCGTCTCCACGCATGTGTTAAATCATTTGATACTTATTTTCTCTTCCTCACTTATTTCACTGAGCATAATATGCTCTAGCGCCATCCATGTTGCAGCACATGCTAGGATTTGTTTTCTTGTGATGGCTGACTAATATTCCTTTCTGTATATGTACCACATCTTCAATACCCATTAATCTATTGATGTCCATTAAGCTCGGTTTCTTTGAATAGTACTCTGATTAACATAGGGATATATATATATCTTTATTAGCTGGGCAGATTCATTGGTTTTATTGGATTCTTCAATTAATTTATTCTTTATTTACTTATTATTAATCTATACGTATAAGTATAACATGAGATTTTCTAGACTCCAACTGTCTCGAAATTCTTCCCAATGCCCCACTGCAGTCACTTCCATCAACAGAGCAATGTACTGTCGATTCACTGCCTGTGTTCACTGTTTGGTTCAGCACTCACCGTGCACCCACAAAAACATTATATGTGCTAATCATAATGCATCCTTTCTCTCCCACTGTTATCCCTCCATTCTCCCATGTCCACATTAGTCGTTTTCCGTTTGGTAACTGGTAGTTCATTCTTGGGCTCTGTTTGTCTGCCACAATTTTGCTCCTTCAGTTCTTTCCTGCTTCTCTAATTGCATAGATTGGTCATATCATTTGATACTTGTCCTCCTGTCTTAACTCTTTGAAAATAAAACCCCATTTTTTATCCATGTTGTCGCAAATGGGAGGATTTGTTTTCTTCTTATGGGTGAAATGCAATTAATTGTTTATATATACCACTTCTTCTTTATCCATTCATCTTCTGATGGAGATGGATCGGCTACTGTCAATTGTGCTGCGATAAACTAGGGGGTGCACATACCTTTTTTAAAATTTGGCTACTGCATTCTATCTACTTATCTGTACAACTTTGTTTTCCTCTATGTATCTATCATCTGACAATCTATCTTCTTGCTATCTCACATCTATCATAGTCATTATCTATCTCTATCATCTCTCATCTATCTTCAACTGAAATCTCTGAACCCATCTATGAGTATTTCTTATTTCTCATGATTTCACAATTACATGAGTAACACTGTTTACTAGAACTTCCATCACCAATATATCCCCAGATATCCCATTGCATTCACTATCCTCCAGTGCAGTAAAATAACGTAGAATCACTAGTCTTCTCTGTGACGTACAGTCCTCCACGTAACCCAACCCAACACTATGTACTCTCATTCAATTGCACCGTTTTTAACACCCTGTCCTACTTATCCCTCCACTATAGCACAACCGGCCCAGTCTCCTTCCTTTGGTAACCACTAGTAAATTCTTCTCTTCAGCGTGGCTTGTTCAGTTTGGTTATTTCACTTTTTTTCTATTTTTTATTACTCTGCTAGTGAGTGAAATCATTTACCATGTTTCTGACACTCCATCTCTTATTTCCCTGATCATAATTCTCTGCTATCTACATCCATGTTGTAATTCGTAGGATTTGTTTTCCTCATATGGCTGAATAATATCCCTCTCCTCATCTTCTGGTGGTTACTGAACTTTGCTACTATTAATGCTGTGGTTATAAACATAGGTGAGCACATGTCTTGTTTAAACTGTTCTGCTGTATTCTGTTACTCTGTATTTATTTTATTGCATTTGTTCATTTAATAATATCTCATTAATGTACAGTTACATTAATAAAATTAAGTGTGCTAGAACACGCCCATCACAAAGAACCCCAGGATTCGCAATTACATTCACACACCGTGAGCACAGTAAGATACTGTAGAATCACTACCTGTGTTCCCTGTTTTCTACAGCAATCCCCGTAATGCCCACCCACGCTATTCTTGGAAATCATATAGCACACTTTGTTTACTCCGCCCTCCGCCTCCATTCCCTCCTATTCAGAGCATACCCTTCCCCTGTGTAAACTCCTAGTCCAATATTCAGTTCTGTGAATATGCTGATGTTATGCTTCTTCAGTTTTTCATGGTTCTACATCTCTACAGATGGGTCAAATCATTTGACACTTCTCTTTCTTCACCTCTTATTTCATGAGTATAATGCAATCCAGATCCTTCCGACTTGTTGCAAATGTTAGGACTTTTTTTTCTTCTTATGACTGATTATTATGCAACTGTCGAAATGTAGCACAACATGTTTACACATTAATCTACTTATGGACACTTACCTGTGCTACGATGCATGGTGCTGATAAACCCGTGGATGTATATGCCTTTTTAAAGTCGGCTCCTGAAATGGATTTTTGATGAGTTTATTATTGATTTGTTGATTTACCATTAATTTATATTTACATGTGTAACGTATTTACTAGACGCCCTTTACTACGTTCCACCCAATCCACCCCTGCAGTCAATTCCATCACCAGAGCAATGTACCGTAGAATCGCTAATTGTCTTCTCTGCTGGTCAGCACACCACGTGCACCCATTCCCACCTTATACATGCTAACGGAAATGCACACTTTCTTCCCCACCTCCTTTCCCCTCCATTCCCAACCATCCATCTCTGTCTCTTTCCCTTTGGTAACTGTGAATCTGTTCTTGTCTTCTGTGACACTGCTGTTTTTCTCCTTCAGTTTTTTCTTTGTTCTTATACTCCCATGATGAGTGACGTCATTTTACCTGTACAGGTAGGCCAGAAATAGTTATGTTTGCTATGATGGTGCAGCTGTGCAAGGCTGAGCTCTGCCCACCATCTGCTAGTGGCGTTTGCAGGAACAGCACTGTTGCCTGGAGATTCCATGATGTCACTGTGGGCTTCTTTCATGTAGACAGATTCTGTTTGCTCAGAAAATTTGTTTCCCACTTCAGTGCCTGCTATCCTACACGGTGTGTAATTATGGTAAGGTTTCTGCTGAGCACCTTGACAGCATCTGAGGAAATGGAAATGAGTTCCATGATACTGCGTGTTTCTTTTTATTTTGGCATCAATGCCAGTTACCTAAGCAACATTATTTCAATTAGACTACCCACGTTATGAAATCCACACCATATACAGCATAGGGGTCACTGTCCATGAGCCCCGTATTGCACTGTAGAAGCACGGCTCTTCTTTGCTGTTCTACCACCTTCCTAGTGCCCACACCCTGCCAACACATGTGTGCTACACGTAATGCCCCGTTTTACCTCACTTTCCTCCCTTCCAAGCCATTCCCCTGTGTCACTTTCCCTTTGGTAACCGTTAGTCCTCTCTTCAGTTCATGGAAGCTGTTACTGTCTTGTTCCTTCACTATTTTTGTTTTTCTTTAATTCTCCACAGTTGAGTGACTTCAATTGCCACTTGACTTTCCCTTCGTGGCTTATTTCACTCAGAACACTACCCACAAGTTCCATGCAAGTTGCTGTAAATGGTAAGATTTGTTTTCTTCATATGGCTGAATAATATTCTACATCTCATATACTGATGGACGTTAAGCTTGGCTTTTGTCAACACTTCAGTGAGAAACATAGGGTTGCAATTCTCGTTTTTAAAATTGGCTGCTGCATTCTGCTTATATATTTATAGATTTGTTGTTTTATGTTTATTCATATATGCCTTTATTGATTCATTAATTATTAATCTAAAATTACATGAGAAACATTAATTTTACAAGACCCACACTATAACCAAGATCAACCCAGTTACTTCCCTGAAGTCACTGTCCATGAGCATAGTAAGATACTGTATATACCATTTCCCCCAATCCACATTAATAATGCTAATCGTTATGCCTACCTTCTCCTTGCTTTCATATCTAACTACGACACTATCTTCCCCTTGGTAACTGTTCCTCCAAACTTGTATTCTGTGAATCTGCTGATGATTTGCTCCTTCTGTTTTATCTTGGCGCTTCGTCTCCACGCATGTGTTAAATCATTTGATACTTATTTTCTCTTCCTCACTTATTTCACTGAGCATAATATGCTCTAGCGCCATCCATGTTGCAGCACATGCTAGGATTTGTTTTCTTGTGATGGCTGACTAATATTCCTTTCTGTATATGTACCACATCTTCAATACCCATTAATCTATTGATGTCCATTAAGCTCGGTTTCTTTGAATAGTACTCTGATTAACATAGGGATATATATATATCTTTATTAGCTTGGCAGATTCATTGGTTTTATTGGATTCTTCAATTAATTTATTCTTTATTTACTTATTATTAATCTATACGTATAAGTATAACATGAGATTTTCTAGACTCCAACTGTCTCGAAATTCTTCCCAATGCCCCACTGCAGTCACTTCCATCAACAGAGCAATGTACTGTCGATTCACTGCCTGTGTTCACTGTTTGGTTCAGCACTCACCGTGCACCCACAAAAACATTATATGTGCTAATCATAATGCATCCTTTCTCTCCCACTGTTATCCCTCCATTCTCCCATGTCCACATTAGTCGTTTTCCGTTTGGTAACTGGTAGTTCATTCTTGGGCTCTGTTTGTCTGCCACAATTTTGCTCCTTCAGTTCTTTCCTGCTTCTCTAATTGCATAGATTGGTCATATCATTTGATACTTGTCCTCCTGTCTTAACTCTTTGAAAATAAAACCCCATTTTTTATCCATGTTGTCGCAAATGGGAGGATTTGTTTTCTTCTTATGGGTGAAATGCAATTAATTGTTTATATATACCACTTCATCTTTATCCATTCATCTTCTGATGGAGATGGATCGGCTACTGTCAATTGTGCTGCGATAAACTAGGGGGTGCACATACCTTTTTTAAAATTTGGCTACTGCATTCTATCTACTTATCTGTACAACTTTGTTTTCCTCTATGTATCTATCATCTGACAATCTATCTTCTTGCTATCTCACATCTATCATAGTCATTATCTATCTCTATCATCTCTCATCTATCTTCAACTGAAATCTCTGAACCCATCTATGAGTATTTCTTATTTCTCATGATTTCACAATTACATGAGTAACACTGTTTACTAGAACTTCCATCACCAATATATCCCCAGATATCCCATTGCATTCACTATCCTCCAGTGCAGTAAAATAACGTAGAATCACTAGTCTTCTCTGTGACGTACAGTCCTCCACGTAACCCAACCCAACACTATGTACTCTCATTCAATTGCACCGTTTTTAACACCCTGTCCTACTTATCCCTCCACTATAGCACAACCGGCCCAGTCTCCTTCCTTTGGTAACCACTAGTAAATTCTTCTCTTCAGCGTGGCTTGTTCAGTTTGGTTATTTCACTTTTTTTCTATTTTTTATTACTCTGCTAGTGAGTGAAATCATTTACCATGTTTCTGACACTCCATCTCTTATTTCCCTGATCATAATTCTCTGCTATCTACATCCATGTTGTAATTCGTAGGATTTGTTTTCCTCATATGGCTGAATAATATCCATCTCCTCATCTTCTGGTGGTTACTGAACTTTGCTACTATTAATGCTGTGGTTATAAACATAGGTGAGCACATGTCTTGTTTAAACTGTTCTGCTGTATTCTGTTACTCTGTATTTATTTTATTGCATTTGTTCATTTAATAATATCTCATTAATGTACAGTTACATTAATAAAATTAAGTGTGCTAGAACACGCCCATCACAAAGAACCCCAGGATTCGCAATTACATTCACACACCGTGAGCACAGTAAGATACTGTAGAATCACTACCTGTGTTCCCTGTTTTCTACAGCAATCCCCGTAATGCCCACCCACGCTATTCTTGGAAATCATATAGCACACTTTGTTTACTCCGCCCTCCGCCTCCATTCCCTCCTATTCAGAGCATACCCTTCCCCTGTGTAAACTCCTAGTCCAATATTCAGTTCTGTGAATATGCTGATGTTATGCTTCTTCAGTTTTTCATGGTTCTACATCTCTACAGATGGGTCAAATCATTTGACACTTCTCTTTCTTCACCTCTTATTTCATGAGTATAATGCAATCCAGATCCTTCCGACTTGTTGCAAATGTTAGGACTTTTTTTTCTTCTTATGACTGATTATTATGCAACTGTCGAAATGTAGCACAACATGTTTACACATTAATCTACTTATGGACACTTACCTGTGCTACGATGCATGGTGCTGATAAACCCGTGGATGTATATGCCTTTTTAAAGTCGGCTCCTGAAATGGATTTTTGATGAGTTTATTATTGATTTGTTGATTTACCATTAATTTATATTTACATGTGTAACGTATTTACTAGACGCCCTTTACTACGTTCCACCCAATCCACCCCTGCAGTCAATTCCATCACCAGAGCAATGTACCGTAGAATCGCTAATTGTCTTCTCTGCTGGTCAGCACACCACGTGCACCCATTCCCACCTTATACATGCTAACGGAAATGCACACTTTCTTCCCCACCTCCTTTCCCCTCCATTCCCAACCATCCATCTCTGTCTCTTTCCCTTTGGTAACTGTGAATCTGTTCTTGTCTTCTGTGACACTGCTGTTTTTCTCCTTCAGTTTTTTCTTTGTTCTTATACTCCCATGATGAGTGACGTCATTTTACCTGTACAGGTAGGCCAGAAATAGTTATGTTTGCTATGATGGTGCAGCTGTGCAAGGCTGAGCTCTGCCCACCATCTGCTAGTGGCGTTTGCAGGAACAGCACTGTTGCCTGGAGATTCCATGATGTCACTGTGGGCTTCTTTCATGTAGACAGATTCTGTTTGCTCAGAAAATTTGTTTCCCACTTCAGTGCCTGCTATCCTACACGGTGTGTAATTATGGTAAGGTTTCTGCTGAGCACCTTGACAGCATCTGAGGAAATGGAAATGAGTTCCATGATACTGCGTGTTTCTTTTTATTTTGGCATCAATGCCAGTTACCTAAGCAACATTATTTCAATTAGACTACCCACGTTATGAAATCCACACCATATACAGCATAGGGGTCACTGTCCATGAGCCCCGTATTGCACTGTAGAAGCACGGCTCTTCTTTGCTGTTCTACCACCTTCCTAGTGCCCACACCCTGCCAACACATGTGTGCTACACGTAATGCCCCGTTTTACCTCACTTTCCTCCCTTCCAAGCCATTCCCCTGTGTCACTTTCCCTTTGGTAACCGTTAGTCCTCTCTTCAGTTCATGGAAGCTGTTACTGTCTTGTTCCTTCACTATTTTTGTTTTTCTTTAATTCTCCACAGTTGAGTGACTTCAATTGCCACTTGACTTTCCCTTCGTGGCTTATTTCACTCAGAACACTACCCACAAGTTCCATGCAAGTTGCTGTAAATGGTAAGATTTGTTTTCTTCATATGGCTGAATAATATTCTACATCTCATATACTGATGGACGTTAAGCTTGGCTTTTGTCAACACTTCAGTGAGAAACATAGGGGTGCAATTCTCGTTTTTAAAATTGGCTGCTGCATTCTGCTTATATATTTATAGATTTGTTGTTTTATGTTTATTCATATATGCCTTTATTGATTCATTAATTATTAATCTAAAATTACATGAGAAACATTAATTTTACAAGACCCACACTATAACCAAGATCAACCCAGTTACTTCCCTGAAGTCACTGTCCATGAGCATAGTAAGATACTGTATATACCATTTCCCCCAATCCACATTAATAATGCTAATCGTTATGCCTACCTTCTCCTTGCTTTCATATCTAACTACGACACTATCTTCCCCTTGGTAACTGTTCCTCCAAACTTGTATTCTGTGAATCTGCTGATGATTTGCTCCTTCTGTTTTATCTTGGCGCTTCGTCTCCACGCATGTGTTAAATCATTTGATACTTATTTTCTCTTCCTCACTTATTTCACTGAGCATAATATGCTCTAGCGCCATCCATGTTGCAGCACATGCTAGGATTTGTTTTCTTGTGATGGCTGACTAATATTCCTTTCTGTATATGTACCACATCTTCAATACCCATTAATCTATTGATGTCCATTAAGCTCGGTTTCTTTGAATAGTACTCTGATTAACATAGGGATATATATATATCTTTATTAGCTGGGCAGATTCATTGGTTTTATTGGATTCTTCAATTAATTTATTCTTTATTTACTTATTATTAATCTATACGTATAAGTATAACATGAGATTTTCTAGACTCCAACTGTCTCGAAATTCTTCCCAATGCCCCACTGCAGTCACTTCCATCAACAGAGCAATGTACTGTCGATTCACTGCCTGTGTTCACTATTTGGTTCAGCACTCACCGTGCACCCACAAAAACATTATATGTGCTAATCATAATGCATCCTTTCTCTCCCACTGTTATCCCTCCATTCTCCCATGTCCACATTAGTCGTTTTCCGTTTGGTAACTGGTAGTTCATTCTTGGGCTCTGTTTGTCTGCCACAATTTTGCTCCTTCAGTTCTTTCCTGCTTCTCTAATTGCATAGATTGGTCATATCATTTGATACTTGTCCTCCTGTCTTAACTCTTTGAAAATAAAACCCCATTTTTTATCCATGTTGTCGCAAATGGGAGGATTTGTTTTCTTCTTATGGGTGAAATGCAATTAATTGTTTATATATACCACTTCTTCTTTATCCATTCATCTTCTGATGGAGATGGATCGGCTACTGTCAATTGTGCTGCGATAAACTAGGGGGTGCACATACCTTTTTTAAAATTTGGCTACTGCATTCTATCTACTTATCTGTACAACTTTGTTTTCCTCTATGTATCTATCATCTGACAATCTATCTTCTTGCTATCTCACATCTATCATAGTCATTATCTATCTCTATCATCTCTCATCTATCTTCAACTGAAATCTCTGAACCCATCTATGAGTATTTCTTATTTCTCATGATTTCACAATTACATGAGTAACACTGTTTACTAGAACTTCCATCACCAATATATCCCCAGATATCCCATTGCATTCACTATCCTCCAGTGCAGTAAAATAACGTAGAATCACTAGTCTTCTCTGTGACGTACAGTCCTCCACGTAACCCAACCCAACACTATGTACTCTCATTCAATTGCACCGTTTTTAACACCCTGTCCTACTTATCCCTCCACTATAGCACAACCGGCCCAGTCTCCTTCCTTTGGTAACCACTAGTAAATTCTTCTCTTCAGCGTGGCTTGTTCAGTTTGGTTATTTCACTTTTTTTCTATTTTTTATTACTCTGCTAGTGAGTGAAATCATTTACCATGTTTCTGACACTCCATCTCTTATTTCCCTGATCATAATTCTCTGCTATCTACATCCATGTTGTAATTCGTAGGATTTGTTTTCCTCATATGGCTGAATAATATCCCTCTCCTCATCTTCTGGTGGTTACTGAACTTTGCTACTATTAATGCTGTGGTTATAAACATAGGTGAGCACATGTCTTGTTTAAACTGTTCTGCTGTATTCTGTTACTCTGTATTTATTTTATTGCATTTGTTCATTTAATAATATCTCATTAATGTACAGTTACATTAATAAAATTAAGTGTGCTAGAACACGCCCATCACAAAGAACCCCAGGATTCGCAATTACATTCACACACCGTGAGCACAGTAAGATACTGTAGAATCACTACCTGTGTTCCCTGTTTTCTACAGCAATCCCCGTAATGCCCACCCACGCTATTCTTGGAAATCATATAGCACACTTTGTTTACTCCGCCCTCCGCCTCCATTCCCTCCTATTCAGAGCATACCCTTCCCCTGTGTAAACTCCTAGTCCAATATTCAGTTCTGTGAATATGCTGATGTTATGCTTCTTCAGTTTTTCATGGTTCTACATCTCTACAGATGGGTCAAATCATTTGACACTTCTCTTTCTTCACCTCTTATTTCATGAGTATAATGCAATCCAGATCCTTCCGACTTGTTGCAAATGTTAGGACTTTTTTTTCTTCTTATGACTGATTATTATGCAACTGTCGAAATGTAGCACAACATGTTTACACATTAATCTACTTATGGACACTTACCTGTGCTACGATGCATGGTGCTGATAAACCCGTGGATGTATATGCCTTTTTAAAGTCGGCTCCTGAAATGGATTTTTGATGAGTTTATTATTGATTTGTTGATTTACCATTAATTTATATTTACATGTGTAACGTATTTACTAGACGCCCTTTACTACGTTCCACCCAATCCACCCCTGCAGTCAATTCCATCACCAGAGCAATGTACCGTAGAATCGCTAATTGTCTTCTCTGCTGGTCAGCACACCACGTGCACCCATTCCCACCTTATACATGCTAACGGAAATGCACACTTTCTTCCCCACCTCCTTTCCCCTCCATTCCCAACCATCCATCTCTGTCTCTTTCCCTTTGGTAACTGTGAATCTGTTCTTGTCTTCTGTGACACTGCTGTTTTTCTCCTTCAGTTTTTTCTTTGTTCTTATACTCCCATGATGAGTGACGTCATTTTACCTGTACAGGTAGGCCAGAAATAGTTATGTTTGCTATGATGGTGCAGCTGTGCAAGGCTGAGCTCTGCCCACCATCTGCTAGTGGCGTTTGCAGGAACAGCACTGTTGCCTGGAGATTCCATGATGTCACTGTGGGCTTCTTTCATGTAGACAGATTCTGTTTGCTCAGAAAATTTGTTTCCCACTTCAGTGCCTGCTATCCTACACGGTGTGTAATTATGGTAAGGTTTCTGCTGAGCACCTTGACAGCATCTGAGGAAATGGAAATGAGTTCCATGATACTGCGTGTTTCTTTTTATTTTGGCATCAATGCCAGTTACCTAAGCAACATTATTTCTATTAGACGACCCACGTTATGAAATCCACACCATATACAGCATAAGGGTCACTGTCCATGAGCCCCGTATTGCACTGTAGAAACACGGCTCTTCTTTGCTGTTCTACCACCTTCCAAGTGCCCACACCCTGCCAACACATGTGTGCTACACGTAATGCCCCATTTTACCTCTCCTTCCTCCCTTCCAAGCCATTCCCCTGTGTCACTTTCCCTTTGGTAACCGTTAGTCCTCTCTTCAGTTCATGGAAGATGCTACTGTCTTGTTCCTTCACTATTTTTCATTTTATTTAATTCTCCACAGTTGAGTGACTTCAATTGCCACTTGACTTTCTCTTCGTGGCTTATTTCACTCAGAACAATACCCACAAGTTCCATGCATGTTGCTGTAAATGGTAAGATTTGTTTTCTTCATATGGCTGAATAATATTCTACATCTCATATACTGATGGACGTTAAGCTTGGCTTTTGTCAACACTTCAGTGAGAAACATAGGGGTGCAATTCTCGTTTATAAAATGGGCTGCTGCATTCTGCTTATATATTTATAGATTTGTTTTTTTATGTCTATTCTTATATGCCTTTATTGATTCATTAATTATTAATCTAAAATTACATGAGAAACATTAATTTTACAAGACCCACACTATAACCAAGATCAACCCAGTTACTTCCCTGAAGTCACTGTCCATGAGCATAGTAAGATACTGTATATACCATTTCCCCCAATCCACATTAATAATGCTAATCGTTATGCCTACCTTCTCCTTGCTTTCATATCTAACTACGACACTATCTTCCCCTTGGTAACTGTTCCTCCAAACTTGTATTCTGTGAATCTGCTGATGATTTGCTCCTTCTGTTTTATCTTGGCGCTTCGTCTCCACGCATGTGTTAAATCATTTGATACTTATTTTCTCTTCCTCACTTATTTCACTGAGCATAATATGCTCTAGCGCCATCCATGTTGCAGCACATGCTAGGATTTGTTTTCTTGTGATGGCTGACTAATATTCCTTTCTGTATATGTACCACATCTTCAATACCCATTAATCTATTGATGTCCATTAAGCTCGGTTTCTTTGAATAGTACTCTGATTAACATAGGGATATATATATATCTTTATTAGCTGGGCAGATTCATTGGTTTTATTGGATTCTTCAATTAATTTATTCTTTATTTACTTATTATTAATCTATACGTATAAGTATAACATGAGATTTTCTAGACTCCAACTGTCTCGAAATTCTTCCCAATGCCCCACTGCAGTCACTTCCATCAACAGAGCAATGTACTGTCGATTCACTGCCTGTGTTCACTGTTTGGTTCAGCACTCACCGTGCACCCACAAAAACATTATATGTGCTAATCATAATGCATCCTTTCTCTCCCACTGTTATCCCTCCATTCTCCCATGTCCACATTAGTCGTTTTCCGTTTGGTAACTGGTAGTTCATTCTTGGGCTCTGTTTGTCTGCCACAATTTTGCTCCTTCAGTTCTTTCCTGCTTCTCTAATTGCATAGATTGGTCATATCATTTGATACTTGTCCTCCTGTCTTAACTCTTTGAAAATAAAACCCCATTTTTTATCCATGTTGTCGCAAATGGGAGGATTTGTTTTCTTCTTATGGGTGAAATGCAATTAATTGTTTATATATACCACTTCTTCTTTATCCATTCATCTTCTGATGGAGATGGATCGGCTACTGTCAATTGTGCTGCGATAAACTAGGGGGTGCACATACCTTTTTTAAAATTTGGCTACTGCATTCTATCTACTTATCTGTACAACTTTGTTTTCCTCTATGTATCTATCATCTGACAATCTATCTTCTTGCTATCTCACATCTATCATAGTCATTATCTATCTCTATCATCTCTCATCTATCTTCAACTGAAATCTCTGAACCCATCTATGAGTATTTCTTATTTCTCATGATTTCACAATTACATGAGTAACACTGTTTACTAGAACTTCCATCACCAATATATCCCCAGATATCCCATTGCATTCACTATCCTCCAGTGCAGTAAAATAACGTAGAATCACTAGTCTTCTCTGTGACGTACAGTCCTCCACGTAACCCAACCCAACACTATGTACTCTCATTCAATTGCACCGTTTTTAACACCCTGTCCTACTTATCCCTCCACTATAGCACAACCGGCCCAGTCTCTTTCCTTTGGTAACCACTAGTAAATTCTTCTCTTCAGCGTGGCTTGTTCAGTTTGGTTATTTCACTTTTTTTCTATTTTTTATTACTCTGCTAGTGAGTGAAATCATTTACCATGTTTCTGACACTCCATCTCTTATTTCCCTGATCATAATTCTCTGCTATCTACATCCATGTTGTAATTCGTAGGATTTGTTTTCCTCATATGGCTGAATAATATCCCTCTCCTCATCTTCTGGTGGTTACTGAACTTTGCTACTATTAATGCTGTGGTTATAAACATAGGTGAGCACATGTCTTGTTTAAACTGTTCTGCTGTATTCTGTTACTCTGTATTTATTTTATTGCATTTGTTCATTTAATAATATCTCATTAATGTACAGTTACATTAATAAAATTAAGTGTGCTAGAACACGCCCATCACAAAGAACCCCAGGATTCGCAATTACATTCACACACCGTGAGCACAGTAAGATACTGTAGAATCACTACCTGTGTTCCCTGTTTTCTACAGCAATCCCCGTAATGCCCACCCACGCTATTCTTGGAAATCATATAGCACACTTTGTTTACTCCGCCCTCCGCCTCCATTCCCTCCTATTCAGAGCATACCCTTCCCCTGTGTAAACTCCTAGTCCAATATTCAGTTCTGTGAATATGCTGATGTTATGCTTCTTCAGTTTTTCATGGTTCTACATCTCTACAGATGGGTCAAATCATTTGACACTTCTCTTTCTTCACCTCTTATTTCATGAGTATAATGCAATCCAGATCCTTCCGACTTGTTGCAAATGTTAGGACTTTTTTTTCATCTTATGACTGATTATTATGCAACTGTCGAAATGTAGCACAACATGTTTACACATTAATCTACTTATGGACACTTACCTGTGCTACGATGCATGGTGCTGATAAACCCGTGGATGTATATGCCTTTTTAAAGTCGGCTCCTGAAATGGATTTTTGATGAGTTTATTATTGATTTGTTGATTTACCATTAATTTATATTTACATGTGTAACGTATTTACTAGACGCCCTTTACTACGTTCCACCCAATCCACCCCTGCAGTCAATTCCATCACCAGAGCAATGTACCGTAGAATCGCTAATTGTCTTCTCTGCTGGTCAGCACACCACGTGCACCCATTCCCACCTTATACATGCTAACGGAAATGCACACTTTCTTCCCCACCTCCTTTCCCCTCCATTCCCAACCATCCATCTCTGTCTCTTTCCCTTTGGTAACTGTGAATCTGTTCTTGTCTTCTGTGACACTGCTGTTTTTCTCCTTCAGTTTTTTCTTTGTTCTTATACTCCCATGATGAGTGACGTCATTTTACCTGTACAGGTAGGCCAGAAATAGTTATGTTTGCTATGATGGTGCAGCTGTGCAAGGCTGAGCTCTGCCCACCATCTGCTAGTGGCGTTTGCAGGAACAGCACTGTTGCCTGGAGATTCCATGATGTCACTGTGGGCTTCTTTCATGTAGACAGATTCTGTTTGCTCAGAAAATTTGTTTCCCACTTCAGTGCCTGCTATCCTACACGGTGTGTAATTATGGTAAGGTTTCTGCTGAGCACCTTGACAGCATCTGAGGAAATGGAAATGAGTTC
Organism: Manis pentadactyla; assembly: GCF_030020395.1. Classification (NCBI taxonomy): domain Eukaryota; kingdom Metazoa; phylum Chordata; class Mammalia; order Pholidota; family Manidae; genus Manis; species Manis pentadactyla. Next base: position 15,841,419 of record NC_080039.1, read on the forward strand.
CATGATACTGCGTGTTTCTTTTTATTTTGGCATCAATGCCAGTTACCTAAGCAACATTATTTCAATTAGACTACCCTCGTTATGAAATCCACACCGTATACAGCATAAGGGTCACTGTCCATGAGCCCCGTATTGCACTGTAGAAGCACGGCTCTTCTTTGCTGTTCTACCACCTTCCTAGTGCCCACACCCTGCCCACACATGTGTGCTACACGTAGTGCCCCATTTTACCTCACTTTCCTCCCTTCCAAGCCATTCCCCTGTGTCACTTTCCCTTTGGTAACCGTTAGTCCTCTCTTCAGTTCATGGAAGCTGCTACTGTCTTGTTCCTTCACTATTTTTCTTTTTCTTTAATTCTCCACAGTTGAGTTACATCAATTGCCACTTGACTTTCTCTTCGTGGCTTATTTCACTCAGAGCAATACCCACAAGTTCCATGCATGTTGCTGTAAATGGTAAGATTTATTTTCTTCATATACTGAATAATATTCTACATCTCATATACTGATGGACGTTAAGCTTGGCTTTTGTCAACACTTCAGTGAGAAACATAGGGGTGCAATTCTCGTTTTTAAAATGGGCTGCTGCATTCTGCTTATATATTTATAGATTTGTTGTTTTATGTTTATTCATATATGCCTTTATTGATTCATTAATTATTAATCTAAAATTACATGAGAAACATTAATTTTACAAGACCCACACTATAACCAAGATCAACCCAGTTACTTCCCTGAAGTCACTGTCCATGAGCATAGTAAGATACTGTATATACCATTTCCCCCAATCCACATTAATAATGCTAATCGTTATGCCTACCTTCTCCTTGCTTTCATATCTAACTACGACACTATCTTCCCCTTGGTAACTGTTCCTCCAAACTTGTATTCTGTGAATCTGCTGATGATTTGCTCCTTCTGTTTTATCATGGCGCTTCGTCTCCACGCATGTGTTAAATCATTTGATACTTATTTTCTCTTCCTCACTTATTTCACTGAGCATAATATGCTCTAGCGATATCCATGTTGCAGCACATGCTAGGATTTGTTTTCTTGTGATGGCTGACTAATATTCCTTTCTGTATATGTACCACATCTTCTATACCCATTAATCTATTGATGTCCATTAAGCTAGGTTTCTTTGAATAGTACTCTGATTAACATAGGGATATATATATATCTTTATTAGCTGGGCAGATTCATTGGTTTTATTGGATTCTTCAATTAATTTATTCTTTATTTACTTATTATTAATCTATACGTAAAAGTATAACATGAGATTTTCTAGACTCCAACTGTCTCGAAATTCTTCCCAATGCCCCACTGCAGTCACTTCCATCAACAGAGCAATGTACTGTCGATTCACTGCCTGTGTTCACTGTTTGGTTCAGCACTCACCGTGCACCCACAAAAACATTATATGTGCTAATCATAATGCGTCCTTTCTCTCCCACTGTTATCCCTCCATTCTCCCATGTCCACATTAGTCGTTTTCCGTTTGGTAACTGGTAGTTCATTCTTGGGCTCTGTTTGTCTGCCACAATTTTGCTCCTTCAGTTCTTTCCTGCTTCTCTAATTGCACAGATTGGTCATATCATTAGATACTTGTCCTCCTGTCTTAACTCTTTGAAAATAAAACCCCATTTTTTATCCATGTTGTCGCAAATGGGAGGATTTGTTTTCTTCTTATGGGTGAAATGCAATTAATTGTTTATGTATACCACTTCTTCTTTATCCATTCATCTTCTGATGGAGATGGATCGGCTACTGTCAATTGTGCTGCGATAAACTAGGGGGTGCACATACCTTTTTTAAAATTTGGCTACTGCATTCTATCTACTTATCTGTACAACTTTGTTTTCCTCTATGTATCTATCATCTGACAATCTATTTTCTTGCTATCTCACATCTATCTTTGTCATTATCTATCTCTATCATCTCTCATCTATCTTCAACTGAAATCTCTGAACCCATCTATGAGTATTTCTTATTTCTCATAATTTCACAATTACATGAGTAACACTGTTTACTAGAACTTCCATCACCAATATATCCCCAGATATCCCATTGCATTCACTATCCTCCAGTGCAGTAAAATAACGTAGAATCACTAGTCTTCTCTGTGACGTACAGTCCTCCACGTAACCCAACCCAACTCTATGTACTCTCATTCAATTGCACCGTTTTTAACACCCTGTCCTACTTATCCCTCCACTATAGCACAACCGGCCCAGTCTCTTTCCTTTGGTAACCACTAGTAAATTCTTCTCTTCAGCGTGGCTTGTTCAGTTTGGTTATTTCACTTTTTTTCTATTTTTTATTACTCTGCTAGTGAGTGAAATCATTTACCATGTTTCTGACACTCCATCTCTTATTTCCCTGATCATAATTCTCTGCTATCTACATCCATGTTGTTGTAATTCGTAGGATTTGTTTTCCTCATATGGCTGAATAATATCCCTCTCCTCATCTTCTGGTGGTTACTGAACTTTGCTACTATTAATGCTGTGGTTATAAACATAGGTGAGCACATGTCTTGTTTAAACTGTGCTGCTGTATTCTGTTACTCTGTATTTATTTTATTGCATTTGTTCATTTAATAATATCTCATTAATGTACAGTTACATTAATAAAATTAAGTGTGCTAGAACACGCCCATCACAAAGAACCCCAGGATTCGCAATTACAGTCACACACGGTGAGCACAGTAAGATACTGTAGAATCACTACCTGTGTTCCCTGTTTTCTACAGCAATCCCCGTAATGCCCACCCACGCTATTCTTGGAAATCATATAGCACACTTTGTTTACTCCGTCCTGCGCCTCCATTCCCTCCTTTCCAGAGCATACCCTTCCCCTGTGTAAACTCCTAGTCCAATATTCAGTTCTGTGAATATGCTGATGTTATGCTTCTTCAGTTTTTCTTGGTTCTACATCTCTACAGATGGGTCAAATCATTTGACACTTCTCTTTCTTCACCTCTTATTTCATGAGTATAATGCAATCCAGATCCTTCCTACTTGTTGCAAATGTTAGGACTTTTTTTTCTTCTTATGACTGATTATTATGCAACTGTCGAAATGTAACACAACATGTTTACACATTAATCTACTTATGGACACTTACCTGGGCTACGATGCATGGTGCTGATAAACCCGTGGATGTATATGCCTTTTTAAAGTCGGCTCCTGAAATGGATTTTTGATGAGTTTATTATTGATTTGTTGATTTACCATTAATCTACATTTACATGTGTAACGTATTTACTAGACGCCCTTTACTACGTTCCACCCAATCCACCCCTGCAGTCAATTCCATCACCAGAGCAATGTACCGTAGAATCGCTAATTGTCTTCTCTGCTGGTCAGCACACCACGTGCACCCATTCCCACCTTATACATGCTAACGGAAATGCACACTTTCTTCCCCACCTCCTTTCCCCTCCATTCCCAACCATCCATCTCTGTCTCTTTCCCTTTGGTAACTGTGAATCTGTTCTTGTCTTCTGTGACACTGCTGTTTTTCTCCTTCAGTTTTTTCTTTGTTCTTATACTCCCATGATGAGTGACGTCATTTTACCTGTACAGGTAGGCCAGAAATAGTTATGTTTGCTATGATGGTGCAGCTGTGCAAGGCTGAGCTCTGCCCACCATCTGCTAGTGGCGTTTGCAGGAACAGCACTGTTGCCTGGAGATTCCATGATGTCACTGTGAGCTTCTTTCATGTAGACAGATTCTGTTTGCTCAGAAAATTTGTTTCCCACTTCAGTGCCTGCTATCCTACACGGTGTGTAATTATGGTAAGGTTTCTGCTGAGCACCTTGACAGCATCTGAGGAAATGGAAATGAGTTCCATGATACTGCGTGTTTCTTTTTATTTTGGCATCAATGCCAGTTACCTAAGCAACATTATTTCAATTAGACTACCCACGTTATGAAATCCACACCATATACAGCATAGGGGTCACTGTCCATGAGCCCCGTATTGCACTGTAGAAGCACGGCTCTTCTTTGCTGTTCTACCACCTTCCTAGTGCCCACACCCTGCCAACACATGTGTGCTACACGTAATGCCCCGTTTTACCTCACTTTCCTCCCTTCCAAGCCATTCCCCTGTGTCACTTTCCCTTTGGTAACCGTTAGTCCTCTCTTCAGTTCATGGAAGCTGCTACTGTCTTGTTCCTTCACTATTTTTCTTTTTCTTTAATTCTCCACAGTTGAGTTACATCAATTGCCACTTGACTTTCTCTTCGTGGCTTATTTCACTCAGAGCAATACCCACAAGTTCCATGCATGTTGCTGTAAATGGTAAGATTTATTTTCTTCATATACTGAATAATATTCTACATCTCATATACTGATGGACGTTAAGCTTGGCTTTTGTCAACACTTCAGTGAGAAACATAGGGGTGCAATTCTCGTTTTTAAAATGGGCTGCTGCATTCTGCTTATATATTTATAGATTTGTTGTTTTATGTTTATTCATATATGCCTTTATTGATTCATTAATTATTAATCTAAAATTACATGAGAAACATTAATTTTACAAGACCCACACTATAACCAAGATCAACCCAGTTACTTCCCTGAAGTCACTGTCCATGAGCATAGTAAGATACTGTATATACCATTTCCCCCAATCCACATTAATAATGCTAATCGTTATGCCTACCTTCTCCTTGCTTTCATATCTAACTACGACACTATCTTCCCCTTGGTAACTGTTCCTCCAAACTTGTATTCTGTGAATCTGCTGATGATTTGCTCCTTCTGTTTTATCTTGGCGCTTCGTCTCCACGCATGTGTTAAATCATTTGATACTTATTTTCTCTTCCTCACTTATTTCACTGAGCATAATATGCTCTAGCGCCATCCATGTTGCAGCACATGCTAGGATTTGTTTTCTTGTGATGGCTGACTAATATTCCTTTCTGTATATGTACCACATCTTCAATACCCATTAATCTATTGATGTCCATTAAGCTAGGTTTCTTTGAATAGTACTCTGATTAACATAGGGATATATATATATCTTTATTAGCTGGGCAGATTCATTGGTTTTATTGGATTCTTCAATTAATTTATTCTTTATTTACTTATTATTAATCTATACGTATAAGTATAACATGAGATTTTCTAGACTCCAACTGTCTCGAAATTCTTCCCAATGCCCCACTGCAGTCACTTCCATCAACAGAGCAATGTACTGTCGATTCACTGCCTGTGTTCACTGTTTGGTTCAGCACTCACCGTGCACCCACAAAAACATTATATGTGCTAATCATAATGCATCCTTTCTCTCCCACTGTTATCCCTCCATTCTCCCATGTCCACATTAGTCGTTTTCCGTTTGGTAACTGGTAGTTCATTCTTGGGCTCTGTTTGTCTGCCACAATTTTGCTCCTTCAGTTCTTTCCTGCTTCTCTAATTGCACAGATTGGTCATATCATTAGATACTTGTCCTCCTGTCTTAACTCTTTGAAAATAAAACCCCATTTTTTATCCATGTTGTCGCAAATGGGAGGATTTGTTTTCTTCTTATGGGTGAAATGCAATTAATTGTTTATGTATACCACTTCTTCTTTATCCATTCATCTTCTGATGGAGATGGATCGGCTACTGTCAATTGTGCTGCGATAAACTAGGGGGTGCACATACCTTTTTTAAAATTTGGCTACTGCATTCTATCTACTTATCTGTACAACTTTGTTTTCCTCTATGTATCTATCATCTGACAATCTATCTTCTTGCTATCTCACATCTATCATAGTCATTATCTATCTCTATCATCTCTCATCTATCTTCAACTGAAATCTCTGAACCCATCTATGAGTATTTCTTATTTCTCATAATTTCACAATTACATGAGTAACACTGTTTACTAGAACTTCCATCACCAATATATCCCCAGATATCCCATTGCATTCACTATCCTCCAGTGCAGTAAAATAACGTAGAATCACTAGTCTTCTCTGTGACGTACAGTCCTCCACGTAACCCAACCCAACTCTATGTACTCTCATTCAATTGCACCGTTTTTAACACCCTGTCCTACTTATCCCTCCACTATAGCACAACCGGCCCAGTCTCTTTCCTTTGGTAACCACTAGTAAATTCTTCTCTTCAGCGTGGCTTGTTCAGTTTGGTTATTTCACTTTTTTTCTATTTTTTATTACTCTGCTAGTGAGTGAAATCATTTACCATGTTTCTGACACTCCATCTCTTATTTCCCTGATCATAATTCTCTGCTATCTACATCCATGTTGTTGTAATTCGTAGGATTTGTTTTCCTCATATGGCTGAATAATATCCCTCTCCTCATCTTCTGGTGGTTACTGAACTTTGCTACTATTCATGCTGTGGTTATAAACATAGGTGAGCACATGTCTTGTTTAAACTGTGCTGCTGTATTCTGTTACTCTGTATTTATTTTATTGCATTTGTTCATTTAATAATATCTCATTAATGTACAGTTACATTAATAAAATTAAGTGTGCTAGAACACGCCCATCACAAAGAACCCCAGGATTCGCAATTACAGTCACACACGGTGAGCACAGTAAGATACTGTAGAATCACTACCTGTGTTCCCTGTTTTCTACAGCAATCCCCGTAATGCCCACCCACGCTATTCTTGGAAATCATATAGCACACTTTGTTTACTCCGTCCTGCGCCTCCATTCCCTCCTTTCCAGAGCATACCCTTCCCCTGTGTAAACTCCTAGTCCAATATTCAGTTCTGTGAATATGCTGATGTTATGCTTCTTCAGTTTTTCTTGGTTCTACATCTCTACAGATGGGTCAAATCATTTGACACTTCTCTTTCTTCACCTCTTATTTCATGAGTATAATGCAATCCAGATCCTTCCGACTTGTTGCAAATGTTAGGACTTTTTTTTCTTCTTATGACTGATTATTATGCAACTGTCGAAATGTAACACAACATGTTTACACATTAATCTACTTATGGACACTTACCTGGGCTACGATGCATGGTGCTGATAAACCCGTGGATGTATATGCCTTTTTAAAGTCGGCTCCTGAAATGGATTTTTGATGAGTTTATTATTGATTTGTTGATTTACCATTAATCTACATTTACATGTGTAACGTATTTACTAGACGCCCTTTACTACGTTCCACCCAATCCACCCCTGCAGTCAATTCCATCACCAGAGCAATGTACCGTAGAATCGCTAATTGTCTTCTCTGCTGGTCAGCACACCACGTGCACCCATTCCCACCTTATACATGCTAACGGAAATGCACACTTTCTTCCCCACCTCCTTTCCCCTCCATTCCCAACCATCCATCTCTGTCTCTTTCCCTTTGGTAACTGTGAATCTGTTCTTGTCTTCTGTGACACTGCTGTTTTTCTCCTTCAGTTTTTTCTTTGTTCTTATACTCCCATGATGAGTGACGTCATTTTACCTGTACAGGTAGGCCAGAAATAGTTATGTTTGCTATGATGGTGCAGCTGTGCAAGGCTGAGCTCTGCCCACCATCTGCTAGTGGCGTTTGCAGGAACAGCACTGTTGCCTGGAGATTCCATGATGTCACTGTGGGCTTCTTTCATGTAGACAGATTCTGTTTGCTCAGAAAATTTGTTTCCCACTTCAGTGCCTGCTATCCTACACGGTGTGTAATTATGGTAAGGTTTCTGCTGAGCACCTTGACAGCATCTGAGGAAATGGAAATGAGTTCCATGATACTGCGTGTTTCTTTTTATTTTGGCATCAATGCCAGTTACCTAAGCAACATTATTTCAATTAGACTACCCACGTTATGAAATCCACACCATATACAGCATAGGGGTCACTGTCCATGAGCCCCGTATTGCACTGTAGAAGCACGGCTCTTCTTTGCTGTTCTACCACCTTCCTAGTGCCCACACCCTGCCAACACATGTGTGCTACACGTAATGCCCCGTTTTACCTCACTTTCCTCCCTTCCAAGCCATTCCCCTGTGTCACTTTCCCTTTGGTAACCGTTAGTCCTCTCTTCAGTTCATGGAAGCTGCTACTGTCTTGTTCCTTCACTATTTTTCTTTTTCTTTAATTCTCCACAGTTGAGTGACTTCAATTGCCACTTGACTTTCTCTTCGTGGCTTATTTCACTCAGAACACTACCCACAAGTTCCATGCATGTTGCTGTAAATGGTAAGATTTGTTTTCTTCATATGGCTGAATAATATTCTACATCTCATATACTGATGGACGTTAAGCTTGGCTTTTGTCAACACTTCAGTGAGAAACATAGGGGTGCAATTCTCGTTTTTAAAATGGGCTGCTGCATTCTGCTTATATATTTATAGATTTGTTGTTTTATGTTTATTCATATATGCCTTTATTGATTCATTAATTATTAATCTAAAATTACATGAGAAACATTAATTTTACAAGACCCACACTATAACCAAGATCAACCCAGTTACTTCCCTGAAGTCACTGTCCATGAGCATAGTAAGATACTGTATATACCATTTCCCCCAATCCACATTAATAATGCTAATCGTTATGCCTACCTTCTCCTTGCTTTCATATCTAACTACGACACTATCTTCCCCTTGGTAACTGTTCCTCCAAACTTGTATTCTGTGAATCTGCTGATGATTTGCTCCTTCTGTTTTATCTTGGCGCTTCGTCTCCACGCATGTGTTATATCATTTGATACTTATTTTCTCTTCCTCACTTATTTCACTGAGCATAATATGCTCTAGCGCCATCCATGTTGCAGCACATTCTAGGATTTGTTTTCTTGTGATGGCTGACTAATATTCCTTTCTGTATATGTACCACATCTTCAATACCCATTAATCTATTGATGTCCATTAAGCTCGGTTTCTTTGAATAGTACTCTGATTAACATAGGGATATATATATATCTTTATTAGCTGGGCAGATTCATTGGTTTTATTGGATTCTTCAATTAATTTATTCTTTATTTACTTATTATTAATCTATACGTATAAGTATAACATGAGATTTTCTAGACTCCAACTGTCTCGAAATTCTTCCCAATGCCCCACTGCAGTCACTTCCATCAACAGAGCAATGTACTGTCGATTCACTGCCTGTGTTCACTGTTTGGTTCAGCACTCACCGTGCACCCACAAAAACATTATATGTGCTAATCATAATGCATCCTTTCTCTCCCACTGTTATCCCTCCATTCTCCCATGTCCACATTAGTCGTTTTCCGTTTGGTAACTGGTAGTTCATTCTTGGGCTCTGTTTGTCTGCCACAATTTTGCTCCTTCAGTTCTTTCCTGCTTCTCTAATTGCATAGATTGGTCATATCATTTGATACTTGTCCTCCTGTCTTAACTCTTTGAAAATAAAACCCCATTTTTTATCCATGTTGTCGCAAATGGGAGGATTTGTTTTCTTCTTATGGGTGAAATGCAATTAATTGTTTATATATACCACTTCTTCTTTATCCATTCATCTTCTGATGGAGATGGATCGGCTACTGTCAATTGTGCTGCGATAAACTAGGGGGTGCACATACCTTTTTTAAAATTTGGCTACTGCATTCTATCTACTTATCTGTACAACTTTGCTTTCCTCTATGTATCTATCATCTGACAATCTATCTTCTTGCTATCTCACATCTATCATAGTCATTATCTATCTCTATCATCTCTCATCTATCTTCAACTGAAATCTCTGAACCCATCTATGAGTATTTCTTATTTCTCATGATTTCACAATTACATGAGTAACACTGTTTACTAGAACTTCCATCACCAATATATCCCCAGATATCCCATTGCATTCACTATCCTCCAGTGCAGTAAAATAACGTAGAATCACTAGTCTTCTCTGTGACGTACAGTCCTCCACGTAACCCAACCCAACACTATGTACTCTCATTCAATTGCACCGTTTTTAACACCCTGTCCTACTTATCCCTCCACTATAGCACAACCGGCCCAGTCTCCTTCCTTTGGTAACCACTAGTAAATTCTTCTCTTCAGCGTGGCTTGTTCAGTTTGGTTATTTCACTTTTTTTCTCTTTTTTATTACTCTGCTAGTGAGTGAAATCATTTACCATGTTTCTGACACTCCATCTCTTATTTCCCTGATCATAATTCTCTGCTATCTACATCCATGTTGTAATTCGTAGGATTTGTTTTCCTCATATGGCTGAATAATATCCCTCTCCTCATCTTCTGGTGGTTACTGAACTTTGCTACTATTAATGCTGTGGTTATAAACATAGGTGAGCACATGTCTTGTTTAAACTGTTCTGCTGTATTCGGTTACTCTGTATTTATTTTATTGCATTTGTTCATTTAATAATATCTCATTAATGTACAGTTACATTAATAAAATTAAGTGTGCTAGAACACGCCCATCACAAAGAACCCCAGGATTCGCAATTACATTCACACACCGTGAGCACAGTAAGATACTGTAGAATCACTACCTGTGTTCCCTGTTTTCTACAGCAATCCCCGTAATGCCCACCCACGCTATTCTTGGAAATCATATAGCACACTTTGTTTACTCCGCCCTCCGCCTCCATTCCCTCCTATTCAGAGCATACCCTTCCCCTGTGTAAACTCCTAGTCCAATATTCAGTTCTGTGAATATGCTGATGTTATGCTTCTTCAGTTTTTCATGGTTCTACATCTCTACAGATGGGTCAAATCATTTGACACTTCTCTTTCTTCACCTCTTATTTCATGAGTATAATGCAATCCAGATCCTTCCGACTTGTTGCAAATGTTAGGACTTTTTTTTCTTCTTATGACTGATTATTATGCAACTGTCGAAATGTAGCACAACATGTTTACACATTAATCTACTTATGGACACTTACCTGTGCTACGATGCATGGTGCTGATAAACCCGTGGATGTATATGCCTTTTTAAAGTCGGCTCCTGAAATGGATTTTTGATGAGTTTATTATTGATTTGTTGATTTACCATTAATTTATATTTACATGTGTAACGTATTTACTAGACGCCCTTTACTACGTTCCACCCAATCCACCCCTGCAGTCAATTCCATCACCAGAGCAATGTACCGTAGAATCGCTAATTGTCTTCTCTGCTGGTCAGCACACCACGTGCACCCATTCCCACCTTATACATGCTAACGGAAATGCACACTTTCTTCCCCACCTCCTTTCCCCTCCATTCCCAACCATCCATCTCTGTCTCTTTCCCTTTGGTAACTGTGAATCTGTTCTTGTCTTCTGTGACACTGCTGTTTTTCTCCTTCAGTTTTTTCTTTGTTCTTATACTCCCATGATGAGTGACGTCATTTTACCTGTACAGGTAGGCCAGAAATAGTTATGTTTGCTATGATGGTGCAGCTGTGCAAGGCTGAGCTCTGCCCACCATCTGCTAGTGGCGTTTGCAGGAACAGCACTGTTGCCTGGAGATTCCATGATGTCACTGTGGGCTTCTTTCATGTAGACAGATTCTGTTTGCTCAGAAAATTTGTTTCCCACTTCAGTGCCTGCTATCCTACACGGTGTGTAATTATGGTAAGGTTTCTGCTGAGCACCTTGACAGCATCTGAGGAAATGGAAATGAGTTCCATGATACTGCGTGTTTCTTTTTATTTTGGCATCAATGCCAGTTACCTAAGCAACATTATTTCAATTAGACTACCCTCGTTATGAAATCCACACCGTATACAGCATAAGGGTCACTGTCCATGAGCCCCGTATTGCACTGTAGAAGCACGGCTCTTCTTTGCTGTTCTACCACCTTCCTAGTGCCCACACCCTGCCCACACATGTGTGCTACACGTAGTGCCCCATTTTACCTCACTTTCCTCCCTTCCAAGCCATTCCCCTGTGTCACTTTCCCTTTGGTAACCGTTAGTCCTCTCTTCAGTTCATGGAAGCTGCTACTGTCTTGTTCCTTCACTATTTTTCTTTTTCTTTAATTCTCCACAGTTGAGTTACATCAATTGCCACTTGACTTTCTCTTCGTGGCTTATTTCACTCAGAGCAATACCCACAAGTTCCATGCATGTTGCTGTAAATGGTAAGATTTATTTTCTTCATATACTGAATAATATTCTACATCTCATATACTGATGGACGTTAAGCTTGGCTTTTGTCAACACTTCAGTGAGAAACATAGGGGTGCAATTCTCGTTTTTAAAATGGGCTGCTGCATTCTGCTTATATATTTATAGATTTGTTGTTTTATGTTTATTCATATATGCCTTTATTGATTCATTAATTATTAATCTAAAATTACATGAGAAACATTAATTTTACAAGACCCACACTATAACCAAGATCAACCCAGTTACTTCCCTGAAGTCACTGTCCATGAGCATAGTAAGATACTGTATATACCATTTCCCCCAATCCACATTAATAATGCTAATCGTTATGCCTACCTTCTCCTTGCTTTCATATCTAACTACGACACTATCTTCCCCTTGGTAACTGTTCCTCCAAACTTGTATTCTGTGAATCTGCTGATGATTTGCTCCTTCTGTTTTATCATGGCGCTTCGTCTCCACGCATGTGTTAAATCATTTGATACTTATTTTCTCTTCCTCACTTATTTCACTGAGCATAATATGCTCTAGCGATATCCATGTTGCAGCACATGCTAGGATTTGTTTTCTTGTGATGGCTGACTAATATTCCTTTCTGTATATGTACCACATCTTCTATACCCATTAATCTATTGATGTCCATTAAGCTAGGTTTCTTTGAATAGTACTCTGATTAACATAGGGATATATATATATCTTTATTAGCTGGGCAGATTCATTGGTTTTATTGGATTCTTCAATTAATTTATTCTTTATTTACTTATTATTAATCTATACGTAAAAGTATAACATGAGATTTTCTAGACTCCAACTGTCTCGAAATTCTTCCCAATGCCCCACTGCAGTCACTTCCATCAACAGAGCAATGTACTGTCGATTCACTGCCTGTGTTCACTGTTTGGTTCAGCACTCACCGTGCACCCACAAAAACATTATATGTGCTAATCATAATGCATCCTTTCTCTCCCACTGTTATCCCTCCATTCTCCCATGTCCACATTAGTCGTTTTCCGTTTGGTAACTGGTAGTTCATTCTTGGGCTCTGTTTGTCTGCCACAATTTTGCTCCTTCAGTTCTTTCCTGCTTCTCTAATTGCACAGATTGGTCATATCATTAGATACTTGTCCTCCTGTCTTAACTCTTTGAAAATAAAACCCCATTTTTTATCCATGTTGTCGCAAATGGGAGGATTTGTTTTCTTCTTATGGGTGAAATGCAATTAATTGTTTATGTATACCACTTCTTCTTTATCCATTCATCTTCTGATGGAGATGGATCGGCTACTGTCAATTGTGCTGCGATAAACTAGGGAGTGCACATACCTTTTTTAAAATTTGGCTACTGCATTCTATCTACTTATCTGTACAACTTTGTTTTCCTCTATGTATCTATCATCTGACAATCTATCTTCTTGCTATCTCACATCTATCATAGTCATTATCTATCTCTATCATCTCTCATCTATCTTCAACTGAAATCTCTGAACCCATCTATGAGTATTTCTTATTTCTCATAATTTCACAATTACATGAGTAACACTGTTTACTAGAACTTCCATCACCAATATATCCCCAGATATCCCATTGCATTCACTATCCTCCAGTGCAGTAAAATAACGTAGAATCACTAGTCTTCTCTGTGACGTACAGTCCTCCACGTAACCCAACCCAACTCTATGTACTCTCATTCAATTGCACCGTTTTTAACACCCTGTCCTACTTATCCCTCCACTATAGCACAACCGGCCCAGTCTCTTTCCTTTGGTAACCACTAGTAAATTCTTCTCTTCAGCGTGGCTTGTTCAGTTTGGTTATTTCACTTTTTTTCTATTTTTTATTACTCTGCTAGTGAGTGAAATCATTTACCATGTTTCTGACACTCCATCTCTTATTTCCCTGATCATAATTCTCTGCTATCTACATCCATGTTGTTGTAATTCGTAGGATTTGTTTTCCTCATATGGCTGAATAATATCCCTCTCCTCATCTTCTGGTGGTTACTGAACTTTGCTACTATTAATGCTGTGGTTATAAACATAGGTGAGCACATGTCTTGTTTAAACTGTGCTGCTGTATTCTGTTACTCTGTATTTATTTTATTGCATTTGTTCATTTAATAATATCTCATTAATGTACAGTTACATTAATAAAATTAAGTGTGCTAGAACACGCCCATCACAAAGAACCCCAGGATTCGCAATTACAGTCACACACGGTGAGCACAGTAAGATACTGTAGAATCACTACCTGTGTTCCCTGTTTTCTACAGCAATCCCCGTAATGCCCACCCACGCTATTCTTGGAAATCATATAGCACACTTTGTTTACTCCGTCCTGCGCCTCCATTCCCTCCTTTCCAGAGCATACCCTTCCCCTGTGTAAACTCCTAGTCCAATATTCAGTTCTGTGAATATGCTGATGTTATGCTTCTTCAGTTTTTCTTGGTTCTACATCTCTACAGATGGGTCAAATCATTTGACACTTCTCTTTCTTCACCTCTTATTTCATGAGTATAATGCAATCCAGATCCTTCCTACTTGTTGCAAATGTTAGGACTTTTTTTTCTTCTTATGACTGATTATTATGCAACTGTCGAAATGTAACACAACATGTTTACACATTAATCTACTTATGGACACTTACCTGGGCTACGATGCATGGTGCTGATAAACCCGTGGATGTATATGCCTTTTTAAAGTCGGCTCCTGAAATGGATTTTTGATGAGTTTATTATTGATTTGTTGATTTACCATTAATCTACATTTACATGTGTAACGTATTTACTAGACGCCCTTTACTACGTTCCACCCAATCCACCCCTGCAGTCAATTCCATCACCAGAGCAATGTACCGTAGAATCGCTAATTGTCTTCTCTGCTGGTCAGCACACCACGTGCACCCATTCCCACCTTATACATGCTAACGGAAATGCACACTTTCTTCCCCACCTCCTTTCCCCTCCATTCCCAACCATCCATCTCTGTCTCTTTCCCTTTGGTAACTGTGAATCTGTTCTTGTCTTCTGTGACACTGCTGTTTTTCTCCTTCAGTTTTTTCTTTGTTCTTATACTCCCATGATGAGTGACGTCATTTTACCTGTACAGGTAGGCCAGAAATAGTTATGTTTGCTATGATGGTGCAGCTGTGCAAGGCTGAGCTCTGCCCACCATCTGCTAGTGGCGTTTGCAGGAACAGCACTGTTGCCTGGAGATTCCATGATGTCACTGTGGGCTTCTTTCATGTAGACAGATTCTGTTTGCTCAGAAAATTTGTTTCCCACTTCAGTGCCTGCTATCCTACACGGTGTGTAATTATGGTAAGGTTTCTGCTGAGCACCTTGACAGCATCTGAGGAAATGGAAATGAGTTCCATGATACTGCGTGTTTCTTTTTATTTTGGCATCAATGCCAGTTACCTAAGCAACATTATTTCAATTAGACTACCCACGTTATGAAATCCACACCATATACAGCATAGGGGTCACTGTCCATGAGCCCCGTATTGCACTGTAGAAGCACGGCTCTTCTTTGCTGTTCTACCACCTTCCTAGTGCCCACACCCTGCCAACACATGTGTGCTACACGTAATGCCCCGTTTTACCTCACTTTCCTCCCTTCCAAGCCATTCCCCTGTGTCACTTTCCCTTTGGTAACCGTTAGTCCTCTCTTCAGTTCATGGAAGCTGCTACTGTCTTGTTCCTTCACTATTTTTCTTTTTCTTTAATTCTCCACAGTTGAGTGACTTCAATTGCCACTTGACTTTCTCTTCGTGGCTTATTTCACTCAGAACACTACCCACAAGTTCCATGCATGTTGCTGTAAATGGTAAGATTTGTTTTCTTCATATGGCTGAATAATATTCTACATCTCATATACTGATGGACGTTAAGCTTGGCTTTTGTCAACACTTCAGTGAGAAACATAGGGGTGCAATTCTCGTTTTTAAAATGGGCTGCTGCATTCTGCTTATATATTTATAGATTTGTTGTTTTATGTTTATTCATATATGCCTTTATTGATTCATTAATTATTAATCTAATATTACATGAGAAACATTAATTTTACAAACCCACACTATAACCAAGATCAACCCAGTTACTTCCCTGAAGTCACTGTCCATGAGCATAGTAAGATACTGTATATACCATTTCCCCCAATCCACATTAATAATGCTAATCGTTATGCCTACCTTCTCCTTGCTTTCATATCTAACTACGACACTATCTTCCCCTTGGTAACTGTTCCTCCAAACTTGTATTCTGTGAATCTGCTGATGATTTGCTCCTTCTGTTTTATCTTGGCGCTTCGTCTCCACGCATGTGTTAAATCATTTGATACTTATTTTCTCTTCCTCACTTATTTCACTGAGCATAATATGCTCTAGCGCCATCCATGTTGCAGCACATGCTAGGATTTGTTTTCTTGTGATGGCTGACTAATATTCCTTTCTGTATATGTACCACATCTTCAATACCCATTAATGTATTGATGTCCATTAAGCTCGGTTTCTTTGAATAGTACTCTGATTAACATAGGGATATATATATATCTTTATTAGCTGGGCAGATTCATTGGTTTTATTGGATTCTTCAATTAATTTATTCTTTATTTACTTATTATTAATCTATACGTATAAGTATAACATGAGATTTTCTAGACTCCAACTGTCTCGAAATTCTTCCCAATGCCCCACTGCAGTCACTTCCATCAACAGAGCAATGTACTGTCGATTCACTGCCTGTGTTCACTGTTTGGTTCAGCACTCACCGTGCACCCACAAAAACATTATATGTGCTAATCATAATGCATCCTTTCTCTCCCACTGTTATCCCTCCATTCTCCCATGTCCACATTAGTCGTTTTCCGTTTGGTAACTGGTAGTTCATTCTTGGGCTCTGTTTGTCTGCCACAATTTTGCTCCTTCAGTTCTTTCCTGCTTCTCTAATTGCATAGATTGGTCATATCATTTGATACTTGTCCTCCTGTCTTAACTCTTTGAAAATAAAACCCCATTTTTTATCCATGTTGTCGCAAATGGGAGGATTTGTTTTCTTCTTATGGGTGAAATGCAATTAATTGTTTATATATACCACTTCTTCTTTATCCATTCATCTTCTGATGGAGATGGATCGGCTACTGTCAATTGTGCTGCGATAAACTAGGGGGTGCACATACCTTTTTTAAAATTTGGCTACTGCATTCTATCTACTTATCTGTACAACTTTGTTTTCCTCTATGTATCTATCATCTGACAATCTATCTTCTTGCTATCTCACATCTATCATAGTCATTATCTATCTCTATCATCTCTCATCTATCTTCAACTGAAATCTCTGAACCCATCTATGAGTATTTCTTATTTCTCATGATTTCACAATTACATGAGTAACACTGTTTACTAGAACTTCCATCACCAATATATCCCCAGATATCCCATTGCATTCACTATCCTCCAGTGCAGTAAAATAACGTAGAATCACTAGTCTTCTCTGTGACGTACAGTCCTCCACGTAACCCAACCCAACACTATGTACTCTCATTCAATTGCACCGTTTTTAACACCCTGTCCTACTTATCCCTCCACTATAGCACAACCGGCCCAGTCTCCTTCCTTTGGTAACCACTAGTAAATTCTTCTCTTCAGCGTGGCTTGTTCAGTTTGGTTATTTCACTTTTTTTCTATTTTTTATTACTCTGCTAGTGAGTGAAATCATTTACCATGTTTCTGACACTCCATCTCTTATTTCCCTGATCATAATTCTCTGCTATCTACATCCATGTTGTAATTCGTAGGATTTGTTTTCCTCATATGGCTGAATAATATCCCTCTCCTCATCTTCTGGTGGTTACTGAACTTTGCTACTATTAATGCTGTGGTTATAAACATAGGTGAGCACATGTCTTGTTTAAACTGTTCTGCTGTATTCTGTTACTCTGTATTTATTTTATTGCATTTGTTCATTTAATAATATCTCATTAATGTACAGTTACATTAATAAAATTAAGTGTGCTAGAACACGCCCATCACAAAGAACCCCAGGATTCGCAAATACATTCACACACCGTGAGCACAGTAAGATACTGTAGAATCACTACCTGTGTTCCCTGTTTTCTACAGCAATCCCCGTAATGCCCACCCACGCTATTCTTGGAAATCATATAGCACACTTTGTTTACTCCGCCCTCCGCCTCCATTCCCTCCTATTCAGAGCATACCCTTCCCCTGTGTAAACTCCTAGTCCAATATTCAGTTCTGTGAATATGCTGATGTTATGCTTCTTCAGTTTTTCATGGTTCTACATCTCTACAGATGGGTCAAATCATTTGACACTTCTCTTTCTTCACCTCTTATTTCATGAGTATAATGCAATCCAGATCCTTCCGACTTGTTGCAAATGTTAGGACTTTTTTTTCTTCATATGACTGATTATTATGCAACTGTCGAAATGTAGCACAACATGTTTACACATTAATCTACTTATGGACACTTACCTGGGCTACGATGCATGGTGCTGATAAACCCGTGGATGTATATGCCTTTTTAAAGTCGGCTCCTGAAATGGATTTTTGATGAGTTTATTATTGATTTGTTGATTTACCATTAATCTACATTTACATGTGTAACGTATTTACTAGACGCCCTTTACTACGTTCCACCCAATCCACCCCTGCAGTCAATTCCATCACCAGAGCAATGTACCGTAGAATCGCTAATTGTCTTCTCTGCTGGTCAGCACACCACGTGCACCCATTCCCACCTTATACATGCTAACGGAAATGCACACTTTCTTCCCCACCTCCTTTCCCCTCCATTCCCAACCATCCATCTCTGTCTCTTTCCCTTTGGTAACTGTGAATCTGTTCTTGTCTTCTGTGACACTGCTGTTTTTCTCCTTCAGTTTTTTCTTTGTTCTTATACTCCCATGATGAGTGACGTCATTTTACCTGTACAGGTAGGCCAGAAATAGTTATGTTTGCTATGATGGTGCAGCTGTGCAAGGCTGAGCTCTGCCCACCATCTGCTAGTGGCGTTTGCAGGAACAGCACTGTTGCCTGGAGATTCCATGATGTCACTGTGGGCTTCTTTCATGTAGACAGATTCTGTTTGCTCAGAAAATTTGTTTCCCACTTCAGTGCCTGCTATCCTACACGGTGTGTAATTATGGTAAGGTTTCTGCTGAGCACCTTGACAGCATCTGAGGAAATGGAAATGAGTTCCATGATACTGCGTGTTTCTTTTTATTTTGGCATCAATGCCAGTTACCTAAGCAACATTATTTCAATTAGACTACCCTCGTTATGAAATCCACACCGTATACAGCATAAGGGTCACTGTCCATGAGCCCCGTATTGCACTGTAGAAGCACGGCTCTTCTTTGCTGTTCTACCACCTTCCTAGTGCCCACACCCTGCCCACACATGTGTGCTACACGTAGTGCCCCATTTTACCTCACTTTCCTCCCTTCCAAGCCATTCCCCTGTGTCACTTTCCCTTTGGTAACCGTTAGTCCTCTCTTCAGTTCATGGAAGCTGCTACTGTCTTGTTCCTTCACTATTTTTCTTTTTCTTTAATTCTCCACAGTTGAGTTACATCAATTGCCACTTGACTTTCTCTTCGTGGCTTATTTCACTCAGAGCAATACCCACAAGTTCCATGCATGTTGCTGTAAATGGAAAGATTTATTTTCTTCATATACTGAATAATATTCTACATCTCATATACTGATGGGCGTTAAGCTTGGCTTTTGTCAACACTTCAGTGAGAAACATAGGGGTGCAATTCTCGTTTTTAAAATGGGCTGCTGCATTCTGCTTATATATTTATAGATTTGTTGTTTTATGTTTATTCATATATGCCTTTATTGATTCATTAATTATTAATCTAAAATTACATGAGAAACATTAATTTTACAAGACCCACACTATAACCAAGATCAACCCAGTTACTTCCCTGAAGTCACTGTCCATGAGCATAGTAAGATACTGTATATACCATTTCCCCCAATCCACATTAATAATGCTAATCGTTATGCCTACCTTCTCCTTGCTTTCATATCTAACTACGACACTATCTTCCCCTTGGTAACTGTTCCTCCAAACTTGTATTCTGTGAATCTGCTGATGATTTGCTCCTTCTGTTTTATCATGGCGCTTCGTCTCCACGCATGTGTTAAATCATTTGATACTTATTTTCTCTTCCTCACTTATTTCACTGAGCATAATATGCTCTAGCGCCATCCATGTTGCAGCACATGCTAGGATTTGTTTTCTTGTGATGGCTGACTAATATTCCTTTCTGTATATGTACCACATCTTCTATACCCATTAATCTATTGATGTCCATTAAGCTCGGTTTCTTTGAATAGTACTCTGATTAACATAGGGATATATATATATCTTTATTAGCTGGGCAGATTCATTGGTTTTATTGGATTCTTCAATTAATTTATTCTTTATTTACTTATTATTAATCTATACGTATAAGTATAACATGAGATTTTCTAGACTCCAACTGTCTCGAAATTCTTCCCAATGCCCCACTGCAGTCACTTCCATCAACAGAGCAATGTACTGTCGATTCACTGCCTGTGTTCACTGTTTGGTTCAGCACTCACCGTGCACCCACAAAAACATTATATGTGCTAATCATAATGCATCCTTTCTCTCCCACTGTTATCCCTCCATTCTCCCATGTCCACATTAGTCGTTTTCCGTTTGGTAACTGGTAGTTCATTCTTGGGCTCTGTTTGTCTGCCACAATTTTGCTCCTTCAGTTCTTTCCTGCTTCTCTAATTGCACAGATTGGTCATATCATTAGATACTTGTCCTCCTGTCTTAACTCTTTGAAAATAAAACCCCATTTTTTATCCATGTTGTCGCAAATGGGAGGATTTGTTTTCTTCTTATGGGTGAAATGCAATTAATTGTTTATATATACCACTTCTTCTTTATCCATTCATCTTCTGATGGAGATGGATCGGCTACTGTCAATTGTGCTGCGATAAACTAGGGGGTGCACATACCTTTTTTAAAATTTGGCTACTGCATTCTATCTACTTATCTGTACAACTTTGTTTTCCTCTATGTATCTATCATCTGACAATCTATCTTCTTGCTATCTCACATCTATCATAGTCATTATCTATCTCTATCATCTCTCATCTATCTTCAACTGAAATCTCTGAACCCATCTATGAGTATTTCTTATTTCTCATAATTTCACAATTACATGAGTAACACTGTTTACTAGAACTTCCATCACCAATATATCCCCAGATATCCCATTGCATTCACTATCCTCCAGTGCAGTAAAATAACGTAGAATCACTAGTCTTCTCTGTGACGTACAGTCCTCCACGTAACCCAACCCAACTCTATGTACTCTCATTCAATTGCACCGTTTTTAACACCCTGTCCTACTTATCCCTCCACTATAGCACAACCGGCCCAGTCTCTTTCCTTTGGTAACCACTAGTAAATTCTTCTCTTCAGCGTGGCTTGCTCAGTTTGGTTATTTCACTTTTTTTCTATTTTTTATTACTCTGCTAGTGAGTGAAATCATTTACCATGTTTCTGACACTCCATCTCTTATTTCCCTGATCATAATTCTCTGCTATCTACATCCATGTTGTTGTAATTCGTAGGATTTGTTTTCCTCATATGGCTGAATAATATCCCTCTCCTCATCTTCTGGTGGTTACTGAACTTTGCTACTATTAATGCTGTGGTTATAAACATAGGTGAGCACATGTCTTGTTTAAACTGTGCTGCTGTATTCTGTTACTCTGTATTTATTTTATTGCATTTGTTCATTTAATAATATCTCATTAATGTACAGTTACATTAATAAAATTAAGTGTGCTAGAACACGCCCATCACAAAGAACCCCAGGATTCGCAATTACAGTCACACACCGTGAGCACAGTAAGATACTGTAGAATCACTACCTGTGTTCCCTGTTTTCTACAGCAATCCCCGTAATGCCCACCCACGCTATTCTTGGAAATCATATAGCACACTTTGTTTACTCCGCCCTCCGCCTCCATTCCCTCCTATTCAGAGCATACCCTACCCCTGTGTAAACTCCTAGTCCAATATTCAGTTCTGTGAATATGCTGATGTTATGCTTCTTCAGTTTTTCATGGTTCTACATCTCTACAGATGGGTCAAATCATTTGACACTTCTCTTTCTTCACCTCTTATTTCATGAGTATAATGCAATCCAGATCCTTCCGACTTGTTGCAAATGTTAGGACTTTTTTTTCTTCTTATGACTGATTATTATGCAACTGTCGAAATGTAGCACAACATGTTTACACATTAATCTAATTATGGACACTTACCTGGGCTACGATGCATGGTGCTGATAAACCCGTGGATGTATATGCCTTTTTAAAGTCGGCTCCTGAAATGGATTTTTGATGAGTTTATTATTGATTTGTTGATTTACCATTAATTTATATTTACATGTGTAACGTATTTACTAGACGCCCTTTACTACGTTCCACCCAATCCACCCCTGCAGTCAATTCCATCACCAGAGCAATGTACCGTAGAATCGCTAATTGTCTTCTCTGCTGGTCAGCACACCACGTGCACCCATTCCCACCTTATACATGCTAACGGAAATGCTCACTTTCTTCCCCACCTCCTTTCCCCTCCATTCCCAACCATCCATCTCTGTCTCTTTCCCTTTGGTAACTGTGAATCTGTTCTTGTCTTCTGTGACACTGCTGTTTTTCTCCTTCAGTTTTTTCTTTGTTCTTATACTCCCATGATGAGTGACGTCATTTTACCTGTACAGGTAGGCCAGAAATAGTTATGTTTGCTATGATGGTGCAGCTGTGCAAGGCTGAGCTCTGCCCACCATCTGCTAGTGGCGTTTGCAGGAACAGCACTGTTGCCTGGAGATTCCATGATGTCACTGTGGGCTTCTTTCATGTAGACAGATTCTGTTTGCTCAGAAAATTTGTTTCCCACTTCAGTGCCTGCTATCCTACACGGTGTGTAATTATGGTAAGGTTTCTGCTGAGCACCTTGACAGCATCTGAGGAAATGGAAATGAGTTCCATGATACTGCGTGTTTCTTTTTATTTTGGCATCAATGCCAGTTACCTAAGCAACATTATTTCAATTAGACTACCCTCGTTATGAAATCCACACCATATACAGCATAAGGGTCACTGTCCATGAGCCCCGTATTGCACTGTAGAAGCACGGCTCTTCTTTGCTGTTCTACCACCTTCCTAGTGCCCACACCCTGCCCACACATGTGTGCTACACGTAATGCCCCATTTTACCTCTCTTTCCTCCCTTCCAAGCCATTCCCCTGTGTCACTTTCCCTTTGGTAACCGTTAGTCCTCTCTTCAGTTCATGGAAGCTGCTACTGTCTTGTTCCTTCACTATTTTTCTTTTTCTTTAATTCTCCACAGTTGAGTGACATCAATTGCCACTTGACTTTCTCTTCGTGGCTTATTTCACTCAGAGCAATACCCACAAGTTCCATGCATGTTGCTGTAAATGGAAAGATTTATTTTCTTCATATACTGAATAATATTCTACATCTCATATACTGATGGACGTTAAGCTTGGCTTTTGTCAACACTTCAGTGAGAAACATAGGGGTGCAATTCTCGTTTTTAAAATGGGCTGCTGCATTCTGCTTATATATTTATAGATTTGTTGTTTTATGTTTATTCATATATGCCTTTATTGATTCATTAATTATTAATCTAAAATTACATGAGAAACATTAATTTTACAAGACCCACACTATAACCAAGATCAACCCAGTTACTTCCCTGAAGTCACTGTCCATGAGCATAGTAAGATACTGTATATACCATTTCCCCCAATCCACATTAATAATGCTAATCGTTATGCCTACCTTCTCCTTGCTTTCATATCTAACTACGACACTATCTTCCCCTTGGTAACTGTTCCTCCAAACTTGTATTCTGTGAATCTGCTGATGATTTGCTCCTTCTGTTTTATCATGGCGCTTCGTCTCCACGCATGTGTTAAATCATTTGATACTTATTTTCTCTTCCTCACTTATTTCACTGAGCATAATATGCTCTAGCGATATCCATGTTGCAGCACATGCTAGGATTTGTTTTCTTGTGATGGCTGACTAATATTCCTTTCTGTATATGTACCACATCTTCTATACCCATTAATCTATTGATGTCCATTAAGCTAGGTTTCTTTGAATAGTACTCTGATTAACATAAAGATATATATATATCTTTATTAGCTGGGCAGATTCATTGGTTTTATTGGATTCTTCAATTAATTTATTCTTTATTTACTTATTATTAATCTATACGTAAAAGTATAACATGAGATTTTCTAGACTCCAACTGTCTCGAAATTCTTCCCAATGCCCCACTGCAGTCACTTCCATCAACAGAGCAATGTACTGTCGATTCACTGCCTGTGTTCACTGTTTGGTTCAGCACTCACCGTGCACCCACAAAAACATTATATGTGCTAATCATAATGCATCCTTTCTCTCCCACTGTTATCCCTCCATTCTCCCATGTCCACATTAGTCGTTTTCCGTTTGGTAACTGGTAGTTCATTCTTGGGCTCTGTTTGTCTGCCACAATTTTGCTCCTTCAGTTCTTTCCTGCTTCTCTAATTGCACAGATTGGTCATATCATTAGATACTTGTCCTCCTGTCTTAACTCTTTGAAAATAAAACCCCATTTTTTATCCATGTTGTCGCAAATGGGAGGATTTGTTTTCTTCTTATGGGTGAAATGCAATTAATTGTTTATATATACCACTTCTTCTTTATCCATTCATCTTCTGATGGAGATGGATCGGCTACTGTCAATTGTGCTGCGATAAACTAGGGGGTGCACATACCTTTTTTAAAATTTGGCTACTGCATTCTATCTACTTATCTGTACAACTTTGTTTTCCTCTATGTATCTATCATCTGACAATCTATCTTCTTGCTATCTCACATCTATCATAGTCATTATCTATCTCTATCATCTCTCATCTATCTTCAACTGAAATCTCTGAACCCATCTATGAGTATTTCTTATTTCTCATAATTTCACAATTACATGAGTAACACTGTTTACTAGAACTTCCATCACCAATATATCCCCAGATATCCCATTGCATTCACTATCCTCCAGTGCAGTAAAATAACGTAGAATCACTAGTCTTCTCTGTGACGTACAGTCCTCCACGTGACCCAACCCAACTCTATGTACTCTCATTCAATTGCACCGTTTTTAACACCCTGTCCTACTTATCCCTCCACTATAGCACAACCGGCCCAGTCTCTTTCCTTTGGTAACCACTAGTAAATTCTTCTCTTCAGCGTGGCTTGTTCAGTTTGGTTATTTCACTTTTTTTCTATTTTTTATTACTCTGCTAGTGAGTGAAATCATTTACCATGTTTCTGACACTCCATCTCTTATTTCCCTGATCATAATTCTCTGCTATCTACATCCATGTTGTTGTAATTCGTAGGATTTGTTTTCCTCATATGGCTGAATAATATCCCTCTCCTCATCTTCTGGTGGTTACTGAACTTTGCTACTATTAATGCTGTGGTTATAAACATAGGTGAGCACATGTCTTGTTTAAACTGTGCTGCTGTATTCTGTTACTCTGTATTTATTTTATTGCATTTGTTCATTTAATAATATCTCATTAATGTACAGTTACATTAATAAAATTAAGTGTGCTAGAACACGCCCATCACAAAGAACCCCAGGATTCGCAATTACAGTCACACACGGTGAGCACAGTAAGATACTGTAGAATCACTACCTGTGTTCCCTGTTTTCTACAGCAATCCCCGTAATGCCCACCCACGCTATTCTTGGAAATCATATAGCACACTTTGTTTACTCCGTCCTGCGCCTACATTCCCTCCTTTCCAGAGCATACCCTTCCCCTGTGTAAACTCCTAGTCCAAAATTCAGTTCTGTGAATATGCTGATGTTATGCTTCTTCAGTTTTTCTTGGTTCTACATCTCTACAGATGGGTCAAATCATTTGACACTTCTCTTTCTTCACCTCTTATTTCATGAGTATAATGCAATCCAGATCCTTCCTACTTGTTGCAAATGTTAGGGCTTTTTTTTCTTCTTATGACTGATTATTATGCAACTGTCGAAATGTAACACAACATGTTTACACATTAATCTACTTATGGACACTTACCTGGGCTACGATGCATGGTGCTGATAAACCCGTGGATGTATATGCCTTTTTAAAGTCGGCTCCTGAAATGGATTTTTGATGAGTTTATTATTGATTTGTTGATTTACCATTAATCTACATTTACATGTGTAACGTATTTACTAGACGCCCTTTACTACGTTCCACCCAATCCACCCCTGCAGTCAATTCCATCACCAGAGCAATGTACCGTAGAATCGCTAATTGTCTTCTCTGCTGGTCAGCACACCACGTGCACCCATTCCCACCTTATACATGCTAACGGAAATGCACACTTTCTTCCCCACCTCCTTTCCCCTCCATTCCCAAAAATCCATCTCTGTCTCTTTCCCTTTGGTAACTGTGAATCTGTTCTTGTCTTCTGTGACACTGCTGTTTTTCTCCTTCAGTTTTTTCTTTGTTCTTATACTCCCATGATGAGTGACGTCATTTTACCTGTACAGGTAGGCCAGAAATAGTTATGTTTGCTATGATGGTGCAGCTGTGCAAGGCTGAGCTCTGCCCACCATCTGCTAGTGGCGTTTGCAGGAACAGCACTGTTGCCTGGAGATTCCATGATGTCACTGTGGGCTTCTTTCATGTAGACAGATTCTGTTTGCTCAGAAAATTTGTTTCCCACTTCAGTGCCTGCTATCCTACACGGTGTGTAATTATGGTAAGGTTTCTGCTGAGCACCTTGACAGCATCTGAGGAAATGGAAATGAGTTCCATGATACTGCGTGTTTCTTTTTATTTTGGCATCAATGCCAGTTACCTAAGCAACATTATTTCTATTAGACGACCCACGTTATGAAATCCACACCATATACAGCATAGGGGTCACTGTCCATGAGCCCCGTATTGCACTGTAGAAGCACGGCTCTTCTTTGCTGTTCTACCACCTTCCTAGTGCCCACACCCTGCCAACACATGTGTGCTACACGTAATGCCCCATTTTACCTCACTTTCCTCCCTTCCAAGCCATTCCCCTGTGTCACTTTCCCTTTGGTAACCGTTAGTCCTCTCTTCAGTTCATGGAAGCTGCTACTGTCTTGTTCCTTCACTATTTTTCTTTTTCTTTAATTCACCACAGTTGAGTGACTTCAATTGCCACTTGACCTTTCTTCGTGGCTTATTTCACTCAGAACACTACCCACAAGTTCCATGCATGTTGCTGTAAATGGTAAGATTTGTTTTCTTCATATGGCTGAATAATATTCTACATCTCATATACTGATGGACGTTAAGCTTGGCTTTTGTCAACACTTCAGTGAGAAACATAGGGGTGCAATTCTCGTTTTTAAAATGGGCTGCTGCATTCTGTTTATATATTTATAGATTTGTTGTTTTATGTTTATTCATATATGCCTTTATTGATTCATTAATTATTAATCTAAAATTACATGAGAAACATTAATTTTACAAGACCCACACTATAACCAAGATCAACCCAGTTACTTCCCTGAAGTCACTGTCCATGAGCATAGTAAGATACTGTATATACCATTTCCCCCAATCCACATTAATAATGCTAATCGTTATGCCTACCTTCTCCTTGCTTTCATATCTAACTACGACACTATCTTCCCCTTGGTAACTGTTCCTCCAAACTTGTATTCTGTGAATCTGCTGATGATTTGCTCCTTCTGTTTTATCTTGGCGCTTCGTCTCCACGCATGTGTTAAATCATTTGATACTTATTTTCTCTTCCTCACTTATTTCACTGAGCATAATATGCTCTAGCGCCATCCATGTTGCAGCACATGCTAGGATTTGTTTTCTTGTGATGGCTGACTAATATTCCTTTCTGTATATGTACCACATCTTCTATACCCATTAATCTATTGATGTCCATTAAGCTCGGTTTCTTTGAATAGTACTCTGATTAACATAGGGATATATATATCTTTATTAGCTGGGCAGATTCATTGGTTTTATTGGATTCTTTAATTAATTTATTCTTTATTTACTTATTATTAATCTATACGTAAAAGTATAACATGAGATTTTCTAGACTCCAACTGTCTCGAAATTCTTCCCAATGCCCCACTGCAGTCACTTCCATCAACAGAGCAATGTACTGTCGATTCACTGCCTGTGTTCACTGTTTGGTTCAGCACTCACCGTGCACCCACAAAAACATTATATGTGCTAATCATAATGCATCCTTTCTCTCCCCACTGTTATCCCTCCATTCTCCCATGTCCACATTAGTCGTTTTCCGTTTGGTAACTGGTAGTTCATTCTTGGGCTCTGTTTGTCTGCCACAATTTTGCTCCTTCAGTTCTTTCCTGCTTCTCTAATTGCACAGATTGGTCATATCATTTGATACTTCTCCTGTCTTAACTCTTTGTAAATAAAACCCCATTTTTATCCATGTTGTCGCAAATGGGAGGATTTGTTTTCTTCTTATGGGTGAAATGCAATTAATTGTTTATATATACCACTTCTTCTTTATCCATTCATCTTCTGATGGAGATGGATCGGCTACTGTGAATTGTGCTGTGATAATCTAGGGGGTGCACATATCTTTTTTAAAATTTGGCTACTGCATTCTATCTACTTATCTGTACAACTTTGTTTTCCTCTATGTATCTATCATCTGACAATCTATCTTCTTGCTATCTCACATCTATCATAGTCATTATCTATCTCTATCATCTCTCATCTATCTTCAACTGAAATCTCTGAACCCATCTATGAGTATTTCTTATTTCTCATAATTTCACAATTACATGAGTAACACTGTTTACTAGAACTTCCATCACCAATATATCCCCAGATATCCCATTGCATTCACTATCCTCCAGTGCAGTAAAATAACGTAGAATCACTAGTCTTCTCTGTGACGTACAGACCTCCACGTAACCCAACCCAACACTATGTACTCTCTTTCAATTGCACCGTTTTTAACACCCTGTCCTACTTATCCCTCCACTATAGCACAACCGGCCCAGTCTCTTTCCTTTGGTAACCACTAGTAAATTCTTCTCTTCAGCGTGGCTTGTTCAGTTTGGTTATTTCACTTTTTTTCTATTTTTTATTACTCTGCTAGTGAGTGAAATCATTTACCATGTTTCTGACACTCCATCTCTTATTTCCCTGATCATAATTCTCTGCTATCTACATCCATGTTGTTGTAATTCGTAGGATTTGTTTTCCTCATATGGCTGAATAATATCCCTCTCCTCATCTTCTGGTGGTTACTGAACTTTGCTACTATTAATGCTGTGGTTATAAACATAGGTGAGCACATGTCTTGTTTAAACTGTGCTGCTGTATTCTGTTACTCTGTATTTATTTTATTGCATTTGTTCATTTAATAATATCTCATTAATGTACAGTTACATTAATAAAATTAAGTGTGCTAGAACACGCCCATCACAAAGAACCCCAGGATTCGCAATTACAGTCACACACCGTGAGCACAGTAAGACACTGTAGAATCACTACCTGTGTTCCCTGTTTTCTACAGCAATCCCCGTAATGCCCACCCACGCTATTCTTGGAAATCATATAGCACACTTTGTTTACTCCGTCCTCCGCCTCCATTCCCTCCTATCCAGAGCATACCCTTCCCCTATGTAAACTCCTAGTCCAATATTCAGTTCTGTGAATATGCTGATGTTATGCTTCTTCAGTTTTTCTTGGTTCTACATCTCTACAGATGGGTCAAGTCATTTCACACTTCTCTTTCTTGACCTCTTATTTCATGAGTATAAAGCAATCCAGATCCTTCCGACTTGTTGCAAATGTTAGGACATTTTTTTCTTCTTATGACTGATTATTATGCAACTGTCGAAATGTAACACAACATGTTTACACATTAATCTACTTATGGACACTTACCTGGGCTACGATGCATGGTGCTGATAAACCCGTGGATGTATATGCCTTTTTAAAGTCGGCTCCTGAAATTAATTTTTGATAAGTTTATTATTGATTTGTTGATTTACCATTAATCTACATTTACATGTGTAACGTATTTACTAGACGCCCTTTACTACGTTCCACCCAATCCACCCCTGCAGTCAATTCCATCACCAGAGCAATGTACCGTAGAATCGCTAATTGTCTTCTCTGCTGGTCAGCACACCACGTGCACCCATTCCCACCTTATACATGCTAACGGAAATGCACACTTTCTTCCCCACCTCCTTTCCCCTCCATTCCCAACCATCCATCTCTGTCTCTTTCCCTTTGGTAACTGTGAATCTGTTCTTGTCTTCTGTGACACTGCTGTTTTTCTCCTTCAGTTTTTTCTTTGTTCTTATACTCCCATGATGAGTGACGTCATTTTACCTGTACAGGTAGGCCAGAAATAGTTATGTTTGCTATGATGGTGCAGCTGTGCAAGGCTGAGCTCTGCCCACCATCTGCTAGTGGCGTTTGCAGGAACAGCACTGTTGCCTGGAGATTCCATGATGTCACTGTGGGCTTCTTTCATGTAGACAGATTCTGTTTGCTCAGAAAATTTGTTTCCCACTTCAGTGCCTGCTATCCTACACGGTGTGTAATTATGGTAAGGTTTCTGCTGAGCACCTTGACAGCATCTGAGGAAATGGAAATGAGTTCCATGATACTGCGTGTTCCTTTTTATTTTGGCATCAATGCAAGTTACCTAAGCAACATTAGTTCTATTAGACGACCCACGTTATGAAATCCACACCATATACAGCATAAGGGTCACTGTCCATGAGCCCCGTATTGCACTGTAGAAACACGGCTCTTCTTTGCTGTTCTACCACCTTCCAAGTGCCCACACCCTGCCAACACATGTGTGCTACACGTAATGCCCCATTTTACCTCTCTTTCCTCCCTTCCAAGCCATTCCCCTGTGTCACTTTCCCTTTGGTAACCGTTAGTCCTCTCTTCAGTTCATGGAAGATGCTACTGTCTTGTTCCTTCACTATTTTTCATTTTTTTTAATTCTCCACAGTTGAGTGACTTCAATTGCCACTTGACTTTCTCTTCGTGGCTTATTTCACTCAGAACAATACCCACAAGTTCCATGCATGTTGCTGTAAATGGTAAGAATTGTTTTCTTCATATGGCTGAATAATATTCTACATCTCATATACTGATGGACGTTAAGCTTGGCTTTTGTCAACACTTCAGTGAGAAACATAGGGGTGCAATTCTCGTTTTTAAAATGGGCTGCTGCATTCTGCTTATATATTTATAGATTTGTTGTTTTATGTTTATTCATATATGAATTTATTGATTCATTAATTGTTAATCTAAAATTCCATGAGAAACATTAATTTTACAAGACCCACACTATAACCAAGATCAACCCAGTTACTTCCCTGAAGTCACTGTCAATGAGCATAGTAAGAAACTGTATATACCATTTCCCCCAATCCACATTAATAATGCTAATCGTTATGCCTACCTTCTCCTTGCTTTCATATCTAACTACGATACTATCTTCCCCTTGGTAACTGTTCCTCCAAACTTGTATTCTGTGAATCTGCTGATG
The DNA here is from genome assembly GCF_030020395.1 of Manis pentadactyla. NCBI lineage: Eukaryota > Metazoa > Chordata > Mammalia > Pholidota > Manidae > Manis > Manis pentadactyla. The sequence continues at coordinate 15,873,124 of NC_080039.1, forward strand.
ATTTGCTCCTTCTGTTTTATCTTGGCGCTTCGTCTCCACGCATGTGTTAAATCATTTGATACTTATTTTCTCTTCCTCACTTATTTCACTGAGCATAATATGCTCTAGCGCCATCCATGTTGCAGCACATGCTAGGATTTGTTTTCTTGTGATGGCTGAGTAATATTCCTTTCTGTATATGTACCACATCTTCTATACCCATTAATCTATTGATGTCCATTAAGCTCGGTTTCTTTGAATAGTACTCTGATTAACATAGGGATATATATATCTTTATTAGCTGGGCAGATTCATTGGTTTTATGGGATTCTTTAATTAATTTATTCTTTATTTACTTATTATTAATCTATACGTAAAAGTATAACATGAGATTTTCTAGACTCCAACTGTCTCGAAATTCTTCCCAATGCCCCACTGCAGTCACTTCCATCAACAGAGCAATGTACTGTCGATTCACTGCCTGTGTTCACTGTTTGGTTCAGCACTCACCGTGCACCCACAAAAACATTATATGTGCTAATCATAATGCATCCTTTCTCTCCCCACTGTTATCCCTCCATTCTCCCATGTCCACATTAGTCGTTTTCCGTTTGGTAACTGGTAGTTCATTCTTGGGCTCTGTTTGTCTGCCACAATTTTGCTCCTTCAGTTCTTTCCTGCTTCTCTAATTGCACAGATTGGTCATATCATTTGATACTTCTCCTGTCTTAACTCTTTGAAAATAAAACCCCATTTTTTATCCATGTTGTCGCAAATGGGAGGATTTGTTTTCTTCTTATGGGTGAAATGCAATTAATTGTTTATATATACCACTTCTTCTTTATCCATTCATCTTCTGATGGAGATGGATCGGCTACTGTGAATTGTGCTGTGATAAACTAGGGGGTGCACATATCTTTTTTAAAATTTGGCTACTGCATTCTATCTACTTATCTGTACAACTTTGTTTTCCTCTATGTATCTATCATCTGACAATCTATCTTCTTGCTATCTCACATCTATCATAGTCATTATCTATCTCTATCATCTCTCATCTATCTTCAACTGAAATCTCTGAACCCATCTATGAGTATTTCTTATTTCTCATAATTTCACAATTACATGAGTAACACTGTTTACTAGAACTTCCATCACCAATATATCCCCAGATATCCCATTGCATTCACTATCCTCCAGTGCAGTAAAATAACGTAGAATCACTAGTCTTCTCTGTGACGTACAGACCTCCACGTAACCCAACCCAACACTATGTACTCTCATTCAATTGCACCGTTTTTAACACCCTGTCCTACTTATCCCTCCACTATAGCACAACCGGCCCAGTCTCTTTCCTTTGGTAACCACTAGTAAATTCTTCTCTTCAGCGTGGCTTGTTCAGTTTCGTTATTTCACTTTTTTTCTATTTTTTATTAATCTGCTAGTGAGTGAAATCATTTACCATGTTTCTGACACTCCATCTCTTATTTCCCTGATCATAATTCTCTGCTATCTACATCCATGTTGTTGTAATTCGTAGGATTTGTTTTCCTCATATGGCTGAATAATATCCCTCTCCTCATCTTCTGGTGGTTACTGAACTTTGCTACTATTAATGCTGTGGTTATAAACATAGGTGAGCACATGTCTTGTTTAAACTGTGCTTCTGTATTCTGTTACTCTGTATTTATTTTATTGCATTTGTTCATTTAATAATATCTCATTAATGTACAGTTACATTAATAAAATTAAGTGTGCTAGAACACGCCCATCAAAAAGAACCCCAGGATTCGCAATTACAGTCACACACGGTGAGCACAGTAAGATACTGTAGAATCACTACCTGTGTTCCCTGTTTTCTACAGCAATCCCCGTAATGCCCACCCACGCTATTCTTGGAAATCATATAGCACACTTTGTTTACTCCGCCCTCCGCCTCCATTCCCTCCTATCCAGAGCATACCCTTCCCCTATGTAAACTCCTAGTCCAATATTCAGTTCTGTGAATATGCTGATGTTATGCTTCCTCAGTTTTTCTTGGTTCTACATCTCTACAGATGGGTCAAATCATTTGACACTTCTCTTTCTTCACCTCTTATTTCATGAGTATAATGCAATCCAGATCCTTCCGACTTGTTGCAAATGTTAGGACTTTTTTTTCTTCTTATGACTGATTATTATGCAACTGTCGAAATGTAACACAACATGTTTACACATTAATCTACTTATGGACACTTACCTGGGCTACGATGCATGGTGCTGATAAACCCGTGGATGTATATGCCTTTTTAAAGTCGGCTCCTGAAATGGATTTTTGATGAGTTTATTATTGATTTGTTGATTTACCATTAATCTACATTTACATGTGTAACGTATTTACTAGACGCCCTTTACTACGTTCCACCCAATCCACCCCTGCAGTCAATTCCATCACCAGAGCAATGTACCGTAGAATCGCTAATTGTCTTCTCTGCTGGTCAGCACACCACGTGCACCCATTCCCACCTTATACATGCTAACGGAAATGCACACTTTCTTCCCCACCTCCTTTCCCCTCCATTCCCAACCATCCATCTCTGTCTCTTTCCCTTTGGTAACTGTGAATCTGTTCTTGTCTTCTGTGACACTGCTGTTTTTCTCCTTCAGTTTTTTCTTTGTTCTTATACTCCCATGATGAGTGACGTCATTTTACCTGTACAGGTAGGCCAGAAATAGTTATGTTTGCTATGATGGTGCAGCTGTGCAAGGCTGAGCTCTGCCCACCATCTGCTAGTGGCGTTTGCAGGAACAGCACTGTTGCCTGGAGATTCCATGATGTCACTGTGGGCTTCTTTCATGTAGACAGATTCTGTTTGCTCAGAAAATTTGTTTCCCACTTCAGTGCCTGCTATCCTACACGGTGTGTAATTATGGTAAGGATTCTGCTGAGCACCTTGACAGCATCTGAGGAAATGGAAATGAGTTCCATGATACTGCGTGTTTCTTTTTATTTTGGCATCAATGCCAGTTACCTAAGCAACATTATTTTAATTAGACGACCCACGTTATGAAATCCACACCATATACAGCATAAGGGTCACTGTCCATGAGCCCCGTATTGCACTGTAGAAACACGGCTCTTCTTTGCTGTTCTACCACTTTCCAAGTGCCCAAACCCTGCCAACACATGTGTGCTACACGTAATGCCCCATTTTACGTCACTTTCCTCCCTTACAAGCCATTCCCCTGTGTCACTTTCCCTTTGGTAACCGTTAGTCCTCTCTTCAGTTCATGGAAGATGCTACTGTCTTGTTCCTTCACTATTTTGCATTTTTTTTAATTCTCCACAGTTGAGTGACTTCAACTGCCACTTGACTTTCTCTTCGTGGCTTATTTCACTCAGAACAATACCCACAAGTTCCATGCATGTTGCTGTAAATGGTAAGATTTGTTTTCTTCATATGGCTGAATAATATTCTACATCTCATATACTGATGGACGTTAAGCTTGGCTTTTGTCAACCCTTCAGTGAGAAACATAGGGGTGCAATTCTCGTTTTTAAAATGGGCTGCTGCATTCTGCTTATATATTTATAGATTTGTTGTTTTATGTTTATTCATATATGAATTTATTGATTCATTAATTGTTAATCTAAAATTACATGAGAAACATTAATTTTACAAGACCCACACTATAACCAAGATCAACCCAGTTACTTCCCTGAAGTCACTGTCCATGAGCATAGTAAGATACTGTATATACCATTTCCCCCAATCCACATTAATAATGCTAATCGTTATGCCTACCTTCTCCTTGCTTTCATATCTAACTACGACACTATCTTCCCCTTGGTAACTGTTCCTCCAAACTTGTATTCTGTGAATCTGCTGATGATTTGCTCCTTCTGTTTTATCTTGGCGCTTCGTCTCCACGCATGTGTTAAATCATTTGATACTTATTTTCTCTTCCTCACTTATTTCACTGAGCATAATATGCTCTAGCGCCATCCATGTTGCAGCACATGCTAGGATTTGTTTTCTTGTGATGGCTGAGTAATATTCCTTTCTGTATATGTACCACATCTTCTATACCCATTAATCTATTGATGTCCATTAAGCTCGGTTTCTTTGAATAGTACTCTGATTAACATAGGGATATATATATCTTTATTAGCTGGGCAGATTCATTGGTTTTATTGGATTCTTTAATTAATTTATTCTTTATTTACTTATTATTAATCTATACGTAAAAGTATAACATGAGATTTTCTAGACTCCAACTGTCTCGAAATTCTTCCCAATGCCCCACTGCAGTCACTTCCATCAACAGAGCAATGTACTGTCGATTCACTGCCTGTGTTCACTGTTTGGTTCAGCACTCACCGTGCACCCACAAAAACATTATATGTGCTAATCATAATGCATCCTTTCTCTCCCCACTGTTATCCCTCCATTCTCCCATGTCCACATTAGTCATTTTCCGTTTGGTAACTGGTAGTTCATTCTTGGGCTCTGTTTGTCTGCCACAATTTTGCTCCTTCAGTTCTTTCCTGCTTCTCTAATTGCACAGATTGGTCATATCATTTGATACTTCTCCTGTCTTAACTCTTTGAAAATAAAACCCCATTTTTTATCCATGTTGTCGCAAATGGGAGGATTTGTTTTCTTCTTATGGGTGAAATGCAATTAATTGTTTATATATACCACTTCTTCTTTATCCATTCATCTTCTGATGGAGATGGATCGGCTACTGTGAATTGTGCTGTGATAAACTAGGGGGTGCACATATCTTTTTTAAAATTTGGCTACTGCATTCTATCTACTTATCTGTACAACTTTGTTTTCCTCTATGTATCTATCATCTGACAATCTATCTTCTTGCTATCTCACATCTATCATAGTCATTATCTATCTCTATCATCTCTCATCTATCTTCAACTGAAATCTCTGAACCCATCTATGAGTATTTCTTATTTCTCATAATTTCACAATTACATGAGTAACACTGTTTACTAGAACTTCCATCACCAATATATCCCCAGATATCCCATTGCATTCACTATCCTCCAGTGCAGTAAAATAACGTAGAATCACTAGTCTTCTCTGTGACGTACAGACCTCCACGTAACCCAACCCAACACTATGTACTCTCATTCAATTGCACCGTTTTTAACACCCTGTCCTACTTATCCCTCCACTATAGCACAACCGGCCCAGTCTCTTTCCTTTGGTAACCACTAGTAAATTCTTCTCTTCAGCGTGGCTTGTTCAGTTTCGTTATTTCACTTTTTTTCTATTTTTTATTAATCTGCTAGTGAGTGAAATCATTTACCATGTTTCTGACACTCCATCTCTTATTTCCCTGATCATAATTCTCTGCTATCTACATCCATGTTGTTGTAATTCGTAGGATTTGTTTTCCTCATATGGCTGAATAATATCCCTCTCCTCATCTTCTGGTGGTTACTGAACTTTGCTACTATTAATGCTGTGGTTATAAACATAGGTGAGCACATGTCTTGTTTAAACTGTGCTTCTGTATTCTGTTACTCTGTATTTATTTTATTGCATTTGTTCATTTAATAATATCTCATTAATGTACAGTTACATTAATAAAATTAAGTGTGCTAGAACACGCCCATCACAAAGAACCCCAGGATTCGCAATTACAGTCACACACGGTGAGCACAGTAAGATACTGTAGAATCACTACCTGTGTTCCCTGTTTTCTACAGCAATCCCCGTAATGCCCACCCACGCTATTCTTGGAAATCATATAGCACACTTTGTTTACTCCGCCCTCCGCCTCCATTCCCTCCTATCCAGAGCATACCCTTCCCCTATGTAAACTCCTAGTCCAATATTCAGTTCTGTGAATATGCTGATGTTATGCTTCCTCAGTTTTTCTTGGTTCTACATCTCTACAGATGGGTCAAATCATTTGACACTTCTCTTTCTTCACCTCTTATTTCATGAGTATAATGCAATCCAGATCCTTCCGACTTGTTGCAAATGTTAGGACTTTTTTTTCTTCTTATGACTGATTATTATGCAACTGTCGAAATGTAACACAACATGTTTACACATTAATCTACTTATGGACACTTACCTGGGCTACGATGCATGGTGCTGATAAACCCGTGGATGTATATGCCTTTTTAAAGTCGGCTCCTGAAATGGATTTTTGATGAGTTTATTATTGATTTGTTGATTTACCATTAATCTACATTTACATGTGTAACGTATTTACTAGACGCCCTTTACTACGTTCCACCCAATCCACCCCTGCAGTCAATTCCATCACCAGAGCAATGTACCGTAGAATCGCTAATTGTCTTCTCTGCTGGTCAGCACACCACGTGCACCCATTCCCACCTTATACATGCTAACGGAAATGCACACTTTCTTCCCCACCTCCTTTCCCCTCCATTCCCAACCATCCATCTCTGTCTCTTTCCCTTTGGTAACTGTGAATCTGTTCTTGTCTTCTGTGACACTGCTGTTTTTCTCCTTCAGTTTTTTCTTTGTTCTTATACTCCCATGATGAGTGACGTCATTTTACCTGTACAGGTAGGCCAGAAATAGTTATGTTTGCTATGATGGTGCAGCTGTGCAAGGCTGAGCTCTGCCCACCATCTGCTAGTGGCGTTTGCAGGAACAGCACTGTTGCCTGGAGATTCCATGATGTCACTGTGGGCTTCTTTCATGTAGACAGATTCTGTTTGCTCAGAAAATTTGTTTCCCACTTCAGTGCCTGCTATCCTACACGGTGTGTAATTATGGTAAGGATTCTGCTGAGCACCTTGACAGCATCTGAGGAAATGGAAATGAGTTCCATGATACTGCGTGTTTCTTTTTATTTTGGCATCAATGCCAGTTACCTAAGCAACATTATTTTAATTAGACGACCCACGTTATGAAATCCACACCATATACAGCATAGGGGTCACTGTCCATGAGCCCCGTATTGCACTGTAGAAGCACGGCTCTTCTTTGCTGTTCTACCACCTTCCTAGTGCCCACACCCTGCCAACACATGTGTGCTACACGTAATGCCCCATTTTACCTCACTTTCCTCCCTTCCAAGCCATTCCCCTGTGTCACTTTCCCTTTGGTAACCGTTAGTCCTCTCTTCAGTTCATGGAAGATGCTACTGTCTTGTTCCTTCACTATTTTGCATTTTTTTTAATTCTCCACAGTTGAGTGTCTTCAACTGCCACTTGACTTTCTCTTCGTGGCTTATTTCACTCAGAACAATACCCACAAGTTCCATGCATGTTGCTGTAAATGGTAAGATTTGTTTTCTTCATATGGCTGAATAATATTCTACATCTCATATACTGATGGACGTTAAGCTTGGCTTTTGTCAACCCTTCAGTGAGAAACATAGGGGTGCAATTCTCGTTTTTAAAATGGGCTGCTGCATTCTGCTTATATATTTATAGATTTGTTGTTTTATGTTTATTCATATATGAATTTATTGATTCATTAATTGTTAATCTAAAATTACATGAGAAACATTAATTTTACAAGACCCACACTATAACCAAGATCAACCCAGTTACTTCCCTGAAGTCACTGTCCATGAGCATAGTAAGATACTGTATATACCATTTCCCCCAATCCACATTAATAATGCTAATCGTTATGCCTACCTTCTCCTTGCTTTCATATCTAACTACGACACTATCTTCCCCTTGGTAACTGTTCCTCCAAACTTGTATTCTGTGAATCTGCTGATGATTTGCTCCTTCTGTTTTATCTTGGCGCTTCGTCTCCATGCATGTGTTAAATCATTTGATACTTATTTTCTCTTCCTCACTTATTTCACTGAGCATAATATGCTCTAGCGCCATCCATGTTGCAGCACATGCTAGGATTTGTTTTCTTGTGATGGCTGAGTAATATTCCTTTCTGTATATGTACCACATCTTCTATACCCATTAATCTATTGATGTCCATTAAGCTCGGTTTCTTTGAATAGTACTCTGATTAACATAGGGATATATATATCTTTATTAGCTGGGCAGATTCATTGGTTTTATTGGATTCTTTAATTAATTTATTCTTTATTTACTTATTATTAATCTATACGTAAAAGTATAACATGAGATTTTCTAGACTCCAACTGTCTCGAAATTCTTCCCAATGCCCCACTGCAGTCACTTCCATCAACAGAGCAATGTACTGTCGATTCACTGCCTGTGTTCACTGTTTGGTTCAGCACTCACCGTGCACCCACAAAAACATTATATGTGCTAATCATAATGCATCCTTTCTCTCCCCACTGTTATCCCTCCATTCTCCCATGTCCACATTAGTCGTTTTCCGTTTGGTAACTGGTAGTTCATTCTTGGGCTCTGTTTGTCTGCCACAATTTTGCTCCTTCAGTTCTTTCCTGCTTCTCTAATTGCACAGATTGGTCATATCATTTGATACTTGTCCTCCTGTCTTAACTCTTTGAAAATAAAACCCCATTTTTTATCCATGTTGTCGCAAAGGGGAGGATTTTTTTTCTTCTTATGGGTGAAATGCAATTAATTGTTTATATATACCACTTCTTCTTTATCCATTCATCTTCTGATGGAGATGGATCGGCTACTGTGAATTGTGCTGCGATAAACTAGGGGGTGCACATACCTTTTTTAAAATTTGGCTACTTCCTTCTATCTACTTATCTGTACAACTTTGCTTTCCTCTACGTATCTATCATCTGACAATCTATCTTCTTGCTATCTCACATCTATCATAGTCATTATCTATCTCTATCATCTCTCATCTATCTTCAACTGAAATCTCTGAACCCATCTATGAGTATTTCTTATTTCTCATAATTTCACAATTACATGAGTAACACTGTTTACTAGAACTTCCATCACCAATATATCCCCAGATATCCCATTGCATTCACTATCCTCCAGTGCAGTAAAATAACGTAGAATCACTAGTCTTCTCTGTGACGTACAGTCCTCCACGTAACCCAACCCAACACTATGTACTCTCATTCAATTGCACCGTTTTTAACACCCTGTCCTACTTATCCCTCCACTATAGCACAACCGGCCCAGTCTCTTTCCTTTGGTAACCACTAGTAAATTCTTCTCTTCAGCGTGGCTTGTTCAGTTTGGTTATTTCACTTTTTCTCTATTTGTTATTACTCTGCTAGTGAGTGAAATCATTTACCATGTTTCTGACACTCCATCTCTTATTTCCCTGATCATAATTCTCTGCTATCTACATCCATGTTGTTGTAATTCGTAGGATTTGTTTTCCTCATATGGCTGAATAATATCCCTCTCCTCATCTTCTGGTGGTTACTGAACTTTGCTACTATTAATGCTGTGGTTATAAACATAGGTGAGCACATGTCTTGTTTAAACTGTGCTGCTGTATTCTGTTACTCTGTATTTATTTTATTGCATTTGTTCATTTAATAATATCTCATTAATGTACAGTTACATTAATAAAATTAAGTGTGCTAGAACACGCCCATCACAAAGAACCCCAGGATTCGCAATTACAGTCACACACCGTGAGCACAGTAGGATACTGTAGAATCACTACCTGTGTTCCCTGTTTTCTACAGCAATCCCCGTAATGCCCACCCACGCTATTCTTGGAAATCATATAGCACACTTTGTTTACTCCGCCCTCCGCCTCCATTCCCTCCTATCCAGAGCATACCCTTCCCCTATGTAAACTCCTAGTCCAATATTCAGTTCTGTGAATATGCTGATGTTATGCTTCCTCAGTTTTTCTTGGTTCTACATCTCTACAGATGGATCAAATCATTTGACACTTCTCTTTCTTCACCTCTTATTTCATGAGTATAATGCAATCCAGATCCTTCCGACTTGTTGCAAATGTTAGGACTTTTTTTTCTTCTTATGACTGATTATTATGCAACTGTCGAAATGTAACACAACATGTTTACACATTAATCTACTTATGGACACTTACCTGGGCTACGATGCATGGTGCTGATAAACCCGTGGATGTATATGCCTTTTTAAAGTCGGCTCCTGAAATGGATTTTTGATGAGTTTATTATTGATTTGTTGATTTACCATTAATCTACATTTACATGTGTAACGTATTTACTAGACGCCCTTTACTACGTTCCACCCAATCCACCCCTGCAGTCAATTCCATCACCAGAGCAATGTACCGTAGAATCGCTAATTGTCTTCTCTGCTGGTCAGCACACCACGTGCACCCATTCCCACCTTATACATGCTAACGGAAATGCACACTTTCTTCCCCACCTCCTTTCCCCTCCATTCCCAACCATCCATCTCTGTCTCTTTCCCTTTGGTAACTGTGAATCTGTTCTTGTCTTCTGTGACACTGCTGTTTTTCTCCTTCAGTTTTTTCTTTGTTCTTATACTCCCATGATGAGTGACGTCATTTTACCTGTACAGGTAGGCCAGAAATAGTTATGTTTGCTATGATGGTGCAGCTGTGCAAGGCTGAGCTCTGCCCACCATCTGCTAGTGGCGTTTGCAGGAACAGCACTGTTGCCTGGAGATTCCATGATGTCACTGTGGGCTTCTTTCATGTAGACAGATTCTGTTTGCTCAGAAAATTTGTTTCCCACTTCAGTGCCTGCTATCCTACACGGTGTGTAATTATGGTAAGGTTTCTGCTGAGCACCTTGACAGCATCTGAGGAAATGGAAATGAGTTCCATGATACTGCGTGTTTCTTTTTATTTTGGCATCAATGCCAGTTACCTAAGCAACATTATTTCTATTAGACGACCCACGTTATGAAATCCACACCATATACAGCATAAGGGTCACTGTCCATGAGCCCCGTATTGCACTGTAGAAACACGGCTCTTCTTTGCTGTTCTACCACCTTCCAAGTGCCCACACCCTGCCAACACATGTGTGCTACACGTAATGCCCCATTTTACCTCTCTTTCCTCCCTTCCAAGCCATTCCCCTGTGTCACTTTCCCTTTGGTAACCGTTAGTCCTCTCTTCAGTTCATGGAAGATGCTACTGTCTTGTTCCTTCACTATTTTTCATTTTTTTTAATTCTCCACAGTTGAGTGACTTCAATTGCCACTTGACTTTCTCTTCGTGGCTTATTTCACTCAGAACAATACCCACAAGTTCCATGCATGTTGCTGTAAATGGTAAGATTTGTTTTCTTCATATGGCTGAATAATATTCTACATCTCATATACTGATGGACGTTAAGCTTGGCTTTTGTCAACACTTCAGTGAGAAACATAGGGGTGCAATTCTCGTTTTTAAAATGGGCTGCTGCATTCTGCTTATATATTTATAGATTTGTTGTTTTATGTTTATTCATATATGAATTTATTGATTCATTAATTGTTAATCTAAAATTCCATGAGAAACATTAATTTTACAAGACCCACACTATAACCAAGATCAACCCAGTTACTTCCCTGAAGTCACTGTCCATGAGCATAGTAAGATACTGTATATACCATTTCCCCCAATCCACATTAATAATGCTAATCGTTATGCCTACCTTCTCCTTGCTTTCATATCTAACTACGACACTATCTTCCCCTTGGTAACTGTTCCTCCAAACTTGTATTCTGTGAATCTGCTGATGATTTGCTCCTTCTGTTTTATCTTGGCGCTTCGTCTCCATGCATGTGTTAAATCATTTGATACTTATTTTCTCTTCCTCACTTATTTCACTGAGCATAATATGCTCTAGCGCCATCCATGTTGCAGCACATGCTAGGATTTGTTTTCTTGTGATGGCTGAGTAATATTCCTTTCTGTATATGTACCACATCTTCTATACCCATTAATCTATTGATGTCCATTAAGCTCGGTTTCTTTGAATAGTACTCTGATTAACATAGGGATATATATATCTTTATTAGCTGGGCAGATTCATTGGTTTTATTGGATTCTTTAATTAATTTATTCTTTATTTACTTATTATTAATCTATACGTAAAAGTATAACATGAGATTTTCTAGACTCCAACTGTCTCGAAATTCTTCCCAATGCCCCACTGCAGTCACTTCCATCAACAGAGCAATGTACTGTCGATTCACTGCCTGTGTTCACTGTTTGGTTCAGCACTCACCGTGCACCCACAAAAACATTATATGTGCTAATCATAATGCATCCTTTCTCTCCCCACTGTTATCCCTCCATTCTCCCATGTCCACATTAGTCGTTTTCCGTTTGGTAACTGGTAGTTCATTCTTGGGCTCTGTTTGTCTGCCACAATTTTGCTCCTTCAGTTCTTTCCTGCTTCTCTAATTGCACAGATTGGACATATCATTTGATACTTGTCCTCCTGTCTTAACTCTTTGAAAATAAAACCCCATTTTTTATCCATGTTGTCGCAAAGGGGAGGATTTTTTTTCTTCTTATGGGTGAAATGCAATTAATTGTTTATATATACCACTTCTTCTTTATCCATTCATCTTCTGATGGAGATGGATCGGCTACTGTGAATTGTGCTGCGATAAACTAGGGGGTGCACATACCTTTTTTAAAATTTGGCTACTTCCTTCTATCTACTTATCTGTACAACTTTGCTTTCCTCTACGTATCTATCATCTGACAATCTATCTTCTTGCTATCTCACATCTATCATAGTCATTATCTATCTCTATCATCTCTCATCTATCTTCAACTGAAATCTCTGAACCCATCTATGAGTATTTCTTATTTCTCATAATTTCACAATTACATGAGTAACACTGTTTACTAGAACTTCCATCACCAATATATCCCCAGATATCCCATTGCATTCACTATCCTCCAGTGCAGTAAAATAACGTAGAATCACTAGTCTTCTCTGTGACGTACAGTCCTCCACGTAACCCAACCCAACACTATGTACTCTCATTCAATTGCACCGTTTTTAACACCCTGTCCTACTTATCCCTCCACTATAGCACAACCGGCCCAGTCTCTTTCCTTTGGTAACCACTAGTAAATTCTTCTCTTCAGCGTGGCTTGTTCAGTTTGGTTATTTCACTTTTTCTCTATTTGTTATTACTCTGCTAGTGAGTGAAATCATTTACCATGTTTCTGACACTCCATCTCTTATTTCCCTGATCATAATTCTCTGCTATCTACATCCATGTTGTTGTAATTCGTAGGATTTGTTTTCCTCATATGGCTGAATAATATCCCTCTCCTCATCTTCTGGTGGTTACTGAACTTTGCTACTATTAATGCTGTGGTTATAAACATAGGTGAGCACATGTCTTGTTTAAACTGTGCTGCTGTATTCTGTTACTCTGTATTTATTTTATTGCATTTGTTCATTTAATAATATCTCATTAATGTACAGTTACATTAATAAAATTAAGTGTGCTAGAACACGCCCATCACAAAGAACCCCAGGATTCGCAATTACAGTCACACACCGTGAGCACAGTAGGATACTGTAGAATCACTACCTGTGTTCCCTGTTTTCTACAGCAATCCCCGTAATGCCCACCCACGCTATTCTTGGAAATCATATAGCACACTTTGTTTACTCCGCCCTCCGCCTCCATTCCCTCCTATCCAGAGCATACCCTTCCCCTATGTAAACTCCTAGTCCAATATTCAGTTCTGTGAATATGCTGATGTTATGCTTCCTCAGTTTTTCTTGGTTCTACATCTCTACAGATGGGTCAAATCATTTGACACTTCTCTTTCTTCACCTCTTATTTCATGAGTATAATGCAATCCAGATCCTTCCGACTTGTTGCAAATGTTAGGACTTTTTTTTCTTCTTATGACTGATTATTATGCAACTGTCGAAATGTAACACAACATGTTTACACATTAATCTACTTATGGACACTTACCTGGGCTACGATGCATGGTGCTGATAAACCCGTGGATGTATATGCCTTTTTAAAGTCGGCTCCTGAAATGGATTTTTGATGAGTTTATTATTGATTTGTTGATTTACCATTAATCTACATTTACATGTGTAACGTATTTACTAGACGCCCTTTACTACGTTCCACCCAATCCACCCCTGCAGTCAATTCCATCACCAGAGCAATGTACCGTAGAATCGCTAATTGTCTTCTCTGCTGGTCAGCACACCACGTGCACCCATTCCCACCTTATACATGCTAACGGAAATGCACACTTTCTTCCCCACCTCCTTTCCCCTCCATTCCCAACCATCCATCTCTGTCTCTTTCCCTTTGGTAACTGTGAATCTGTTCTTGTCTTCTGTGACACTGCTGTTTTTCTCCTTCAGTTTTTTCTTTGTTCTTATACTCCCATGATGAGTGACGTCATTTTACCTGTACAGGTAGGCCAGAAATAGTTATGTTTGCTATGATGGTGCAGCTGTGCAAGGCTGAGCTCTGCCCACCATCTGCTAGTGGCGTTTGCAGGAACAGCACTGTTGCCTGGAGATTCCATGATGTCACTGTGGGCTTCTTTCATGTAGACAGATTCTGTTTGCTCAGAAAATTTGTTTCCCACTTCAGTGCCTGCTATCCTACACGGTGTGTAATTATGGTAAGGTTTCTGCTGAGCACCTTGACAGCATCTGAGGAAATGGAAATGAGTTCCATGATACTGCGTGTTTCTTTTTATTTTGGCATCAATGCCAGTTACCTAAGCAACATTATTTCTATTAGACGACCCACGTTATGAAATCCACACCATATACAGCATAAGGGTCACTGTCCATGAGCCCCGTATTGCACTGTAGAAACACGGCTCTTCTTTGCTGTTCTACCACCTTCCAAGTGCCCACACCCTGCCAACACATGTGTGCTACACGTAATGCCCCATTTTACCTCTCTTTCCTCCCTTCCAAGCCATTCCCCTGTGTCACTTTCCCTTTGGTAACCGTTAGTCCTCTCTTCAGTTCATGGAAGATGCTACTGTCTTGTTCCTTCACTATTTTTCATTTTTTTTAATTCTCCACAGTTGAGTGACTTCAATTGCCACTTGACTTTCTCTTCGTGGCTTATTTCACTCAGAACAATACCCACAAGTTCCATGCATGTTGCTGTAAATGGTAAGATTTGTTTTCTTCATATGGCTGAATAATATTCTACATCTCATATACTGATGGACGTTAAGCTTGGCTTTTGTCAACACTTCAGTGAGAAACATAGGGGTGCAATTCTCGTTTTTAAAATGGGCTGCTGCATTCTGCTTATATATTTATAGATTTGTTGTTTTATGTTTATTCATATATGAATTTATTGATTCATTAATTGTTAATCTAAAATTCCATGAGAAACATTAATTTTACAAGACCCACACTATAACCAAGATCAACCCAGTTACTTCCCTGAAGTCACTGTCCATGAGCATAGTAAGATACTGTATATACCATTTCCCCCAATCCACATTAATAATGCTAATCGTTATGCCTACCTTCTCCTTGCTTTCATATCTAACTACGACACTATCTTCCCCTTGGTAACTGTTCCTCCAAACTTGTATTCTGTGAATCTGCTGATGATTTGCTCCTTCTGTTTTATCTTGTCGCTTCGTCTCCATGCATGTGTTAAATCATTTGATACTTATTTTCTCTTCCTCACTTATTTCACTGAGCATAATATGCTCTAGCGCCATCCATGTTGCAGCACATGCTAGGATTTGTTTTCTTGTGATGGCTGAGTAATATTCCTTTCTGTATATGTACCACATCTTCTATACCCATTAATCTATTGATGTCCATTAAGCTCGGTTTCTTTGAATAGTACTCTGATTAACATAGGGATATATATATCTTTATTAGCTGGGCAGATTCATTGGTTTTATTGGATTCTTTAATTAATTTATTCTTTATTTACTTATTATTAATCTATACGTAAAAGTATAACATGAGATTTTCTAGACTCCAACTGTCTCGAAATTCTTCCCAATGCCCCACTGCAGTCACTTCCATCAACAGAGCAATGTACTGTCGATTCACTGCCTGTGTTCACTGTTTGGTTCAGCACTCACCGTGCACCCACAAAAACATTATATGTGCTAATCATAATGCATCCTTTCTCTCCCCACTGTTATCCCTCCATTCTCCCATGTCCACATTAGTCGTTTTCCGTTTGGTAACTGGTAGTTCATTCTTGGGCTCTGTTTGTCTGCCACAATTTTGCTCCTTCAGTTCTTTCCTGCTTCTCTAATTGCACAGATTGGTCATATCATTTGATACTTGTCCTCCTGTCTTAACTCTTTGAAAATAAAACCCCATTTTTTATCCATGTTGTCGCAAAGGGGAGGATTTTTTTTCTTCTTATGGGTGAAATGCAATTAATTGTTTATATATACCACTTCTTCTTTATCCATTCATCTTCTGATGGAGATGGATCGGCTACTGTGAATTGTGCTGCGATAAACTAGGGGGTGCACATACCTTTTTTAAAATTTGGCTACTTCCTTCTATCTACTTATCTGTACAACTTTGCTTTCCTCTACGTATCTATCATCTGACAATCTATCTTCTTGCTATCTCACATCTATCATAGTCATTATCTATCTCTATCATCTCTCATCTATCTTCAACTGAAATCTCTGAACCCATCTATGAGTATTTCTTATTTCTCATAATTTCACAATTACATGAGTAACACTGTTTACTAGAACTTCCATCACCAATATATCCCCAGATATCCCATTGCATTCACTATCCTCCAGTGCAGTAAAATAACGTAGAATCACTAGTCTTCTCTGTGACGTACAGTCCTCCACGTAACCCAACCCAACACTATGTACTCTCATTCAATTGCACCGTTTTTAACACCCTGTCCTACTTATCCCTCCACTATAGCACAACCGGCCCAGTCTCTTTCCTTTGGTAACCACTAGTAAATTCTTCTCTTCAGCGTGGCTTGTTCAGTTTGGTTATTTCACTTTTTCTCTATTTGTTATTACTCTGCTAGTGAGTGAAATCATTTACCATGTTTCTGACACTCCATCTCTTATTTCCCTGATCATAATTCTCTGCTATCTACATCCATGTTGTTGTAATTCGTAGGATTTGTTTTCCTCATATGGCTGAATAATATCCCTCTCCTCATCTTCTGGTGGTTACTGAACTTTGCTACTATTAATGCTGTGGTTATAAACATAGGTGAGCACATGTCTTGTTTAAAATGTGCTGCTGTATTCTGTTACTCTGTATTTATTTTATTGCATTTGTTCATTTAATAATATCTCATTAATGTACAGTTACATTAATAAAATTAAGTGTGCTAGAACACGCCCATCACAAAGAACCCCAGGATTCGCAATTACAGTCACACACCGTGAGCACAGTAGGATACTGTAGAATCACTACCTGTGTTCCCTGTTTTCTACAGCAATTCCCGTAATGCCCACCCACGCTATTCTTGGAAATCATATAGCACACTTTGTTTACTCCGTCCTCCGCCTCCATTCCCTCCTATCCAGAGCATACCCTTCCCCTATGTAAACTCCTAGTCCAATATTCAGTTCTGTGAATATGCTGATGTTATGCTTCTTCAGTTTTTCTTGGTTCTACATCTCTACAGATGGGTCAAATCATTTGACACTTCTCTTTCTTCACCTCTTATTTCATGAGTATAATGCAATCCAGATCCTTCCGACTTGTTGCAAATGTTAGGACTTTTTTTCCTTCTTATGACTGATTATTATGCAACTGTCGAAATGTAACACAACATGTTTACACATTAATCTACTTATGGACACTTACCTGGGCTACGATGCATGGTGCTGATAAACCCGTGGATGTATATGCCTTTTTAAAGTCGGCTCCTGAAATGGATTTTTGATGAGTTTATTATTGATTTGTTGATTTACCATTAATCTACATTTACATGTGTAACGTATTTACTAGACGCCCTTTACTACGTTCCACCCAATCCACCCCTGCAGTCAATTCCATCACCAGAGCAATGTACCGTAGAATCGCTAATTGTCTTCTCTGCTGGTCAGCACACCACGTGCACCCATTCCCACCTTATACATGCTAACGGAAATGCACACTTTCTTCCCCACCTCCTTTCCCCTCCATTCCCAACCATCCATCTCTGTCTCTTTCCCTTTGGTAACTGTGAATCTGTTCTTGTCTTCTGTGACACTGCTGTTTTTCTCCTTCAGTTTTTTCTTTGTTCTTATACTCCCATGATGAGTGACGTCATTTTACCTGTACAGGTAGGCCAGAAATAGTTATGTTTGCTATGATGGTGCAGCTGTGCAAGGCTGAGCTCTGCCCACCATCTGCTAGTGGCGTTTGCAGGAACAGCACTGTTGCCTGGAGATTCCATGATGTCACTGTGGGCTTCTTTCATGTAGACAGATTCTGTTTGCTCAGAAAATTTGTTTCCCACTTCAGTGCCTGCTATCCTACACGGTGTGTAATTATGGTAAGGTTTCTGCTGAGCACCTTGACAGCATCTGAGGAAATGGAAATGAGTTCCATGATACTGCGTGTTTCTTTTTATTTTGGCATCAATGCCAGTTACCTAAGCAACATTATTTCTATTAGACGACCCACGTTATGAAATCCACACCATATACAGCATAAGGGTCACTGTCCATGAGCCCCGTATTGCACTGTAGAAACACGGCTCTTCTTTGCTGTTCTACCACCTTCCAAGTGCCCACACCCTGCCAACACATGTGTGCTACACGTAATGCCCCATTTTACCTCTCCTTCCTCCCTTCCAAGCCATTCCCCTGTGTCACTTTCCCTTTGGTAACCGTTAGTCCTCTCTTCAGTTCATGGAAGATGCTACTGTCTTGTTCCTTCACTATTTTTCATTTTTTTTAATTCTCCACAGTTGAGTGACTTCAATTGCCACTTGACTTTCTCTTCGTGGCTTATTTCACTCAGAACAATACCCACAAGTTCCATGCATGTTGCTGTAAATGGTAAGATTTGTTTTCTTCATATGGCTGAATAATATTCTACATCTCATATACTGATGGACGTTAAGCTTGGCTTTTGTCAACACTTCAGTGAGAAACATAGGGGTGCAATTCTCGTTTTTAAAATGGGCTGCTGCATTCTGCTTATATATTTATAGATTTGTTGTTTTATGTTTATTCATATATGAATTTATTGATTCATTAATAGTTAATCTAAAATTCCATGAGAAACATTAATTTTACAAGACCCACACTATAACCAAGATCAACCCAGTTACTTCCCTGAAGTCACTGTCCATGAGCATAGTAAGATACTGTATATACCATTTCCCCCAATCCACATTAATAATGCTAATCGTTATGCCTACCTTCTCCTTGCTTTCATATCTAACTACGACACTATCTTCCCCTTGGTAACTGTTCCTCCAAACTTGTATTCTGTGAATCTGCTGATGATTTCTCCTTCTGTTTTATCTTGGCGCTTCGTCTCCACGCATGTGTTAAATCATTTGATACTTATTTTCTCTTCCTCACTTATTTCACTGAGCATAATATGCTCTAGTGCCATCCATGTTGCAGCACATGCTAGGATTTGTTTTCTTGTGATGGCTGAGTAATATTCCTTTCTGTATATGTACCACATCTTCTATACCCATTAATCTATTGATGTCCATTAAGCTCGGTTTCTTTGAATAGTACTCTGATTAACATAGGGATATATATATCTTTATTAGCTGGGCAGATTCATTGGTTTTATTGGATTCTTTAATTAATTTATTCTTTATTTACTTATTATTAATCTATACGTAAAAGTATAACATGAGATTTTCTAGACTCCAACTGTCTCGAAATTCTTCCCAATGCCCCACTGCAGTCACTTCCATCAACAGAGCAATGTACTGTCGATTCACTGCCTGTGTTCACTGTTTGGTTCAGCACTCACCGTGCACCCACAAAAACATTATATGTGCTAATCATAATGCATCCTTTCTCTCCCCACTGTTATCCCTCCATTCTCCCATGTCCACATTAGTCGTTTTCCGTTTGGTAACTGGTAGTTCATTCTTGGGCTCTGTTTGTCTGCCACAATTTTGCTCCTTCAGTTCTTTCCTGCTTCTCTAATTGCACAGATTGGTCATATCATATGATACTTGTCCTCCTGTCTTAACTCTTTGAAAATAAAACCCCATTTTTTATCCATGTTGTCGCAAAGGGGAGGATTTGTTTTCTTCTTATGGGTGAAATGCAATTAATTGTTTATATATACCACTTCTTCTTTATCCATTCATCTTCTGATGGAGATGGATCGGCTACTGTGAATTGTGCTGCGATAAACTAGGGGGTGCACATACCTTTTTTAAAATTTGGCTACTGCATTCTATCTACTTATCTGTACAACTTTGTTTTCCTCTATGTATCTATCATCTGACAATCTATCTTCTTGCTATCTCACATCTATCATAGTCATTATCTATCTCTATCATCTCTCATCTATCTTCAACTGAAATCTCTGAACCCATCTATGAGTATTTCTTATTTCTCATAATTTCACAATTACATGAGTAACACTGTTTACTAGAACTTCCATCACCAATATATCCCCAGATATCCCATTGCATTCACTATCCTCCAGTGCAGTAAAATAACGTAGAATCACTAGTCTTCTCTGTGACGTACAGTCCTCCACGTAACCCAACCAACACTATGTACTCTCATTCAATTGCACCGTTTTTAACACCCTGTCCTACTTATCCCTCCACTATAGCACAACCGGCCCAGTCTCTTTCCTTTGGTAACCACTAGTAAATTCTTCTCTTCAGCGTGGCTTGTTCAGTTTGGTTATTTCACTTTTTTTCTATTTGTTATTACTCTGCTAGTGAGTGAAATCATTTACCATGTTTCTGACACTCCATCTCTTATTTCCCTGATCATAATTCTCTGCTATCTACATCCATGTTGTTGTAATTCGTAGGATTTGTTTTCCTCATATGGCTGAATAATATCCCTCTCCTCATCTTCTGGTGGTTACTGAACTTTGCTACTCTTAATGCTGTGGTTATAAACATAGGTGAGCACATGTCTTGTTTAAACTGTGCTGCTGTATTCTGTTACTCTGTATTTATTTTATTGCATTTGTTCATTTAATAATATCTCATTAATGTACAGTTACATTAATAAAATTAAGTGTGCTAGAACACGCCCATCACAAAGAACCCCAGGATTCGCAATTACAGTCACACACCGTGTGCACAGTAGGATACTGTAGAATCACTACCTGTGTTCCCTGTTTTCTACAGCAATTCCGTAATGCCCACCCACGCTATTCTTGGAAATCATATAGCACACTTTGTTTACTCCGTCCTCCGCCTCCATTCCCTCCTATCCAGAGCATACCCTTCCCCTATGTAAACTCCTAGTCCAATATTCAGTTCTGTGAATATGCTGATGTTATGCTTCTTCAGTTTTTCTTGGTTCTACATCTCTACAGATGGGTCAAATCATTTGACACTTCTCTTTCTTCACCTCTTATTTCATGAGTATAATGCAATCCAGATCCTTCTGACTTGTTGCAAATGTTAGGACTTTTTTTTCTTCTTATGACTGATTATTATGCAACTGTCGAAATGTAACACAACATGTTTACACATTAATCTACTTATGGACACTTACCTGGGCTACGATGCATGGTGCTGATAAACCCGTGGATGTATATGCCTTTTTAAAGTCGGCTCCTGAAATGGATTTTTGATGAGTTTATTATTGATTTGTTGATTTACCATTAATCTACATTTACATGTGTAACGTATTTACTAGACGCCCTTTACTACGTTCCACCCAATCCACCCCTGCAGTCAATTCCATCACCAGAGCAATGTACCGTAGAATCGCTAATTGTCTTCTCTGCTGGTCAGCACACCACATGCACCCATTCCCGCCTTATACATGCTAACGGAAATGCACACTTTCTTCCCCACCTCCTTTCCCCTCCATTCCCAACCATCCATCTCTGTCTCTTTCCCTTTGGTAACTGTGAATCTGTTCTTGTCTTCTGAGACACTGCTGTTTTTCTCCTTCAGTTTTTTCTTTGTTCTTATACTCCCATGATGAGTGACGTCATTTTACCTGTACAGGTAGGCCAGAAATAGTTATGTTTGCTATGATGGTGCAGCTGTGCAAGGCTGAGCTCTGCCCACCATCTGCTAGTGGCGTTTGCAGGAACAGCACTGTTGCCTGGAGATTCCATGATGTCACTGTGGGCTTCTTTCATGTAGACAGATTCTGTTTGCTCAGAAAATTTGTTTCCCACTTCAGTGCCTGCTATCCTACACGGTGTGTAATTATGGTAAGGTTTCTGCTGAGAACCTTGACAGCATCTGAGGAAATGGAAATGAGTTCCATGATTCTGCGTGTTTCTTTTTATTTTGGCATCAATGCCAGTTACCTAAGCAACATTATTTTAATTAGACGACCCACGTTATGAAATCCACACCATATACAGCATAAGGGTCACTGTCCATGAGCCCCGTATTGCACTGTAGAAACACGGCTCTTCTTTGCTGTTCTACCACCTTCCAAGTGCCCACACCCTGCCAACACATGTGTGCTACACGTAATGCCCCATTTTACGTCACTTTCCTCCCTTACAAGCCATTCCCCTGTGTCACTTTCCCTTTGGTAACCGTTAGTCCTCTCTTCAGTTCATGGAAGATGCTACTGTCTTGTTCCTTCACTATTTTTCATTTTTTTAAATTCTCCACAGTTGAGTGACTTCAATTGCCACTTGACTTTCTCTTCGTGGCTTATTTCACTCAGAACAATACCCACAAGTTCCATTCATGTTGCTGTAAATGGTAAGATTTGTTTTCTTCATATGGCTGAATAATATTCTACATCTCATATACTGATGGACGTTAAGCTTGGCTTTTGTCAACACTTCAGTGAGAAACATAGGGGTGCAATTTTCGTTTTTAAAATGGGCTGCTGCATTCTGCTTATATATTTATAGATTTGTTGTTTTATGTTTATTCACATGTGCCTTTATTGATTCATTAATTATTAATCGAAAATTACATGAGAAACATTAATTTTACAAGACCCACACTATAACCAAGATCAACCTATTTACTTCCCTGAAGTCACTGTCCATGAGCATAGTAAGATACTGTATATACCATTTCCCCCAATCCACATTAATAATGCTAATCGTTATGCCTACCTTCTCCTTGCTTTCATATCTAACTACGACACTATCTTCCCCTTGGTAACTGTTCCTCCAAACTTGTATTCTGTGAATCTGCTGATGATTTGCTCCTTCTGTTTTATCTTGGCGCTTCGTCTCCACGCATGTGTTAAATCATTTGATACTTATTTTCTCTTCCTCACTTATTTCACTGAGCATAATATGCTCTAGCGCCATCCATGTTGCAGCACATGCTAGGATTTGTTTTCTTGTGATGGCTGAGTAATATTCCTTTCTGTATATGTACCACATCTTCTATACCCATTAATCTATTGATGTCCATTAAGCTCGGTTTCTTTGAATAGTACTCTGATTAACATAGGGATATATATATCTTTATTAGCTGGGCAGATTCATTGGTTTTATTGGATTCTTTAATTAATTTATTCTTTATTTACTTATTATTAATCTATACGTAAAAGTATAACATGAGATTTTCTAGACTCCAACTGTCTCGAAATTCTTCCCAATGCCCCACTGCAGTCACTTCCATCAACAGAGCAATGTACTGTCGATTCACTGCCTGTGTTCACTGTTTGGTTCAGCACTCACCGTGCACCCACAAAAACATTATATGTGCTAATCATAATGCATCCTTTCTCTCCCACTGTTATCCCTCCATTCTCCCATGTCCACATTAGTCGTTTTCCGTTTGGTAACAGGTAGTTCATTCTTGGGCTCTGTTTGTCTGCCACAATTTTGCTCCTTCAGTTCTTTCCTGCTTCTCTAATTGCACAGATTGGTCATATCATTTGATACTTGTCCTCCTGTCTTAACTCTTTGAAAATAAAACCCCATTTTTTATCCATGTTGTCGCAAATGGGAGGATTTGTTTTCTTCTTATGGGTGAAATGCAATTAATTGTTTATATATACCACTTCTTCTTTATCCATTCATCTTCTGATGGAGATGGATCGGCTACTGTGAATTGTGCTGCGATAAACTAGGGGGTGCACATACCTTTTTTAAAATTTGGCTACTGCATTCTATCTACTTATCTGTACAACTTTGTTTTCCTCTATGTATCTATCATCTGACAATCTATCTTCTTGCTATCTCACATCTATCATAGTCATTATCTATCTCTATCATCTCTCATCTATCTTCAACTGAAATCTCTGAACCCATCTATGAGTATTTCTTATTTCTCATAATTTCACAATTACATGAGTAACACTGTTTACTAGAACTTCCATCACCAATATATCCCCAGATATCCCATTGCATTCACTATCCTCCAGTGCAGTAAAATAACGTAGAATCACTAGTCTTCTCTGTGACGTACAGTCCTCCACGTAACCCAACCAACACTATGTACTCTCATTCAATTGCACCGTTTTTAACACCCTGTCCTACTTATCCCTCCACTATAGCACAACCGGCCCAGTCTCTTTCCTTTGGTAACCACTAGTAAATTCTTCTCTTCAGCGTGGCTTGTTCAGTTTCGTTATTTCACTTTTTTTCTATTTTTTATTAATCTGCTAGTGAGTGAAATCATTTACCATGTTTCTGACACTCCATCTCTTATTTCCCTGATCATAATTCTCTGCTATCTACATCCATGTTGTTGTAATTCGTAGGATTTGTTTTCCTCATATGGCTGAATAATATCCCTCTCCTCATCTTCTGGTGGTTACTGAACTTTGCTACTATTAATGCTGTGGTTATAAACATAGGTGAGCACATGTCTTGTTTAAACTGTGCTTCTGTATTCTGTTACTCTGTATTTATTTTATTGCATTTGTTCATTTAATAATATCTCATTAATGTACAGTTACATTAATAAAATTAAGTGTGCTAGAACACGCCCATCACAAAGAACCCCAGGATTCGCAATTACAGTCACACACGGTGAGCACAGTAAGATACTGTAGAATCACTACCTGTGTTCCCTGTTTTCTACAGCAATCCCCGTAATGCCCACCCACGCTATTCTTGGAAATCATATAGCACACTTTGTTTACTCCGCCCTCCGCCTCCATTCCCTCCTATCCAGAGCATACCCTTCCCCTATGTAAACTCCTAGTCCAATATTCAGTTCTGTGAATATGCTGATGTTATGCTTCCTCAGTTTTTCTTGGTTCTACATCTCTACAGATGGGTCAAATCATTTGACACTTCTCTTTCTTCACCTCTTATTTCATGAGTATAATGCAATCCAGATCCTTCCGACTTGTTGCAAATGTTAGGACTTTTTTTTCTTCTTATGACTGATTATTATGCAACTGTCGAAATGTAACACAACATGTTTACACATTAATCTACTTATGGACACTTACCTGGGCTACGATGCATGGTGCTGATAAACCCGTGGATGTATATGCCTTTTTAAAGTCGGCTCCTGAAATGGATTTTTGATGAGTTTATTATTGATTTGTTGATTTACCATTAATCTACATTTACATGTGTAACGTATTTACTAGACGCCCTTTACTACGTTCCACCCAATCCACCCCTGCAGTCAATTCCATCACCAGAGCAATGTACCGTAGAATCGCTAATTGTCTTCTCTGCTGGTCAGCACACCACGTGCACCCATTCCCACCTTATACATGCTAACGGAAATGCACACTTTCTTCCCCACCTCCTTTCCCCTCCATTCCCAACCATCCATCTCTGTCTCTTTCCCTTTGGTAACTGTGAATCTGTTCTTGTCTTCTGTGACACTGCTGTTTTTCTCCTTCAGTTTTTTCTTTGTTCTTATACTCCCATGATGAGTGACGTCATTTTACCTGTACAGGTAGGCCAGAAATAGTTATGTTTGCTATGATGGTGCAGCTGTGCAAGGCTGAGCTCTGCCCACCATCTGCTAGTGGCGTTTGCAGGAACAGCACTGTTGCCTGGAGATTCCATGATGTCACTGTGGGCTTCTTTCATGTAGACAGATTCTGTTTGCTCAGAAAATTTGTTTCCCACTTCAGTGCCTGCTATCCTACACGGTGTGTAATTATGGTAAGGATTCTGCTGAGCACCTTGACAGCATCTGAGGAAATGGAAATGAGTTCCATGATACTGCGTGTTTCTTTTTATTTTGGCATCAATGCCAGTTACCTAAGCAACATTATTTTAATTAGACGACCCACGTTATGAAATCCACACCATATACAGCATAGGGGTCACTGTCCATGAGCCCCGTATTGCACTGTAGAAGCACGGCTCTTCTTTGCTGTTCTACCACCTTCCTAGTGCCCACACCCTGCCAACACATGTGTGCTACACGTAATGCCCCATTTTACCTCACTTTCCTCCCTTCCAAGCCATTCCCCTGTGTCACTTTCCCTTTGGTAACCGTTAGTCCTCTCTTCAGTTCATGGAAGATGCTACTGTCTTGTTCCTTCACTATTTTGCATTTTTTTTAATTCTCCACAGTTGAGTGACTTCAACTGCCACTTGACTTTCTCTTCGTGGCTTATTTCACTCAGAACAATACCCACAAGTTCCATGCATGTTGCTGTAAATGGTAAGATTTGTTTTCTTCATATGGCTGAATAATATTCTACATCTCATATACTGATGGACGTTAAGCTTGGCTTTTGTCAACCCTTCAGTGAGAAACATAGGGGTGCAATTCTCGTTTTTAAAATGGGCTGCTGCATTCTGCTTATATATTTATAGATTTGTTGTTTTATGTTTATTCATATATGAATTTATTGATTCATTAATTGTTAATCTAAAATTACATGAGAAACATTAATTTTACAAGACCCACACTATAACCAAGATCAACCCAGTTACTTCCCTGAAGTCACTGTCCATGAGCATAGTAAGATACTGTATATACCATTTCCCCCAATCCACATTAATAATGCTAATCGTTATGCCTACCTTCTCCTTGCTTTCATATCTAACTACGACACTATCTTCCCCTTGGTAACTGTTCCTCCAAACTTGTATTCTGTGAATCTGCTGATGATTTGCTCCTTCTGTTTTATCTTGGCGCTTCGTCTCCATGCATGTGTTAAATCATTTGATACTTATTTTCTCTTCCTCACTTATTTCACTGAGCATAATATGCTCTAGCGCCATCCATGTTGCAGCACATGCTAGGATTTGTTTTCTTGTGATGGCTGAGTAATATTCCTTTCTGTATATGTACCACATCTTCTATACCCATTAATCTATTGATGTCCATTAAGCTCGGTTTCTTTGAATAGTACTCTGATTAACATAGGGATATATATATCTTTATTAGCTGGGCAGATTCATTGGTTTTATTGGATTCTTTAATTAATTTATTCTTTATTTACTTATTATTAATCTATACGTAAAAGTATAACATGAGATTTTCTAGACTCCAACTGTCTCGAAATTCTTCCCAATGCCCCACTGCAGTCACTTCCATCAACAGAGCAATGTACTGTCGATTCACTGCCTGTGTTCACTGTTTGGTTCAGCACTCACCGTGCACCCACAAAAACATTATATGTGCTAATCATAATGCATCCTTTCTCTCCCCACTGTTATCCCTCCATTCTCCCATGTCCACATTAGTCGTTTTCCGTTTGGTAACTGGTAGTTCATTCTTGGGCTCTGTTTGTCTGCCACAATTTTGCTCCTTCAGTTCTTTCCTGCTTCTCTAATTGCACAGATTGGTCATATCATTTGATACTTGTCCTCCTGTCTTAACTCTTTGAAAATAAAACCCCATTTTTTATCCATGTTGTCGCAAAGGGGAGGATTTTTTTTCTTCTTATGGGTGAAATGCAATTAATTGTTTATATATACCACTTCTTCTTTATCCATTCATCTTCTGATGGAGATGGATCGTCTACTGTGAATTGTGCTGCGATAAACTAGGGGGTGCACATACCTTTTTTAAAATTTGGCTACTTCCTTCTATCTACTTATCTGTACAACTTTGCTTTCCTCTACGTATCTATCATCTGACAATCTATCTTCTTGCTATCTCACATCTATCATAGTCATTATCTATCTCTATCATCTCTCATCTATCTTCAACTGAAATCTCTGAACCCATCTATGAGTATTTCTTATTTCTCATAATTTCACAATTACATGAGTAACACTGTTTACTAGAACTTCCATCACCAATATATCCCCAGATATCCCATTGCATTCACTATCCTCCAGTGCAGTAAAATAACGTAGAATCACTAGTCTTCTCTGTGACGTACAGTCCTCCACGTAACCCAACCCAACACTATGTACTCTCATTCAATTGCACCGTTTTTAACACCCTGTCCTACTTATCCCTCCACTATAGCACAACCGGCCCAGTCTCTTTCCTTTGGTAACCACTAGTAAATTCTTCTCTTCAGCGTGGCTTGTTCAGTTTGGTTATTTCACTTTTTCTCTATTTGTTATTACTCTGCTAGTGAGTGAAATCATTTACCATGTTTCTGACACTCCATCTCTTATTTCCCTGATCATAATTCTCTGCTATCTACATCCATGTTGTTGTAATTCGTAGGATTTGTTTTCCTCATATGGCTGAATAATATCCCTCTCCTCATCTTCTGGTGGTTACTGAACTTTGCTACTATTAATGCTGTGGTTATAAACATAGGTGAGCACATGTCTTGTTTAAACTGTGCTGCTGTATTCTGTTACTCTGTATTTATTTTATTGCATTTGTTCATTTAATAATATCTCATTAATGTACAGTTACATTAATAAAATTAAGTGTGCTAGAACACGCCCATCACAAAGAACCCCAGGATTCGCAATTACAGTCACACACCGTGAGCACAGTAGGATACTGTAGAATCACTACCTGTGTTCCCTGTTTTCTACAGCAATCCCCGTAATGCCCACCCACGCTATTCTTGGAAATCATATAACACACTTTGTTTACTCCGCCCTCCGCCTCCATTCCCTCCTATCCAGAGCATACCCTTCCCCTATGTAAACTCCTAGTCCAATATTCAGTTCTGTGAATATGCTGATGTTATGCTTCCTCAGTTTTTCTTGGTTCTACATCTCTACAGATGGGTCAAATCATTTGACACTTCTCTTTCTTCACCTCTTATTTCATGAGTATAATGCAATCCAGATCCTTCCGACTTGTTGCAAATGTTAGGACTTTTTTTTCTTCTTATGACTGATTATTATGCAACTGTCGAAATGTAACACAACATGTTTACACATTAATCTACTTATGGACACTTACCTGGGCTACGATGCATGGTGCTGATAAACCCGTGGATGTATATGCCTTTTTAAAGTCGGCTCCTGAAATGGATTTTTGATGAGTTTATTATTGATTTGTTGATTTACCATTAATCTACATTTACATGTGTAACGTATTTACTAGACGCCCTTTACTACGTTCCACCCAATCCACCCCTGCAGTCAATTCCATCACCAGAGCAATGTACCGTAGAATCGCTAATTGTCTTCTCTGCTGGTCAGCACACCACGTGCACCCATTCCCACCTTATACATGCTAACGGAAATGCACACTTTCTTCCCCACCTCCTTTCCCCTCCATTCCCAACCATCCATCTCTGTCTCTTTCCCTTTGGTAACTGTGAATCTGTTCTTGTCTTCTGTGACACTGCTGTTTTTCTCCTTCAGTTTTTTCTTTGTTCTTATACTCCCATGATGAGTGACGTCATTTTACCTGTACAGGTAGGCCAGAAATAGTTATGTTTGCTATGATGGTGCAGCTGTGCAAGGCTGAGCTCTGCCCACCATCTGCTAGTGGCGTTTGCAGGAACAGCACTGTTGCCTGGAGATTCCATGATGTCACTGTGGGCTTCTTTCATGTAGACAGATTCTGTTTGCTCAGAAAATTTGTTTCCCACTTCAGTGCCTGCTATCCTACACGGTGTGTAATTATGGTAAGGATTCTGCTGAGCACCTTGACAGCATCTGAGGAAATGGAAATGAGTTCCATGATACTGCGTGTTTCTTTTTATTTTGGCATCAATGCCAGTTACCTAAGCAACATTATTTTAATTAGACGACCCACGTTATGAAATCCACACCATATACAGCATAAGGGTCACTGTCCATGAGCCCCGTATTGCACTGTAGACACACGGCTCTTCTTTGCTGTTCTACCACTTTCCAAGTGCCCAAACCCTGCCAACACATGTGTGCTACACGTAATGCCCCATTTTACGTCACTTTCCTCCCTTACAAGCCATTCCCCTGTGTCACTTTCCCTTTGGTAACCGTTAGTCCTCTCTTCAGTTCATGGAAAATGCTACTGTCTTGTTCCTTCACTATTTTGCATTTTTTTTAATTCTCCACAGTTGAGTGACTTCAACTGCCACTTGACTTTCTCTTCGTGGCTTATTTCACTCAGAACAATACCCACAAGTTCCATGCATGTTGCTGTAAATGGTAAGATTTGTTTTCTTCATATGGCTGAATAATATTCTACATCTCATATACTGATGGACGTTAAGCTTGGCTTTTGTCAACCCTTCAGTGAGAAACATAGGGGTGCAATTCTCGTTTTTAAAATGGGCTGCTGCATTCTGCTTATATATTTATAGATTTGTTGTTTTATGTTTATTCATATATGAATTTATTGATTCATTAATTGTTAATCTAAAATTACATGAGAAACATTAATTTTACAAGACCCACACTATAACCAAGATCAACCCAGTTACTTCCCTGAAGTCACTGTCCATGAGCATAGTAAGATACTGTATATACCATTTCCCCCAATCCACATTAATAATGCTAATCGTTATGCCTACCTTCTCCTTGCTTTCATATCTAACTACGACACTATCTTCCCCTTGGTAACTGTTCCTCCAAACTTGTATTCTGTGAATCTGCTGATGATTTGCACCTTCTGTTTTATCTTGGCGCTTCGTCTCCATGCATGTGTTAAATCATTTGATACTTATTTTCTCTTCCTCACTTATTTCACTGAGCATAATATGCTCTAGCGCCATCCATGTTGCAGCACATGCTAGGATTTGTTTTCTTGTGATGGCTGAGTAATATTCCTTTCTGTATATGTACCACATCTTCTATACCCATTAATCTATTGATGTCCATTAAGCTCGGTTTCTTTGAATAGTACTCTGATTAACATAGGGATATATATATCTTTATTAGCTGGGCAGATTCATTGGTTTTATTGGATTCTTTAATTAATTTATTCTTTATTTACTTATTATTAATCTATACGTAAAAGTATAACATGAGATTTTCTAGACTCCAACTGTCTCGAAATTCTTCCCAATGCCCCACTGCAGTCACTTCCATCAACAGAGCAATGTACTGTCGATTCACTGCCTGTGTTCACTGTTTGGTTCAGCACTCACCGTGCACCCACAAAAACATTATATGTGCTAATCATAATGCATCCTTTCTCTCCCCACTGTTATCCCTCCATTCTCCCATGTCCACATTAGTCGTTTTCCGTTTGGTAACTGGTAGTTCATTCTTGGGCTCTGTTTGTCTGCCACAATTTTGCTCCTTCAGTTCTTTCCTGCTTCTCTAATTGCACAGATTGGTCATATCATTTGATACTTGTCCTCCTGTCTTAACTCTTTGAAAATAAAACCCCATTTTTTATCCATGTTGTCGCAAAGGGGAGGATTTTTTTTCTTCTTATGGGTGAAATGCAATTAATTGTTTATATATACCACTTCTTCTTTATCCATTCATCTTCTGATGGAGATGGATCGGCTACTGTGAATTGTGCTGCGATAAACTAGGGGGTGCACATACCTTTTTTAAAATTTGGCTACTTCCTTCTATCTACTTATCTGTACAACTTTGCTTTCCTCTACGTATCTATCATCTGACAATCTATCTTCTTGCTATCTCACATCTATCATAGTCATTATCTATCTCTATCATCTCTCATCTATCTTCAACTGAAATCTCTGAACCCATCTATGAGTATTTCTTATTTCTCATAATTTCACAATTACATGAGTAACACTGTTTACTAGAACTTCCATCACCAATATATCCCCAGATATCCCATTGCATTCACTATCCTCCAGTGCAGTAAAATAACGTAGAATCACTAGTCTTCTCTGTGACGTACAGTCCTCCACGTAACCCAACCCAACACTATGTACTCTCATTCAATTGCACCGTTTTTAACACCCTGTCCTACTTATCCCTCCACTATAGCACAACCGGCCCAGTCTCTTTCCTTTGGTAACCACTAGTAAATTCTTCTCTTCAGCGTGGCTTGTTCAGTTTGGTTATTTCACTTTTTCTCTATTTGTTATTACTCTGCTAGTGAGTGAAATCATTTACCATGTTTCTGACACTCCATCTCTTATTTCCCTGATCATAATTATCTGCTATCTACATCCATGTTGTTGTAATTCGTAGGATTTGTTTTCCTCATATGGCTGAATAATATCCCTCTCCTCATCTTCTGGTGGTTACTGAACTTTGCTACTATTAATGCTGTGGTTATAAACATAGGTGAGCACATGTCTTGTTTAAACTGTGCTGCTGTATTCTGTTACTCTGTATTTATTTTATTGCATTTGTTCATTTAATAATATCTCATTAATGTACAGTTACATTAATAAAATTAAGTGTGCTAGAACACGCCCATCACAAAGAACCCCAGGATTCGCAATTACAGTCACACACCGTGAGCACAGTAGGATACTGTAGAATCACTACCTGTGTTCCCTGTTTTCTACAGCAATTCCCGTAATGCCCACCCACGCTATTCTTGGAAATCATATAGCACACTTTGTTTACTCCGTCCTCCGCCTCCATTCCCTCCTATCCAGAGCATACCCTTCCCCTATGTAAACTCCTAGTCCAATATTCAGTTCTGTGAATATGCTGATGTTATGCTTCTTCAGTTTTTCTTGGTTCTACATCTCTACAGATGGGTCAAATCATTTGACACTTCTCTTTCTTCACCTCTTATTTCATGAGTATAATGCAATCCAGATCCTTCCGACTTGTTGCAAATGTTAGGACTTTTTTTCCTTCTTATGACTGATTATTATGCAACTGTCGAAATGTAACACAACATGTTTACACATTAATCTACTTATGGACACTTACCTGGGCTACGATGCATGGTGCTGATAAACCCGTGGATGTATATGCCTTTTTAAAGTCGGCTCCTGAAATGGATTTTTGATGAGTTTATTATTGATTTGTTGATTTACCATTAATCTACATTTACATGTGTAACGTATTTACTAGACGCCCTTTACTACGTTCCACCCAATCCACCCCTGCAGTCAATTCCATCACCAGAGCAATGTACCGTAGAATCGCTAATTGTCTTCTCTGCTGGTCAGCACACCACGTGCACCCATTCCCACCTTATACATGCTAACGGAAATGCACACTTTCTTCCCCACCTCCTTTCCCCTCCATTCCCAACCATCCATCTCTGTCTCTTTCCCTTTGGTAACTGTGAATCTGTTCTTGTCTTCTGTGACACTGCTGTTTTTCTCCTTCAGTTTTTTCTTTGTTCTTATACTCCCATGATGAGTGACGTCATTTTACCTGTACAGGTAGGCCAGAAATAGTTATGTTTGCTATGATGGTGCAGCTGTGCAAGGCTGAGCTCTGCCCACCATCTGCTAGTGGCGTTTGCAGGAACAGCACTGTTGCCTGGAGATTCCATGATGTCACTGTGGGCTTCTTTCATGTAGACAGATTCTGTTTGCTCAGAAAATTTGTTTCCCACTTCAGTGCCTGCTATCCTACACGGTGTGTAATTATGGTAAGGTTTCTGCTGAGCACCTTGACAGCATCTGAGGAAATGGAAATGAGTTCCATGATACTGCGTGTTTCTTTTTATTTTGGCATCAATGCCAGTTACCTAAGCAACATTATTTCTATTAGACGACCCACGTTATGAAATCCACACCATATACAGCATAAGGGTCACTGTCCATGAGCCCCGTATTGCACTGTAGAAACACGGCTCTTCTTTGCTGTTCTACCACCTTCCAAGTGCCCACACCCTGCCAACACATGTGTGCTACACGTAATGCCCCATTTTACCTCTCTTTCCTCCCTTCCAAGCCATTCCCCTGTGTCACTTTCCCTTTGGTAACCGTTAGTCCTCTCTTCAGTTCATGGAAGATGCTACTGTCTTGTTCCTTCACTATTTTTCATTTTTTTTAATTCTCCACAGTTGAGTGACTTCAATTGCCACTTGACTTTCTCTTCGTGGCTTATTTCACTCAGAACAATACCCACAAGTTCCATGCATGTTGCTGTAAATGGTAAGATTTGTTTTCTTCATATGGCTGAATAATATTCTACATCTCATATACTGATGGACGTTAAGCTTGGCTTTTGTCAACACTTCAGTGAGAAACATAGGGG
Organism: Manis pentadactyla; assembly: GCF_030020395.1. Taxonomy (NCBI): domain Eukaryota; kingdom Metazoa; phylum Chordata; class Mammalia; order Pholidota; family Manidae; genus Manis; species Manis pentadactyla. The sequence continues at coordinate 15,907,423 of NC_080039.1, forward strand.
TGCAATTCTCGTTTTTAAAATGGGCTGCTGCATTCTGCTTATATATTTATAGATTTGTTGTTTTATGTTTATTCATATATGAATTTATTGATTCATTAATTGTTAATCTAAAATTCCATGAGAAACATTAATTTTACAAGACCCACACTATAACCAAGATCAACCCAGTTACTTCCCTGAAGTCACTGTCCATGAGCATAGTAAGATACTGTATATACCATTTCCCCCAATCCACATTAATAATGCTAATCGTTATGCCTACCTTCTCCTTGCTTTCATATCTAACTACGACACTATCTTCCCCTTGGTAACTGTTCCTCCAAACTTGTATTCTGTGAATCTGCTGATGATTTGCTCCTTCTGTTTTATCTTGTCGCTTCGTCTCCATGCATGTGTTAAATCATTTGATACTTATTTTCTCTTCCTCACTTATTTCACTGAGCATAATATGCTCTAGCGCCATCCATGTTGCAGCACATGCTAGGATTTGTTTTCTTGTGATGGCTGAGTAATATTCCTTTCTGTATATGTACCACATCTTCTATACCCATTAATCTATTGATGTCCATTAAGCTCGGTTTCTTTGAATAGTACTCTGATTAACATAGGGATATATATATCTTTATTAGCTGGGCAGATTCATTGGTTTTATTGGATTCTTTAATTAATTTATTCTTTATTTACTTATTATTAATCTATACGTAAAAGTATAACATGAGATTTTCTAGACTCCAACTGTCTCGAAATTCTTCCCAATGCCCCACTGCAGTCACTTCCATCAACAGAGCAATGTACTGTCGATTCACTGCCTGTGTTCACTGTTTGGTTCAGCACTCACCGTGCACCCACAAAAACATTATATGTGCTAATCATAATGCATCCTTTCTCTCCCCACTGTTATCCCTCCATTCTCCCATGTCCACATTAGTCGTTTTCCGTTTGGTAACTGGTAGTTCATTCTTGGGCTCTGTTTGTCTGCCACAATTTTGCTCCTTCAGTTCTTTCCTGCTTCTCTAATTGCACAGATTGGTCATATCATTTGATACTTGTCCTCCTGTCTTAACTCTTTGAAAATAAAACCCCATTTTTTATCCATGTTGTCGCAAAGGGGAGGATTTGTTTTCTTCTTATGGGTGAAATGCAATTAATTGTTTATATATACCACTTCTTCTTTATCCATTCATCTTCTGATGGAGATGGATCGGCTACTGTGAATTGTGCTGCGATAAACTAGGGGGTGCACATACCTTTTTTAAAATTTGGCTACTGCATTCTATCTACTTATCTGTACAACTTTGTTTTCCTCTACGTATCTATCATCTGACAATCTATCTTCTTGCTATCTCACATCTATCATAGTCATTATCTATCTCTATCATCTCTCATCTATCTTCAACTGAAATCTCTGAACCCATCTATGAGTATTTCTTATTTCTCATAATTTCACAATTACATGAGTAACACTGTTTACTAGAACTTCCATCACCAATATATCCCCAGATATCCCATTGCATTCACTATCCTCCAGTGCAGTAAAATAACGTAGAATCACTAGTCTTCTCTGTGACGTACAGTCCTCCACGTAACCCAACCCAACACTATGTACTCTCATTCAATTGCACCGTTTTTAACACCCTGTCCTACTTATCCCTCCACTATAGCACAACCGGCCCAGTCTCTTTCCTTTGGTAACCACTAGTAAATTCTTCTCTTCAGCGTGGCTTGTTCAGTTTGGTTATTTCACTTTTTCTCTATTTGTTATTACTCTGCTAGTGAGTGAAATCATTTACCATGTTTCTGACACTCCATCTCTTATTTCCCTGATCATAATTCTCTGCTATCTACATCCATGTTGTTGTAATTCGTAGGATTTGTTTTCCTCATATGGCTGAATAATATCCCTCTCCTCATCTTCTGGTGGTTACTGAACTTTGCTACTATTAATGCTGTGGTTATAAACATAGGTGAGCACATGTCTTGTTTAAAATGTGCTGCTGTATTCTGTTACTCTGTATTTATTTTATTGCATTTGTTCATTTAATAATATCTCATTAATGTACAGTTACATTAATAAAATTAAGTGTGCTAGAACACGCCCATCACAAAGAACCCCAGGATTCGCAATTACAGTCACACACCGTGAGCACAGTAGGATACTGTAGAATCACTACCTGTGTTCCCTGTTTTCTACAGCAATTCCCGTAATGCCCACCCACGCTATTCTTGGAAATCATATAGCACACTTTGTTTACTCCGTCCTCCGCCTCCATTCCCTCCTATCCAGAGCATACCCTTCCCCTATGTAAACTCCTAGTCCAATATTCAGTTCTGTGAATATGCTGATGTTATGCTTCTTCAGTTTTTCTTGGTTCTACATCTATACAGATGGGTCAAATCATTTGACACTTCTCTTTCTTCACCTCTTATTTCATGAGTATAATGCAATCCAGATCCTTCCGACTTGTTGCAAATGTTAGGACTTTTTTTCCTTCTTATGACTGATTATTATGCAACTGTCGAAATGTAACACAACATGTTTACACATTAATCTACTTATGGACACTTACCTGGGCTACGATGCATGGTGCTGATAAACCCGTGGATGTATATGCCTTTTTAAAGTCGGCTCCTGAAATGGATTTTTGATGAGTTTATTATTGATTTGTTGATTTACCATTAATCTACATTTACATGTGTAACGTATTTACTAGACGCCCTTTACTACGTTCCACCCAATCCACCCCTGCAGTCAATTCCATCACCAGAGCAATGTACCGTAGAATCGCTAATTGTCTTCTCTGCTGGTCAGCACACCACGTGCACCCATTCCCACCTTATACATGCTAACGGAAATGCACACTTTCTTCCCCACCTCCTTTCCCCTCCATTCCCAACCATCCATCTCTGTCTCTTTCCCTTTGGTAACTGTGAATCTGTTCTTGTCTTCTGTGACACTGCTGTTTTTCTCCTTCAGTTTTTTCTTTGTTCTTATACTCCCATGATGAGTGACGTCATTTTACCTGTACAGGTAGGCCAGAAATAGTTATGTTTGCTATGATGGTGCAGCTGTGCAAGGCTGAGCTCTGCCCACCATCTGCTAGTGGCGTTTGCAGGAACAGCACTGTTGCCTGGAGATTCCATGATGTCACTGTGGGCTTCTTTCATGTAGACAGATTCTGTTTGCTCAGAAAATTTGTTTCCCACTTCAGTGCCTGCTATCCTACACGGTGTGTAATTATGGTAAGGTTTCTGCTGAGCACCTTGACAGCATCTGAGGAAATGGAAATGAGTTCCATGATACTGCGTGTTTCTTTTTATTTTGGCATCAATGCCAGTTACCTAAGCAACATTATTTCTATTAGACGACCCACGTTATGAAATCCACACCATATACAGCATAAGGGTCACTGTCCATGAGCCCCGTATTGCACTGTAGAAACACGGCTCTTCTTTGCTGTTCTACCACCTTCCAAGTGCCCACACCCTGCCAACACATGTGTGCTACACGTAATGCCCCATTTTACCTCTCCTTCCTCCCTTCCAAGCCATTCCCCTGTGTCACTTTCCCTTTGGTAACCGTTAGTCCTCTCTTCAGTTCATGGAAGATGCTACTGTCTTGTTCCTTCACTATTTTTCATTTTTTTTAATTCTCCACAGTTGAGTGACTTCAATTGCCACTTGACTTTCTCTTCGTGGCTTATTTCACTCAGAACAATACCCACAAGTTCCATGCATGTTGCTGTAAATGGTAAGATTTGTTTTCTTCATATGGCTGAATAATATTCTACATCTCATATACTGATGGACGTTAAGCTTGGCTTTTGTCAACACTTCAGTGAGAAACATAGGGGTGCAATTCTCGTTTTTAAAATGGGCTGCTGCATTCTGCTTATATATTTATAGATTTGTTGTTTTATGTTTATTCATATATGAATTTATTGATTCATTAATAGTTAATCTAAAATTCCATGAGAAACATTAATTTTACAAGACCCACACTATAACCAAGATCAACCCAGTTACTTCCCTGAAGTCACTGTCAATGAGCATAGTAAGATACTGTATATACCATTTCCCCCAATCCACATTAATAATGCTAATCGTTATGCCTACCTTCTCCTTGCTTTCATATCTAACTACGACACTATCTTCCCCTTGGTAACTGTTCCTCCAAACTTGTATTCTGTGAATCTGCTGATGATTTCTCCTTCTGTTTTATCTTGGCGCTTCGTCTCCACGCATGTGTTAAATCATTTGATACTTATTTTCTCTTCCTCACTTATTTCACTGAGCATAATATGCTCTAGTGCCATCCATGTTGCAGCACATGCTAGGATTTGTTTTCTTGTGATGGCTGAGTAATATTCCTTTCTGTATATGTACCACATCTTCTATACCCATTAATCTATTGATGTCCATTAAGCTCGGTTTCTTTGAATAGTACTCTGATTAACATAGGGATATATATATCTTTATTAGCTGGGCAGATTCATTGGTTTTATTGGATTCTTTAATTAATTTATTCTTTATTTACTTATTATTAATCTATACGTAAAAGTATAACATGAGATTTTCTAGACTCCAACTGTCTCGAAATTCTTCCCAATGCCCCACTGCAGTCACTTCCATCAACAGAGCAATGTACTGTCGATTCACTGCCTGTGTTCACTGTTTGGTTCAGCACTCACCGTGCACCCACAAAAACATTATATGTGCTAATCATAATGCATCCTTTCTCTCCCCACTGTTATCCCTCCATTCTCCCATGTCCACATTAGTCGTTTTCCGTTTGGTAACTGGTAGTTCATTCTTGGGCTCTGTTTGTCTGCCACAATTTTGCTCCTTCAGTTCTTTCCTGCTTCTCTAATTGCACAGATTGGTCATATCATATGATACTTGTCCTCCTGTCTTAACTCTTTGAAAATAAAACCCCATTTTTTATCCATGTTGTCGCAAAGGGGAGGATTTGTTTTCTTCTTATGGGTGAAATGCAATTAATTGTTTATATATACCACTTCTTCTTTATCCATTAATCTTCTGATGGAGATGGATCGGCTACTGTGAATTGTGCTGCGATAAACTAGGGGGTGCACATACCTTTTTTAAAATTTGGCTACTGCATTCTATCTACTTATCTGTACAACTTTGTTTTCCTCTATGTATCTATCATCTGACAATCTATCTTCTTGCTATCTCACATCTATCATAGTCATTATCTATCTCTATCATCTCTCATCTATCTTCAACTGAAATCTCTGAACCCATCTATGAGTATTTCTTATTTCTCATAATTTCACAATTACATGAGTAACACTGTTTACTAGAACTTCCATCACCAATATATCCCCAGATATCCCATTGCATTCACTATCCTCCAGTGCAGTAAAATAACGTAGAATCACTAGTCTTCTCTGTGACGTACAGTCCTCCACGTAACCCAACCAACACTATGTACTCTCATTCAATTGCACCGTTTTTAACACCCTGTCCTACTTATCCCTCCACTATAGCACAACCGGCCCAGTCTCTTTCCTTTGGTAACCACTAGTAAATTCTTCTCTTCAGCGTGGCTTGTTCAGTTTGGTTATTTCACTTTTTTTCTATTTGTTATTACTCTGCTAGTGAGTGAAATCATTTACCATGTTTCTGACACTCCATCTCTTATTTCCCTGATCATAATTCTCTGCTATCTACATCCATGTTGTTGTAATTCGTAGGATTTGTTTTCCTCATATGGCTGAATAATATCCCTCTCCTCATCTTCTGGTGGTTACTGAACTTTGCTACTCTTAATGCTGTGGTTATAAACATAGGTGAGCACATGTCTTGTTTAAACTGTGCTGCTGTATTCTGTTACTCTGTATTTATTTTATTGCATTTGTTCATTTAATAATATCTCATTAATGTACAGTTACATTAATAAAATTAAGTGTGCTAGAACACGCCCATCACAAAGAACCCCAGGATTCGCAATTACAGTCACACACCGTGTGCACAGTAGGATACTGTAGAATCACTACCTGTGTTCCCTGTTTTCTACAGCAATTCCCATAATGCCCACCCACGCTATTCTTGGAAATCATATAGCACACTTTGTTTACTCCGTCCTCCGCCTCCATTCCCTCCTATCCAGAGCATACCCTTCCCCTATGTAAACTCCTAGTCCAATATTCAGTTCTGTGAATATGCTGATGTTATGCTTCTTCAGTTTTTCTTGGTTCTACATCTCTACAGATGGGTCAAATCATTTGACACTTCTCTTTCTTCACCTCTTATTTCATGAGTATAATGCAATCCAGATCCTTCTGACTTGTTGCAAATGTTAGGACTTTTTTTTCTTCTTATGACTGATTATTATGCAACTGTCGAAATGTAACACAACATGTTTACACATTAATCTACTTATGGACACTTACCTGGGCTACGATGCATGGTGCTGATAAACCCGTGGATGTATATGCCTTTTTAAAGTCGGCTCCTGAAATGGATTTTTGATGAGTTTATTATTGATTTGTTGATTTACCATTAATCTACATTTACATGTGTAACGTATTTACTAGACGCCCTTTACTACGTTCCACCCAATCCACCCCTGCAGTCAATTCCATCACCAGAGCAATGTACCGTAGAATCGCTAATTGTCTTCTCTGCTGGTCAGCACACCACATGCACCCATTCCCGCCTTATACATGCTAACGGAAATGCACACTTTCTTCCCCACCTCCTTTCCCCTCCATTCCCAACCATCCATCTCTGTCTCTTTCCCTTTGGTAACTGTGAATCTGTTCTTGTCTTCTGAGACACTGCTGTTTTTCTCCTTCAGTTTTTTCTTTGTTCTTATACTCCCATGATGAGTGACGTCATTTTACCTGTACAGGTAGGCCAGAAATAGTTATGTTTGCTATGATGGTGCAGCTGTGCAAGGCTGAGCTCTGCCCACCATCTGCTAGTGGCGTTTGCAGGAACAGCACTGTTGCCTGGAGATTCCATGATGTCACTGTGGGCTTCTTTCATGTAGACAGATTCTGTTTGCTCAGAAAATTTGTTTCCCACTTCAGTGCCTGCTATCCTACACGGTGTGTAATTATGGTAAGGTTTCTGCTGAGCACCTTGACAGCATCTGAGGAAATGGAAATGAGTTCCATGATTCTGCGTGTTTCTTTTTATTTTGGCATCAATGCCAGTTACCTAAGCAACATTATTTTAATTAGACGACCCACGTTATGAAATCCACACCATATACAGCATAAGGGTCACTGTACATGAGCCCCGTATTGCACTGTAGAAACACGGCTCTTCTTTGCTGTTCTACCACCTTCCAAGTGCCCAAACCCTGCCAACACATGTGTGCTACACGTAATGCCCCATTTTACGTCACTTTCCTCCCTTACAAGCCATTCCCCTGTGTCACTTTCCCTTTGGTAACCGTTAGTCCTCTCTTCAGTTCATGGAAGATGCTACTGTCTTGTTCCTTCACTATTTTTCATTTTTTTTAATTCTCCACAGTTGAGTGACTTCAATTGCCACTTGACTTTCTCTTCGTGGCTTATTTCACTCAGAACAATACCCACAAGTTCCATTCATGTTGCTGTAAATGGTAAGATTTGTTTTCTTCATATGGCTGAATAATATTCTACATCTCATATACTGATGGACGTTAAGCTTGGCTTTTGTCAACACTTCAGTGAGAAACATAGGGGTGCAATTTTCGTTTTTAAAATGGGCTGCTGCATTCTGCTTATATATTTATAGATTTGTTGTTTTATGTTTATTCACATGTGCCTTTATTGATTCATTAATTATTAATCGAAAATTACATGAGAAACATTAATTTTACAATACCCACACTATAACCAAGATCAACCTATTTACTTCCCTGAAGTCACTGTCCATGAGCATAGTAAGATACTGTATATACCTTTTCCCCCAATCCACATTAATAATGCTAATCGTTATGCCTACCTTCTCCTTGCTTTCATATCTAACTACGACACTATCTTCCCCTTGGTAACTGTTCCTCCAAACTTGTATTCTGTGAATCTGCTGATGATTTGCTCCTTCTGTTTTATCTTGGCGCTTCGTCTCCACGCATGTGTTAAATCATTTGATACTTATTTTCTCTTCCTCACTTATTTCACTGAGCATAATATGCTCTAGCGCCATCCATGTTGCAGCACATGCTAGGATTTGTTTTCTTGTGATGGCTGAGTAATATTCCTTTCTGTATATGTACCACATCTTCTATACCCATTAATCTATTGATGTCCATTAAGCTCGGTTTCTTTGAATAGTACTCTGATTAACATAGGGATATATATATCTTTATTAGCTGGGCAGATTCATTGGTTTTATTGGATTCTTTAATTAATTTATTCTTTATTTACTTATTATTAATCTATACGTAAAAGTATAACATGAGATTTTCTAGACTCCAACTGTCTCGAAATTCTTCCCAATGCCCCACTGCAGTCACTTCCATCAACAGAGCAATGTACTGTCGATTCACTGCCTGTGTTCACTGTTTGGTTCAGCACTCACCGTGCACCCACAAAAACATTATATGTGCTAATCATAATGCATCCTTTCTCTCCCACTGTTATCCCTCCATTCTCCCATGTCCACATTAGTCGTTTTCCGTTTGGTAACTGGTAGTTCATTCTTGGGCTCTGTTTGTCTGCCACAATTTTGCTCCTTCAGTTCTTTCCTGCTTCTCTAATTGCATAGATTGGTCATATCATTTGATACTTGTCCTCCTGTCTTAACTCTTTGAAAATAAAACCCCATTTTTTATCCATGTTGTCGCAAAGGGGAGGATTTGTTTTCTTCTTATGGGTGAAATGCAATTAATTGTTTATATATACCACTTCTTCTTTATCCATTCATCTTCTGATGGAGATGGATCGGCTACTGTGTATTGTGCTGCGATAAACTATGGGGTGCACATACCTTTTTTAAAATTTGGCTACTGCATTCTATCTACTTATCTGTACAAATTTGTTTTCCTCTATGTATCTATCATCTGACAATCTATCTTCTTGCTATCTCACATCTATCATAGTCATTATCTATCTCTATCATCTCTCATCTATCTTCAACTGAAATCTCTGAACCCATCTATGAGTATTTCTTATTTCTCATAATTTCACAATTGCATGAGTAACACTGTTTACTAGAACTTCCATCACCAATATATCCCCAGATATCCCATTGCATTCACTATCCTCCAGTGCAGTAAAATAACGTAGAATCACTAGTCTTCTCTGTGACGTACAGTCCTCCACGTAACCCAACCAACACTATGTACTCTCATTCAATTGCACCGTTTTTAACACCCTGTCCTACTTATCCCTCCACTATAGCACAACCGGCCCAGTCTCTTTCCTTTGGTAACCACTAGTAAATTCTTCTCTTCAGCGTGGCTTGTTCAGTTTGGTTATTTCACTTTTTTTCTATTTGTTATTACTCTGCTAGTGAGTGAAATCATTTACCATGTTTCTGACACTCCATCTCTTATTTCCCTGATCATAATTCTCTGCTATCTACATCCATGTTGTTGTAATTCGTAGGATTTTTTTTCCTCATATGGCTGAATAATATCCCTCTCCTCATCTTCTGGTGGTTACTGAACTTTGCTACTCTTAATGCTGTGGTTATAAACATAGGTGAGCACATGTCTTGTTTAAACTGTGCTGCTGTATTCTGTTACTCTGTATTTATTTTATTGCATTTGTTCATTTAATAATATCTCATTAATGTACAGTTACATTAATAAAATTAAGTGTGCTAGAACACGCCCATCACAAAGAACCCCAGGATTCGCAATTACAGTCACACACGGTGAGCACAGTAAGATACTGTAGAATCACTACCTGTGTTCCCTGTTTTCTACAGCAATCCCCGTAATGCCCACCCACGCTATTCTTGGAAATCATATAGCACACTTTGTTTACTCCGTCCTGCGCCTACATTCCCTCCTTTCCAGAGCATACCCTTCCCCTGTGTAAACTCCTAGTCCAATATTCAGTTCTGTGAATATGCTGATGTTATGCTTCTTCAGTTTTTCTTGGTTCTACATCTCTACAGATGGGTCAAATCATTTGACACTTCTCTTTCTTCACCTCTTATTTCATGAGTATAATGCAATCCAGATCCTTCCTACTTGTTGCAAATGTTAGGGCTTTTTTTTCTTCTTATGACTGATTATTATGCAACTGTCGAAATGTAACACAACATGTTTACACATTAATCTACTTATGGACACTTACCTGGGCTACGATGCATGGTGCTGATAAACCCGTGGATGTATATGCCTTTTTAAAGTCGGCTCCTGAAATGGATTTTTGATGAGTTTATTATTGATTTGTTGATTTACCATTAATCTACATTTACATGTGTAACGTATTTACTAGACGTCCTTTACTACGTTCCACCCAATCCACCCCTGCAGTCAATTCCATCACCAGAGCAATGTACCGTAGAATCGCTAATTGTCTTCTCTGCTGGTCAGCACACCACGTGCACCCATTCCCACCTTATACATGCTAACGGAAATGCACACTTTCTTCCCCACCTCCTTTCCCCTCCATTCCCAACCATCCATCTCTGTCTCTTTCCCTTTGGTAACTGTGAATCTGTTCTTGTCTTCTGTGACACTGCTGTTTTTCTCCTTCAGTTTTTTCTTTGTTCTTATACTCCCATGATGAGTGACGTCATTTTACCTGTACAGGTAGGCCAGAAATAGTTATGTTTGCTATGATGGTGCAGCTGTGCAAGGCTGAGCTCTGCCCACCATCTGCTAGTGGCGTTTTCAGGAACAGCACTGTTGCCTGGAGATTCCATGATGTCACTGTGGGCTTCTTTCATGTAGACAGATTCTGTTTGCTCAGAAAATTTGTTTCCCACTTCAGTGCCTGCTATCCTACACGGTGTGTAATTATGGTAAGGTTTCTGCTGAGCACCTTGACAGCATCTGAGGAAATGGAAATGAGTTCCATGATACTGCGTGTTTCTTTTTATTTTGGCATCAATGCCAGTTACCTAAGCAACATTATTTCTATTAGACGACCCACGTTATGAAATCCACACCATATACAGCATAGGGGTCACTGTCCATGAGCCCCGTATTGCACTGTAGAAGCACGGCTCTTCTTTGCTGTTCTACCACCTTCCTAGTGCCCACACCCTGCCAACACATGTGTGCTACACGTAATGCCCCATTTTACCTCACTTTCCTCCCTTCCAAGCCATTCCCCTGTGTCACTTTCCCTTTGGTAACCGTTAGTCCTCTCTTCAGTTCATGGAAGCTGCTACTGTCTTGTTCCTTCACTATTTTTCTTTTTCTTTAATTCACCACAGTTGAGTGACTTCAATTGCCACTTGACCTTTCTTCGTGGCTTATTTCACTCAGAACACTACCCACAAGTTCCATGCATGTTGCTGTAAATGGTAAGATTTGTTTTCTTCATATGGCTGAATAATATTCTACATCTCATATACTGATGGACGTTAAGCTTGGCTTTTGTCAACACTTCAGTGAGAAACATAGGGGTGCAATTTTCGTTTTTAAAATGGGCTGCTGCATTCTGCTTATATATTTATAGATTTGTTGTTTTATGTTTATTCACATGTGCCTTTATTGATTCATTAATTATTAATCGAAAATTACATGAGAAACATTAATTTTACAAGACCCACACTATAACCAAGATCAACCTATTTACTTCCCTGAAGTCACTGTCCATGAGCATAGTAAGATACTGTATATACCATTTCCCCCAATCCACATTAATAATGCTAATCGTTATGCCTACCTTCTCCTTGCTTTCATATCTAACTACGACACTATCTTCCCCTTGGTAACTGTTCCTCCAAACTTGTATTCTGTGAATCTGCTGATGATTTGCTCCTTCTGTTTTATCTTGGCGCTTCGTCTCCACGCATGTGTTAAATCATTTGATACTTATTTTCTCTTCCTCACTTATTTCACTGAGCATAATATGCTCTAGCGCCATCCATGTTGCAGCACATGCTAGGATTTGTTTTCTTGTGATGGCTGAGTAATATTCCTTTCTGTATATGTACCACATCTTCTATACCCATTAATCTATTGATGTCCATTAAGCTCGGTTTCTTTGAATAGTACTCTGATTAACATAGGGATATATATATCTTTATTAGCTGGGCAGATTCATTGGTTTTATTGGATTCTTTAATTAATTTATTCTTTATTTACTTATTATTAATCTATACGTAAAAGTATAACATGAGATTTTCTAGACTCCAACTGTCTCGAAATTCTTCCCAATGCCCCACTGCAGTCACTTCCATCAACAGAGCAATGTACTGTCGATTCACTGCCTGTGTTCACTGTTTGGTTCAGCACTCACCGTGCACCCACAAAAACATTATATGTGCTAATCATAATGCATCCTTTCTCTCCCACTGTTATCCCTCCATTCTCCCATGTCCACATTAGTCGTTTTCCGTTTGGTAACTGGTAGTTCATTCTTGGGCTCTGTTTGTCTGCCACAATTTTGCTCCTTCAGTTCTTTCCTGCTTCTCTAATTGCATAGATTGGTCATATCATTTGATACTTGTCCTCCTGTCTTAACTCTTTGAAAATAAAACCCCATTTTTTATCCATGTTGTCGCAAAGGGGAGGATTTGTTTTCTTCTTATGGGTGAAATGCAATTAATTGTTTATATATACCACTTCTTCTTTATCCATTCATCTTCTGATGGAGATGGATCGGCTACTGTGTATTGTGCTGCGATAAACTATGGGGTGCACATACCTTTTTTAAAATTTGGCTACTGCATTCTATCTACTTATCTGTACAAATTTGTTTTCCTCTATGTATCTATCATCTGACAATCTATCTTCTTGCTATCTCACATCTATCATAGTCATTATCTATCTCTATCATCTCTCATCTATCTTCAACTGAAATCTCTGAACCCATCTATGAGTATTTCTTATTTCTCATAATTTCACAATTGCATGAGTAACACTGTTTACTAGAACTTCCATCACCAATATATCCCCAGATATCCCATTGCATTCACTATCCTCCAGTGCAGTAAAATAACGTAGAATCACTAGTCTTCTCTGTGACGTACAGTCCTCCACGTAACCCAACCAACACTATGTACTCTCATTCAATTGCACCGTTTTTAACACCCTGTCCTACTTATCCCTCCACTATAGCACAACCGGCCCAGTCTCTTTCCTTTGGTAACCACTAGTAAATTCTTCTCTTCAGCGTGGCTTGTTCAGTTTGGTTATTTCACTTTTTTTCTATTTGTTATTACTCTGCTAGTGAGTGAAATCATTTACCATGTTTCTGACACTCCATCTCTTATTTCCCTGATCATAATTCTCTGCTATCTACATCCATGTTGTTGTAATTCGTAGGATTTTTTTTCCTCATATGGCTGAATAATATCCCTCTCCTCATCTTCTGGTGGTTACTGAACTTTGCTACTCTTAATGCTGTGGTTATAAACATAGGTGAGCACATGTCTTGTTTAAACTGTGCTGCTGTATTCTGTTACTCTGTATTTATTTTATTGCATTTGTTCATTTAATAATATCTCATTAATGTACAGTTACATTAATAAAATTAAGTGTGCTAGAACACGCCCATCACAAAGAACCCCAGGATTCGCAATTACAGTCACACACGGTGAGCACAGTAAGATACTGTAGAATCACTACCTGTGTTCCCTGTTTTCTACAGCAATCCCCGTAATGCCCACCCACGCTATTCTTGGAAATCATATAGCACACTTTGTTTACTCCGTCCTGCGCCTACATTCCCTCCTTTCCAGAGCATACCCTTCCCCTGTGTAAACTCCTAGTCCAATATTCAGTTCTGTGAATATGCTGATGTTATGCTTCTTCAGTTTTTCTTGGTTCTACATCTCTACAGATGGGTCAAATCATTTGACACTTCTCTTTCTTCACCTCTTATTTCATGAGTATAATGCAATCCAGATCCTTCCTACTTGTTGCAAATGTTAGGGCTTTTTTTTCTTCTTATGACTGATTATTATGCAACTGTCGAAATGTAACACAACATGTTTACACATTAATCTACTTATGGACACTTACCTGGGCTACGATGCATGGTGCTGATAAACCCGTGGATGTATATGCCTTTTTAAAGTCGGCTCCTGAAATGGATTTTTGATGAGTTTATTATTGATTTGTTGATTTACCATTAATCTACATTTACATGTGTAACGTATTTACTAGACGCCCTTTACTACGTTCCACCCAATCCACCCCTGCAGTCAATTCCATCACCAGAGCAATGTACCGTAGAATCGCTAATTGTCTTCTCTGCTGGTCAGCACACCACGTGCACCCATTCCCACCTTATACATGCTAACGGAAATGCACACTTTCTTCCCCACCTCCTTTCCCCTCCATTCCCAACCATCCATCTCTGTCTCTTTCCCTTTGGTAACTGTGAATCTGTTCTTGTCTTCTGTGACACTGCTGTTTTTCTCCTTCAGTTTTTTCTTTGTTCTTATACTCCCATGATGAGTGACGTCATTTTACCTGTACAGGTAGGCCAGAAATAGTTATGTTTGCTATGATGGTGCAGCTGTGCAAGGCTGAGCTCTGCCCACCATCTGCTAGTGGCGTTTTCAGGAACAGCACTGTTGCCTGGAGATTCCATGATGTCACTGTGGGCTTCTTTCATGTAGACAGATTCTGTTTGCTCAGAAAATTTGTTTCCCACTTCAGTGCCTGCTATCCTACACGGTGTGTAATTATGGTAAGGTTTCTGCTGAGCACCTTGACAGCATCTGAGGAAATGGAAATGAGTTCCATGATACTGCGTGTTTCTTTTTATTTTGGCATCAATGCCAGTTACCTAAGCAACATTATTTCTATTAGACGACCCACGTTATGAAATCCACACCATATACAGCATAGGGGTCACTGTCCATGAGCCCCGTATTGCACTGTAGAAGCACGGCTCTTCTTTGCTGTTCTACCACCTTCCTAGTGCCCACACCCTGCCAACACATGTGTGCTACACGTAATGCCCCATTTTACCTCACTTTCCTCCCTTCCAAGCCATTCCCCTGTGTCACTTTCCCTTTGGTAACCGTTAGTCCTCTCTTCAGTTCATGGAAGCTGCTACTGTCTTGTTCCTTCACTATTTTTCTTTTTCTTTAATTCACCACAGTTGAGTGACTTCAATTGCCACTTGACCTTTCTTCGTGGCTTATTTCACTCAGAACACTACCCACAAGTTCCATGCATGTTGCTGTAAATGGTAAGATTTGTTTTCTTCATATGGCTGAATAATATTCTACATCTCATATACTGATGGACGTTAAGCTTGGCTTTTGTCAACACTTCAGTGAGAAACATAGGGGTGCAATTCTCGTTTTTAAAATGGGCTGCTGCATTCTGTTTATATATTTATAGATTTGTTGTTTTATGTTTATTCATATATGCCTTTATTGATTCATTAATTATTAATCTAAAATTACATGAGAAACATTAATTTAACAAGACCCACACTATAACCAAGATCAACCCAGTTACTTCCCTGAAGTCACTGTCCATGAGCATAGTAAGATACTGTATATACCATTTCCCCCAATCCACATTAATAATGCTAATCGTTATGCCTACCTTCTCCTTGCTTTCATATCTAACTACGACACTATCTTCCCCTTGGTAACTGTTCCTCCAAACTTGTATTCTGTGAATCTGCTGATGATTTGCTCCTTCTGTTTTATCTTGGCGCTTCGTCTCCACGCATGTGTTAAATCATTTGATACTTATTTTCTCTTCCTCACTTATTTCACTGAGCATAATATGCTCTAGCGCCATCCATGTTGCAGCACATGCTAGGATTTGTTTTCTTGTGATGGCTGAGTA
This sequence comes from Manis pentadactyla, assembly GCF_030020395.1. Lineage (NCBI taxonomy): Eukaryota > Metazoa > Chordata > Mammalia > Pholidota > Manidae > Manis > Manis pentadactyla. Next base: position 15,923,330 of record NC_080039.1, read on the forward strand.
ATATTCCTTTCTGTATATGTACCACATCTTCTATACCCATTAATCTATTGATGTCCATTAAGCTCGGTTTCTTTGAATAGTACTCTGATTAACATAGGGATATATATATCTTTATTAGCTGGGCAGATTCATTATTTTTATTGGATTCTTTAATTAATTTATTCTTTATTTACTTATTATTAATCTATACGTAAAAGTATAACATGAGATTTTCTAGACTCCAACTGTTTCGAAATTCTTCCCAATGCCCCACTGCAGTCACTTCCATCAACAGAGCAATGTACTGTCGATTCACTGCCTGTGTTCACTGTTTGGTTCAGCACTCACCGTGCACCCACAAAAACATTATATGTGCTAATCATAATGCATCCTTTCTCTCCCCACTGTTATCCCTCCATTCTCCCATGTCCACATTAGTCGTTTTCCGTTTGGTAACTGGTAGTTCATTCTTGGGCTCTGTTTGTCTGCCACAATTTTGCTCCTTCAGTTCTTTCCTGCTTCTCTAATTGCATAGATTGGTCATATCATTTGATACTTGTCCTCCTGTCTTAACTCTTTGAAAATAAAACCCCATTTTTTATCCATGTTGTCGCAAAGGGGAGGATTTGTTTTCTTCTTATGGGTGAAATGCAATTAATTGTTTATATATACCACTTCTTCTTTATCCATTCATCTTCTGATGGAGATGGATCGGCTACTGTGTATTGTGCTGCGATAAACTATGGGGTGCACATACCTTTTTTAAAATTTGGCTACTGCATTCTATCTACTTATCTGTACAAATTTGTTTTCCTCTATGTATCTATCATCTGACAATCTATCTTCTTGCTATCTCACATCTATCATAGTCATTATCTATCTCTATCATCTCTCATCTATCTTCAACTGAAATCTCTGAACCCATCTATGAGTATTTCTTATTTCTCATAATTTCACAATTACATGAGTAACACTGTTTACTAGAACTTCCATCACCAATATATCCCCAGATATCCCATTGCATTCACTATCCTCCAGTGCAGTAAAATAACGTAGAATCACTAGTCTTCTCTGTGACGTACAGTCCTCCACGTAACCCAACCAACACTATGTACTCTCATTCAATTGCACCGTTTTTAACACCCTGTCCTACTTATCCCTCCACTATAGCACAACCGGCCCAGTCTCTTTCCTTTGGTAACCACTAGTAAATTCTTCTCTTCAGCGTGGCTTGTTCAGTTTGGTTATTTCACTTTTTTTCTATTTGTTATTACTCTGCTAGTGAGTGAAATCATTTACCATGTTTCTGACACTCCATCTCTTATTTCCCTGATCATAATTCTCTGCTATCTACATCCATGTTGTTGTAATTCGTAGGATTTTTTTTCCTCATATGGCTGAATAATATCCCTCTCCTCATCTTCTGGTGGTTACTGAACTTTGCTACTCTTAATGCTGTGGTTATAAACATAGGTGAGCACATGTCTTGTTTAAACTGTGCTGCTGTATTCTGTTACTCTGTATTTATTTTATTGCATTTGTTCATTTAATAATATCTCATTAATGTACAGTTACATTAATAAAATTAAGTGTGCTAGAACACGCCCATCACAAAGAACCCCAGGATTCGCAATTACAGTCACACACGGTGAGCACAGTAAGATACTGTAGAATCACTACCTGTGTTCCCTGTTTTCTACAGCAATCCCCGTAATGCCCACCCACGCTATTCTTGGAAATCATATAGCACACTTTGTTTACTCCGTCCTGCGCCTACATTCCCTCCTTTCCAGAGCATACCCTTCCCCTGTGTAAACTCCTAGTCCAATATTCAGTTCTGTGAATATGCTGATGTTATGCTTCTTCAGTTTTTCTTGGTTCTACATCTCTACAGATGGGTCAAATCATTTGACACTTCTCTTTCTTCACCTCTTATTTCATGAGTATAATGCAATCCAGATCCTTCCTACTTGTTGCAAATGTTAGGGCTTTTTTTTCTTCTTATGACTGATTATTATGCAACTGTCGAAATGTAACACAACATGTTTACACATTAATCTACTTATGGACACTTACCTGGGCTACGATGCATGGTGCTGATAAACCCGTGGATGTATATGCCTTTTTAAAGTCGGCTCCTGAAATGGATTTTTGATGAGTTTATTATTGATTTGTTGATTTACCATTAATCTACATTTACATGTGTAACGTATTTACTAGACGCCCTTTACTACGTTCCACCCAATCCACCCCTGCAGTCAATTCCATCACCAGAGCAATGTACCGTAGAATCGCTAATTGTCTTCTCTGCTGGTCAGCACACCACGTGCACCCATTCCCACCTTATACATGCTAACGGAAATGCACACTTTCTTCCCCACCTCCTTTCCCCTCCATTCCCAACCATCCATCTCTGTCTCTTTCCCTTTGGTAACTGTGAATCTGTTCTTGTCTTCTGTGACACTGCTGTTTTTCTCCTTCAGTTTTTTCTTTGTTCTTATACTCCCATGATGAGTGACGTCATTTTACCTGTACAGGTAGGCCAGAAATAGTTATGTTTGCTATGATGGTGCAGCTGTGCAAGGCTGAGCTCTGCCCACCATCTGCTAGTGGCGTTTTCAGGAACAGCACTGTTGCCTGGAGATTCCATGATGTCACTGTGGGCTTCTTTCATGTAGACAGATTCTGTTTGCTCAGAAAATTTGTTTCCCACTTCAGTGCCTGCTATCCTACACGGTGTGTAATTATGGTAAGGTTTCTGCTGAGCACCTTGACAGCATCTGAGGAAATGGAAATGAGTTCCATGATACTGCGTGTTTCTTTTTATTTTGGCATCAATGCCAGTTACCTAAGCAACATTATTTCTATTAGACGACCCACGTTATGAAATCCACACCATATACAGCATAGGGGTCACTGTCCATGAGCCCCGTATTGCACTGTAGAAGCACGGCTCTTCTTTGCTGTTCTACCACCTTCCTAGTGCCCACACCCTGCCAACACATGTGTGCTACACGTAATGCCCCATTTTACCTCACTTTCCTCCCTTCCAAGCCATTCCCCTGTGTCACTTTCCCTTTGGTAACCGTTAGTCCTCTCTTCAGTTCATGGAAGCTGCTACTGTCTTGTTCCTTCACTATTTTTCTTTTTCTTTAATTCACCACAGTTGAGTGACTTCAATTGCCACTTGACCTTTCTTCGTGGCTTATTTCACTCAGAACACTACCCACAAGTTCCATGCATGTTGCTGTAAATGGTAAGATTTGTTTTCTTCATATGGCTGAATAATATTCTACATCTCATATACTGATGGACGTTAAGCTTGGCTTTTGTCAACACTTCAGTGAGAAACATAGGGGTGCAATTCTCGTTTTTAAAATGGGCTGCTGCATTCTGTTTATATATTTATAGATTTGTTGTTTTATGTTTATTCATATATGCCTTTATTGATTCATTAATTATTAATCTAAAATTACATGAGAAACATTAATTTAACAAGACCCACACTATAACCAAGATCAACCCAGTTACTTCCCTGAAGTCACTGTCCATGAGCATAGTAAGATACTGTATATACCATTTCCCCCAATCCACATTAATAATGCTAATCGTTATGCCTACCTTCTCCTTGCTTTCATATCTAACTACGACACTATCTTCCCCTTGGTAACTGTTCCTCCAAACTTGTATTCTGTGAATCTGCTGATGATTTGCTCCTTCTGTTTTATCTTGGCGCTTCGTCTCCACGCATGTGTTAAATCATTTGATACTTATTTTCTCTTCCTCACTTATTTCACTGAGCATAATATGCTCTAGCGCCATCCATGTTGCAGCACATGCTAGGATTTGTTTTCTTGTGATGGCTGAGTAATATTCCTTTCTGTATATGTACCACATCTTCTATACCCATTAATCTATTGATGTCCATTAAGCTCGGTTTCTTTGAATAGTACTCTGATTAACATAGGGATATATATATCTTTATTAGCTGGGCAGATTCATTATTTTTATTGGATTCTTTAATTAATTTATTCTTTATTTACTTATTATTAATCTATACGTAAAAGTATAACATGAGATTTTCTAGACTCCAACTGTCTCAAAATTCTTCCCAATGCCCCACTGCAGTCACTTCCATCAACAGAGCAATGTACTGTCGATTCACTGCCTGTGTTCACTGTTTGGTTCAGCACTCACCGTGCACCCACAAAAACATTATATGTGCTAATCATAATGCATCCTTTCTCTCCCCACTGTTATCCCTCCATTCTCCCATGTCCACATTAGTCGTTTTCCGTTTGGTAACTGGTAGTTCATTCTTGGGCTCTGTTTGTCTGCCACAATTTTGCTCCTTCAGTTCTTTCCTGCTTCTCTAATTGCACAGATTGGTCATATCATTTGATACTTGTCCTCCTGTCTTAACTCTTTGAAAATAAAACCCCATTTTTTATCCATGTTGTCGCAAAGGGGAGGATTTGTTTTCTTCTTATGGGTGAAATGCAATTAATTGTTTATATATACCACTTCTTCTTTATCCATTCATCTTCTGATGGAGATGGATCGGCTACTGTGTATTGTGCTGCGATAAACTATGGGGTGCACATACCTTTTTTAAAATTTGGCTACTGCATTCTATCTACTTATCTGTACAAATTTGTTTTCCTCTATGTATCTATCATCTGACAATCTATCTTCTTGCTATCTCACATCTATCATAGTCATTATCTATCTCTATCATCTCTCATCTATCTTCAACTGAAATCTCTGAACCCATCTATGAGTATTTCTTATTTCTCATAATTTCACAATTACATGAGTAACACTGTTTACTAGAACTTCCATCACCAATATATCCCCAGATATCCCATTGCATTCACTATCCTCCAGTGCAGTAAAATAACGTAGAATCACTAGTCTTCTCTGTGACGTACAGTCCTCCACGTAACCCAACCAACACTATGTACTCTCATTCAATTGCACCGTTTTTAACACCCTGTCCTACTTATCCCTCCACTATAGCACAACCGGCCCAGTCTCTTTCCTTTGGTAACCACTAGTAAATTCTTCTCTTCAGCGTGGCTTGTTCAGTTTGGTTATTTCACTTTTTTTCTATTTGTTATTACTCTGCTAGTGAGTGAAATCATTTACCATGTTTCTGACACTCCATCTCTTATTTCCCTGATCATAATTCTCTGCTATCTACATCCATGTTGTTGTAATTCATAGGATTTTTTTTCCTCATATGGCTGAATAATATCCCTCTCCTCATCTTCTGGTGGTTACTGAACTTTGCTACTCTTAATGCTGTGGTTATAAACATAGGTGAGCACATGTCTTGTTTAAACTGTGCTGCTGTATTCTGTTACTCTGTATTTATTTTATTGCATTTGTTCATTTAATAATATCTCATTAATGTACAGTTACATTAATAAAATTAAGTGTGCTAGAACACGCCCATCACAAAGAACCCCAGGATTCGCAATTACAGTCACACACGGTGAGCACAGTAAGATACTGTAGAATCACTACCTGTGTTCCCTGTTTTCTACAGCAATCCCCGTAATGCCCACCCACGCTATTCTTGGAAATCATATAGCACACTTTGTTTACTCCGTCCTGCGCCTACATTCCCTCCTTTCCAGAGCATACCCTTCCCCTGTGTAAACTCCTAGTCCAATATTCAGTTCTGTGAATATGCTGATGTTATGCTTCTTCAGTTTTTCTTGGTTCTACATCTCTACAGATGGGTCAAATCATTTGACACTTCTCTTTCTTCACCTCTTATTTCATGAGTATAATGCAATCCAGATCCTTCCTACTTGTTGCAAATGTTAGGGCTTTTTTTTCTTCTTATGACTGATTATTATGCAACTGTCGAAATGTAACACAACATGTTTACACATTAATCTACTTATGGACACTTACCTGGGCTACGATGCATGGTGCTGATAAACCCGTGGATGTATATGCCTTTTTAAAGTCGGCTCCTGAAATGGATTTTTGATGAGTTTATTATTGATTTGTTGATTTACCATTAATCTACATTTACATGTGTAACGTATTTACTAGACGCCCTTTACTACGTTCCACCCAATCCACCCCTGCAGTCAATTCCATCACCAGAGCAATGTACCGTAGAATCGCTAATTGTCTTCTCTGCTGGTCAGCACACCACGTGCACCCATTCCCACCTTATACATGCTAACGGAAATGCACACTTTCTTCCCCACCTCCTTTCCCCTCCATTCCCAACCATCCATCTCTGTCTCTTTCCCTTTGGTAACTGTGAATCTGTTCTTGTCTTCTGTGACACTGCTGTTTTTCTCCTTCAGTTTTTTCTTTGTTCTTATACTCCCATGATGAGTGACGTCATTTTACCTGTACAGGTAGGCCAGAAATAGTTATGTTTGCTATGATGGTGCAGCTGTGCAAGGCTGAGCTCTGCCCACCATCTGCTAGTGGCGTTTTCAGGAACAGCACTGTTGCCTGGAGATTCCATGATGTCACTGTGGGCTTCTTTCATGTAGACAGATTCTGTTTGCTCAGAAAATTTGTTTCCCACTTCAGTGCCTGCTATCCTACACGGTGTGTAATTATGGTAAGGTTTCTGCTGAGCACCTTGACAGCATCTGAGGAAATGGAAATGAGTTCCATGATACTGCGTGTTTCTTTTTATTTTGGCATCAATGCCAGTTACCTAAGCAACATTATTTCTATTAGACGACCCACGTTATGAAATCCACACCATATACAGCATAGGGGTCACTGTCCATGAGCCCCGTATTGCACTGTAGAAGCACGGCTCTTCTTTGCTGTTCTACCACCTTCCTAGTGCCCACACCCTGCCAACACATGTGTGCTACACGTAATGCCCCATTTTACCTCACTTTCCTCCCTTCCAAGCCATTCCCCTGTGTCACTTTCCCTTTGGTAACCGTTAGTCCTCTCTTCAGTTCATGGAAGCTGCTACTGTCTTGTTCCTTCACTATTTTTCTTTTTCTTTAATTCACCACAGTTGAGTGACTTCAATTGCCACTTGACCTTTCTTCGTGGCTTATTTCACTCAGAACACTACCCACAAGTTCCATGCATGTTGCTGTAAATGGTAAGATTTGTTTTCTTCATATGGCTGAATAATATTCTACATCTCATATACTGATGGACGTTAAGCTTGGCTTTTGTCAACACTTCAGTGAGAAACATAGGGGTGCAATTCTCGTTTTTAAAATGGGCTGCTGCATTCTGTTTATATATTTATAGATTTGTTGTTTTATGTTTATTCATATATGCCTTTATTGATTCATTAATTATTAATCTAAAATTACATGAGAAACATTAATTTAACAAGACCCACACTATAACCAAGATCAACCCAGTTACTTCCCTGAAGTCACTGTCCATGAGCATAGTAAGATACTGTATATACCATTTCCCCCAATCCACATTAATAATGCTAATCGTTATGCCTACCTTCTCCTTGCTTTCATATCTAACTACGACACTATCTTCCCCTTGGTAACTGTTCCTCCAAACTTGTATTCTGTGAATCTGCTGATGATTTGCTCCTTCTGTTTTATCTTGGCGCTTCGTCTCCACGCATGTGTTAAATCATTTGATACTTATTTTCTCTTCCTCACTTATTTCACTGAGCATAATATGCTCTAGCGCCATCCATGTTGCAGCACATGCTAGGATTTGTTTTCTTGTGATGGCTGAGTAATATTCCTTTCTGTATATGTACCACATCTTCTATACCCATTAATCTATTGATGTCCATTAAGCTCGGTTTCTTTGAATAGTACTCTGATTAACTTAGGGATATATATATCTTTATTAGCTGGGCAGATTCATTGGTTTTATTGGATTCTTTAATTAATTTATTCTTTATTTACTTATTATTAATCTATACGTAAAAGTATAACATGAGATTTTCTAGACTCCAACTGTCTCGAAATTCTTCCCAATGCCCCACTGCAGTCACTTCCATCAACAGAGCAATGTACTGTCGATTCACTGCCTGTGTTCACTGTTTGGTTCAGCACTCACCGTGCACCCACAAAAACATTATATGTGCTAATCATAATGCATCCTTTCTCTCCCACTGTTATCCCTCCATTCTCCCATGTCCACATTAGTCGTTTTCCGTTTGGTAACTGGTAGTTCATTCTTGGGCTCTGTTTGTCTGCCACAATTTTGCTCCTTCAGTTCTTTCCTGCTTCTCTAATTGCACAGATTGGTCATATCATTTGATACTTGTCCTCCTGTCTTAACTCTTTGAAAATAAAACCCCATTTTTTATCCATGTTGTCGCAAATGGGAGGATTTGTTTTCTTCTTATGGGTGAAATGCAATTAATTGTTTATATATACCACTTCTTCTTTATCCATTCATCTTCTGATGGAGATGGATCGGCTACTGTGAATTGTGCTGCGATAAACTAGGGGGTGCACATACCTTTTTTAAAATTTGGCTACTGCATTCTATCTACTTATCTGTACAACTTTGTTTTCCTCTATGTATCTATCATCTGACAATCTATCTTCTTGCTATCTCACATCTATCATAGTCATTATCTATCTCTATCATCTCTCATCTATCTTCAACTGAAATCTCTGAACCCATCTATGAGTATTTCTTATTTCTCATAATTTCACAATTACATGAGTAACACTGTTTACTAGAACTTCCATCACCAATATATCCCCAGATATCCCATTGCATTCACTATCCTCCAGTGCAGTAAAATAACGTAGAATCACTAGTCTTCTCTGTGACGTACAGTCCTCCACGTAACCCAACCAACACTATGTACTCTCATTCAATTGCACCGTTTTTAACACCCTGTCCTACTTATCCCTCCACTATAGCACAACCGGCCCAGTCTCTTTCCTTTGGTAACCACTAGTAAATTCTTCTCTTCAGCGTGGCTTGTTCAGTTTGGTTATTTCACTTTTTTTCTATTTGTTATTACTCTGCTAGTGAGTGAAATCATTTACCATGTTTCTGACACTCCATCTCTTATTTCCCTGATCATAATTCTCTGCTATCTACATCCATGTTGTTGTAATTCGTAGGATTTGTTTTCCTCATATGGCTGAATAATATCCCTCTCCTCATCTTCTGGTGGTTACTGAACTTTGCTACTCTTAATGCTGTGGTTATAAACATAGGTGAGCACATGTCTTGTTTAAACTGTGCTGCTGTATTCTGTTACTCTGTATTTATTTTATTGCATTTGTTCATTTAATAATATCTCATTAATGTACAGTTACATTAATAAAATTAAGTGTGCTAGAACACGCCCATCACAAAGAACCCCAGGATTCGCAATTACAGTCACACACCGTGTGCACAGTAGGATACTGTAGAATCACTACCTGTGTTCCCTGTTTTCTACAGCAATTCCCATAATGCCCACCCACGCTATTCTTGGAAATCATATAGCACACTTTGTTTACTCCGTCCTCCGCCTCCATTCCCTCCTATCCAGAGCATACCCTTCCCCTATGTAAACTCCTAGTCCAATATTCAGTTCTGTGAATATGCTGATGTTATGCTTCTTCAGTTTTTCTTGGTTCTACATCTCTACAGATGGGTCAAATCATTTGACACTTCTCTTTCTTCACCTCTTATTTCATGAGTATAATGCAATCCAGATCCTTCTGACTTGTTGCAAATGTTAGGACTTTTTTTTCTTCTTATGACTGATTATTATGCAACTGTCGAAATGTAACACAACATGTTTACACATTAATCTACTTATGGACACTTACCTGGGCTACGATGCATGGTGCTGATAAACCCGTGGATGTATATGCCTTTTTAAAGTCGGCTCCTGAAATGGATTTTTGATGAGTTTATTATTGATTTGTTGATTTACCATTAATCTACATTTACATGTGTAACGTATTTACTAGACGCCCTTTACTACGTTCCACCCAATCCACCCCTGCAGTCAATTCCATCACCAGAGCAATGTACCGTAGAATCGCTAATTGTCTTCTCTGCTGGTCAGCACACCACATGCACCCATTCCCGCCTTATACATGCTAACGGAAATGCACACTTTCTTCCCCACCTCCTTTCCCCTCCATTCCCAACCATCCATCTCTGTCTCTTTCCCTTTGGTAACTGTGAATCTGTTCTTGTCTTCTGAGACACTGCTGTTTTTCTCCTTCAGTTTTTTCTTTGTTCTTATACTCCCATGATGAGTGACGTCATTTTACCTGTACAGGTAGGCCAGAAATAGTTATGTTTGCTATGATGGTGCAGCTGTGCAAGGCTGAGCTCTGCCCACCATCTGCTAGTGGCGTTTGCAGGAACAGCACTGTTGCCTGGAGATTCCATGATGTCACTGTGGGCTTCTTTCATGTAGACAGATTCTGTTTGCTCAGAAAATTTGTTTCCCACTTCAGTGCCTGCTATCCTACACGGTGTGTAATTATGGTAAGGTTTCTGCTGAGCACCTTGACAGCATCTGAGGAAATGGAAATGAGTTCCATGATTCTGCGTGTTTCTTTTTATTTTGGCATCAATGCCAGTTACCTAAGCAACATTATTTTAATTAGACGACCCACGTTATGAAATCCACACCATATACAGCATAAGGGTCACTGTACATGAGCCCCGTATTGCACTGTAGAAACACGGCTCTTCTTTGCTGTTCTACCACCTTCCAAGTGCCCAAACCCTGCCAACACATGTGTGCTACACGTAATGCCCCATTTTACGTCACTTTCCTCCCTTACAAGCCATTCCCCTGTGTCACTTTCCCTTTGGTAACCGTTAGTCCTCTCTTCAGTTCATGGAAGATGCTACTGTCTTGTTCCTTCACTATTTTTCATTTTTTTTAATTCTCCACAGTTGAGTGACTTCAATTGCCACTTGACTTTCTCTTCGTGGCTTATTTCACTCAGAACAATACCCACAAGTTCCATTCATGTTGCTGTAAATGGTAAGATTTGTTTTCTTCATATGGCTGAATAATATTCTACATCTCATATACTGATGGACGTTAAGCTTGGCTTTTGTCAACACTTCAGTGAGAAACATAGGGGTGCAATTTTCGTTTTTAAAATGGGCTGCTGCATTCTGCTTATATATTTATAGATTTGTTGTTTTATGTTTATTCACATGTGCCTTTATTGATTCATTAATTATTAATCGAAAATTACATGAGAAACATTAATTTTACAAGACCCACACTATAACCAAGATCAACCTATTTACTTCCCTGAAGTCACTGTCCATGAGCATAGTAAGATACTGTATATACCATTTCCCCCAATCCACATTAATAATGCTAATCGTTATGCCTACCTTCTCCTTGCTTTCATATCTAACTACGACACTATCTTCCCCTTGGTAACTGTTCCTCCAAACTTGTATTCTGTGAATCTGCTGATGATTTGCTCCTTCTGTTTTATCTTGGCGCTTCGTCTCCACGCATGTGTTAAATCATTTGATACTTATTTTCTCTTCCTCACTTATTTCACTGAGCATAATATGCTCTAGCGCCATCCATGTTGCAGCACATGCTAGGATTTGTTTTCTTGTGATGGCTGAGTAATATTCCTTTCTGTATATGTACCACATCTTCTATACCCATTAATCTATTGATGTCCATTAAGCTCGGTTTCTTTGAATAGTACTCTGATTAACATAGGGATATATATATCTTTATTAGCTGGGCAGATTCATTGGTTTTATTGGATTCTTTAATTAATTTATTCTTTATTTACTTATTATTAATCTATACGTAAAAGTATAACATGAGATTTTCTAGACTCCAACTGTCTCGAAATTCTTCCCAATGCCCCACTGCAGTCACTTCCATCAACAGAGCAATGTACTGTCGATTCACTGCCTGTGTTCACTGTTTGGTTCAGCACTCACCGTGCACCCACAAAAACATTATATGTGCTAATCATAATGCATCCTTTCTCTCCCACTGTTATCCCTCCATTCTCCCATGTCCACATTAGTCGTTTTCCGTTTGGTAACTGGTAGTTCATTCTTGGGCTCTGTTTGTCTGCCACAATTTTGCTCCTTCAGTTCTTTCCTGCTTCTCTAATTGCACAGATTGGTCATATCATTTGATACTTGTCCTCCTGTCTTAACTCTTTGAAAATAAAACCCCATTTTTTATCCATGTTGTCGCAAATGGGAGGATTTGTTTTCTTCTTATGGGTGAAATGCAATTAATTGTTTATATATACCACTTCTTCTTTATCCATTCATCTTCTGATGGAGATGGATCGGCTACTGTGAATTGTGCTGCGATAAACTAGGGGGTGCACATACCTTTTTTAAAATTTGGCTACTGCATTCTATCTACTTATCTGTACAACTTTGTTTTCCTCTATGTATCTATCATCTGACAATCTATCTTCTTGCTATCTCACATCTATCATAGTCATTATCTATCTCTATCATCTCTCATCTATCTTCAACTGAAATCTCTGAACCCATCTATGAGTATTTCTTATTTCTCATAATTTCACAATTACATGAGTAACACTGTTTACTAGAACTTCCATCACCAATATATCCCCAGATATCCCATTGCATTCACTATCCTCCAGTGCAGTAAAATAACGTAGAATCACTAGTCTTCTCTGTGACGTACAGTCCTCCACGTAACCCAACCAACACTATGTACTCTCATTCAATTGCACCGTTTTTAACACCCTGTCCTACTTATCCCTCCACTATAGCACAACCGGCCCAGTCTCTTTCCTTTGGTAACCACTAGTAAATTCTTCTCTTCAGCGTGGCTTGTTCAGTTTGGTTATTTCACTTTTTTTCTATTTGTTATTACTCTGCTAGTGAGTGAAATCATTTACCATGTTTCTGACACTCCATCTCTTATTTCCCTGATCATAATTCTCTGCTATCTACATCCATGTTGTTGTAATTCGTAGGATTTTTTTTCCTCATATGGCTGAATAATATCCCTCTCCTCATCTTCTGGTGGTTACTGAACTTTGCTACTCTTAATGCTGTGGTTATAAACATAGGTGAGCACATGTCTTGTTTAAACTGTGCTGCTGTATTCTGTTACTCTGTATTTATTTTATTGCATTTGTTCATTTAATAATATCTCATTAATGTACAGTTACATTAATAAAATTAAGTGTGCTAGAACACGCCCATCACAAAGAACCCCAGGATTCGCAATTACAGTCACACACGGTGAGCACAGTAAGATACTGTAGAATCACTACCTGTGTTCCCTGTTTTCTACAGCAATCCCCGTAATGCCCACCCACGCTATTCTTGGAAATCATATAGCACACTTTGTTTACTCCGTCCTGCGCCTACATTCCCTCCTTTCCAGAGCATACCCTTCCCCTGTGTAAACTCCTAGTCCAATATTCAGTTCTGTGAATATGCTGATGTTATGCTTCTTCAGTTTTTCTTGGTTCTACATCTCTACAGATGGGTCAAATCATTTGACACTTCTCTTTCTTCACCTCTTATTTCATGAGTATAATGCAATCCAGATCCTTCCTACTTGTTGCAAATGTTAGGGCTTTTTTTTCTTCTTATGACTGATTATTATGCAACTGTCGAAATGTAACACAACATGTTTACACATTAATCTACTTATGGACACTTACCTGGGCTACGATGCATGGTGCTGATAAACCCGTGGATGTATATGCCTTTTTAAAGTCGGCTCCTGAAATGGATTTTTGATGAGTTTATTATTGATTTGTTGATTTACCATTAATCTACATTTACATGTGTAACGTATTTACTAGACGCCCTTTACTACGTTCCACCCAATCCACCCCTGCAGTCAATTCCATCACCAGAGCAATGTACCGTAGAATCGCTAATTGTCTTCTCTGCTGGTCAGCACACCACGTGCACCCATTCCCACCTTATACATGCTAACGGAAATGCACACTTTCTTCCCCACCTCCTTTCCCCTCCATTCCCAACCATCCATCTCTGTCTCTTTCCCTTTGGTAACTGTGAATCTGTTCTTGTCTTCTGTGACACTGCTGTTTTTCTCCTTCAGTTTTTTCTTTGTTCTTATACTCCCATGATGAGTGACGTCATTTTACCTGTACAGGTAGGCCAGAAATAGTTATGTTTGCTATGATGGTGCAGCTGTGCAAGGCTGAGCTCTGCCCACCATCTGCTAGTGGCGTTTTCAGGAACAGCACTGTTGCCTGGAGATTCCATGATGTCACTGTGGGCTTCTTTCATGTAGACAGATTCTGTTTGCTCAGAAAATTTGTTTCCCACTTCAGTGCCTGCTATCCTACACGGTGTGTAATTATGGTAAGGTTTCTGCTGAGCACCTTGACAGCATCTGAGGAAATGGAAATGAGTTCCATGATACTGCGTGTTTCTTTTTATTTTGGCATCAATGCCAGTTACCTAAGCAACATTATTTCTATTAGACGACCCACGTTATGAAATCCACACCATATACAGCATAGGGGTCACTGTCCATGAGCCCCGTATTGCACTGTAGAAGCACGGCTCTTCTTTGCTGTTCTACCACCTTCCTAGTGCCCACACCCTGCCAACACATGTGTGCTACACGTAATGCCCCATTTTACCTCACTTTCCTCCCTTCCAAGCCATTCCCCTGTGTCACTTTCCCTTTGGTAACCGTTAGTCCTCTCTTCAGTTCATGGAAGCTGCTACTGTCTTGTTCCTTCACTATTTTTCTTTTTCTTTAATTCACCACAGTTGAGTGACTTCAATTGCCACTTGACCTTTCTTCGTGGCTTATTTCACTCAGAACACTACCCACAAGTTCCATGCATGTTGCTGTAAATGGTAAGATTTGTTTTCTTCATATGGCTGAATAATATTCTACATCTCATATACTGATGGACGTTAAGCTTGGCTTTTGTCAACACTTCAGTGAGAAACATAGGGGTGCAATTCTCGTTTTTAAAATGGGCTGCTGCATTCTGTTTATATATTTATAGATTTGTTGTTTTATGTTTATTCATATATGCCTTTATTGATTCATTAATTATTAATCTAAAATTACATGAGAAACATTAATTTAACAAGACCCACACTATAACCAAGATCAACCCAGTTACTTCCCTGAAGTCACTGTCCATGAGCATAGTAAGATACTGTATATACCATTTCCCCCAATCCACATTAATAATGCTAATCGTTATGCCTACCTTCTCCTTGCTTTCATATCTAACTACGACACTATCTTCCCCTTGGTAACTGTTCCTCCAAACTTGTATTCTGTGAATCTGCTGATGATTTGCTCCTTCTGTTTTATCTTGGCGCTTCGTCTCCACGCATGTGTTAAATCATTTGATACTTATTTTCTCTTCCTCACTTATTTCACTGAGCATAATATGCTCTAGCGCCATCCATGTTGCAGCACATGCTAGGATTTGTTTTCTTGTGATGGCTGAGTAATATTCCTTTCTGTATATGTACCACATCTTCTATACCCATTAATCTATTGATGTCCATTAAGCTCGGTTTCTTTGAATAGTACTCTGATTAACATAGGGATATATATATCTTTATTAGCTGGGCAGATTCATTATTTTTATTGGATTCTTTAATTAATTTATTCTTTATTTACTTATTATTAATCTATACGTAAAAGTATAACATGAGATTTTCTAGACTCCAACTGTCTCAAAATTCTTCCCAATGCCCCACTGCAGTCACTTCCATCAACAGAGCAATGTACTCTCGATTCACTGCCTGTGTTCACTGTTTGGTTCAGCACTCACCGTGCACCCACAAAAACATTATATGTGCTAATCATAATGCATCCTTTCTCTCCCCACTGTTATCCCTCCATTCTCCCATGTCCACATTAGTCGTTTTCCGTTTGGTAACTGGTAGTTCATTCTTGGGCTCTGTTTGTCTGCCACAATTTTGCTCCTTCAGTTCTTTCCTGCTTCTCTAATTGCATAGATTGGTCATATCATTTGATACTTGTCCTCCTGTCTTAACTCTTTGAAAATAAAACCCCATTTTTTATCCATGTTGTCGCAAAGGGGAGGATTTGTTTTCTTCTTATGGGTGAAATGCAATTAATTGTTTATATATACCACTTCTTCTTTATCCATTCATCTTCTGATGGAGATGGATCGGCTACTGTGTATTGTGCTGCGATAAACTATGGGGTGCACATACCTTTTTTAAAATTTGGCTACTGCATTCTATCTACTTATCTGTACAAATTTGTTTTCCTCTATGTATCTATCATCTGACAATCTATCTTCTTGCTATCTCACATCTATCATAGTCATTATCTATCTCTATCATCTCTCATCTATCTTCAACTGAAATCTCTGAACCCATCTATGAGTATTTCTTATTTCTCATAATTTCACAATTACATGAGTAACACTGTTTACTAGAACTTCCATCACCAATATATCCCCAGATATCCCATTGCATTCACTATCCTCCAGTGCAGTAAAATAACGTAGAATCACTAGTCTTCTCTGTGACGTACAGTCCTCCACGTAACCCAACCAACACTATGTACTCTCATTCAATTGCACCGTTTTTAACACCCTGTCCTA
Organism: Manis pentadactyla; assembly: GCF_030020395.1. Lineage (NCBI taxonomy): Eukaryota > Metazoa > Chordata > Mammalia > Pholidota > Manidae > Manis > Manis pentadactyla. Next base: position 15,939,856 of record NC_080039.1, read on the forward strand.
CTTATCCCTCCACTATAGCACAACCGGCCCAGTCTCTTTCCTTTGGTAACCACTAGTAAATTCTTCTCTTCAGCGTGGCTTGTTCAGTTTGGTTATTTCACTTTTTTTCTATTTGTTATTACTCTGCTAGTGAGTGAAATCATTTACCATGTTTCTGACACTCCATCTCTTATTTCCCTGATCATAATTCTCTGCTATCTACATCCATGTTTTTGTAATTCGTAGGATTTTTTTTCCTCATATGGCTGAATAATATCCCTCTCCTCATCTTCTGGTGGTTACTGAACTTTGCTACTCTTAATGCTGTGGTTATAAACATAGGTGAGCACATGTCTTGTTTAAACTGTGCTGCTGTATTCTGTTACTCTGTATTTATTTTATTGCATTTGTTCATTTAATAATATCTCATTAATGTACAGTTACATTAATAAAATTAAGTGTGCTAGAACACGCCCATCACAAAGAACCCCAGGATTCGCAATTACAGTCACACACGGTGAGCACAGTAAGATACTGTAGAATCACTACCTGTGTTCCCTGTTTTCTACAGCAATCCCCGTAATGCCCACCCACGCTATTCTTGGAAATCATATAGCACACTTTGTTTACTCCGTCCTGCGCCTACATTCCCTCCTTTCCAGAGCATACCCTTCCCCTGTGTAAACTCCTAGTCCAATATTCAGTTCTGTGAATATGCTGATGTTATGCTTCTTCAGTTTTTCTTGGTTCTACATCTCTACAGATGGGTCAAATCATTTGACACTTCTCTTTCTTCACCTCTTATTTCATGAGTATAATGCAATCCAGATCCTTCCTACTTGTTGCAAATGTTAGGGCTTTTTTTTCTTCTTATGACTGATTATTATGCAACTGTCGAAATGTAACACAACATGTTTACACATTAATCTACTTATGGACACTTACCTGGGCTACGATGCATGGTGCTGATAAACCCGTGGATGTATATGCCTTTTTAAAGTCGGCTCCTGAAATGGATTTTTGATGAGTTTATTATTGATTTGTTGATTTACCATTAATCTACATTTACATGTGTAACGTATTTACTAGACGCCCTTTACTACGTTCCACCCAATCCACCCCTGCAGTCAATTCCATCACCAGAGCAATGTACCGTAGAATCGCTAATTGTCTTCTCTGCTGGTCAGCACACCACGTGCACCCATTCCCACCTTATACATGCTAACGGAAATGCACACTTTCTTCCCCACCTCCTTTCCCCTCCATTCCCAACCATCCATCTCTGTCTCTTTCCCTTTGGTAACTGTGAATCTGTTCTTGTCTTCTGTGACACTGCTGTTTTTCTCCTTCAGTTTTTTCTTTGTTCTTATACTCCCATGATGAGTGACGTCATTTTACCTGTACAGGTAGGCCAGAAATAGTTATGTTTGCTATGATGGTGCAGCTGTGCAAGGCTGAGCTCTGCCCACCATCTGCTAGTGGCGTTTTCAGGAACAGCACTGTTGCCTGGAGATTCCATGATGTCACTGTGGGCTTCTTTCATGTAGACAGATTCTGTTTGCTCAGAAAATTTGTTTCCCACTTCAGTGCCTGCTATCCTACACGGTGTGTAATTATGGTAAGGTTTCTGCTGAGCACCTTGACAGCATCTGAGGAAATGGAAATGAGTTCCATGATACTGCGTGTTTCTTTTTATTTTGGCATCAATGCCAGTTACCTAAGCAACATTATTTCTATTAGACGACCCACGTTATGAAATCCACACCATATACAGCATAGGGGTCACTGTCCATGAGCCCCGTATTGCACTGTAGAAGCACGGCTCTTCTTTGCTGTTCTACCACCTTCCTAGTGCCCACACCCTGCCAACACATGTGTGCTACACGTAATGCCCCATTTTACCTCACTTTCCTCCCTTCCAAGCCATTCCCCTGTGTCACTTTCCCTTTGGTAACCGTTAGTCCTCTCTTCAGTTCATGGAAGCTGCTACTGTCTTGTTCCTTCACTATTTTTCTTTTTCTTTAATTCACCACAGTTGAGTGACTTCAATTGCCACTTGACCTTTCTTCGTGGCTTATTTCACTCAGAACACTACCCACAAGTTCCATGCATGTTGCTGTAAATGGTAAGATTTGTTTTCTTCATATGGCTGAATAATATTCTACATCTCATATACTGATGGACGTTAAGCTTGGCTTTTGTCAACACTTCAGTGAGAAACATAGGGGTGCAATTCTCGTTTTTAAAATGGGCTGCTGCATTCTGTTTATATATTTATAGATTTGTTGTTTTATGTTTATTCATATATGCCTTTATTGATTCATTAATTATTAATCTAAAATTACATGAGAAACATTAATTTAACAAGACCCACACTATAACCAAGATCAACCCAGTTACTTCCCTGAAGTCACTGTCCATGAGCATAGTAAGATACTGTATATACCATTTCCCCCAATCCACATTAATAATGCTAATCGTTATGCCTACCTTCTCCTTGCTTTCATATCTAACTACGACACTATCTTCCCCTTGGTAACTGTTCCTCCAAACTTGTATTCTGTGAATCTGCTGATGATTTGCTCCTTCTGTTTTATCTTGGCGCTTCGTCTCCACGCATGTGTTAAATCATTTGATACTTATTTTCTCTTCCTCACTTATTTCACTGAGCATAATATGCTCTAGCGCCATCCATGTTGCAGCACATGCTAGGATTTGTTTTCTTGTGATGGCTGAGTAATATTCCTTTCTGTATATGTACCACATCTTCTATACCCATTAATCTATTGATGTCCATTAAGCTCGGTTTCTTTGAATAGTACTCTGATTAACATAGGGATATATATATCTTTATTAGCTGGGCAGATTCATTATTTTTATTGGATTCTTTAATTAATTTATTCTTTATTTACTTATTATTAATCTATACGTAAAAGTATAACATGAGATTTTCTAGACTCCAACTGTCTCGAAATTCTTCCCAATGCCCCACTGCAGTCACTTCCATCAACAGAGCAATGTACTGTCGATTCACTGCCTGTGTTCACTGTTTGGTTCAGCACTCACCGTGCACCCACAAAAACATTATATGTGCTAATCATAATGCATCCTTTCTCTCCCCACTGTTATCCCTCCATTCTCCCATGTCCACATTAGTCGTTTTCCGTTTGGTAACTGGTAGTTCATTCTTGGGCTCTGTTTGTCTGCCACAATTTTGCTCCTTCAGTTCTTTCCTGCTTCTCTAATTGCACAGATTGGTCATATCATTTGATACTTCTCCTGTCTTAACTCTTTGTAAATAAAACCCCATTTTTATCCATGTTGTCGCAAATGGGAGGATTTGTTTTCTTCTTATGGGTGAAATGCAATTAATTGTTTATATATACCACTTCTTCTTTATCCATTCATCTTCTGATGGAGATGGATCGGCTACTGTGAATTGTGCTGCGATAAACTAGGGGGTGCACATACCTTTTTTAAAATTTGGCTACTGCATTCTATCTACTTATCTGTACAACTTTGTTTTCCTCTATGTATCTATCATCTGACAATCTATCTTCTTGCTATCTCACATCTATCATAGTCATTATCTATCTCTATCATCTCTCATCTATCTTCAACTGAAATCTCTGAACCCATCTATGAGTATTTCTTATTTCTCATAATTTCACAATTACATGAGTAACACTGTTTACTAGAACTTCCATCACCAATATATCCCCAGATATCCCATTGCATTCACTATCCTCCAGTGCAGTAAAATAACGTAGAATCACTAGTCTTCTCTGTGACGTACAGACCTCCACGTAACCCAACCCAACACTATGTACTCTCATTCAATTGCACCGTTTTTAACACCCTGTCCTACTTATCCCTCCACTATAGCACAACCGGCCCAGTCTCTTTCCTTTGGTAACCACTAGTAAATTCTTCTCTTCAGCGTGGCTTGTTCAGTTTGGTTATTTCACTTTTTTTCTATTTGTTATTACTCTGCTAGTGAGTGAAATCATTTACCATGTTTCTGACACTCCATCTCTTATTTCCCTGATCATAATTCTCTGCTATCTACATCCATGTTGTTGTAATTCGTAGGATTTGTTTTCCTCATATGGCTGAATAATATCCCTCTCCTCATCTTCTGGTGGTTACTGAACTTTGCTGCTATTAATGCTGTGGTTATAAACATAGGTGAGCACATGTCTTGTTTAAACTGTGCTGCTGTATTCTGTTACTCTGTATTTATTTTATTGCATTTGTTCATTTAATAATATCTCATTAATGTACAGTTACATTAATAAAATTAAGTGTGCTAGAACACGCCCATCACAAAGAACCCCAGGATTCGCAATTACAGTCACACACCGTGAGCACAGTAAGACACTGTAGAATCACTACCTGTGTTCCCTGTTTTCTACAGCAATCCCCGTAATGCCCACCCACGCTATTCTTGGAAATCATATAGCACACTTTGTTTACTCCGTCCTCCGCCTCCATTCCCTCCTATCCAGAGCATACCCTTCCCCTATGTAAACTCCTAGTCCAATATTCAGTTCTGTGAATATGCTGATGTTATGCTTCTTCAGTTTTTCTTTTTTCTACATCTCTACAGATGGGTCAAGTCATTTCACACTTCTCTTTCTTGACCTCTTATTTCATGAGTATAATGCAATCCAGATCCTTCCGACTTGTTGCAAATGTTAGGACATTTTTTTCTTCTTATGACTGATTATTATGCAACTGTCGAAATGTAACACAACATGTTTACACATTAATCTACTTATGGACACTTACCTGGGCTACGATGCATGGTGCTGATAAACCCGTGGATGTATATGCCTTTTTAAAGTCGGCTCCTGAAATGGATTTTTGATAAGTTTATTATTGATTTGTTGATTTACCATTAATCTACATTTACATGTGTAACGTATTTACTAGACGCCCTTTACTACGTTCCACCCAATCCACCCCTGCAGTCAATTCCATCACCAGAGCAATGTACCGTAGAATCGCTAATTGTCTTCTCTGCTGGTCAGCACACCACGTGCACCCATTCCCACCTTATACATGCTAACGGAAATGCACACTTTCTTCCCCACCTCCTTTCCCCTCCATTCCCAACCATCCATCTCTGTCTCTTTCCCTTTGGTAACTGTGAATCTGTTCTTGTCTTCTGTGACACTGCTGTTTTTCTCCTTCAGTTTTTTCTTTGTTCTTATACTCCCATGATGAGTGACGTCATTTTACCTGTAC